>NC_081860.1:11830387-12430387 GCF_963259705.1 Myotis daubentonii | reverse complement strand
TAAGGACCCTCAGCTACTCTAGCCTAGTCTAAGCTAAGTTAGGTCCTCTAAGGTCCCTCAGCTACTCTAGACTAGTCTAAGCTAAGTTAGGTCCTCTAAGGTCCCTCAGCTACTCTAGCCTAAGCTAAGCTAAGCTAAGCTAAGCTAGGTCCTCTAAGGTCCCTCAGCTAGTCTAGCCTAAGGTAAGATAAGGTAAGATAGGTCCTCTAAGGTCCCTCAGCTACTCTAGCCTAAGCTAAGCTAAGCTAGGTCCTCTAAGGTCCCTCAGCTACTCTAGCCTAGTCTAAGCTAAGGTAGTTACTCGAAGGTCCCTCAGCTACTCTTGCCTAAGCTCAGCTAAAGTAAGATAGGTCCTCTAAGGTCCCTCAGCTACTCTAGGCTAAGCTAAGCTAAGCTAGGTCCTCTAAGGTCCCTCAGCTACTCTAGCCTAGTCTAAGCTAAGTTAGGTCCTCTAAGGTCCCTCAGCTACTCTAGCCTAGTCTAAGCTAAGCTAGGTACTCTAAGGTCCCTCAGCTACTGTAGCCTAAGCTAAGCTACGCTAGGTCCTCTAACGTCCTTCTGGTTCTCTAGACTAAGCTAATCTATGCTAGGTCCTCTAAGGTCCCTCAGCTACTCTAGCCTAAGATAAGCTAAACTACGTCGTCTAAGGTCCCTCAGCTACTCTAGCCTAAGCTAAGCTAAGCTAAGCTACGTCCTCTAAGGACCGTCAGCTACTCTAGCCTAGTCTAAGCTAAGGTAGGTACTCTAAGGTCCCTCAGCTACTCTAGCCTAAGCTAAGCTAAGCTAGGTCCTCTAAGGTCCTTCTGGTTCTCTAGACTAAACTAATCTATGCTAGGTCCTCTAAGGTCCCTCAGCTACTCTAGCCTCAGATAAGCTAAGCTACGTCCTCTAAGGTTCCTTAGCTACTCTAGCCTAAGCTAAGCTAAGCTAGGTCCTCTAAGGTCCCTCAGGTACTCTAGCCTAAGCTAAGGTAAGCTAGGTCCTCGAAGGTCCCTCAGCTACTCTAGCCTAGTCTAAGCTAAGGTAGGTACTCTAAGGTCCCTGAGCTACTCTAGCCTAAGTTAAGCTAAGCTAGGACCTCTAAGGTCCCTCAGCTACTCTAGCCTAGTCTAAGCTAAGGTAGGTACTCTAAGGTTCCTCAGCTACTCTAGCCTAAGCTATGCTAAGCTAGGTCCTCTAAGGTCCCTCAACTACTCTAGCCTAAGCTAAACTAAGCTAAGCTAGGTCCTCTAAGGTCCCTCAGCTACTCTAGCCTAGTCTAAGCTAAGCTAGGTACTCTAAGGTCCCTCAGCTACTCTAGCCTAACCTAAGCTGAACTACGTCCTCTAAGGTCCCTCAGCTACTCTAGACTAGTCTAAGCTAAGCTAGGTACTCTAAGGTCCCTCAGCTACTCTAGCCTAAGCTAAGCTAAGATAAGCTAAGCTAAGCTAAGCTAAGCTAGGTCCTGTAAGGTCCCTCAGCTACTCTAGCCTAGTCTAAGCTAAGTTAGGTCCTCTAAGGTCCTTCTGGTTCTCGAGACTAAGCTAAAATATGCTAGGTCCTCTAAGGTCCCTCAGCTACTCTAGCCTAGTCTAAGCAAAGTTAGGTCCTGTAAGGACCTTCTGGTTCTCTAGACTAAGCTAAGCTAAGCTAGGTCCTCTAAGGTCCCTCAGCTAGTCTAGTCTAAGGTAAGATAAGGTAAGATAGATCCTCTAAGGTCCCTCAGCTACTCTACCCTAAGCTAAGCTAGGCTAGGTCCTCTAAGGTCACTCAGCTAGTCTAGCCCAAGCTAAGCTAAGCTAAGCTAGGCCGTCTATGGTCCCTCAGCTACTCTAGCCTATGCTAAGCTAAGCTAAGCTAGGTCCTCAAGGGTCCCTCAGCTACTCTAGCCTAGTATAAGCTAAGCTAGGTCCTCTAAGGTCCCTCAGCTACTCTAGCCTAGTATAAGCTAAGCTAGGTCCTGTAAGGTCCCTCAGCTACTCTAGCCTAGTATAAGCTAAGCTAGGTCCTGTAAGGTCCTTCAGCTACTCTAGCCTAAGGTAAGCTAAGCTAGGTCCTCTAAAGTCTCTCAGCTACTCTAGCCTAGTCTAAGCTAAGCTAGGTACTCTAGGTTCCCTCAGGTACTCTAGCCTAAGCTAAGCTAAGCTAGGTCCTCTAAGGTCCCTCAGCTACTCTAGCGTAGTCTAAGCTAAGGTAGGTACTCTAAGGTCCCTCAGCTACTCTAGCGTAAGCTAAGCTGAACTAGGTCCTCTAAGTTCCCTCAGCTACTCTAGCCTAGTCTAAGCTAACCTAGGTACTCTAAGGTCCCTCAGCTACTCTAGCCTAAGCTAAGCAAAGCTAAGCTAAGCCAAGTCCTGTAAGGTCCCTTACCTACTCTAGCCTATTCTAAGCTAAGTTAGGTCCTCTAAGGTCCTTCTGGTTCTCTAGATTAAGCTAAGCTAAGCTAGGTCCTCTAAGGTCCCTCAGCTAGTCTAGCCTAAGGTAAGATAAGGTAAGATAGGTTCTCTAAGGTCCCTCAGCTACTCTAGCCTAGTCTCAGCTAAGTTAGGTCCTCTAAGGACCCTCAGCTACTCTAGCCTAGTCTAAGCTAAGTTAGGTCCTCTAAGGTCCCTCAGCTACTCTAGCCTAGTCTAAGCTAAGTTAGGTCCTCTAAGGTCCTTCTGGTTCTCTAGACTAAGCTAAGCTAAGCTAGGTCCTGTAAGGTCCCTCAGCTACTCTAGCCTAAGCTAAGCTAAGCTAAGCTAAGCTAGGTCCTCAAGGGTCCCTCAGCTACTCTAGCCTAGTATAAGCTAAGCTAGGTCCTGTAAGGTCCCTCAGCTACTCTAGCCTAAGGTAAGCTAAGCTAAGCTAGGTCCTCTAAGGTCCCTCAGCTACTCTAGCCTAGTATAAGCTAAGCTAGGTCCTGTAAGGTCCCTCAGCTACTCTAGTCTAACGTAAGCTAAGCTAAGCTAGGTCCTATAAAGTCCCTCAGCTACTCTAGCCTAGTCTAAGCTAAGTTAGGTCCTCTAAGGTCCTTCTGGTTCTCTAGACTAAGCTAAACTAAGCTAGATCCTCTAAGGTCCCTCAGCTACTCTAGCCTAGTCTAAGCTAAGGTAGGTCCTCTAAGGTCCTTCTAGTTCTCTAGACTAAGCTAAGTTAAGCTAGGTCCTCTAAGGTCCCTCAGCTAGTCTAGCCTAAGGTAAGATAAGGTAAGATAGGTCCCCTAAGGTCCCTCAGCTACTCTAGCCAAAGCTAAGCTAAGCAAGGTCCTCTAAGGTCCCTCAGCTACTCTAGCATAGTCTAAGCTAAGGTAGTTACTCGAAGGTCCCTCAGCTACTCTAGCCTAAGCTCAGCTAAGGTAAGATAGGTCCTCTAAGGTCCCTCAGCTACTCTAGGCTAAGCTAAGCTAAGCTAGGTCCTCTAAGGTCCCTCAGATATTCTAGCCTAGTCTAAGCTAAGCTAGGTACTCTAAGGTCCCTCAGCTACTCTAGCCTAAGCTAAGCTAAGCTAGGTCCTCTAAGGTCCTTCTGGTTCTCTAGACTAAGCTAATCTATGCTAGGTCCTCTAAGGTCCCTCAGCTACTCGAGCCTAAGATAAGCTAAACTACGTCCTCTAAGGTCCCTCAGCTACTCTAGCCTAAGCTAAGCTAAGCTAAGCTACGTCCTCTAAGGACCGTCAGCTACTCTAGCCTAAGCTAAGCTAAGCTATGTCCTCTAAGGTCCCTCAGCTACTCTAGCCTAGTCTAAGCTAAGGTAGGTACTCTAAGGTCCCTCAGCTACTCTAGCCTAGTCTAAGCTAAGTTAGGTCCTCTAAGGTCCCTCAGCTACTCTAGCCTAGTCTAAGCTAAGCTAGGTACTCTAAGGTCCCTCAGCTACTCTAGCCTAGTCTAAGCTAAGCTAGGTACTCTAAGGTCCCTCAGCTACTCTAGCCTAAGCTAAGCTGAACTACGTCCTCTCAGGTCCCTCAGCTACTCTAGCCTAGTATAAGCTAAGCTAGGTACTCTAAGGTCCCTCAGCTACTCTAGCCTAAGCTAAGCTAAGCTAAGCTAAGCTAAGCTAAGCTAGGTCCTGTAAGGTCCCTCAGCTACTCTAGCCTAGTCTAAGCTAAGTTAGGTCCTCTAAGGTCCTTCTGGTTCTCTAGACTAAGCTAAACTATGCTAGGTCCTCTAAGGTCCCTCAGCTACTCTAGCCTAGTCTAAGCTAAGGTAGGTACTCTAAGGTCCCTCAGCTACTCTAGCGTAAGCTAAGCTGAACTAGGTCCTCTAAGGTCCCTCAGCTACTCTAGCCTAGTCTAAGCTAAGCTAGGTACTCTAAGGTCCCTCAGCTACTCTAGCCTAAGCTAAGCTAGGCTAAGCTAAGCCAAGTCCTATAAGGTCCCTCAGCTACTCTAGCCTAGTCTAAGCTAAGTTAGGTCCTCTAAGGTCCTTCTGGTTCTCTAGACTAAGCTAAGCTAAGCTAGGTCCTCTAAGGTCCCTCAGCTAGTCTAGCCTAAGGTAAGATAAGGTAAGATAGGTCCTCTAAGATCCCTCAGCTACTCTAGCCTATTCTCAGCTAAGTTAGGTCCTCAAAGGACCCTCAGCTACTCTAGCCTAGTCTAAGCTAAGTTAGGTCCTCTAAGGTCCCTCAGCTACTCTAGACTAGTCTAAGCTAAGTTAGGTCCTCTAAGGTCCCTAGCTACTCTAGCCTAAGCTAAGCTAAGCTAAGCTAAGCTAGGTCCTCTAAGGTCCCTCAGCTACTCTAGCCTAGTCTAAGCTAAGTTAGGTCCTCTAAGGTCCCTAGCTACTCTAGCCTAAGCTAAGCTAAGCTAAGCTAAGTTAGGTCCTCTAAGGTCCTTCTGGTTCTCTAGACTAAGCTAAACTATGCTAGGTCCTCTAAGGTCCCTCAGCTACTCTAGCCTAGTCTAAGCTAAGGTAGGTCCTCTAAGGTCCTTCTAGTTCTCTAGACTAAGCTAAGCAAAGCTAGGTCCTCTAAGGTCCCTCAGCTAGTCTAGCCTAAGGTAAGATAAGGTAAGATAGGTCCTCTAAGGTCCCTCAGCTACTCTAGCCTAAGCTAAGCTAAGCTAGGTCCTCTAAGGTCCCTCAGCTACTCTAGCCTAGTCTAAGCTAAGGTAGTTACTCGAAGGTCCCTCAGCTACTCTTGCCTAAGCTCAGCTAAAGTAAGATAGGTCCTCTAAGGTCCCTCAGCTACTCTAGGCTAAGCTAAGCTAAGCTAGGTCCTCTAAGGTCCCTCAGCTACTCTAGCCTAGTCTCAGCTAAGTTAGGTCCTCTAAGGTCCCTCAGCTACTCTAGCCTAGTCTAAGCTAAGCTAGGTACTCTAAGGTCCCTCAGCTACTGTAGCCTAAGCTAAGCTAAGCTAGGTCCTCTAAGGTCCTTCTGGTTCTCTAGACTAAGCTAATCTATGCTACGTCCTCTAAGGTCCCTCAGCTACTCTAGCCTCAGATAAGGTAAGCTACGTCCTCTAAGGTCCCTCAGCTACTCTAGCCTAAGCTAAGCTAAGCTAGGTCCTCTAAGGTCCCTCAGGTACTCTAGCCTAAGCTAAGCTAAGCTAGGTCCTCGAAGGTCCCTCAGCTACTCTAGCCTAGTCTAAGCTAAGGTAGGTACTCTAAGGTTCCTGAGCTACTCTAGCCTAAGTTAAGCTAAGCTAGGACCTCTAAGGTCCCTCAGCTACTCTAGCCTAGTCTAAGCTAAGGTAGGTACTCTAAGGTTCCTGAGCTACTCTAGCCTAAGTTAAGCTAAGCTAGGACCTCTAAGGTCCCTCAGCTACTCTAGCCTAGTCTAAGCTAAGGTAGGTACTCTAAGGTTCCTCAGCTACTCTAGCCTAAGCTATGCTAAGCTAGGTCCTCTAAGGTCCCTCAGATACTCTAGCCTAAGCTAAGCTAAGCTAAGCTAGGTCCTCTAAGGTCCCTCAGCTACTCTAGCCTAGTCTAAGCTAAGCTAGGTACTCTAAGGTCCCTCAGCTACTCTAGCCTAAGCTAAGCTGAACTACGTCCTCTCAGGTCCCTCAGCTACTCTAGCCTAGTGTAAGCTAAGCTAGGTACTCTAAGGTCCCTCAGCTACTCTAGCCTAAGCTAAGCTAAGCTAAGCTAAGCTAAGCTAGGTCCTGTAAGGTCCCTCAGCTACTCTAGCCTAGTCTAAGCTAAGTTAGGTCCTCTAAGGTCCTTCTGGTTCTCTAGACTAAGCTAAACTATGCTAGGTCCTCTAAGGTCCCTCAGCTACTCTAGCCTAGTCTAAGCTAAGTTAGGTCCTGTAAGGACCTTCTGGTTCTCTAGACTAAGCTAAGCTAAGCTAGGTCCTCTAAGGTCCCTCAGCTGGTCTAGCCTAAGGTAAGATAAGGTAAGATAGGTCCTCTAAGGTCCCTCAGCTACTCTACCCTAAGCTAAGCTAGGCTAGTTCCTCTAAGGTCCCTCAGCTAGTCTAGCCTAAGCTAAGCTAAGCTAAGCTAAGCTAAGCTAAGCTAAGCTAAGCTAAGCTAGGCCCTCTACGGTCCCTCAGCTACTCTAGCCTAAGCTAAGCTAAGCTAAGCTAGGTCCTCAAGAGTCCCTCAGCTACTCTAGCCTAGTATAAGCTAAGCTAGGTCCTCTAAGGTCCCTCAGCTACTCTAGCCTAGTATAAGCTAAGCTAGGTCCTGTAAGGTCCCTCAGCTACTCTAGCCTAACGTAAGCTAAACTAAGCTAGGTCCTCTAAGGTCCCTCAGCTACTATAGCCTAGTATAAGCTAAGCTAGGTCCTGTAAGGTCCCACAGCTACTCTAGCCTAAGGTAAGCTAAGTTAGGTCCTCTAAAGTCTCTCAGCTACTCTAGCCGAGTCTAAACTAAGCTAGGTACTCTAGGTTCCCTCAGATACTCTAGCCTAAGCTAAGCTAAGGTAGGTACTCTAAGGTCCCTCAGCTACTCTAGCCTAGTCTAAGCTAAGGTAGGTACTCTAAGGTCCCTCAGCTACTCTAGCGTAAGCTAAGCTGAACTAGGTCCTCTAAGGTCCCTCAGCTACTCTAGCCTAGTCTAAGCTAAGCTAGGTACTCTAAGGTCCCTCAGCTACTCTAGCCTAAGCTAAGCTAAGCTAAGCTAAGCCAAGTCCTGTAAGGTCCCTCAGCTACTCTAGCCTAGTCTAAGCTAAGTTAGGTCCTCTAAGGTCCTTCTGGTTCTCTAGACTAAGCTAAGCTAAGCTAGGTCCTCTAAGGTCCCTCAGCTAGTCTAGCCTAAGGTAAGATAAGGTAAGATAGGTCCTCTAAGGTCCCTCAGCTACTCTAGCCTACTCTCAGCTAAGTTAGGTCCTCTAAGGACCCTCAGCTACTCTAGCCTAGTCTAAGCTAAGTTAGGTCCTCTAAGGTCCCTCAGCTACTCTAGACTAGTCTAAGCTAAGTTAGGTCCTCTAAGGTCCCTCAGCTACTCTAGCCTAAGCTAAGCTAAGCTAAGCTAAGCTAGGTCCTCTAAGGTCCCTCAGCTAGTCTAGCCTAAGGTAAGATAAGGTAAGATAGGTCCTCTAAGGTCCCTCAGCTACTCTAGCCTAAGCTAAGCTAAGCTAGGTCCTCTAAGGTCCCTCAGCTACTCTAGCCTAGTCTAAGCTAAGGTAGTTACTCGAAGGTCCCTCAGCTACTCTTGCCTAAGCTCAGCTAAAGTAAGATAGGTCCTCTAAGGTCCCTCAGCTACTCTAGGCTAAGCTAAGCTAAGCTAGGTCCTCTAAGGTCCCTCAGCTACTCTAGCCTAGTCTAAGCTAAGTTAGGTCCTCTAAGGTCCCTCAGCTACTCTAGCCTAGTCTAAGCTAAGCTAGGTACTCTAAGGTCCCTCAGCTACTGTAGCCTAAGCTAAGCTACGCTAGGTCCTCTAACGTCCTTCTGGTTCTCTAGACTAAGCTAATCTATGCTAGGTCCTCTAAGGTCCCTCAGCTACTCTAGCCTAAGATAAGCTAAACTACGTCGTCTAAGGTCCCTCAGCTACTCTAGCCTAAGCTAAGCTAAGCTAAGCTACGTCCTCTAAGGACCGTCAGCTACTCTAGCCTAGTCTAAGCTAAGGTAGGTACTCTAAGGTCCCTCAGCTACTCTAGCCTAAGCTAAGCTAAGCTAGGTCCTCTAAGGTCCTTCTGGTTCTCTAGACTAAACTAATCTATGCTAGGTCCTCTAAGGTCCCTCAGCTACTCTAGCCTCAGATAAGCTAAGCTACGTCCTCTAAGGTTCCTTAGCTACTCTAGCCTAAGCTAAGCTAAGCTAGGTCCTCTAAGGTCCCTCAGGTACTCTAGCCTAAGCTAAGGTAAGCTAGGTCCTCGAAGGTCCCTCAGCTACTCTAGCCTAGTCTAAGCTAAGGTAGGTACTCTAAGGTCCCTGAGCTACTCTAGCCTAAGTTAAGCTAAGCTAGGACCTCTAAGGTCCCTCAGCTACTCTAGCCTAGTCTAAGCTAAGGTAGGTACTCTAAGGTTCCTCAGCTACTCTAGCCTAAGCTATGCTAAGCTAGGTCCTCTAAGGTCCCTCAACTACTCTAGCCTAAGCTAAACTAAGCTAAGCTAGGTCCTCTAAGGTCCCTCAGCTACTCTAGCCTAGTCTAAGCTAAGCTAGGTACTCTAAGGTCCCTCAGCTACTCTAGCCTAACCTAAGCTGAACTACGTCCTCTAAGGTCCCTCAGCTACTCTAGACTAGTCTAAGCTAAGCTAGGTACTCTAAGGTCCCTCAGCTACTCTAGCCTAAGCTAAGCTAAGATAAGCTAAGCTAAGCTAAGCTAAGCTAGGTCCTGTAAGGTCCCTCAGCTACTCTAGCCTAGTCTAAGCTAAGTTAGGTCCTCTAAGGTCCTTCTGGTTCTCGAGACTAAGCTAAAATATGCTAGGTCCTCTAAGGTCCCTCAGCTACTCTAGCCTAGTCTAAGCAAAGTTAGGTCCTGTAAGGACCTTCTGGTTCTCTAGACTAAGCTAAGCTAAGCTAGGTCCTCTAAGGTCCCTCAGCTAGTCTAGTCTAAGGTAAGATAAGGTAAGATAGATCCTCTAAGGTCCCTCAGCTACTCTACCCTAAGCTAAGCTAGGCTAGGTCCTCTAAGGTCACTCAGCTAGTCTAGCCCAAGCTAAGCTAAGCTAAGCTAGGCCGTCTATGGTCCCTCAGCTACTCTAGCCTATGCTAAGCTAAGCTAAGCTAGGTCCTCAAGGGTCCCTCAGCTACTCTAGCCTAGTATAAGCTAAGCTAGGTCCTCTAAGGTCCCTCAGCTACTCTAGCCTAGTATAAGCTAAGCTAGGTCCTGTAAGGTCCCTCAGCTACTCTAGCATAGTATAAGCTAAGCTAGGTCCTGTAAGGTCCTTCAGCTACTCTAGCCTAAGGTAAGCTAAGCTAGGTCCTCTAAAGTCTCTCAGCTACTCTAGCCTAGTCTAAGCTAAGCTAGGTACTCTAGGTTCCCTCAGGTACTCTAGCCTAAGCTAAGCTAAGCTAGGTCCTCTAAGGTCCCTCAGCTACTCTAGCGTAGTCTAAGCTAAGGTAGGTACTCTAAGGTCCCTCAGCTACTCTAGCGTAAGCTAAGCTGAACTAGGTCCTCTAAGTTCCCTCAGCTACTCTAGCCTAGTCTAAGCTAACCTAGGTACTCTAAGGTCCCTCAGCTACTCTAGCCTAAGCTAAGCAAAGCTAAGCTAAGCCAAGTCCTGTAAGGTCCCTTACCTACTCTAGCCTATTCTAAGCTAAGTTAGGTCCTCTAAGGTCCTTCTGGTTCTCTAGATTAAGCTAAGCTAAGCTAGGTCCTCTAAGGTCCCTCAGCTAGTCTAGCCTAAGGTAAGATAAGGTAAGATAGGTTCTCTAAGGTCCCTCAGCTACTCTAGCCTAGTCTCAGCTAAGTTAGGTCCTCTAAGGACCCTCAGCTACTCTAGCCTAGTCTAAGCTAAGTTAGGTCCTCTAAGGTCCCTCAGCTACTCTAGCCTAGTCTAAGCTAAGTTAGGTCCTCTAAGGTCCTTCTGGTTCTCTAGACTAAGCTAAGCTAAGCTAGGTCCTGTAAGGTCCCTCAGCTACTCTAGCCTAAGCTAAGCTAAGCTAAGCTAAGCTAGGTCCTCAAGGGTCCCTCAGCTACTCTAGCCTAGTATAAGCTAAGCTAGGTCCTGTAAGGTCCCTCAGCTACTCTAGCCTAAGGTAAGCTAAGCTAAGCTAGGTCCTCTAAGGTCCCTCAGCTACTCTAGCCTAGTATAAGCTAAGCTAGGTCCTGTAAGGTCCCTCAGCTACTCTAGTCTAACGTAAGCTAAGCTAAGCTAGGTCCTATAAAGTCCCTCAGCTACTCTAGCCTAGTCTAAGCTAAGTTAGGTCCTCTAAGGTCCTTCTGGTTCTCTAGACTAAGCTAAACTAAGCTAGATCCTCTAAGGTCCCTCAGCTACTCTAGCCTAGTCTAAGCTAAGGTAGGTCCTCTAAGGTCCTTCTAGTTCTCTAGACTAAGCTAAGTTAAGCTAGGTCCTCTAAGGTCCCTCAGCTAGTCTAGCCTAAGGTAAGATAAGGTAAGATAGGTCCCCTAAGGTCCCTCAGCTACTCTAGCCAAAGCTAAGCTAAGCAAGGTCCTCTAAGGTCCCTCAGCTACTCTAGCATAGTCTAAGCTAAGGTAGTTACTCGAAGGTCCCTCAGCTACTCTAGCCTAAGCTCAGCTAAGGTAAGATAGGTCCTCTAAGGTCCCTCAGCTACTCTAGGCTAAGCTAAGCTAAGCTAGGTCCTCTAAGGTCCCTCAGATATTCTAGCCTAGTCTAAGCTAAGCTAGGTACTCTAAGGTCCCTCAGCTACTCTAGCCTAAGCTAAGCTAAGCTAGGTCCTCTAAGGTCCTTCTGGTTCTCTAGACTAAGCTAATCTATGCTAGGTCCTCTAAGGTCCCTCAGCTACTCGAGCCTAAGATAAGCTAAACTACGTCCTCTAAGGTCCCTCAGCTACTCTAGCCTAAGCTAAGCTAAGCTAAGCTACGTCCTCTAAGGACCGTCAGCTACTCTAGCCTAAGCTAAGCTAAGCTATGTCCTCTAAGGTCCCTCAGCTACTCTAGCCTAGTCTAAGCTAAGGTAGGTACTCTAAGGTCCCTCAGCTACTCTAGCCTAGTCTAAGCTAAGTTAGGTCCTCTAAGGTCCCTCAGCTACTCTAGCCTAGTCTAAGCTAAGCTAGGTACTCTAAGGTCCCTCAGCTACTCTAGCCTAGTCTAAGCTAAGCTAGGTACTCTAAGGTCCCTCAGCTACTCTAGCCTAAGCTAAGCTGAACTACGTCCTCTCAGGTCCCTCAGCTACTCTAGCCTAGTATAAGCTAAGCTAGGTACTCTAAGGTCCCTCAGCTACTCTAGCCTAAGCTAAGCTAAGCTAAGCTAAGCTAAGCTAGGTCCTGTAAGGTCCCTCAGCTACTCTAGCCTAGTCTAAGCTAAGTTAGGTCCTCTAAGGTCCTTCTGGTTCTCTAGACTAAGCTAAACTATGCTAGGTCCTCTAAGGTCCCTCAGCTACTCTAGCCTAGTCTAAGCTAAGTTAGGTCCTGTAAGGACCTTCTGGTTCTCTAGACTAAGCTAAGCTAAGCTAGGTCCTCTAAGGTCCCTCAGCTGGTCTAGCCTAAGGTAAGATAAGGTAAGATAGGTCCTCTAAGGTCCCTCAGCTACTCTACCCTAAGCTAAGCTAGGCTAGGTCTTCTAAGGTCCCTCAGCTAGTCTAGCCTAAGCTAAGCTAAGCTAAGCTAAGCTAAGCTAAGCTAAGCTAAGCTAAGCTAAGCTAGGCCCTCTACGGTCCCTCAGCTACTCTAGCCTAAGCTAAGCTAAGCTAAGCTAGGTCCTCAAGAGTCCCTCAGCTACTCTAGCCTAGTCTAAGCTAAGCTAGGTCCTGTAAGGTCCCTCAGCTACTCTAGCCTAAGGTAAGCTAAGCTAAGCTAGGTCCTCTAAGGTCCCTCAGCTACTATAGCCTAGTATAAGCTAAGCTAGGTCCTGTAAGGTCCCACAGCTACTCTAGCCTAAGGTAAGCTAAGCTAAGCTAGGTCCTCTAAGGTCCCCCAGCTACTCTAGCCTAGTATAAGCTAAGCTAGGTCCTGTAAGGTCCCTCAGCTACTCTAGCCTAAGGTAAGCTAAGCTAAGCTAGGTCCTCTAAGGTCCCTCAGCTACTATAGACTAGTATAAGCTAAGCTAGGTCCTGTAAGGTCCCACAGCTACTCTAGCCTAAGGTAAGCTAAGTTAGGTCCTCTAAAGTCTCTCAGCTACTCTAGCCTAGTCTAAACTAAGCTAGGTACTCTAGGTTCCCTCAGGTACTCTAGCCTAAGCTAAGCTAAGCTAGGTCCTCTAAGATCCCTCAGCTACTCTAGCCTAGTCTAAGCTAAGGTAGGTACTCTAAGGTCCCTCAGCTACTCTAGCGTAAGCTAAGTTGAACTAGGTCCTCTAAGGTCCCTCAGCTACTCTAGCCTAGTCTAAGCTAAGCTAGGTACTCTAAGGTCCCTCAGCTACTCTAGCCTAAGCTAAGCTAAGCTAAGCTAAGCCAAGTCCTGTAAGGTCCCTCAGCTACTCTAGCCTAGTCTAAGCTAAGTTAGGTCCTCTAAGGTCCTTCTGGTTCTCTAGACTAAGCAAAGCTAAGCTAGGTCCTCTTAGGTCCCTCAGCTAGTCTAGCCTAAGGTAAGATAAGGTAAGATAGGTCCTCTAAGGTCCCTCAGCTACTCTAGCCTAATCGCAGCTAAGTTAGGTCCTCTAAGGACCCTCAGCTACTCTAGCCTAGTCTAAGCTAAGTTAGGTCCTCTAAGGTCCCTCAGCTACTCTAGACTAGTCTAAGCTAAGTTAGGTCCTCTAAGGTCCCTCAGCTACTCTAGCCTAAGCTAAGCTAAGCTAAGCTAAGCTAAGCTAGGTCCTCTAAGGTCCCTCAGCTACTCTAGCCTAGTCTAAGCTAAGTTAGGTCCTCTAAGGTCCTTCTGGTTCTCTAGACTAAGCTAAACTATGCTAGGTCCTCTAAGGTCCCTCAGCTACTCTAGCCTTGTCTAAGCTAAGGTAGGTCCTCTAAGGTCCTTCTAGTTCTCTAGACTAAGCTAAGCAAAGCTAGGTCCTCTAAGGTCCCTCAGCTAGTCTAGCCTAAGGTAAGATAAGGTAAGATAGGTCCTCTAAGGTCCCTCAGCTACTCTAGCCTAAGCTAAGCTAAGCTAGGTCCTCTAAGGTCCCTCAGCTACTCTAGCCTAGTCTAAGCTAAGGTAGTTACTCGAAGGTCCCTCAGCTACTCTTGCCTAAGCTCAGCTAAAGTAAGATAGGTCCTCTAAGGTCCCTCAGCTACTCTAGGCTAAGCTAAGCTAAGCTAGGTCCTCTAAGGTCCCTCAGCTACTCTAGCCTAGTCTAAGCTAAGTTAGGTCCTCTAAGGTCCCTCAGCTACTCTAGCCTAGTCTAAGCTAAGCTAGGTACTCTAAGGTCCCTCAGCTACTGTAGCCTAAGCTAAGCTAAGCTAGGTCCTCTAAGGTACTTCTGGTTCTCTAGACTAAGCTAATCTATGCTAGGTCCTCTAAGGTCCCTCAGCTACTCTAGCCTAAGATAAGCTAAACTACGTCCTCTAAGGTCCCTCAGCTACTCTCGCCTAAGCTAAGCTAAGCTAAGCTACGTCCTCTAAGGATCGTCAGCTACTCTAGACTAAGCTAAGCTAAGCTATGTCCTCTAAGGTCCCTCAGCTACTCTAGCCTAGTCTAAGCTAAGGTAGGTACTCTAAGGTCCCTCAGCTACTCTAGCCTAGTCTAAGCTAAGTTAGGTCCTCTAAGGTCCCTCAGCTACTCTAGCCTAGTCTAAGCTAAGCTAGGTACTCTAAGGTCCCTCAGCTACTGTAGCCTAAGCTAAGCTAAGCTAGGTCCTCTAAGGTCCTTCTGGTTCTCTAGACTAAGCTAATCTATGCTAGGTCCTCTAAGGTCCCTCAGCTACTCTAGCCTAAGATAAGCTAAACTACGTCCTCTAAGGTCCCTCAGCTACTCTAGCCTAAGCTAAGCTAAGCTAAGCTACGTCCTCTAAGGACCGTCAGCTACTCTAGCCTAAGCTAAGCTAAGCTATGTCCTCTAAGGTCCCTCAGCTACTCTAGCCTAGTCTAAGCTAAGGTAGGTACTCTAAGGTCCCTCAGCTACTCTAGCCTAAGCTAAGCTAAGCTAGGTCCTCTAAGGTCCTTCTGGTTCTCTAGACTAAGCTAATCTATGCTACGTCCTCTAAGGTCCCTCAGCTACTCTAGCCTCAGATAAGCTAAGCTACGTCCTCTAAGGTCCCTCAGCTACTCTAGCCTAAGCTAAGCTAAGCTAGGTCCTCTAAGGTCCCTCAGGTACTCTAGCCTAAGCTAAGCTAAGCTAGGTCCTCGAAGGTCCCTCAGCTACTCTAGCCTAGTCTAAGCTAAGGTAGGTACTCTAAGGTCCCTGAGCTACTCTAGCCTAAGTTAAGCTAAGCTAGGACCTCTAAGGTCCCTCAGCTACTCTAGCGTAGTCTAAGCTAAGGTAGGTACTCTAGGGTTCCTCAGCTACTCTAGCCTAAGCTATGCTAAGATAGGTCCTCTAAGGTCCCTCAGATACTCTAGCCTAAGCTAAGCTAAGCTAAGCTAGGTCCTCTAAGGTCCCTCAGCTACTCTAGCCTAGTCTAAGCTAAGCTAGGTACTCTAAGGTCCCTCAGCTACTCTAGCCTAAGCTAAGCTGAACTACGTCCTCTCAGGTCCCTCAGCTACTCTAGCCTAGTATAAGCTAAGCTAGGTACTCTAAGGTCCCTCAGCTACTCTAGCCTAAGCTAAGCTAAGCTAAGCTAAGCTAAGCTAGGTCCTGTAAGGTCCCTCAGCTACTCTAGCCTAGTCTAAGCTAAGTTAGGTCCTCTAAGGTCCTTCTGGTTCTCTAGACTAAGCTAAACTATGCTAGGTCCTCTAAGGTCCCTCAGCTACTCTAGCCTAGTCTAAGCTAAGTTAGGTCCTGTAAGGACGTTCTGGTTCTCTAGACTAAGCTAAGCTAAGCTAGGTCCTCTAAGGTCCCTCAGCTGGTCTAGCCTAAGGTAAGATAAGGTAAGATAGGTCCTCTAAGGTCCCTCAGCTACTCTACCCTAAGCTAAGCTAGGCTAGGTCCTCTAAGGTCCCTCAGCTAGTCTAGCCTAAGCTAAGCTAAGCTAAGCTAAGCTAAGCTAAGCTAAGCTAAGCTAGGCCCTCTACGGTCCCTCAGCTACTCTAGCCTAAGCTAAGCTAAGCTAAGCTAGGTCCTCAAGAGTCCCTCATCTACTCTAGCCTAGTATAAGCTAAGCTAGGTCCTCTAAGGTCCCTCAGCTACTCTAGCCTAGTATAAGCTAAGCTAGGTCCTGTAAGGTCCCTCAGCTACTCTAGCCTAGTCTAAGCTAAGGTAGGTACTCTAAGGTCCCTCAGCTACTCTAGCGTAAGCTAAGCTGAACTAGGTCCTCTAAGGTCCCTCAGCTACTCTAGCCTAGTCTAAGCTAAGCTAGGTACTCTAAGGTCCCTCAGCTACTCTAGCCTAAGCTAAGCTAAGCTAAGCTAAGCCAAGTCCTGTAAGGTTCCTCAGCTACTCTAGCCTAGTCTAAGCTAAGTTAGGTCCTCTAAGGTCCTTCTGGTTCTCTAGACTAAGCTAAGCTAAGCTAGGTCCTCTAAGGTCCCTCAGCTAGTCTAGCCTAAGGTAAGATAAGGTAAGATAGGTCCTCTAAGGTCCCTCAGCTACTCTAGCCTAGTCTCAGCTAAGTTAGGTCCTCTAAGGACCCTCAGCTACTCTAGCCTAGTCTAAGCTAAGTTAGGTCCTCTAAGGTCCCTCAGCTACTCTAGACTAGTCTAAGCTAAGTTAGGTCCTCTAAGGTCCCTAGCTACTCTAGCCTAAGGTAAGCTAAGCTAAGCTAAGCTAGGTCCTGTAAGGTCCCTCAGCTACTCTAGCCTAGTCTAAGCTAAGTTAGGTCCTCTAAGGTCCTTCTGGTTCTCTAGACTAAGCTAAACTATGCTAGGTCCTCTAAGGTCCCTCAGCTACTCTAGCCTAGTCTAAGCTAAGTTAGGTCCTGTAAGGACGTTCTGGTTCTCTAGACTAAGCTAGGCTAAGCTAGGTCCTCTAAGGTCACTCAGCTGGTCTAGCCTAAGGTAAGATAAGGTAAGATAGGTCCTCTAAGGTCCCTCAGCTACTCTACCCTAAGCTAAGCTAGGCTAGGTCCTCTAAGGTCCCTCAGCTAGTCTAGCCTAGTCTAAGCTAAGGTAGGTCCTCTAAGGTCCCTCAGCTACTCTAGACTAGTCTAAGCTAAGTTAGGTCCTCTAAGGTCCCTCAGCTACTCTAGCCTAAGCTAAGCTAAGCTAAGCTAAGCTAGGCTAGGTCCTCTAAGGTCCCTCAGCTAGTCTAGCCTAAGCTAAGCTAAGCTAAGCTAAGCTAAGCTAAGCTAAGCTAAGCTAAGCTAAGCTAAGCTAGGCCCTCTACGGTCCCTCAGCTACTCTAGCCTAAGCTAAGCTAAGCTAAGCTAGGTCCTCAAGAGTCCCTCAGCTACTCTAGCCTAGTATAAGCTAAGCTAGGTCCTCTAAGGTCCCTCAGCTACTCTAGCCTAGTATAAGCTAAGCTAGGTCCTGTAAGGTCCCTCAGCTACTCTAGCCTAGTCTAAGCTAAGGTAGGTACTCTAAGGTCCCTCAGCTACTCTAGCGTAAGCTAAGCTGAACTAGGTCCTCTAAGGTCCCTCAGCTACTCTAGCCTAGTCTAAGCTAAGCTAGGTACTCTAAGGTCCCTCAGCTACTCTAGCCTAAGCTAAGCTAAGCTAAGCTAAGCCAAGTCCTGTAAGGTCCCTCAGCTACTCTAGCCTAGTCTAAGCTAAGGTAGTTACTCGAAGGTCCCTCAGCTACTCTTGCCTAAGCTCAGCTAAAGTAAGATAGGTCCTCTAAGGTCCCTCAGCTACTCTAGGCTAAGCTAAGCTAAGCTAGGTCCTCTAAGGTCCCTCAGCTACTCTAGCCTAAGCTAAGCTAAGGTAGGTCCTCTAAGGTCCCTCAGCTACTCTAGCCTAGTCTAAGCTAAGCTAGGTACTCTAAGGTCCCTCAGCTACTGTAGCCTAAGCTAAGCTAAGCTAGGTCCTCTAAGGTACTTCTGGTTCTCTAGACTAAGCTAATCTATGCTAGGTCCTCTAAGGTCCCTCAGCTACTCTAGCCTAAGATAAGCTAAACTACGTCCTCTAAGGTCCCTCAGCTACTCTCGCCTAAGCTAAGCTAAGCTAAGCTACGTCCTCTAAGGACCGTCAGCTACTCTAGCCTAAGCTAAGCTAAGCTATGTCCTCTAAGGTCCCTCAGCTACTCTAGCCTAGTCTAAGCTAAGGTAGGTACTCTAAGGTCCCTCAGCTACTCTAGCCTAGTCTAAGCTAAGTTAGGTCCTCTAAGATCCCTCAGCTACTCTAGCCTAGTCTAAGCTAAGCTAGGTCCTCTAAGGTCCTTCTGGTTCTCTAGACTAAGCTAATCTATGCTACGTCCTCTAAGGTCCCTCAGCTACTCTAGCCTCAGATAAGCTAAGCTACGTCCTCTATGGTCCCTCAGCTACTCTAGCCTAAGCTAAGCTAAGCTAGGTCCTCTAAGGTCCCTCAGGTACTCTAGCCTAAGCTAAACTAAGCTAGGTCCTCGAAGGTCCCTCAGCTACTCTAGCCTAGTCTAAGCTAAGGTAGGTACTCTAAGGTCCCTGAGCTACTCTAGCCTAAGTTAAGCTAAGCTAGGACCTCTAAGGTCCCTCAGCTACTCTAGCCTAGTCTAAGCTAAGGTAGGTACTCTAGGGTTCCTCAGCTACTCTAGCCTAAGCTATGCTAAGCTAGGTCCTCTAAGGTCCCTCAGATACTCTAGCCTAAGCTAAGCTAAGCTAAGCTAGGTCCTCTAAGGTCCCTGAGCTACTCTAGCCTAGTCTAAGCTAAGCTAGGTACTCTAAGGTCCCTCAGCTACTCTAGCCTAAGCTAAGCTAAGCTAGGTCCTCTAAGTTCCCTCAGGTACTATAGCCTAAGCTAAGCTAAGCTAGGTCCTCGAAGGTCCCTCAGCTACTCTAGCCTAGTCTAAGCTAAGGTAGGTACTCTAAGGTCACTGAGCTACTCTAGCCTAGTCTAAGCTAAGGTAGGTACTCTAAGGTCCCTCAGCTACTCTAGCCTAACCTAAGCTGAACTACGTCCTCTAAGGTCCCTCAGCTACTCTAGCCTAACCTAAGCTGAACTACGTCCTCTAAGGTCCCTCAGCTACTCTAG
Source organism: Myotis daubentonii (assembly GCF_963259705.1). Lineage (NCBI taxonomy): Eukaryota > Metazoa > Chordata > Mammalia > Chiroptera > Vespertilionidae > Myotis > Myotis daubentonii. Next base: position 12,412,340 of record NC_081860.1, on the reverse strand, counting down.
CCTAAGCTAAGCTAAGCTAAGCTAAGCTAGGTCCTGTAAGGTCCCTCAGCTACTCTAGCCTAGTCTAAGCTAAGTTAGGTCCTCTAAGGTCCTTCTGGTTCTCTAGACTAAGCTAAACTATGCTAGGTCCTCTAAGGTCCCTCAGCTACTCTAGCCTAGTATAAGCAAAGTTAGGTCCTGTAAGGACCTTCTGGTTCTCTAGACTAAGCTAAGCTAAGCTAGGTCCTCTAAGGTCCCTCAGCTAGTCTAGTCTAAGGTAAGATAAGGTAAGATAGGTCCTCTAAGGTCCCTCAGCTACTCTACCCTAAGCTAAGCTAGGCTAGGTCCTCTAAGGTCACTCAGCTAGTCTAGCCTAAGCTAAGCTAAGCTAAGCTAAGCTAAGCTAAGCTAAGCTAAGCTAAGCTAAGCTAAGCTAAGCTAAGCTAAGCTAAGCTAAGCTAAGCTAAGCTAAGCTAAGCTAAGCTAACCTAGGCCCCCTTGGTCCCTCAGCTACTCTAGCCTAAGCTAAGCTAAGCTAAGCTAGGTCCTCAAGGGTCCCTCAGCTACTCTAGCCTAGTATAAGCTAAGCTAGGTCCTCTAAGGTCCCTCAGCTACTCTAGCCTAGTATAAGCTAAGCTAGGTCCTGTAAGGTCCCTCAGCTACTCTAGCCTAAGGTAAGCTAAGCTAAGCTAGGTCCTCTAAGGTCCCTCAGCTACTATAGCCTAGTATAAGCTAAGCTAGGTCCTGTAAGGTCCTTCAGCTACTCTAGCCTAAGGTAAGCTAAGCTAGGTCCTCTAAAGTCTCTCAGCTACTCTAGCCTAGTCTAAGCTAAGCTAGGTACTCTAGGTTCCCTCAGGTACTCTAGCCTAAGCTAAGCTAAGCTAGGTCCTCTAAGGTCCCTCAGCTACTCTAGCGTAGTCTAAGCTAAGGTAGGTACTCTAAGGTCCCTCAGCTACTCTAGCGTAAGCTAAGCTGAACTAGTTCCTCTAAGGTCCCTCAGCTACTCTAGCCTAGTCTAAGCTAAGCTAGGTACTCTAAGGTCCCTCAGCTACTCTAGCCTAAGCTAAGCTAAGCTAAGCTAAGCCAAGTCCTGTAAGGTCCCTTAGCTACTCTAGCCTAGTCTAAGCTAAGTTAGGTCCTCTAAGGTCCTTCTGGTTCTCTAGATTAAGCTAAGCTAAGCTAGGTCCTCTTAGGTCCCTCAGCTAGTCTAGCCTAAGGTAAGATAAGGTAAGATAGGTTCTCTAAGGTCCCTCAGCTACTCTAGCCTAGTCTCAGCTAAGTTAGGTCCTCTAAGGACCCTCAGCTACTCTCGCCTAGTCTAAGCTAAGTTAGGTCCTCTAAGGTCCTTCAGCTACTCTAGCCTAGTCTAAGCTAAGTTAGGTCCTCTAAGGTCCCTCAGCTACTCTAGCCTAAGATAAGCTAAGCTAAGGTAAGCTAGGTCCTCTAAGATCCCTCAGCTACTCTAGCCTAGTCTAAGCTAAGTTAGGTCCTCTAAGGTCCTTCTGGTTCTCTAGACTAAGCTAAACTATGCTAGGTCCTCTAAGGTCCCTCAGCTACTCTAGCCTAGTCTAAGCTAAGGTAGGTCCTCTAAGGTCCTTCTAGTTCTCTAGACTAAGCTAAGCAAAGCTAGGTCCTCTAAGGTCCCTCAGCTAGTCTAGCCTAAGGTAAGATAAGGTAAGATAGGTCCTCTAAGGTCCCTCAGCTACTCTAGCCTAAGCTAAGCTAAGCTAGGTCCTCTAAGGTCCCTCAGCTACTCTAGCCTAGTCTAAGCTAAGGTAGTTACTCAAAGGTCCCTCAGCTACTCTAGCCTAGTCTAAGCTAAGCTAGGTACTCTAAGGTCCCTCAGCTACTGTAGCCTAAGCTAAGCTAAGCTAGGTCCTCTAAGGTCCTTCTGGTTCTCTAGACTAAGCTAATCTATGTTAGGTCCTCTAAGGTCCCTCAGCTACTCTAGCCTAAGCTAAGCTAAGCTAAGCTACATCCTCTAAGGACCCTCAGCTACTCTAGCCTAAGCTAAGCTAAGCTAGGTCCTCTAAGGTCCCTCAGCTACTCTAGCCTAGTCTAAGCTAAGGTAGGTACTCTAAGGTCCCTCAGTTAGTCTAGCCTAAGCTAAGCTGAATTAGGTCCTCTAAGGTCCCTCAGCTACTCTAGCCTAGTCTAAGCTAAGCTAGGTACTCTAAGGTCCTTCTGTTTCTCTAGACTAAGCTAAACTATGCTAGGTCCTCTAAGGTCCCTCAGCTACTCTAGCCTAAGGTATGCTAAGCTAGGTGCTCTAAGGTCCCTCAGCTACTCTAGCCTAAGCTAAGCTAAGCTAGGTCTCTAAGGTCCCTCAGCTACTCTAGCGTAGTCTAAGCTAACGTAGGTACTCTAAGGTCCCTCAGTTAGTCTAGCCTAAGCTAAGCTGAATTAGGTCCTCTAAGGTCCCTCAGCTACGCTAGCCTAGTCTAAGCTAAGTTAGGTCCTCTAAGGTCCTTCTGGTTCTCTAGACTAAGCTAAGCTAAGCTAGGTCCTGTAAGGTCCCTCAGCTACTCTAACCTAAGCTAAGCTAAGCTAAGCTAAGCTAGGTCCTATAAAGTCCCTTAGCTACTCTAGCCTAGTCTAAGCTAAGTTAGGTCCTCTAAGGTCCTTCTGGTTCTCTAGACTAAGCTAAGCAAAGCTAGGTCCTCTAAGGTCCCTCAGCTAGTCTAGCCTAAGGTAAGATAAGGTAAGATAGGTCCTCTAAGGTCCCTCAGCTACTCTAGCCTAAGCTAAGCTAAGCTAGGTCCTCTAAGGTCCCTCAGCTACTCTAGCCTAGTCTAAGCTAAGGTAGTTACTCAAAGGTCCCTCAGCTACTCTAGCCTAGTCTAAGCTAAGCTAGGTACTCTAAGGTCCCTCAGCTACTGTAGCCTAAGCTAAGCTAAGCTAGGTCCTCTAAGGTCCTTCTGGTTCTCTAGACTAAGCTAATCTATGTTAGGTCCTCTAAGGTCCCTCAGCTACTCTAGCCTAAGCTAAGCTAAGCTAAGCTACATCCTCTAAGGACCCTCAGCTACTCTAGCCTAAGCTAAGCTAAGCTAGGTCCTCTAAGGTCCCTCAGCTACTCTAGCCTAGTCTAAGCTAAGGTAGGTACTCTAAGGTCCCTCAGTTAGTCTAGCCTAAGCTAAGCTGAATTAGGTCCTCTAAGGTCCCTCAGCTACTCTAGCCTAGTCTAAGCTAAGCTAGGTACTCTAAGGTCCTTCTGTTTCTCTAGACTAAGCTAAACTATGCTAGGTCCTCTAAGGTCCCTCAGCTACTCTAGCCTAAGGTATGCTAAGCTAGGTGCTCTAAGGTCCCTCAGCTACTCTAGCCTAAGCTAAGCTAAGCTAGGTCTCTAAGGTCCCTCAGCTACTCTAGCGTAGTCTAAGCTAACGTAGGTACTCTAAGGTCCCTCAGTTAGTCTAGCCTAAGCTAAGCTGAATTAGGTCCTCTAAGGTCCCTCAGCTACGCTAGCCTAGTCTAAGCTAAGTTAGGTCCTCTAAGGTCCTTCTGGTTCTCTAGACTAAGCTAAGCTAAGCTAGGTCCTGTAAGGTCCCTCAGCTACTCTAACCTAAGCTAAGCTAAGCTAAGCTAAGCTAGGTCCTATAAAGTCCCTTAGCTACTCTAGCCTAGTCTAAGCTAAGTTAGGTCCTCTAAGGTCCTTCTGGTTCTCTAGACTAAGCTAAACTAAGCTAGATCCTCTAAGGTCCCTCAGCTACTCTAGCCTAGTATAAGCTAAGCTAGGTCCTCTAAGGTCCCTCAGCTACTCTAGCCTAAGGTAAGCTAAGCTAAGCTAGGTCCTCTAAGGTCCCTCAGCTACTCTAGCCTAGTATAAGGTAAGCTAGGTCCTGTAAGGTCCCTCAGCTACTCTAGCCTAACGTAAGCTAAGCTAAGCTAGGTCCTATAAAGTCCCTCAGGTACTCTAGCCTAAGCTAAGCTAAGTTAGGTCCTCTAAGGTCCTTCTGGTTCTCTAGACTAAGCTGAACTAAGCTAGATCCTCTAAGGTCCCTCAGCTACTCTAGCCTAGACTAAGCTAAGGTAGGTCCTCTAAGGTCCTTCTAGTTCTCTAGACTAAGCTAAGTTAAGCTAGGTCCTCTAAGGTCCCTCAGCTACTCTAGCCTAAGGTAAGATAAGGTAAGATAGGTCCTCTAAGGTCCCTCAGCTACTCTAGCCTAAGCTAAGCTAAGCTTGGTCCTCTAAGGTCCCTCAGCTACTCTAGCCTAGTCTAAGCTAAGTTAGGTCCTCTAAGGTCCTTCTGGTTCTCTAGACTAAGCTAAACTATGCTAGGTCCTCTAAGGTCCCTCAGCTACTCTAGCCTAGTCTAAGCTAAGGTAGGTCCTCTAAGGTCCTTCTAGTTCTCTAGACTAAGCTAAGCAAAGCTAGGTCCTCTAAGGTCCCTCAGCTAGTCTAGCCTAAGGTAAGATAAGGTAAGATAGGTCCTCTAAGGTCCCTCAGCTACTCTAGCCTAAGCTAAGCTAAGCTAGGTCCTCTAAAGTCCCTCAGCTACTCTAGCCTAGTCTAAGCTAAGGTAGTTACTTGAAGGTCCCTCAGCTACTCTTGCCTAAGCTCAGCTAAAGTAAGATAGGTCCTCTAAGGTCCCTCAGCTACTCTAGGCTAAGCTAAGCTAAGCTAGGTCCTCTAAGGTCCCTCAGCTACTCTAGCCTAGTCTAAGCTAAGTTAGGTCCTCTAAGGTCCCTCAGCTACTCTAGCCTAGTCTAAGCTAAGCTAGGTACTCAAAGGTCCCTCAGCTACTGTAGCCTAAGCTAAGCTAAGCTAGGTCCTCTAAGGTCCTTCTGGTTCTCTAGACTAAGCTAATCTATGCTAGGTCCTCTAAGGTCCCTCAGCTACTCTAGCCTAAGATAAGCTAAACTACGTCCTCTAAGGTCCCTCAGCTACTCTCGCCTAAGCTAAGCTAAGCTAAGCTACGTCCTCTAAGGACCGTCAGCTACTCTAGCCTAAGCTAAGCTAAGCTATGTCCTCTAAGGTCCCTCAGCTACTCTAGCCTAGTCTAAGCTAAGGTAGGTACTCTAAGGTCCCTCAGCTACTCTAGCCTAGTCTAAGCTAAGTTAGGTCCTCTAAGGTCCCTCAGCTACTCTAGCCTAGTCTAAGCTAAGCTAGGTACTCTAAGGTCCCTCAGCTACTGTAGCCTAAGCTAAGCTAAGCTAGGTCCTCTAAGGTCCTTCTGGTTCTCTAGACTAAGCTAATCTATGCTAGGTCCTCTAAGGTCCCTCAGCTACTCTAGCCTAAGATAAGCTAAACTACGTCCTCTAAGGTCCCTCAGCTACTCTAGCCTAAGCTAAGCTAAGCTAAGCTACGTCCTCTAAGGACCGTCAGCTACTCTAGCCTAAGCTAAGCTAAGCTATGTCCTCTAAGGTCCCTCAGCTACTCTAGCCTAGTCTAAGCTAAGGTAGGTACTCTAAGGTCCCTCAGCTACTCTAGCCTAAGCTAAGCTAAGCTAGGTCCTCTAAGGTCCTTCTGGTTCTCTAGACTAAGCTAATCTATGCTAGGTCCTCTAAGGTCCCTCAGCTACTCTAGCCTCAGATAAGCTAAGCTACGTCCTCTAAGGTCCCTCAGCTACTCTAGCCTAAGCTAAGCTAAGCTAGGTCCTCTAAGGTCCCTCAGGTACTCTAGCCTAAGCTAAGCTAAGCTAGGTCCTCGAAGGTCCCTCAGCTACTCTAGCCTAGTCTAAGCTAAGGTAGGTACTCTAAGGTCCCTGAGCTACTCTAGCCTAAGTTAAGCTAAGCTAGGACCTCTAAGGTCCCTCAGCTACTCTAGCCTAGTCTAAGATAAGGTAGGTACTCTAAGGTTCCTCAGCTACTCTAGCCTAAGGTATGCTAAGCTAGGTCCTCTAAGTTCCCTCAGATACTCTAGCCTAAGATAAGCTAAGCTAAGCTAGGTCCTCTAAGGTCCCTCAGCTACTCTAGCCTAGTCTAAGCTAAGCTAGGTACTCTAAGGTCCCTCAGCTACTCTAGCCTAAGCTAAGCTGAACTACGTCCTCTCAGGTCCCTCAGCTACTCTAGCCTAGTATAAGCTAAGCTAGGTACTCTAAGGTCCCTCAGCTACTCTAGCCTAAGCTAAGCTAAGCTAAGCTAAGCTAAGCTAGGTCCTGTAAGGTCCCTCAGCTACTCTAGCCTAGTCTAAGCTAAGTTAGGTCCTCTAAGGTCCTTCTGGTTCTCTAGACTAAGCTAAACTATGCTAGGTCCTCTAAGGTCCCTCAGCTACTCTAGCCTAGTCTAAACTAAGTTAGGTCCTGTAAGGACCTTCTGGTTCTCTAGACTAAGCTAAGCTAAGCTAGGTCCTCTAAGGTCCCTCAGCTGGTCTAGCCTAAGGTAAGATAAGGTAAGATAGGTCCTCTAAGGTCCCTCAGCTAGTCTAGCCTAAGCTAAGCTAAGCTAAGCTAAGCTAAGCTAAGCTAGGCCCTCTACGGTCCCTCAGCTACTCTAGCCTAAGCTAAGCTAGGTCCTCAAGAGTCCCTCAGCTACTCTAGCCTAGTATAAGCTAAGCTAGGTCCTCTAAGGTCCCTCAGCTACTCTAGCCTAGTATAAGCTAAGCTAGGTCCTGTAAGGTCCCTCAGCTACTCTAGCCTAAGGTAAGCTAAGCTAAGCTAGGTCCTGTAAGGTCCCTCAGCTACTATAGCCTAGTATAAGCTAAGCTAGGTCCTGTAAGGTCCCACAGCTACTCTAGCCTAAGGTAAACTAAGTTAGGTCCTCTAAAGTCTCTCAGCTACTCTAGGCTAGTCTAAACTAAGCTAGGTACTCTAGGTTCCCTCAGGTACTCTAGCCTAAGCTAAGCTAAGCTAGGTCCTCTAAGATCCCTCAGCTACTCTAGCCTAGTCTAAGCTAAGGTAGGTACTCTAAGGTCCCTCAGCTACTCTAGCCTAACCTAAGCTGAACTACGTCCTCTAAGGTCCCTCAGCTACTCTAGCCTAACCTAAGCTGAACTACGTCCTCTAAGGTCCCTCAGCTACTCTAGCCTAAGCTAAGCTAAGCTAAGCTAAGCTAGGTCCTGTAAGGTCCCTCAGCTACTCTAGCCTAGTCTAAGCTAAGTTAGGTCCTCTAAGGTCCTTCTGGTTCTCTAGACTAAGCTAAACTATGCTAGGTCCTCTAAGGTCCCTCAGCTACTCTAGCCTAGTATAAGCAAAGTTAGGTCCTGTAAGGACCTTCTGGTTCTCTAGACTAAGCTAAGCTAAGCTAGGTCCTCTAAGGTCCCTCAGCTAGTCTAGTCTAAGGTAAGATAAGGTAAGATAGGTCCTCTAAGGTCCCTCAGCTACTCTACCCTAAGCTAAGCTAGGCTAGGTCCTCTAAGGTCACTCAGCTAGTCTAGCCTAAGCTAAGCTAAGCTAAGCTAAGCTAAGCTAAGCTAAGCTAAGCTAAGCTAAGCTAAGCTAAGCTAAGCTAAGCTAAGCTAAGCTAACCTAGGCCCCCTTGGTCCCTCAGCTACTCTAGCCTAAGCTAAGCTAAGCTAAGCTAGGTCCTCAAGGGTCCCTCAGCTACTCTAGCCTAGTATAAGCTAAGCTAGGTCCTCTAAGGTCCCTCAGCTACTATAGCCTAGTATAAGCTAAGCTAGGTCCTGTAAGGTCCTTCAGCTACTCTAGCCTAAGGTAAGCTAAGCTAGGTCCTCTAAAGTCTCTCAGCTACTCTAGCCTAGTCTAAGCTAAGCTAGGTACTCTAGGTTCCCTCAGGTACTCTAGCCTAAGCTAAGCTAAGCTAGGTCCTCTAAGGTCCCTCAGCTACTCTAGCGTAGTCTAAGCTAAGGTAGGTACTCTAAGGTCCCTCAGCTACTCTAGCGTAAGCTAAGCTGAACTAGTTCCTCTAAGGTCCCTCAGCTACTCTAGCCTAGTCTAAGCTAAGCTAGGTACTCTAAGGTCCCTCAGCTACTCTAGCCTAAGCTAAGCTAAGCTAAGCTAAGCCAAGTCCTGTAAGGTCCCTTAGCTACTCTAGCCTAGTCTAAGCTAAGTTAGGTCCTCTAAGGTCCTTCTGGTTCTCTAGATTAAGCTAAGCTAAGCTAGGTCCTCTTAGGTCCCTCAGCTAGTCTAGCCTAAGGTAAGATAAGGTAAGATAGGTTCTCTAAGGTCCCTCAGCTACTCTAGCCTAGTCTCAGCTAAGTTAGGTCCTCTAAGGACCCTCAGCTACTCTCGCCTAGTCTAAGCTAAGTTAGGTCCTCTAAGGTCCTTCAGCTACTCTAGCCTAGTCTAAGCTAAGTTAGGTCCTCTAAGGTCCCTCAGCTACTCTAGCCTAAGCTAAGCTAAGCTAAGGTAAGCTAGGTCCTCTAAGATCCCTCAGCTACTCTAGCCTAGTCTAAGCTAAGTTAGGTCCTCTAAGGTCCTTCTGGTTCTCTAGACTAAGCTAAACTATGCTAGGTCCTCTAAGGTCCCTCAGCTACTCTAGCCTAGTCTAAGCTAAGGTAGGTCCTCTAAGGTCCTTCTAGTTCTCTAGACTAAGCTAAGCAAAGCTAGGTCCTCTAAGGTCCCTCAGCTAGTCTAGCCTAAGGTAAGATAAGGTAAGATAGGTCCTCTAAGGTCCCTCAGCTACTCTAGCCTAAGCTAAGCTAAGCTAGGTCCTCTAAGGTCCCTCAGCTACTCTAGCCTAGTCTAAGCTAAGGTAGTTACTCAAAGGTCCCTCAGCTACTCTAGCCTAGTCTAAGCTAAGCTAGGTACTCTAAGGTCCCTCAGCTACTGTAGCCTAAGCTAAGCTAAGCTAGGTCCTCTAAGGTCCTTCTGGTTCTCTAGACTAAGCTAATCTATGTTAGGTCCTCTAAGGTCCCTCAGCTACTCTAGCCTAAGCTAAGCTAAGCTAAGCTACATCCTCTAAGGACCCTCAGCTACTCTAGCCTAAGCTAAGCTAAGCTAGGTCCTCTAAGGTCCCTCAGCTACTCTAGCCTAGTCTAAGCTAAGGTAGGTACTCTAAGGTCCCTCAGTTAGTCTAGCCTAAGCTAAGCTGAATTAGGTCCTCTAAGGTCCCTCAGCTACTCTAGCCTAGTCTAAGCTAAGCTAGGTACTCTAAGGTCCTTCTGTTTCTCTAGACTAAGCTAAACTATGCTAGGTCCTCTAAGGTCCCTCAGCTACTCTAGCCTAAGGTATGCTAAGCTAGGTGCTCTAAGGTCCCTCAGCTACTCTAGCCTAAGCTAAGCTAAGCTAGGTCTCTAAGGTCCCTCAGCTACTCTAGCGTAGTCTAAGCTAACGTAGGTACTCTAAGGTCCCTCAGTTAGTCTAGCCTAAGCTAAGCTGAATTAGGTCCTCTAAGGTCCCTCAGCTACGCTAGCCTAGTCTAAGCTAAGTTAGGTCCTCTAAGGTCCTTCTGGTTCTCTAGACTAAGCTAAGCTAAGCTAGGTCCTGTAAGGTCCCTCAGCTACTCTAACCTAAGCTAAGCTAAGCTAAGCTAAGCTAGGTCCTATAAAGTCCCTTAGCTACTCTAGCCTAGTCTAAGCTAAGTTAGGTCCTCTAAGGTCCTTCTGGTTCTCTAGACTAAGCTAAGCAAAGCTAGGTCCTCTAAGGTCCCTCAGCTAGTCTAGCCTAAGGTAAGATAAGGTAAGATAGGTCCTCTAAGGTCCCTCAGCTACTCTAGCCTAAGCTAAGCTAAGCTAGGTCCTCTAAGGTCCCTCAGCTACTCTAGCCTAGTCTAAGCTAAGGTAGTTACTCAAAGGTCCCTCAGCTACTCTAGCCTAGTCTAAGCTAAGCTAGGTACTCTAAGGTCCCTCAGCTACTGTAGCCTAAGCTAAGCTAAGCTAGGTCCTCTAAGGTCCTTCTGGTTCTCTAGACTAAGCTAATCTATGTTAGGTCCTCTAAGGTCCCTCAGCTACTCTAGCCTAAGCTAAGCTAAGCTAAGCTACATCCTCTAAGGACCCTCAGCTACTCTAGCCTAAGCTAAGCTAAGCTAGGTCCTCTAAGGTCCCTCAGCTACTCTAGCCTAGTCTAAGCTAAGGTAGGCACTCTAAGGTCCCTCAGTTAGTCTAGCCTAAGCTAAGCTGAATTAGGTCCTCTAAGGTCCCTCAGCTACTCTAGCCTAGTCTAAGCTAAGCTAGGTACTCTAAGGTCCTTCTGTTTCTCTAGACTAAGCTAAACTATGCTAGGTCCTCTAAGGTCCCTCAGCTACTCTAGCCTAAGGTATGCTAAGCTAGGTGCTCTAAGGTCCCTCAGCTACTCTAGCCTAAGCTAAGCTAAGCTAGGTCTCTAAGGTCCCTCAGCTACTCTAGCGTAGTCTAAGCTAACGTAGGTACTCTAAGGTCCCTCAGTTAGTCTAGCCTAAGCTAAGCTGAATTAGGTCCTCTAAGGTCCCTCAGCTACGCTAGCCTAGTCTAAGCTAAGTTAGGTCCTCTAAGGTCCTTCTGGTTCTCTAGACTAAGCTAAGCTAAGCTAGGTCCTGTAAGGTCCCTCAGCTACTCTAACCTAAGCTAAGCTAAGCTAAGCTAAGCTAGGTCCTATAAAGTCCCTTAGCTACTCTAGCCTAGTCTAAGCTAAGTTAGGTCCTCTAAGGTCCTTCTGGTTCTCTAGACTAAGCTAAACTAAGCTAGATCCTCTAAGGTCCCTCAGCTACTCTAGCCTAGTATAAGCTAAGCTAGGTCCTCTAAGGTCCCTCAGCTACTCTAGCCTAAGGTAAGCTAAGCTAAGCTAGGTCCTCTAAGGTCCCTCAGCTACTCTAGCCTAGTATAAGGTAAGCTAGGTCCTGTAAGGTCCCTCAGCTACTCTAGCCTAACGTAAGCTAAGCTAAGCTAGGTCCTATAAAGTCCCTCAGGTACTCTAGCCTAAGCTAAGCTAAGTTAGGTCCTCTAAGGTCCTTCTGGTTCTCTAGACTAAGCTGAACTAAGCTAGATCCTCTAAGGTCCCTCAGCTACTCTAGCCTAGACTAAGCTAAGGTAGGTCCTCTAAGGTCCTTCTAGTTCTCTAGACTAAGCTAAGTTAAGCTAGGTCCTCTAAGGTCCCTCAGCTACTCTAGCCTAAGGTAAGATAAGGTAAGATAGGTCCTCTAAGGTCCCTCAGCTACTCTAGCCTAAGCTAAGCTAAGCTTGGTCCTCTAAGGTCCCTCAGCTACTCTAGCCTAGTCTAAGCTAAGTTAGGTCCTCTAAGGTCCTTCTGGTTCTCTAGACTAAGCTAAACTATGCTAGGTCCTCTAAGGTCCCTCAGCTACTCTAGCCTAGTCTAAGCTAAGGTAGGTCCTCTAAGGTCCTTCTAGTTCTCTAGACTAAGCTAAGCAAAGCTAGGTCCTCTAAGGTCCCTCAGCTAGTCTAGCCTAAGGTAAGATAAGGTAAGATAGGTCCTCTAAGGTCCCTCAGCTACTCTAGCCTAAGCTAAGCTAAGCTAGGTCCTCTAAAGTCCCTCAGCTACTCTAGCCTAGTCTAAGCTAAGGTAGTTACTCGAAGGTCCCTCAGCTACTCTTGCCTAAGCTCAGCTAAAGTAAGATAGGTCCTCTAAGGTCCCTCAGCTACTCTAGGCTAAGCTAAGCTAAGCTAGGTCCTCTAAGGTCCCTCAGCTACTCTAGCCTAGTCTAAGCTAAGTTAGGTCCTCTAAGGTCCCTCAGCTACTCTAGCCTAGTCTAAGCTAAGCTAGGTACTCAAAGGTCCCTCAGCTACTGTAGCCTAAGCTAAGCTAAGCTAGGTCCTCTAAGGTCCTTCTGGTTCTCTAGACTAAGCTAATCTATGCTAGGTCCTCTAAGGTCCCTCAGCTACTCTAGCCTAAGATAAGCTAAACTACGTCCTCTAAGGTCCCTCAGCTACTCTCGCCTAAGCTAAGCTAAGCTAAGCTACGTCCTCTAAGGACCGTCAGCTACTCTAGCCTAAGCTAAGCTAAGCTATGTCCTCTAAGGTCCCTCAGCTACTCTAGCCTAGTCTAAGCTAAGGTAGGTACTCTAAGGTCCCTCAGCTACTCTAGCCTAGTCTAAGCTAAGTTAGGTCCTCTAAGGTCCCTCAGCTACTCTAGCCTAGTCTAAGCTAAGCTAGGTACTCTAAGGTCCCTCAGCTACTGTAGCCTAAGCTAAGCTAAGCTAGGTCCTCTAAGGTCCTTCTGGTTCTCTAGACTAAGCTAATCTATGCTAGGTCCTCTAAGGTCCCTCAGCTACTCTAGCCTAAGATAAGCTAAACTACGTCCTCTAAGGTCCCTCAGCTACTCTAGCCTAAGCTAAGCTAAGCTAAGCTACGTCCTCTAAGGACCGTCAGCTACTCTAGCCTAAGCTAAGCTAAGCTATGTCCTCTAAGGTCCCTCAGCTACTCTAGCCTAGTCTAAGCTAAGGTAGGTACTCTAAGGTCCCTCAGCTACTCTAGCCTAAGCTAAGCTAAGCTAGGTCCTCTAAGGTCCTTCTGGTTCTCTAGACTAAGCTAATCTATGCTAGGTCCTCTAAGGTCCCTCAGCTACTCTAGCCTCAGATAAGCTAAGCTACGTCCTCTAAGGTCCCTCAGCTACTCTAGCCTAAGCTAAGCTAAGCTAGGTCCTCTAAGGTCCCTCAGGTACTCTAGCCTAAGCTAAGCTAAGCTAGGTCCTCGAAGGTCCCTCAGCTACTCTAGCCTAGTCTAAGCTAAGGTAGGTACTCTAAGGTCCCTGAGCTACTCTAGCCTAAGTTAAGCTAAGCTAGGACCTCTAAGGTCCCTCAGCTACTCTAGCCTAGTCTAAGCTAAGGTAGGTACTCTAAGGTTCCTCAGCTACTCTAGCCTAAGGTATGCTAAGCTAGGTCCTCTAAGTTCCCTCAGATACTCTAGCCTAAGCTAAGCTAAGCTAAGCTAGGTCCTCTAAGGTCCCTCAGCTACTCTAGCCTAGTCTAAGCTAAGCTAGGTACTCTAAGGTCCCTCAGCTACTCTAGCCTAAGCTAAGCTGAAATACGTCCTCTCAGGTCCCTCAGCTACTCTAGCCTAGTATAAGCTAAGCTAGGTACTCTAAGGTCCCTCAGCTACTCTAGCCTAAGCTAAGCTAAGCTAAGCTAAGCTAAGCTAAGCTAAGCTAGGTCCTGTAAGGTCCCTCAGCTACTCTAGCCTAGTCTAAGCTAAGTTAGGTCCTCTAAGGTCCTTCTGGTTCTCTAGACTAAGCTAAACTATGCTAGGTCCTCTAAGGTCCCTCAGCTACTCTAGCCTAGTCTAAACTAAGTTAGGTCCTGTAAGGACCTTCTGGTTCTCTAGACTAAGCTAAGCTAAGCTAGGTCCTCTAAGGTCCCTCAGCTGGTCTAGCCTAAGGTAAGATAAGGTAAGATAGGTCCTCTAAGGTCCCTCAGCTAGTCTAGCCTAAGCTAAGCTAAGCTAAGCTAAGCTAAGCTAAGCTAAGCTAGGCCCTCTACGGTCCCTCAGCTACTCTAGCCTAAGCTAAGCTAGGTCCTCAAGAGTCCCTCAGCTACTCTAGCCTAGTATAAGCTAAGCTAGGTCCTCTAAGGTCCCTCAGCTACTCTAGCCTAGTATAAGCTAAGCTAGGTCCTGTAAGGTCCCTCAGCTACTCTAGCCTAAGGTAAGCTAAGCTAAGCTAGGTCCTGTAAGGTCCCTCAGCTACTATAGCCTAGTATAAGCTAAGCTAGGTCCTGTAAGGTCCCACAGCTACTCTAGCCTAAGGTAAACTAAGTTAGGTCCTCTAAAGTCTCTCAGCTACTCTAGGCTAGTCTAAACTAAGCTAGGTACTCTAGGTTCCCTCAGGTACTCTAGCCTAAGCTAAGCTAAGCTAGGTCCTCTAAGATCCCTCAGCTACTCTAGCCTAGTCTAAGCTAAGGTAGGTACTCTAAGGTCCCTCAGCTACTCTAGCGTAAGCTAAGCTGAACTAGGTCCTCTAAGGTCCCTCAGCTACTCTAGCCTAGTCTAAGCTAAGCTAGGTACTCTAAGGTCCCTCAGCTACTCTAGCCTAAGCTAAGCTAAGCTAAGCTAAGCCAAGTCCTGTAAGGTCCCTCAGCTACTCTAGCCTAGTCTAAGCTAAGTTAGGTCCTCTAAGGTCCTTCTGGTTCTCTAGACTAAGCTAAGCTAAGCTAGGTCCTCTAAGGTCCCTCAGCTAGTCTAGCCTAAGGTAAGATAAGGTAAGATAGGTCCTCTAAGGTCCCTCAGCTACTCTAGCCTAGTCTCAGCTAAGTTAGGTCCTCTAAGGACCCTCAGCTACTCTAGCCTAAGGTAAGATAAGGTAAGATAGGTCCTCTAAGGTCCCTCAGCTACTCTAGCCTAAGCTAAGCTAAGCTAGGTCCTCTAAGGTCCCTCAGCTACTCTAGCCTAGTCTAAGCTAAGGTAGTTACTCGAAGGTCCCTCAGCTACTCTTGCCTAAGCTCAGCTAAAGTAAGATAGGTCCTCTAAGGTCCCTCAGCTACTCTAGGCTAAGCTAAGCTAAGCTAGGTCCTCTAAGGTCCCTCAGCTACTCTAGCCTAGTCTAAGCTAAGTTAGGTCCTCTAAGGTCCTTCTGGTTCTCTAGACTAAGCTAAGCTAAGCTAGGTCCTGTAAGGTCCCTCAGCTACTCTAACCTAAGCTAAGCTAAGCTAAGCTAAGCTAGGTCCTACAAAGTCCCTTAGCTACTCTAGCCTAGTCTAAGCTAAGTTAGGTCCTCTAAGGTCCTTCTGGTTCTCTAGACTAAGCTAAACTAAGCTAGATCCTCTAAGGTCCCTCAGCTACTCTAGCCTAGTATAAGCTAAGCTAGGTCCTCTAAGGTCCCTCAGCTACTCTAGCCTAAGGTAAGCTAAGCTAAGCTAGGTCCTCTAAGGTCCCTCAGCTACTCTAGCCTAGTATAAGGTAAGCTAGGTCCTGTAAGGTCCCTCAGCTACTCTAGCCTAACGTAAGCTAAGCTACGCTAGGTCCTATAAAGTCCCTCAGGTACTCTAGCCTAAGCTAAGCTAAGTTAGGTCCTCTAAGGTCCTTCTGGTTCTCTAGACTAAGCTGAACTAAGCTAGATCCTCTAAGGTCCCTCAGCTACTCTAGCCTAGTCTAAGCTAAGGTAGGTCCTCTAAGGTCCTTCTAGTTCTCTAGACTAAGCTAAGTTAAGCTAGGTCCTCTAAGGTCCCTCAGCTAGTCTAGCCTAAGGTAAGATAAGGTAAGATAGGTCCTCTAAGGTCCCTCAGCTACTCTAGCCTAAGCTAAGCTAAGCTTGGTCCTCTAAGGTCCCTCAGCTACTCTAGCCTAGTCTAAGCTAAGTTAGGTCCTCTAAGGTCCTTCTGGTTCTCTAGACTAAGCTAAACTATGCTAGGTCCTCTAAGGTCCCTCAGCTACTCTAGCCTAGTCTAAGCTAAGGTAGGTCCTCTAAGGTCCTTCTAGTTCTCTAGACTAAGCTAAGCAAAGCTAGGTCCTCTAAGGTCCCTCAGCTAGTCTAGCCTAAGGTAAGATAAGGTAAGATAGGTCCTCTAAGGTCCCTCAGCTACTCTAGCCTAAGCTAAGCTAAGCTAGGTCCTCTAAGGTCCCTCAGCTACTCTAGCCTAGTCTAAGCTAAGGTAGTTACTCGAAGGTCCCTCAGCTACTCTTGCCTAAGCTCAGCTAAAGTAAGATAGGTCCTCTAAGGTCCCTCAGCTACTCTAGGCTAAGCTAAGCTAAGCTAGGTCCTCTAAGGTCCCTCAGCTACTCTAGCCTAGTCTAAGCTAAGTTAGGTCCTCTAAGGTCCCTCAGCTACTCTAGCCTAGTCTAAGCTAAGCTAGGTACTCTAAGGTCCCTCAGCTACTGTAGCCTAAGCTAAGCTAAACTAGGTCCTCTAAGGTCCTTCTGGTTCTCTAGACTAAGCTAATCTATGCTAGGTCCTCTAAGGTCCCTCAGCTACTCTAGCCTAAGATAAGCTAAACTACGTCCTCTAATGTCCCTCAGCTACTCTAGCCTAAGCTAAGCTAAGCTAAGCTACGTCCTCTAAGGACCGTCAGCTACTCTAGCCTAAGCTAAGCTAAGCTATGTCCTCTAAGGTCCCTCAGCTACTCTAGCCTAGTCTAAGCTAAGGTAGGTACTCTAAGGTCCCTCAGCTACTCTAGCCTAAGCTAAGCTAAGCTAGGTCCTCTAAGGTCCTTCTGGTTCTCTAGACTAAGCTAATCTATGCTAGGTCCTCTAAGGTCCCTCAGCTACTCTAGCCTCAGATAAGCTAAGCTACGTCCTCTAAGGTCCCTCAGCTACTCTAGCCTAAGCTAAGCTAAGCTAGGTCCTCTAAGGTCCCTCAGGTACTCTAGCCTAAGCTAAGCTAAGCTAAGCTAGGTCCTCGAAGGTCCCTCAGCTACTCTAGCCTAGTCTAAGTTAAGGTAGGTACTCTAAGGTCCCTGAGCTACTCTAGCCTAAGTTAAGCTAAGCTAGGACCTCTAAGGTCCCTCAGCTACTCTAGCCTAGTCTAAGCTAAGGTAGGTACTCTAAGGTTCCTCAGCTACTCTAGCCTAAGGTATGCTAAGCTAGGTCCTCTAAGGTCCCTCAGATACTCTAGCCTAAGCTAAGCTAAGCTAAGCTAGGTCCTCTAAGGTCCCTCAGCTACTCTAGCCTAGTCTAAGCTAAGCTAGGTACTCTAAGGTCCCTCAGCTACTCTAGCCTAAGCTAAGCTGAACTACGTCCTCTCAGGTCCCTCAGCTACTCTAGCCTAGTATAAGCTAAGCTAGGTACTCTAAGGTCCCTCAGCTACTCTAGCCTAAGCTAAGCTAAGCTAAGCTAAGCTAAGCTAGGTCCTGTAAGGTCCCTCAGCTACTCTAGCCTAGTCTAAGCTAAGTTAGGTCCTCTAAGGTCCTTCTGGTTCTCTAGACTAAGCTAAACTATGCTAGGTCCTCTAAGGTCCCTCAGCTACTCTAGCCTAGTCTAAACTAAGTTAGGTCCTGTAAGGACCTTCTGGTTCTCTAGACTAAGCTAAGCTAAGCTAAGTCCTCTAAGGTCCCTCAGCTGGTCTAGCCTAAGGTAAGATAAGGTAAGATAGGTCCTCTAAGGTCCCTCAGCTACTCTACCCTAAGCTAAGCTAGGCTAGGTCCTCTAAGGTCCCTCAGCTAGTCTAGCCTAAGCTAAGCTAAGCTAAGCTAAGCTAAGCTAAGCTAAGCTAGGCCCTCTACGGTCCCTCAGCTACTCTAGCCTAAGCTAAGCTAGGTCCTCAAGAGTCCCTCAGCTACTCTAGCCTAGTATAAGCTAAGCTAGGTCCTCTAAGGTCCCTCAGCTAGTCTAGCCTAGTATAAGCTAAGCTAGGTCCTGTAAGGTCCCTCAGCTACTCTAGCCTAAGGTAAGCTAAGCTAAGCTAGGTCCTGTAAGGTCCCTCAGCTACTATAGCCTAGTATAAGCTAAGCTAGGTCCTGTAAGGTCCCACAGCTACTCTAGCCTAAGGTAAACTAAGTTAGGTCCTCTAAAGTCTCTCAGCTACTCTAGGCTAGTCTAAACTAAGCTAGGTACTCTAGGTTCCCTCAGGTACTCTAGCCTAAGCTAAGCTAAGCTAGGTCCTCTAAGATCCCTCAGCTACTCTAGCCTAGTCTAAGCTAAGGTAGGTACTCTAAGGTCCCTCAGCTACTCTAGCGTAAGCTAAGCTGAACTAGGTCCTCTAAGGTCCCTCAGCTACTCTAGCCTAGTCTAAGCTAAGCTAGGTACTCTAAGGTCCCTCAGCTACTCTAGCCTAAGCTAAGCTAAGCTAAGCTAAGCCAAGTCCTGTAAGGTCCCTCAGCTACTCTAGCCTAGTCTAAGCTAAGTTAGGTCCTCTAAGGTCCTTCTGGTTCTCTAGACTAAGCTAAGCTAAGCTAGGTCCTCTAAGGTCCCTCAGCTAGTCTAGCCTAAGGTAAGATAAGGTAAGATAGGTCCTCTAAGGTCCCTCAGCTACTCTAGCCTAGTCTCAGCTAAGTTAGGTCCTCTAAGGACCCTCAGCTACTCTAGCCTAGTCTACGCTAAGTTAGGTCCTCTGAGGTCCCTCAGCTACTCTAGACTAGTCTAAGCTAAGTTAGGTCCTCTAAGGTCCCTCAGCTACTCTAGCCTAAGCTAAGCTAAGCTAAGCTGAGCTAGGTCCTCAAAGGTCCCTCAGCTACTCTAGCCTAGTCTAAGCTAAGTTAGGTCCTCTAAGGTCCTTCTGGTTCTCTAGACTAAGCTAAACTATGCTAGGTCCTCTAAGGTCCCTCAGCTACTCTAGCCTAGTCTAAGCTAAGGTAGGTCCTCTAAGGTCCTTCTAGTTCTCTAGACTAAGCTAAGCAAAGCTAGGTCCTCTAAGGTCCCTCAGCTAGTCTAGCCTAAGGTAAGATAAGGTAAGATAGGTCCTCTAAGGTCCCTCAGCTACTCTAGCCTAGTCTAAGCTAAGCTAGGTACTCTAAGGTCCCTCAGCTACTCTAGCCTAACCTAAGCTGAACTACGTCCTCTAAGGTCCCTCAGCTACTCTAGACTAGTCTAAGCTAAGCTAGGTACTCTAAGGTCCCTCAGCTACTCTAGCCTAAGCTAAGCTAAGCTAAGCTAAGCTAAGCTAAGCTAAGCTAAGCTAAGCTAAGCTAAGCTAGGTCCTGTAAGGTCCCTCAGCTACTCTAGCCTAGTCTAAGCTAAGTTAGGTCCTCTAAGGTCCTTCTGGTTCTCTAGACTAAGCTAAACTATGCTAGGTCCTCTAAGGTCCCTCAGCTACTCTAGCCTAGTCTAAGCAAAGTTAGGTCCTGTAAGGACCTTCTGGTTCTCTAGACTAAGCTAAGCTAAGCTAGGTCCTCTAAGGTCCCTCAGCTAGTCTAGTCTAAGGTAAGATAAGGTAAGATAGGTCCTCTAAGGTCCCTCAGCTACTCTACCCTAAGCTAAGCTAGGCTAGGTCCTCTAAGGTCACTCAGCTAGTCTAGCCTAAGCTAAGCTAAGCTAAGCTAAGCTAAGCTAAGCTAAGCTAAGCTAAGCTAAGCTAAGCTAGGCCCCCTTGGTCCCTCAGCTACTCTAGCCTAAGCTAAGCTAAGCTAAGCTAGGTCCTCAAGGGTCCCTCAGCTACTCTAGCCTAGTATAAGCTAAGCTAGGTCCTCTAAGGTCCCTCAGCTACTCTAGCCTAGTATAAGCTAAGCTAGGTCCTGTAAGGTCCCTCAGCTACTCTAGCCTAAGGTAAGCTAAGCTAAGCTAGGTCCTCTAAGGTCCCTCAGCTACTATAGCCTAGTATAAGCTAAGCTAGGTCCTGTAAGGTCCTTCAGCTACTCTAGCCTAAGGTAAGCTAAGCTAGGTCCTCTAAAGTCTCTCAGCTACTCTAGCCTAGTCTAAGCTAAGCTAGGTACTCTAGGTTCCCTCAGGTACTCTAGCCTAAGCTAAGCTAAGCTAGGTCCTCTAAGGTCCCTCAGCTACTCTAGCGTAGTCTAAGCTAAGGTAGGTACTCTAAGGTCCTTCTGGTTCTCTAGACTAAGCTAAACTATGCTAGGTCCTCTAAGGTCCCTCAGCTACTCTAGCCTAGTCTAAGATAAGTTAGGTCCTCTAAGGTCCTTCTGGTTCTCTAGACTAAGCTAAGCTAAGCTAGGTCCTCTAAGGTCCCTCAGCTAGTCTAGCCTAAGGTAAGATAAGGTAAGATAGGTCCTCTAAGAACCCTAAGCTACTCTATCCTAGTCTAAGCTAAGGTAGTTACTCTAAGGTCCCTCAGCTACTCTAGCCTAAGCTAAGCTAAGGTAAGATAGGTCCTCTAAGGTCCCTCAGCTACTCTAGCCTAAGCTAAGCTAAGCTAGGTTCTCTGAGGTCCCTCAGCTACTCTAGCCTAGTCTAAGCTAAGGTAGGTCCTCTTAGGTCCCTCAGCTATTCTAGCCTAAGCTAAGCTAAGCTAAGTTAAGCTAAGCTAGGCCCTCTATGGTCCCTCAGCTACTCTAGCCTAAACTAAGCTAAGCTAAGCTAGGTCCTCTAAGGTCCCTCAGCTACTCTAGCCTAGTATAAGCTAAGCTAGGTCCTCTAAGGTCCCTCAGCTACTCTAGCCTAGTATAAGCTAAGCTAGGTCCTGTAAGGTCCCTCAAATACTCTAGCCTAAGGTAAGTAAGCTAAGCTAGGTCCTCTAAGGTCCCTCAGCTACTCTAGCCTAGTATAAGCTAAGCTAGGTCCTCTAAGGTCCCTCAGCAACTCTAGCCTTGTCTAAGCTAAGTTAGGTCCTCTAAAGTCCCTCAGCTACTCTAGCCTAGTCTAAGCTAAGCTAGGTACTGGAGGTTCCCTCAGCTACTCTAGCCTAAGCTAAGCTAAGCTAAGCTAAGCTAAGCTAAGCTAAGCTAGGTCCTCTAAGGTCCCTCAGCTACTCTAGCCTAGTCTAAGCTAAGTTAGGTCCTCTAAGGTCCTTCTGGTTCTCTAGACTAAGCTAAACTATGCTAGGTCTTCTAAGGTCCCTCAGCTACTCTAGCCTAGTCTAAGCTAAGGTAGATACTCGAAGGTCCCTCAGCTACTCTAGCCTAAGCTAAGCTAAGGTAAGATAGGTGCTCTAAGGTCCCTCAGCTACTCTAGGCTAAGCTAAGCTAAGCTAGGTCCTCTAAGGTCCCTCAGCTACTCTAGCCTAGTCTAAGCTAAGCTAGGTACTCTAAGGTCCCTCAGCTACTCTAGCCTAAGCTAAGCTAAGCTAGGTCCTCTAAGGTCCTCCTGGTTCTCTAGACTCAGCTAATCTATGCTAGGTCCTCTAAGGTCCCTCTACTCTAGCCTAAGATAAGCTAAACTACGTCCTCTAAGGTCCCGCAGCTACTCTAGCCTAGTCTAAGCTAAGCTAGGTACTCTAAGGTCCTTCTGTTTCTCTAGACTAAGCTAAACTATGCTAGGTCCTCTAAGGTCCCTCAGCTACTCTAGCCTAGTCGAAGCTAAGTTAGGTCCTCTAAGGTCCCTCAGGTAGGCTAGCCTAAGGTAAGCTAAGCTAAGCTAGGTCCTCAAGGGTCCCTCAGCTACTCTAGCCTAAGCTAAGCTAAGCTAAGCTAAGCTAGGTCCTCAAGGGTCCCTCAACTACTCTAGCCTAATATAAGCTAAGCTAGGTCCTCTAAGGTCCCTCAGCTACTCTAGCCTAGTATAAGCTAAGCTAGGTCCTGTAAGGTCCCTCAGCTACTCTAGCCTAGTCTAAGCTAAGGTAGGTACTCTAAGGTCCCTCAGCTACTCTAGCCTAGTCTAAGCGAAGCTAGGTACTCTAAAGTCCTTCTGTTTCTCTAGACTAAGCTAAACTATGCTAGGTCCTCTAAGGTCCCTCAGCTACTCTAGCCTAGTCTAAGCTAAGTTAGGTCCTCTAAGGTCCTTCTGGTTCTCTAGACTAAGCTAAGCTAAGCTAGGTCCTCTAAGGTTCCTCAGCTAGTCTAGCCTAAGCTAAGCTAAGCTAAGCTAAGCTAAGCTAAGCTAGGCCCTCTATTGTCCCTCAGCTACTCTAGCCTAAGCTAAGCTAAGCTAAGCTAGGTCCTCAAGGGTCCCTCAGCTACTCTAGCCTAGTATAAGCTAAGCTAGGTCCTCTAAGGTCCCTCAGCCACTCTAGCCTAGTATAAGCTAAGCTAGGTCCTGTAAGGTCCCTCAGCTACTCTAGCCTAAGGTAAGCTAAGCTAAGCTAGGTCCTCTAAGGTCCCTCAGCTACTCTAGCCTAAGCTAAGCTAAGCTAGGTTCTCTGAGGTCCCTCAGCTACTCTATCCTAGTCTAACCTAAGCTAGGTCCTCTAAGGTCTCTCAGCTACTCTAGCCTAGTCTCAGCTAAGTTAGGTCCTCTAAGGACCCTCAGCTACTCTAGCCTAGTATAAGCTAAGCTAGGTCCTCTAAGTTCCCTCAGGTACTCCAGCCTAAGCTAAGCTAAGCTAAGCTAGGTCCTCTAAGGTCCCTCAGCTACTCTAGCTTAGTCTAAGCTAAGTTAGGTCCTCTAAGGACCCTCAGCTACTCTAGCCTAGTCTAAGCTAAGCTAGGTCCTCTAAGGTCCCTCAGCTACTCTAGCCTAGTCTCAGCTAAGTTAGGTCCTCTAAGGACCCTCAGCTACTCTAGCCTAGTCTAAGCTAAGTTAGGTCCTCTAAGGTCCCTCAGGTACTCTAGCCTAGTCTAAGGTAAGTTAGGTCCTCTAAGGTCCCTCAGCTACTCTAGCCTAAGCTAAGCTAGGTCCTCTAAGGTCCCTCAGCTAGTCTAGCCTAAGGTAAGATAAGGTAAGATAGGTCCTCTAAGGTCCCTCAGCTACTCTAGCCTAAGCTAAGCTAAGCTAGGTCCTCAAAGGTCCCTCAGCTACTCTAGCCTAGTCTAAGATAAGGTAGTTACTCTAAGGTCTCTCAGCTACTCTAGCCTAAGCTAAGCTAAGGTAAGATAGGTCCTCTAAGGTCCCTCAGCTACTCTAGCCTAAGCTAAGCTAAGCTAGGTCCTCTAAGGTCCCTCAGCTACTCTAGCCTAGTCTAAGCTAAGGTAGGTACTCTAAGGTCCCTCAGCTACTCTAGCCTAAGCTAAGCTAAGCTAGGTTCTCTGAGGTCCCTCAGCTACTCTAGCCTAGTCTAAGCTAAGCTAGGTCCTCTAAGGTCCCTCAGCTACTCTAGCCTAAGCTAAGCTAAGGTAAGATAGGTCCTCTAAGGTCCCTCAGCTACTCTAGGCTAAGGTAAGCTAAGCTAGGTCCTCTAAGGTCCCTCAGCTACTCTAGCCTAGTCTAAGCTAAGTTAGGTCCTCTAAGGTCCCTCAGCTACTCTAGCCTAGTCTAAGCTAAGCTAGGTACTCTAAGGTCCCTCAGCTACTCTAGCCTAAGCTAAGCTAAGCACGGTCCTCTAAGGTCCTTCTGGTTCTCTAGACTAAGCTAATCTATGCTAGGTCCTCTAAGGTCCCTCAGCTACTCTAGCCTAAGATAAGCTAAACTACGTCCTCTAAGGTCCCTCAGCTACTCTAGCCTAAGCTAAGCTAAGCTAAGCTATGTCCTCTAAGGACCCTCAGCTACTCTAGCCTAAGCTAAGCGAAGCTAGGTCCTCTAAGGTCCCTCAGGTACTCTAGCCTAAGCTAAGCTAAGCTAGGCCCTCTAAGGTCCCTCAGCTACTCTAGCCTAGTCTAAGCTAAGGTAGGTACTCTAAGGTCCCTCAGCTACTCTAGCCTAAGCTATGCTAAGCTAGGTCCTCTAAGGTCGCTCAGCTACTCTAGCCTAAGCTAAGCTGAACTAGGTCCTCTAAGGTCCCTCAGCTACTCTAACTTAGTCTAAGCTAAGCTAGGTACTCTAAGGTCCTTCTGTTTCTCTAGACTAAGCTAAACTATGCTAGGTCCTCTAAGGTCCCTAAGCTACTCTAGCCTAGTCTAAGCTAAGTTAGGTCCTCTAAGGTCCTTCTGGTTCTCTAGACTAAGCTAAGCTAAGCTAGGTCCTCTAAGGTCCCTCAGCTAGTCTAGCCTAAGCTAAGCTAAGCTAAGCTAAGCTAAGCTAGGCCCTCTATGGTCCCTCAGCTACTCTAGCCTAAGCTAAGCTAAGCTAAGCTAGGTCCTCAAGGGTCCCTCAGCTACTCTAGCCTAGTATAAGCTAAGCTAGGTCCTCTAAGCTCCCTTTGCTACTCTAGCCTAGTATAAGCTAAGCTAGGTCCTGTAAGGTCCCTCAGCTACTCTAGCCTAAGGTAAGCTAAGCTAAGCTAGGTCCTCTAAGGTCCCTCAGCTACTCTAGCCTAGTATAAGCTAAGCTAGGTCCGCTAAGGTCCTTCAGCAACTCTAGACTAGTCTAAGCTAAGTTAGGTCCTCTAAAGTCCCTCAGCTACTCTAACGTAGTCTAAGCTAAACTAGGTACTCTAGGTTCCCTTAGGTACTCTAGACTAAGCTAAGCTAAGCTAAGCTAGGTCCTCTAAAGTCCCTCAGCTACTCTAGCCTTGTCTAAGCTAAGTTAGGTCCTCTAAGGTCCCTAAGCTACTCTATCCTAGTCTAAGCTAAGCTAGGTCCTCTAAGTTCCCTCAGGTACTCCAGCCTAAGCTAAGCTAAGCTAAGCTAGGTCCTCTAAGGTCCCTCAGCTACTCTAGCCTAGTCTAAGCTAAGTTAGGTCCTCTAAGGTCCCTCAGCTACTCTAGCCTAAGCTAAGCTAAGCTAGGTCCTCTAAGGTCCCTCAGCTAGTCTAGCCTAAGGTAAGATAAGGTAAGATAGGTCCTCTAAGGTCCCTCAGCTACTCTAGCCTAAGCTAAGCTAGGTCCTCAAAGGTCCCTCAGCTACTCTAGCCTAGTCTAAGATAAGGTAGTTACTCTAAGGTCCCTCAGCTACTCTAGCCTAGTCTAAGCTAAGGTAGGTACTCTAAGGTCCCTCAGCTACTCTAGCCTAAGCTAAGCTAAGCTAGGTTCTCTGAGGTCCCTCAGCTACTCTAGCCTAGTCTAAGCTAAGCTAGGTCCTCTAAGGTCCCTCAGCTACTCTAGCCTAAGCTAAGCTAAGGTAAGATAGGTCCTCTAAGGTCCCTCAGCTACTCTAGGCTAAGGTAAGCTAAGCTAGGTCCTCTAAGGTCCCTCAGCTACTCTAACCTAGTCTAAGCTAAGTTAGGTCCTCTAAGGTCCCTCAGCTACTCTAGCCTAGTCTAAGCTAAGCTAGGTACTCTAAGGTCCCTCAGCTAGTCTAGCATAAGCTATGCTAAGCTAGGTCCTCTAAGGTCGCTCAGCTACTCTAGCCTAAACTAAGCTGAACTAGGTCCTCTAAGGTCCCTCAGCTACTCTAACCTAGTCTAAGCTAAGCTAGGTACTCTAAGGTCCTTCTGTTTCTCTAGACTAAGCTAAACTATGCTAGGTCCTGTAAGGTCCCTCAGCTACTCTAGCCAGGTCTAAGCTAAGCTAGGTCCTCTAAGGTCCCTCAGCTACTCTAGCCTAGTCTCAGCTAAGTTTGGTCCTCTAAGGACCCTCAGCTACTCTAGCCTAGTCTAAGCTAAGTTAGGTCCTCTAAGGTCCCTCAGCTACTCTAGCCTAGTCTAAGCTAAGTTAGGTCCTCTACGGTCCCTCAGCTACTTTAGCCTTAGCTAAGCTAAGCTAAGCTAAGCTAAGCTAAGCTAGGTCCTCTAAGGTCCCTCAGCTACTCTATCCTAAGCTAAGCTAAGCTAGGTCCTCTAAGGTCCTTCTGGTTCTCTAGACTAAGCTAATCTATGCTAGGTCCTCTATGGTCCCTCAGCTACTCTAGCCTAAGATAAGCTAAACTACGTCCTCTAAGGTCCCTCAGCTACTCTAGCCTAAGCTAAGCTAAGCTAAGCTAAGCTCCGTCCTCTAAGGACCCTCAGCTACTCTAGCCGAAGCTATGCTAAGCTGGGTCCTCTAAGGTCCCTCAGCTACTCTAGACTAGTCTAAGCTAAGTTAGGTCCTCTAAGGTCCCTCAGCTACTCTAGCGTAGTCTAAGCTAAGCTAGGTACTCTAAGGTCCCTCAGCTACTCAAGCCTAAGCTAAGCTGAACTAGGTCCTCTAAGGTCCCTCAGCTACTCTAGCCTAGTCTAAGCTAAGCTAGGTACTCTAAGGTCCTTCTGTTTCTCTAGACTAAGCTAAACTATGCTAGGTCCTCCAAGGTCCCTCAGCAACTCGAGCCTAGTCTAAGCTAAGTTAGGTCCTCTAAGGTCCTTCTGGTTCTCTAGACTAAGCTAAGCTAAGCTAGGTCCTCTAAGGTCCCTCAGCTAGTCTAGCCTAAGCTAAGCTAAGCTAAGCAAAGCTAGGCCCTCTATTGTCCCTCAGCTACTCTATCCTAAGCTAAGCTAAGCTAAGCTAGGTCCTCAAGGGTCCCTCAGCTACTCTAGCCTAGTATAAGCTAAGCTAGGTCCTCTAAGGTCCCTCAGCTACTCTAGCCTAGTATAAGCTAAGCTAGGTCCTGTAAGGTCCCTCAGCTACTCTAGCCTAAGGTAAGCTAAGCTAAGTTAGGTCCTCTAAGGTCCCTAAGCTACTCTATCCTAGTCTAAGCTAAGCTAGGTCCTCTAAGGTCCCTCAGCTACTCTAGCCTAGTCTCAGCTAAGTTAGGTCCTCTAAGGACCCTCAGCTACTCTAGCCTAGTCTAAGCTAAGTTAGGTCCTCTAAGGTCCTTCCGGTTCTCTAGACTAAGCTAAACTATGCGAGGTCCTCTAAGGTCCCTCAGCTACTCTAGCCTAGTCTAAGCTAAGTTAGGTCCTCTAAGGTCCTTCTGGTTCTCTAGACTAAGATAAGGTAAGCTAGTTCCTCTAAGGTCCCTCAGCTAGTCTAGCCTAAGGTAAGATAAGGTAAAATAGGTCCTCTAAGGTCCCTCAGCTACTCTAGCCTAGTCTAAGCTAAGGTAGTTACTCTAAGGTCCCTCAGCTACTCTAGCCTAAGCTAAGCTAAGGTAAGATAGGTCCTCTAAGGTCCCTCAGCTACTCTAGCCTAAGCTAAGCTAAGCTAGGTCCTCTAAGGTCCCTCAGCTACTCTATCCTAAGCTAAGCTAAGCTAGGTCCTCTAAGGTCCCTCAGCTACTCTAGCCTAGGCTAAGCTAAGGTAAGATAGGTCCTCTAAGGGCCCTCAGCTACTCTAGCCTAAGCTAAGCTAAGCTAGGTCCTCTAAGGTCTCTCAGCTACTCTAGCCTAGTCTAAGCTAAGGTAGTTACTCTAAGGTCCCTCAGCTACTCTAGCCTAAGCTAAGCTAAGGTAAGATAGGTCCTCTAAGGTCCCTCAGCTACTCTAGCCTAGTCTAAGCTAAGCTAGGTCCTCTAAGGTCCCTCAGCTACTCTAGCCTAAGCTACGCTAAGCTACGTTAAGCTAAGCTAGGCCCTCTATGGTCCCTCAGCTACTCTAGCCTAAGCTAAGCTAAGCTAAGCTAAGCTAAGCTAAGCTAAGCTAGGTCCTCTAAGGTCCCTCAGCTACTCTAGCCTAGTATAAGCTAAGCTAGGTCCTCTAAGGTCCCTCAGCTACTCTAGCCTAGTATAAGCTAAGCTAGGTCCTCTAAGGTCCCGCAGCAACTCTAGCCTAGTGTAAGCTAAGTTAGGTCCTCTAAAGTCCCTCAGCTACTCTAACCTAGTCTAAGCTAAGCTAGGTACTCTAGGTACCCTCAGGTAGTCTAGACTAAGCTAAGCTAAGTTAAGCTAGGTCCTCTAAAGTCCCTCAGCTACTCTAGCCTTGTCCAAGCTAAGTTAGGTCCTCTAAGGTCCCTAAGCTACTCTATCCTAGTCTAACCTAAGCTAGGTCCTCTAAGGTCCCTCAGCTACTCTAGCCTATTCTCAGCTAAGTTAGGTCCCATAAGGACCCTCAGCTACTCTAGCCTAGTCTAAGCTAAGCTAGGTCCTCTAACTTCCCTCAGGTACTCCAGCCTAAGCTAAGCTAAGCTAAGCTAGGTCCTCTAAGGTCCCTATGCTACTCTAGCCTAGTCTAAGCTAAGTTAGGTCCTCTAAGTTCCCTCAGCAACTCTAGCCTAGTCTAAGCTAAGCTAGGTCCTCTAACTTTCCTCAGGTACTCCAGCCTAAGCTAAGTTAAGCTAAGCTAGGTCCTCTAAGGTCCCTCAGCTACTCTAGCCTAGTCTAAGCTAAGTTAGGTCCTCTAAGGTCCCTCAGCTACTCTAGCCTAGTCTAAGCTTAGTTAGGTCCTCTAAGGTCCCTCAGCTACTCTAGCCTAAGCTAAGCTAAGCTAAGCTAAGCTAGGTCCTCTAAGGTCCCTCAGCTACTCTAGCCTAGTCTAAGCTAAGTTAGGTCCTCTACGGTCCTTCTGGTTCTCTAGACTAAGCTAAACTATGCTAGGTCCTCTAAGGTCCCTCAGCTACTCTAGCCTACTCTAAGCTAAGGTAGGTCCTCTAAGGTCCTTCTAGTTCTCTAGATTAAGCTAAGCTAAGCTAGGTCCTCTAAGGTCCCTCAGCTAGTCTAGCCTAAGGTAAGATAAGGTAAGATAGGTCCTCTAAGGTCCCTCAGCTACTCTAACCTAGTCTAAGCTAAGTTAGGTCCTCTAAGGTCCCTCAGCTACTCTAGCCTAGTCTAAGCTAAGCTAGGTACTCTAAGGTTCCTCAGCTAGTCTAGCCTAAGCTAAGCTAAGGTAAGATAGGTCCTCTAAGGTCCATCAGCTACTCTAGCCTAGTCTAAGCTAAGCTAGGTCCTCTAAGGTCCCTCAGCTACTCTAGCCTAAGCTAAGCTAAGCTACGTTAAGCTAAGCTAGGCCCTCTATGGTCCCTCAGCTACTCTAGCCTAAGCTAAGCTAAGCTAAGCTAAGCTAAGCTAAGCTAAGCTAGGTCCTCTAAGGTCCCTCAGCTACTCTAGCCTAGTATAAGCTAAGCTAGGTCCTCTAAGGTCCCTCAGCTACTCTAGCCTAGTATAAGCTAAGCTAGGTCCTCTAAGGTCCCGCAGCAACTCTAGCCTAGTGTAAGCTAAGTTAGGTCCTCTAAAGTCCCTCAGCTACTCTAACCTAGTCTAAGCTAAGCTAGGTACTCTAGGTTCCCTCAGGTACTCTAGACTAAGCTAAGCTAAGTTAAGCTAGGTCCTCTAAAGTCCCTCAGCTACTCTAGCCTTGTCTAAGCTAAGTTAGGTCCTCTAAGGTCCCTAAGCTACTCTATCCTAGTCTAACCTAAGCTAGGTCCTCTAAGGTCCCTCAGCTACTCCAGCCTAGTCTCAGCTAAGTTAGGTCCCATAAGGACCCTCAGCTACTCTAGCCTAGTCTAAGCTAAGCTAGGTCCTCTAACTTCCCTCAGGTACTCCAGCCTAAGCTAAGCTAAGCTAAGCTAGGTCCTCTAAGGTCCCTCAGCTACTCTAGCCTAGTCTAAGCTAAGTTAGGTCCTCTATGTTCCCTCAGCAACTCTAGCCTAGTCTAAGCTAAGCTAGGTCCTCTAACTTCCCTCAGGTACTCCAGCCTAAGCTAAGTTAAGCTAAGTTAGGTCCTCTAAGGTCCCTCAGCTACTCTAGCCTAGTCTAAGCTTAGTTAGGTCCTCTAAGGTCCCTCAGCTACTCTAGCCTAGTCTAAGCTAAGTTAGGTCCTCTAAGGTCCTTCTGGTTCTCTAGACTAAGCTAAACTATGCTAGGTCCTCTAAGGTCCCTCAGCTACTCTAGCCTACTCTAAGCTAAGGTAGGTCCTCTAAGGTCCTTCTAGTTCTCTAGATTAAGCTAAGCTAAGCTAGGTCCTCTAAGGTCCCTCAGCTAGTCTATCCTAAGGTAAGATAAGGTAAGATAGGTCCTCTAAGGTCCCTCAGCTACTCTAACCTAGTCTAAGCTAAGTTAGGTCCTCTAAGGTCCCTCAGCTACTCTAGCCTAGTCTAAGCTAAGCTAGGTACTCTAAGGTTCCTCAGCTAGTCTAGCCTAAGCTAAGCTAAGCTAGGTCCTCTAAGGTCCTTCTGGTTCTCTAGACTAAGCTAATCTATGCTAGGTCCTCTAAGGTACCTCAGCTACTCTAGCCTAAGATAAGCTAAACTACGTCCTCTAAGGACCCTCAGCTACTCTAGCCTAAGCTAAGCTAAGCTAGGTCCTCTAAGGTCCCTCAGGTACTCTAGCCTAAGCTAAGCTAAGCTAGGCCCTCTAAGGTCCCTCAGCTACTCTAGCCTAGTCTAAGCTAAGGTAGGTACTCTAAGGTCCCTCAGCTACTCTAGCCTAAGCTATGCTAAGCTAGGTCCTCTAAGGTCGCTCAGCTACTCTAGCCTAAGCTAAGCTGAACTACGTCCTCTAAGGTCCCTCAGCTACTCTAACCTAGTCTAAGCTAAGCTAGGTACTCTAAGGTCCTTCTGTTTCTCTAGACTAACCTAAACTATGCTAGGTCCTGTAAGGTCCCTCAGCTACTCTAGCCTAGTCTAAGCTAAGCTAGGTCCTCTAAGGTCCCTCAGCTACTCTAGCCTAGTCTTAGCAAAGTTTGGTCCTCTAAGGACCCTCAGCTACTCTAGCCTAGTCTAAGCTAAGTTAGGTCCTCTAAGGTCCCTCAGCTACTCTAGCCTAGTCTAAGCTAAGGTAGGTCCTCTACGGTCCCTCAGCTACTCTAGCCTAAGCTAAGCTAAGCTAAGCTAAGCTAAGCTAGGTCCTCTAAGGTCCCTCAGCTACTCTAGCCTAGTCTAAGCTAAGTTAGGTCCTCTAAGGTCCTTCTGGTTCTCTAGACTAAGCTAAACTATGCTAGGTCCTCAAGGGTCCCTCAGCTACTCTAGCCTAGTATAAGCTAAGCTAGGTCCTCTAAGGTCCCTCAGCTAGTCTAGCCTAGTATAAGCTAAGCTAGGTCCTGTAAGGTCCCTCAGCTACTCTAGCCTAAGGTAAGCTAAGCTAAGCTAGGTCCTCTAAGGTCCCTCAGCTACTCTAGCCTAGTATAAGCTAAGTTAGGTCCTGTAAGGGCCCTCAGCTCCTCTAGCCTAAGGTTAGCTAAGCTAAGCTAGGTCCTCTAAAGTCCCTCAGCTACTCTAGCCTAGTCTAATCTAAGCTAGGTACTCTAGGTTCCCTCAGGTACTCTAGCCTAAGCTAAGCTAAGCTAAGTCCTCTAAGGTCCCTCAGCTACTCTAGCCTAGTCTAAGCTAAGGTAGGTACTCTAAGGTCCCTCATCTAATCTAGCGTAAACTAAGCTGAACTAGGTCCTCTAAGGTCCCTCAGCTACTCTAGCCTAGTCTAAGCTAAGCTAGGTACTCTAAGGTCCCTCAGCTACTCTAGCCTAAGCTAAGCTAAGCTAGGTTCTCTGAGGTCCCTCAGCTACACTAGCCTAGTCTAAGCTAAGCTAGGTCCTCTAAGGTCCCTCAGCTACTCTAGCCTAAGCTAAGCTAAGGTAAGATAGGTCCTCTAAGGTCCCTCAGCTACTCTAGGCTAAGGTAAGCTAAGGAAGGTCCTCTAAGGTCCCTCAGCTACTCTAGCCTAGTCTAAGCTAAGTTAGGTCCTCAAAGGTCCCTCAGCTACTCTAGCCTAAGCTAAGCTAAGCTAGGTCCTCTAAGGTCCTTCTGGTTCTCTAGACTAAGCTAATCTATGCTAGGTCCTCTATGGTCCCTCAGCTACTCTAGCCTAAGATAAGCTAAACTACGTCCTCTAAGGTCCCTCAGCTACTCTAGCCTAAGCTAAGCTAAGCTAAGCTAAGCTCCGTCCTCTAAGGACCCTCAGCTACTCTAGCCTAAGCTATGCTAAGCTGGGTCCTCTAAGGTCCCTCAGCTACTCTAGACTAGTCTAAGCTAAGTTAGGTCCTCTAAGGTCCCTCAGCTACTCTAGCGTAGTCTAAGCTAAGCTAGGTACTCTAAGGTCCCTCAGCTACTCAAGCCTAAGCTAAGCTGAACTAGGTCCTCTAAGGTCCCTCAGCTACTCTAGCCTAGTCTAAGCTAAGCTAGGTACTCTAAGGTCCTTCTGTTTCTCTAGACTAAGCTAAACTATGCTAGGTCCTCTAAGGTCCCTCAGCTACTCTAGCCTAGTCTAAGCTAAGTTAGGTCCTCTAAGGTCCTTCTGGTTCTCTAGACTAAGCTAAGGTAAGATAGGTCCTCTAAGGTCCCTCAGCTACTCTAGCCTAAGCTAAGCTAAGCTAGGTCCTCTAAGGTCCCTCAGCTACTCTATCCTAAGCTAAGCTAAGCTAAGCTAGGTCCTATAAGGTCCGTCAGCTACTCTAGCCTAAGCTAAGCTAAGGTAAGATAGGTCCTCTAAGGTCCCTCAGCTACTCTAGCCTAAGCTAAGCTAAGCTAGGTCCTCTAAGGTCTCTCAGCTACTCTAGCCTAGTCTAAGCTAAGGTAGTTACTCTAAGGTCCCTCAGCTACTCTAGCCTAAGCTAAGCTAAGGTAAGATAGGTCCTCTAAGGTCCCTCAGCTAGTCTAGCCTAGTCTAAGCTAAGCTAGGTCCTCTAAGGTCCCTCAGCTACTCTAGCCTAAGCTAAGCTAAGCTAAGTTAAGCTAAGCTAGGCCCTCTATGGTCCCTCAGCTACTCTAGCCTAAGCTAAGCTAAGCTAAGCTAAGCTAAGCTAAGCTAGGTCCTCTAAGGACCCTCAGCTACTCTAGCCTAGTATAAGCTAAGCTAGGTCCTCTAAGGTCCCTCAGCTACTCTAGCCTAGTATAAGCTAAGCTAGGTCTTGTAAGGTCCCTCACCTACTCTAGCCTAAGGTAAGCTAAGCTAAGCTAGGTCCTCTAAGGTCCCTCAGCTACTCTAGCCTAGTATAAGCTAAGCTAGGTCCTCTAAGGTCCCTCAGCAACTCTAGCCTAGTGTAAGCTAAGTTAGGTCCTCTAAAGTCCCTCAGCTACTCTAGCCTTGTCTAAGCTAAGTTAGGTCCTCTAAGGTCCCTAAGCTACTCTAGCCTAGTCTCAGCTAAGTTAGGTCCCATAAGGACCCTCAGCTACGCTAGCCTAGTCTAAGCTAAACTAGGTCCTCTAACTTCCCTCAGGTACTCCAGCCTAAGCTAAGCTAAGCTAAGCTAGGTCCTCTAAGGTCCCTCAGCTACTCTAGCCTAGTCTCAGCTAAGTTAGGTCCCATAAGGACCCTCAGCTACTCTAGCCTAGTCTAAGCTAAACTAGGTCCTCTAACTTCCCTCAGGTACTCCAGCCTAAGCTAAGCTAAGCTAAGCTAAGCTAGGTCCTCTAAGGTCCCTCAGCTACTCCAGCCTAGTCTAAGCTAAGTTAGGTCCTCTAAGTTCCCTCAGCAACTCTAGCCTAGTCTAAGCTAAGCTAGGTCCTCTAACTTCCCTCAGGTACTCCAGCCTAAGCTAAGCTAAGCTAAGCTACGTCCTCTAAGGTCCCTCAGCTACTCTAGCCTAGTCTAAGCTAAGTTAGGTCCTCTAAGGTCCCTCAGCTACTCTAGCCTAGTCTAAGCTTAGTTAGGTCCTCTAAGGTCCCTCAGCTACTCTAGCCTAAGCTAAGCTAAGCTAAGCTAAGCTAGTTCCTCTAAGGTCCCTCAGCTACTCTAGCCTAGTCTAAGCTAAGTTAGGTCCTCTAAGGTCCTTCTTGTTCTCTAGACTAAGCTAAACTATGCTAGGTCCTCTAAGGTCCCTCAGCTACTCTAGCCTAGTCTAAGCTAAGGTAGGTCCTCTAAGGTCCTTCTAGTTCTCTAGACTAAGCTAAGCTAAGCTAGGTCCTCTAAGGTCCCTCAGCTAGTCTAGCCTAAGGTAAGATAAGGTAAGATAGGTCCTCTAAGGTCCCTCAGCTACTCTAGCCTAGTCTAAGCTAAGCTAGGTACTCTAAGGTCCCTCAGCTAGTCTAGCCTAAGCTAAGCTAAGCTAGGTCCTCTAAGGTCCTTCTGGTTCTCTAGACTAAGCTAATCTATGCTAGTTCCTCTAAGGTACCTCAGCTACTCTAGCCTAAGATAAGCTAAACTACGTCCTCTAAGGACCCTCAGCTACTCTAGCCTAAGCTAAGCTAAGCTAGGTCCTCTAAGGTCCCTCAGGTACTCTAGCCTAAGCTAAGCTAAGCTAGGTCCTCTAAGGTCCCTCAGCTACTCTAGCCTTGTCTAAGCTAAGGTAGGTACTCTAAGGTCCCTCAGCTACTCTAGCCTAAGCTATGCTAAGCTAGGTCCTCTAAGGTCGCTCAGCTACTCTAGCCTAAGCTAAGCTGAACTAGGTCCTCTAAGGTCCCTCAGCTACTCTAACTTAGTCTAAGCTAAGCTAGGTACTCTAAGGTCCTTCTGTTTCTCTAGACTAAGCTAAATTATGCTAGGTCCTGTAAGGTCCCTCAGCTACTCTAGCCTAGTCTAAGCTAAGCTAGGTCCTCTAAGGTCCCTCAGCTACTCTAGCCTAGTCTCAGCTAAGTTTGGTCCTCTAAGGACCCTCAGCTACTCTAGCCTAGTCTAAGCTAAGTTAGGTCCTCTAAGGTCCCTCAGCTACTCTAGCCTAGTCTAAGCTAAGTTAGGTCCTCTACGGTCCCTCAGCTACTCTAGCCTAAGCTAAGCTAAGCTAAGCTAAGCTAAGCTAAGCTAAGCTAAGCTAGGTCCTCTAAGGTCCCTCAGCTACTCTAGACTAGTCTAAGCTAAGTTAGGTCCTCTAAGGTCCTTCTGGTTCTCTAGACTAAGCTAAACTATGCTAGGTCCTCAAGGGTCCCTCAGCTACTCTAGCCTAGTATAAGCTAAGCTAGGTCCTCTAAGGTCCCTCAGCTAGTCTAGCCTAGTATAAGCTAAGCTAGGTCCTGTAAGGTCCCTCAGCTACTCTAGCCTAAGGTAAGCTAAGCTAAGCTAGGTCCTCTAAGGTCCCTCAGCTACTCTAGCCTAGTATAAGCTAAGCTAGGTCCTGTAAGGGCCCTCAGCTCCTCTAGCCTAAGGTAAGCTAAGCTAAGCTAGGTCCTCTAAAGTCCCTCAGCTACTCTAGCCTAGTCTAATCTAAGCTAGGTACTCTAGGTTCCCTCAGGTAGTCTAGCCTAAGCTAAGCTAAGCTAGGTCCTCTAAGGTCCCTCAGCTACTCTAGCCTAGTCTAAGCTAAGGTAGATACTCTAAGGTCCCTCATCTAATCTAGCGTAAGCTAAGCTGAACTAGGTCCTCTAAGGTCCCTCAGATACTCTAGCCTAGTTTAGCTAAGCTAGGTACTCTAAGGTCCCTCAGCTACTCTAGCCTAAGCTAAGCTAAGCTAAGCTAAGCCAAGTCCTGTAAGGTCCCTCAGCTACTCTAGCCTAGTCTAAGCTAAGTTAGGTCCTCTAAGGTCCTTCTGGTTCTCTAGACTAAGCTAAACTATGCTAGGTCCTCTAAGGTCCCTCAGCTACTCTAGCCTAGTCTAAGCTAAGTTAGGTCCTCTAAGGTCCTTCTGGTTCTCTAGACTAAGCTAAGCTAAGCTAGGTCCTCTGGTCCCTCAGCTAGTCTAGCCTAAGCTAAGCTAAGGTAAGCTACGTCCTCTAAGGTCCCTCAGCTACTCTAGCCTAAGCTAAGCTAAGCTAGGACCTCAAAGGTCCCTCAGCTACTCTAGCCTAGTCTAAGATAAGGTAGTTAATGTAAGGTCTCTCAGCTACTCTATCCTAAGCTAAGCTAAGGTAAGATAGGTCCTCTAAGGTCCCTCAGCTACTCTAGCCTAAGCTAAGCTAAGCTAGGTCCTCTAAGGTCCCTCAGCTACTCTAGCCTAGTCTATGCTAAGTTAGGTCCTCTAAGGTCCCTCAGCTACTCTAGCATAAGCTAAGCTAAGCTAGGTTCTCTGAGGTGCCTCAGCTACACTAGCCTAGTCTAAGCTAAGCTAAGTCCTCTAAGGTCCCTCAGCTACTCTAGCCTAAGCTAAGCTAAGGTAAGATAGGTCCTCTAAGGTCCCTCAGCTACTCTAGGCTAAGGTAAGCTAAGGAAGGTCCTCTAAGGTCCCTCAGCTACTCTAGCCTAGTCTAAGCTAAGTTAGATCCTCAAAGGTCCCTCAGCTACTCTAGCCTAAGCTAAGCTAAGCTAGGTCCTCTAAGGTCCTTCTGGTTCTCTAGACTAAGCTAATCTATGCTAGGTCCTCTATGGTCCCTCAGCTACTCTAGCCTAAGATAAGCTAAACTACGTCCTCTAAGGTCCCTCAGCTACTCTAGCCTAAGCTAAGGTAAGCTAAGCTAAGCTAAGCTCCGTCCTCTAAGGACCCTCAGCTACTCTAGTCTAAGCTATGCTAAGCTAGGTCCTCTAAAGTCCCTCAGCTACTCTAGCCTAGTCTAATCTAAGCTAGGTACTCTAGGTTCCCTCAGGTACTCTAGCCTAAGCTAAGCTAAGCTAGGTCCTCTAAGGTCCCTCAGCTACTCTAGCCTAGTCTAAGCTAAGGTAGGTACTCTAAGGTCCCTCATCTAATCTAGCGTAAACTAAGCTGAACTAGGTCCTCTAAGGTCCCTCAGCTACTCTAGCCTAGTCTAAGCTAAGCTAGGTACTCTAAGGTCCCTCAGCTACTCTAGCCTAAGCTAAGCTAAGCTAGGTTCTCTGAGGTCCCTCAGCTACACTAGCCTAGTCTAAGCTAAGCTAGGTCCTCTAAGGTCCCTCAGCTACTCTAGCCTAAGCTAAGCTAAGGTAAGATAGGTCCTCTAAGGTCCCTCAGCTACTCTAGGCTAAGGTAAGCTAAGGAAGGTCCTCTAAGGTCCCTCAGCTACTCTAGCCTAGTCTAAGCTAAGTTAGGTCCTCAAAGGTCCCTCAGCTACTCTAGCCTAAGCTAAGCTAAGCTAGATCCTCTAAGGTCCTTCTGGTTCTCTAGACTAAGCTAATCTATGCTAGGTCCTCTATGGTCCCTCAGCTACTCTAGCCTAAGATAAGCTAAACTACGTCCTCTAAGGTCCCTCAGCTACTCTAGCCTAAGCTAAGCTAAGCTAAGCTAAGCTCCGTCCTCTAAGGACCCTCAGCTACTCTAGCCTAAGCTATGCTAAGCTGGGTCCTCTAAGGTCCCTCAGCTACTCTAGACTAGTCTAAGCTAAGTTAGGTCCTCTAAGGTCCCTCAGCTACTCTAGCGTAGTCTAAGCTAAGCTAGGTACTCTAAGGTCCCTCAGCTACTCAAGCCTAAGCTAAGCTGAACTAGGTCCTCTAAGGTCCCTCAGCTACTCTAGCCTAGTCTAAGCTAAGCTAGGTACTCTAAGGTCCTTCTGTTTCTCTAGACTAAGCTAAACTATGCTAGGTCCTCTAAGGTCCCTCAGCTACTCTAGCCTAGTCTAAGCTAAGTTAGGTCCTCTAAGGTCCTTCTGGTTCTCTAGACTAAGCTAAGGTAAGATAGGTCCTCTAAGGTCCCTCAGCTACTCTAGCCTAAGCTAAGCTAAGCTAGGTCCTCTAAGGTCCCTCAGCTACTCTATCCTAAGCTAAGCTAAGCTAAGCTAGGTCCTATAAGGTCCCTCAGCTACTCTAGCCTAAGCTAAGCTAAGGTAAGATAGGTCCTCTAAGGTCCCTCAGCTACTCTAGCCTAAGCTAAGCTAAGCTAGGTCCTCTAAGGTCTCTCAGCTACTCTAGCCTAGTCTAAGCTAAGGTAGTTACTCTAAGGTCCCTCAGCTACTCTAGCCTAAGCTAAGCTAAGGTAAGATAGGTCCTCTAAGGTCCCTCAGCTAGTCTAGCCTAGTCTAAGCTAAGCTAGGTCCTCTAAGGTCCCTCAGCTACTCTAGCCTAAGCTAAGCTAAGCTAAGTTAAGCTAAGCTAGGCCCTCTATGGTCCCTCAGCTACTCTAGCCTAAGCTAAGCTAAGCTAAGCTAAGCTAAGCTAAGCTAAGCTAGGTCCTCTAAGGTCCCTCAGCTACTCTAGCCTAGTATAAGCTAAGCTAGGTCCTCTAAGGTCCCTCAGCTACTCTAGCCTAGTATAAGCTAAGCTAGGTCTTGTAAGGTCCCTCACCTACTCTAGCCTAAGGTAAGCTAAGCTAAGCTAGGTCCTCTAAGGTCCCTCAGCTACTCTAGCCTAGTATAAGCTAAGCTAGGTCCTCTAAGGTCCCTCAGCAACTCTAGCCTAGTGTAAGCTAAGTTAGGTCCTCTAAAGTCCCTCAGCTACTCTAGCCTTGTCTAAGCTAAGTTAGGTCCTCTAAGGTCCCTAAGCTACTCTAGCCTAGTCTCAGCTAAGTTAGGTCCCATAAGGACCCTCAGCTACGCTAGCCTAGTCTAAGCTAAACTAGGTCCTCTAACTTCCCTCAGGTACTCCAGCCTAAGCTAAGCTAAGCTAAGCTAGGTCCTCTAAGGTCCCTCAGCTACTCTAGCCTAGTCTCAGCTAAGTTAGGTCCCATAAGGACCCTCAGCTACTCTAGCCTAGTCTAAGCTAAACTAGGTCCTCTAACTTCCCTCAGGTACTCCAGCCTAAGCTAAGCTAAGCTAAGCTAGGTCCTCTAAGGTCCCTCAGCTACTCTAGCCTAGTCTAAGCTAAGTTAGGTCCTCTAAGTTCCCTCAGCAACTCTAGCCTAGTCTAAGCTAAGCTAGGTCCTCTAACTTCCCTCAGGTACTCCAGCCTAAGCTAAGCTAAGCTAAGCTACGTCCTCTAAGGTCCCTCAGCTACTCTAGCCTAGTCTAAGCTAAGTTAGGTCCTCTAAGGTCCCTCAGCTACTCTAGCCTAGTCTAAGCTTAGTTAGGTCCTCTAAGGTCCCTCAGCTACTCTAGCCTAAGCTAAGCTAAGCTAAGCTAAGCTAGTTCCTCTAAGGTCCCTCAGCTACTCTAGCCTAGTCTAAGCTAAGTTAGGTCCTCTAAGGTCCTTCTGGTTCTCTAGACTAAGCTAAACTATGCTAGGTCCTCTAAGGTCCCTCAGCTACTCTAGCCTAGTCTAAGCTAAGGTAGGTCCTCTAAGGTCCTTCTAGTTCTCTAGACTAAGCTAAGCTAAGCTAGGTCCTCTAAGGTCCCTCAGCTAGTCTAGCCTAAGGTAAGATAAGGTAAGATAGGTCCTCTAAGGTCCCTCAGCTACTCTAGCCTAGTCTAAGCTAAGCTAGGTACTCTAAGGTCCCTCAGCTAGTCTAGCCTAAGCTAAGCTAAGCTAGGTCCTCTAAGGTCCTTCTGGTTCTCTAGACTAAGCTAATCTATGCTAGTTCCTCTAAGGTACCTCAGCTACTCTAGCCTAAGATAAGCTAAACTACGTCCTCTAAGGACCCTCAGCTACTCTAGCCTAAGCTAAGCTAAGCTAGGTCCTCTAAGGTCCCTCAGGTACTCTAGCCTAAGCTAAGCTAAGCTAGGTCCTCTAAGGTCCCTCAGCTACTCTAGCCTTGTCTAAGCTAAGGTAGGTACTCTAAGGTCCCTCAGCTACTCTAGCCTAAGCTATGCTAAGCTAGGTCCTCTAAGGTCGCTCAGCTACTCTAGCCTAAGCTAAGCTGAACTAGGTCCTCTAAGGTCCCTCAGCTACTCTAACTTAGTCTAAGCTAAGCTAGGTACTCTAAGGTCCTTCTGTTTCTCTAGACTAAGCTAAATTATGCTAGGTCCTGTAAGGTCCC
The DNA here is from genome assembly GCF_963259705.1 of Myotis daubentonii. Taxonomy (NCBI): domain Eukaryota; kingdom Metazoa; phylum Chordata; class Mammalia; order Chiroptera; family Vespertilionidae; genus Myotis; species Myotis daubentonii. The sequence continues at coordinate 12,374,033 of NC_081860.1, read as the reverse complement.
TCAGCTACTCTAGCCTAGTCTAAGCTAAGCTAGGTCCTCTAAGGTCCCTCAGCTACTCTAGCCTAGTCTCAGCTAAGTTTGGTCCTCTAAGGACCCTCAGCTACTCTAGCCTAGTCTAAGCTAAGTTAGGTCCTCTAAGGTCCCTCAGCTACTCTAGCGTAGTCTAAGCTAAGTTAGGTCCTCTACGGTCCCTCAGCTACTCTAGCCTAAGCTAAGCTAAGCTAAGCTAAGCTAAGCTAGGTCCTCTAAGGTCCCTCAGCTACTCTAGACTAGTCTAAGCTAAGTTAGGTCCTCTAAGGTCCTTCTGGTTCTCTAGACTAAGCTAAACTATGCTAGGTCCTCAAGGGTCCCTCAGCTACTCTAGCCTAGTATAAGCTAAGCTAGGTCCTCTAAGGTCCCTCAGCTAGTCTAGCCTAGTATAAGCTAAGCTAGGTCCTGTAAGGTCCCTCAGCTACTCTAGCCTAAGGTAAGCTAAGCTAAGCTAGGTCCTCTAAGGTCCCTCAGCTACTCTAGCCTAGTATAAGCTAAGCTAGGTCCTGTAAGGGCCCTCAGCTCCTCTAGCCTAAGGTAAGCTAAGCTAAGCTAGGTCCTCTAAAGTCCCTCAGCTACTCTAGCCTAGTCTAATCTAAGCTAGGTACTCTAGGTTCCCTCAGGTAGTCTAGCCTAAGCTAAGCTAAGCTAGGTCCTCTAAGGTCCCTCAGCTACTCTAGCCTAGTCTAAGCTAAGGTAGATACTCTAAGGTCCCTCATCTAATCTAGCGTAAGCTAAGCTGAACTAGGTCCTCTAAGGTCCCTCAGATACTCTAGCCTAGTTTAGCTAAGCTAGGTACTCTAAGGTCCCTCAGCTACTCTAGCCTAAGCTAAGCTAAGCTAAGCTAAGCCAAGTCCTGTAAGGTCCCTCAGCTACTCTAGCCTAGTCTAAGCTAAGTTAGGTCCTCTAAGGTCCTTCTGGTTCTCTAGACTAAGCTAAACTATGCTAGGTCCTCTAAGGTCCCTCAGCTACTCTAGCCTAGTCTAAGCTAAGTTAGGTCCTCTAAGGTCCTTCTGGTTCTCTAGACTAAGCTAAGCTAAGCTAGGTCCTCTGGTCCCTCAGCTAGTCTAGCCTAAGCTAAGCTAAGGTAAGCTACGTCCTCTAAGGTCCCTCAGCTACTCTAGCCTAAGCTAAGCTAAGCTAGGACCTCAAAGGTCCCTCAGCTACTCTAGCCTAGTCTAAGATAAGGTAGTTAATGTAAGGTCTCTCAGCTACTCTATCCTAAGCTAAGCTAAGGTAAGATAGGTCCTCTAAGGTCCCTCAGCTACTCTAGCCTAAGCTAAGCTAAGCTAGGTCCTCTAAGGTCCCTCAGCTACTCTAGCCTAGTCTAAGCTAAGTTAGGTCCTCTAAGGTCCCTCAGCTACTCTAGCCTAAGCTAAGCTAAGCTAGGTTCTCTGAGGTCCCTCAGCTACACTAGCCTAGTCTAAGCTAAGCTAAGTCCTCTAAGGTCCCTCAGCTACTCTAGCCTAAGCTAAGCTAAGGTAAGATAGGTCCTCTAAGGTCCCTCAGCTACTCTAGGCTAAGGTAAGCTAAGGAAGGTCCTCTAAGGTCCCTCAGCTACGCTAGCCTAGTCTAAGCTAAGTTAGATCCTCAAAGGTCCCTCAGCTACTCTAGCCTAAGCTAAGCTAAGCTAGGTCCTCTAAGGTCCTTCTGGTTCTCTAGACTAAGCTAATCTATGCTAGGTCCTCTATGGTCCCTCAGCTACTCTAGCCTAAGATAAGCTAAACTACGTCCTCTAAGGTCCCTCAGCTACTCTAGCCTAAGCTAAGCTAAGCTAAGCTAAGCTAAGCTCCGTCCTCTAAGGACCCTCAGCTACTCTAGTCTAAGCTATGCTAAGCTGGGTCCTCTAAGGTCCCTCAGCTACTCTAGACTAGTCTAAGCTAAGTTAGGTCCTCTAAGGTCCCTCAGCTACTCTAGCGTAGTCTAAGCTAAGTTAGGTCCTCTAAGGTCCCTAAGCTACTCTATCCTAGTCTAAGCTAAGCTAGGTCCTCTAAGGTCCCTCAGCTACTCTAGCCTAGTCTCACCTAAGTTAGGTCCTCTAAGGACCCTCAGCTACTCTAGCCTAGTCTAAGCTAAGTTAGGTCCTCTAAGGTCCTTCCGGTTCTCTAGACTAAGCTAAACTATGCTAGGTCCTCTAAGGTCCCTCAGCTACTCTACCCTAGTCTAAGCTAAGTTAGGCCCTCTAAGGTCCTTCTGGTTCTCTAGACTAAGCTAAGGTAAGCTAGTTCCTCTAAGGTCCCTCAGCTAGTCTAGCCTAAGGTAAGATAAGGTAAAATAGGTCCTCTTAGGTCCCTCAGCTACTCTAGCCTAGTCTAAGCTAAGGTAGTTACTCTAAGGTCCCTCAGCTACTCTAGCCTAAGCTGAGCTAAGGTAAGATAGGTCCTCTAAGGTCCCTCAGCTACTCTAGCCTAAGGTAAGCTAAGCTAGGTCCTCTAAGGTCCCTCAGCTACTCTATCCTAAGCTAAGCTAAGCTAGGTCCTATAAGGTCCCTCAGCTACTCTAGCCTAAGCTAAGCTAAGGTAAGATAGGTCCTCTAAGGTCCCTCAGCTACTCTAGCCTAGTCTAAGCTAAGTTAGGTCCTCTAAGGTCCTTCTGGTTCTCTAGACTAAGCTAAACTATGCTAGGTCCTCTAAGGTCCCTCAGCTACTCTAGCCTAGTCTAAGCTAAGGTAGGTCCTCTAAGGTCCTTCTAGTTCTCTAGATTAAGCTAAGCTAAGCTAGGTCCTCTAAGGTCCCTCAGCTAGTCTAGCCTAAGGTAAGATAAGGTAAGATAGGTCCTCTAAGGTCCCTCAGCTACTCTAACCTAGTCTAAGCTAAGTTAGGTCCTCTAAGGTCCCTCAGCTACTCTAGCCTAGTCTAAGCTAAGCTAGGTACTCTAAGGTTCCTCAGCTAGTCTAGCCTAAGCTAAGCTAAGCTAGGTCCTCTAAGGTCCTTCTGGTTCTCTAGACTAAGCTAATCTATGCTAGGTCCTCTAAGGTACCTCAGCTACTCTAGCCTAAGATAAGCTAAACTACGTCCTCTAAGGACCCTCAGCTACTCTAGCCTAAGCTAAGCTAAGCTAGGTCCTCTAAGGTCCCTCAGCTACTCTAGCCTAGTCTAAGCTAAGGTAGGTACTCTAAGGTCCCTCAGCTACTCTAGCCTAAGCTAAGCTAAGCTAGGTTCTCTGAGGTCCCTCAGCTACTCTAGCCTAAGCTAAGCTAAGCTAAGCTAAGCTAAGCTAAGCTAGGTCCTCTAAGGTCCCTCAGCTACTCTAGACTAGTCTAAGCTAAGTTAGGTCCTCTAAGGTCCTTCTGGTTCTCTAGACTAAGCTAAACTATGCTAGGTCCTCAAGGGTCCCTCAGCTACTCTAGCCTAGTATAAGCTAAGCTAGGTCCTCTAAGGTCCCTCAGCTAGTCTAGCCTAGTATAAGCTAAGCTAGGTCCTGTAAGGTCCCTCAGCTACTCTAGCCTAAGGTAAGCTAAGCTAAGCTAGGTCCTCTAAGGTCCCTCAGCTACTCTAGCCTAGTATAAGCTAAGCTAGGTCCTGTAAGGGCCCTCAGCTCCTCTAGCCTAAGGTAAGCTAAGCTAAGCTAGGTCCTCTAAAGTCCCTCAGCTACTCTAGCCTAGTCTAATCTAAGCTAGGTACTCTAGGTTCCCTCAGGTAGTCTAGCCTAAGCTAAGCTAAGCTAGGTCCTCTAAGGTCCCTCAGCTACTCTAGCCTAGTCTAAGCTAAGGTAGATACTCTAAGGTCCCTCATCTAATCTAGCGTAAGCTAAGCTGAACTAGGTCCTCTAAGGTCCCTCAGATACTCTAGCCTAGTTTAGCTAAGCTAGGTACTCTAAGGTCCCTCAGCTACTCTAGCCTAAGCTAAGCTAAGCTAAGCTAAGCCAAGTCCTGTAAGGTCCCTCAGCTACTCTAGCCTAGTCTAAGCTAAGTTAGGTCCTCTAAGGTCCTTCTGGTTCTCTAGACTAAGCTAAACTATGGTAGGTCCTCTAAGGTCCCTCAGCTACTCTAGCCTAGTCTAAGCTAAGTTAGGTCCTCTAAGGTCCTTCTGGTTCTCTAGACTAAGCTAAGCTAAGCTAGGTCCTCTGGTCCCTCAGCTAGTCTAGCCTAAGCTAAGCTAAGGTAAGCTACGTCCTCTAAGGTCCCTCAGCTACTCTAGCCTAAGCTAAGCTAAGCTAGGACCTCAAAGGTCCCTCAGCTACTCTAGCCTACTCTAAGATAAGGTAGTTAATGTAAGGTCTCTCAGCTACTCTATCCTAAGCTAAGCTAAGGTAAGATAGGTCCTCTAAGGTCCCTCAGCTACTCTAGCCTAAGCTAAGCTAAGCTAGGTCCTCTAAGGTCCCTCAGCTACTCTAGCCTAGTCTAAGCTAAGTTAGGTCCTCTAAGGTCCCTCAGCTACTCTAGCCTAAGCTAAGCTAAGCTAGGTTCTCTGAGGTCCCTCAGCTACACTAGCCTAGTCTAAGCTAAGCTAAGTCCTCTAAGGTCCCTCAGCTACTCTAGCCTAAGCTAAGCTAAGGTAAGATAGGTCCTCTAAGGTCCCTCAGCTACTCTAGGCTAAGGTAAGCTAAGGAAGGTCCTCTAAGGTCCCTCAGCTACTCTAGCCTAGTCTAAGCTAAGTTAGATCCTCAAAGGTCCCTCAGCTACTCTAGCCTAAGCTAAGCTAAGCTAGGTCCTCTAAGGTCCTTCTGGTTCTCTAGACTAAGCTAATCTATGCTAGGTCCTCTATGGTCCCTCAGCTACTCTAGCCTAAGATAAGCTAAACTACGTCCTCTAAGGTCCCTCAGCTACTCTAGCCTAAGCTAAGCTAAGCTAAGCTAAGCTCCGTCCTCTAAGGACCCTCAGCTACTCTAGTCTAAGCTATGCTAAGCTGGGTCCTCTAAGGTCCCTCAGCTACTCTAGACTAGTCTAAGCTAAGTTAGGTCCTCTAAGGTCCCTCAGCTACTCTAGCGTAGTCTAAGCTAAGTTAGGTCCTCTAAGGTCCCTAAGCTACTCTATCCTAGTCTAAGCTAAGCTAGGTCCTCTAAGGTCCCTCAGCTACTCTAGCCTAGTCTCACCTAAGTTAGGTCCTCTAAGGACCCTCAGCTACTCTAGCCTAGTCTAAGCTAAGTTAGGTCCTCTAAGGTCCTTCCGGTTCTCTAGACTAAGCTAAACTATGCTAGGTCCTCTAAGGTCCCTCAGCTACTCTACCCTAGTCTAAGCTAAGTTAGGTCCTCTAAGGTCCTTCTGGTTCTCTAGACTAAGCTAAGGTAAGCTAGTTCCTCTAAGGTCCCTCAGCTAGTCTAGCCTAAGGTAAGATAAGGTAAAATAGGTCCTCTTAGGTCCCTCAGCTACTCTAGCCTAGTCTAAGCTAAGGTAGTTACTCTAAGGTCCCTCAGCTACTCTAGCCTAAGCTGAGCTAAGGTAAGATAGGTCCTCTAAGGTCCCTCAGCTACTCTAGCCTAAGGTAAGCTAAGCTAGGTCCTCTAAGGTCCCTCAGCTACTCTATCCTAAGCTAAGCTAAGCTAGGTCCTATAAGGTCCCTCAGCTACTCTAGCCTAAGCTAAGCTAAGGTAAGATAGGTCCTCTAAGGTCCCTCAGCTACTCTAGCCTAGTCTAAGCTAAGTTAGGTCCTCTAAGGTCCTTCTGGTTCTCTAGACTAAGCTAAACTATGCTAGGTCCTCTAAGGTCCCTCAGCTACTCTAGCCTAGTCTAAGCTAAGGTAGGTCCTCTAAGGTCCTTCTAGTTCTCTAGATTAAGCTAAGCTAAGCTAGGTCCTCTAAGGTCCCTCAGCTAGTCTAGCCTAAGGTAAGATAAGGTAAGATAGGTCCTCTAAGGTCCCTCAGCTACTCTAACCTAGTCTAAGCTAAGTTAGGTCCTCTAAGGTCCCTCAGCTACTCTAGCCTAGTCTAAGCTAAGCTAGGTACTCTAAGGTTCCTCAGCTAGTCTAGCCTAAGCTAAGCTAAGCTAGGTCCTCTAAGGTCCTTCTGGTTCTCTAGACTAAGCTAATCTATGCTAGGTCCTCTAAGGTACCTCAGCTACTCTAGCCTAAGATAAGCTAAACTACGTCCTCTAAGGACCCTCAGCTACTCTAGCCTAAGCTAAGCTAAGCTAGGTCCTCTAAGGTCCCTCAGGTACTCTAGCCTAAGCTAAGCTAAGCTAGGTCCTCTAAGGTCCCTCAGCTACTCTAGCCTAGTCTAAGCTAAGGTAGGTACTCTAAGGTCCCTCAGCTACTCTAGCCTAAGCTATGCTAAGCTAGGTCCTCTAAGGTCGCTCAGCTACTCTAGCCTAAGCTAAGCTGAACTAGGTCCTCTAAGGTCCCTCAGCTACTCAAACCTAGTCTAAGCTGAGCTAGGTACTCTAAGGTCCTTCTGTTTCTCTAGACTAAGCTAAACTATGCTAGGTCCTGTAAGGTCCCTCAGCTACTCTAGCCTAGTCTAAGCTAAGCTAGGTCCTCTAAGGTCCCTCAGCTACTCTAGCCTAGTCTCAGCTAAGTTTGGTCCTCTAAGGACCCTCAGCTACTCTAGCCTAGTCTAAGCTAAGTTAGGTCCTCTAAGGTCCCTCAGCTACTCTAGCCTAGTCTAAGCTAAGTTAGGTCCTCTACGGTCCCTCAGCTACTCTAGCCTAAGCTAAGCTAAGCTAAGCTAAGCTAAGCTAGGTCCTCTAAGGTCCCTCAGCTACTCTAGCCTAGTCTAAGCTAAGTTAGGTCCTCTAAGGTCCTTCTGGTTCTCTAGACTAAGCTAAACTATGCTAGGTCCTCAAGGGTCCCTCAGCTACTCTAGCCTAGTATAAGCTAAGCTAGGTCCTCTAAGGTCCCTCAGCTAGTCTAGCCTAGTATAAGTTAAGCTAGGTCCTGTAAGGTCCCTCAGCTACTCTAGCCTAAGGTAAGCTAAGCTAAGCTAGGTCCTCTAAGGTCCCTCAGCTACTCTAGCCTAGTATAAGCTAAGCTAGGTCCTGTAAGGGCCCTCAGCTCCTCTAGCCTAAGGTAAGCTAAGCTAAGCTAGGTCCTCTAAAGTCCCTCAGCTACTCTAGCCTAGTCTAATCTAAGCTAGGTACTCTAGGTTCCCTCAGGTACTCTAGCCTAAGCTAAGCTAAGCTAGGTCCTCTAAGGTCCCTCAGCTACTCTAGCCTAGTCTAAGCTAAGGTAGGTACTCTAAGGTCCCTCATCTAATCTAGCGTAAGCTAAGCTGAACTAGGTCCTCTAAGGTCCCTCAGCTACTCTAGCCTAGTCTAAGCTAAGCTAGGTACTCTAAGGTCCCTCAGCTACTCTAGCCTAAGCTAAGCTAAGCTAGGTTCTCTGAGGTCCCTCAGCTACACTAGCCTAGTCTAAGCTAAGCTAGGTCCTCTAAGGTCCCTCAGCTACTCTAGCCTAAGCTAAGCTAAGGTAAGATAGGTCCTCTAAGGTCCCTCAGCTACTCTAGGCTAAGGTAAGCTAAGGAAGGTCCTCTAAGGTCCCTCAGCTACTCTAGCCTAGTCTAAGCTAAGTTAGGTCCTCAAAGGTCCCTCAGCTACTCTAGCCTAAACTAAGCTAAGCTAGGTCCTCTAAGGTCCTTCTGGTTCTCTAGACTAAGCTAATCTATGCTAGGTCCTCTATGGTCCCTCAGCTACTCTAGCCTAAGATAAGCTAAACTACGTCCTCTAAGGTCCCTCAGCTACTCTAGCCTAAGCTATGCTAAGCTGGGTCCTCTAAGGTCCCTCAGCTACTCTAGACTAGTCTAAGGTAAGTTAGGTCCTCTAAGGTCCCTCAGCTACTCTAGCGTAGTCTAAGCTAAGCTAGGTACTCTAAGGTCCCTCAGCTACTCTAGCCTAAGCTAAGCTGAACTAGGTCCTCTAAGGTCCCTCAGCTACTCTAGGCTAGTGTAAGCTAAGCTAGGTACTCTAAGGTCCTTCTGTTTCTCTAGACTAAGCTAAACTATGCTAGGTCCTCTAAGGTCCCTCAGCTACTCTAGCCTAGTCTAAGCTAAGTTAGGTCCTCTAAGGTCCTTCTGGTTCTCTAGACTAAGCTAAGGTAAGATAGGTCCTCTAAGGTCCCTCAGCTACTCTAGCCTAAGCTAAGCTAAGCTAGGTCCTCTAAGGTCCCTCAGCTACTCTATCCTAAGCTAAGCTAAGCTAAGCTAGGTCCTATAAGGTCCCTCAGCTACTCTAGCCTAAGCTAAGCTAAGGTAAGATAGGTCCTCTAAGGTCCCTCAGCTATTCTAGCCTAAGCTAAGCTAAGCTAGGTCCTCTAAGGTCTCTCAGCTCCTCTAGCCTAGTCTAAGCTAAGGTAGTTACTCTAAGGTCCCTCAGCTACTCTAGCCTAAGCTAAGCTAAGGTAAGATAGGTCCTCTAAGGTCCCTCAGCTAGTCTAGCCTAGTCTAAGCTAAGCTAGGTCCTCTAAGGTCCCTCAGCTACTCTAGCCTAAGCTAAGCTAAGCTAAGTTAAGCTAAGGTAGGCCCTCTATGGTCCCTCAGCTACTCTAGCCTAAGCTAAGCTAAGCTAAGCTAAGCTAAGCTAAGCTAGGTCCTCTAAGGTCCCTCAGCTACTCTAGCCTAGTATAAGCTAAGCTAGGTCCTCTAAGGTCCCTCAGCTACTCTAGCCTAGTATAAGCTAAGCTAGGTCTTGTAAGGTCCCTCACCTACTCTAGCCTAAGGTAAGCTAAGCTAAGCTAGGTCCTCTAAGGTCCCTCAGCTACTCTAGCCTGGTATAAGCTAAGCTAGGTCCTCTAAGGTCCCTCAGCAACTCTAGCCTAGTGTAAGCTAAGTTAGGTCCTCTAAAGTCCCTCAGCTACTCTAACATAGTCTAAGCTAAGCTAGGTACTCTAGGTTCCCTCAGGTACTCTAGACTAAGCTAAGCTAAGCTAAGCTAGGTCCTCTAAAGTCCCTCAGCTACTCTAGCCTTGTCTGAGCTAAGTTAGGTCCTCTAAGGTCCCTAAGCTACTCTAGCCTAGTCTCAGCTAAGTTAGGTCCCATAAGGACCCTCAGCTACTCTAGCCTAGTCTAAGCTAAACTAGGTCCTCTAACTTCCCTCAGGTACTCCAGCCTAAGCTAAGCTAAGCTAAGCTAGGTCCTCTAAGGTCCCTCAGCTACTCTAGCCTAGTCTAAGCTAAGTTAGGTCCTCTAAGGTCCTTCTGGTTCTCTAGACTAAGCTAAACTATGCTAGGTCCTCAAGGGTCCCTCAGCTACTCTAGCCTAGTATAAGCTAAGCTAGGTCCTCTAAGGTCCCTCAGCTAGTCTAGCCTAGTATAAGCTAAGCTAGGTCCTGTAAGGTCCCTCAGCTACTCTAGCCTAAGGTAAGCTAAGCTAACCTAGGTCCTGTAAGGTCCCTCAGCTACTCTAGCCTAGTATAAGCTAAGCTAGGTCCTGTAAGGGCCCTCAGCTCCTCTAGCCTAAGGTAAGCTAAGCTAAGCTAGGTCCTCTAAAGTCCCTCAGCTACTCTAGCCTAGTCTAATCTAAGCTAGGTACTCTAGGTTCCCTCAGGTAGTCTACCTAAGCTAAGCTAAGCTAGGTCCTCTAAGGTCCCTCAGCTACTCTAGCCTAGTCTAAGCTAAGGTAGGTACTCTAAGGTCCCTCATCTACTCTAGCGTAAGCTAAGCTGAACTAGGTCCTCTAAGGTCCCTCAGCTACTCTAGCCTAGTCTAAGCTAAGCTAGGTACTCTAAGGTCCCTCAGCTACTCTAGCCTAAGCTAAGCTAAGCTAAGCTATGCCAAGTCCTGTAAGGTCCCTCAGCTACTCTAGCCTAGTCTAAGCTAAGTTAGGTCCTCTAAAGTCCTTCTGGTTCTCTAGACTAAGCTAAACTATGCTAGGTCCTCTAAGGTCCCTCAGCTACTCTAGCCTAGTCTAAGCTAAGTTAGGTCCTCTAAGGTCCTTCTGGTTCTCTAGACTAAGCTAAGCTAAGCTAGGTCCTCTGGTCCCTCAGCTACTCTATCCTAAGCTAAGCTAAGGTAAGATAGGTCCTCTAAGGTCCCTCAGCTACTCTAGCCTAAGCTAAGCTAAGCTAGGTCCTCTAAGGTCCCTCAGCTACTCTAGCCTAGTCTAAGCTAAGGTAGGTACTCTAAGGTCCCTCAGCTACTCTAGCCTAAGCTAAGCTAAGCTAGGTTCTCTGAGGTCCCTCAGCTACACTAGCCTAGTCTAAGCTAAGGTAGGTCCTCTAAGGTCCTTCTAGTTCTCTAGATTAAGCTAAGCTAAGCTAGGTCCTCTAAGGTCCCTCAGCTAGTCTAGCCTAAGGTAAGATAAGGTAAGATAGGTCCTCTAAGGTCCCTCAGCTACTCTAACCTAGTCTAAGCTAAGTTAGGTCCTCTAAGGTCCCTCAGCTACTATAGCCTAGTCTAAGCTAAGCTAGGTACTGTAAGGTTCCTCAGCTAGTCTAGCCTAAGCTAAGCTAAGCTAGGTCCTCTAAGGTCCTTCTGGTTCTCTAGACTAAGCTAATCTATGCTAGGTCCTCTAAGGTACCTCAGCTACTCTAGCCTAAGATAAGCTAAACTACGTCCTCTAAGGACCCTCAGCTACTCTAGCCTAAGCTAAGCTAAGCTAGGTCCTCTAAGGTCCCTCAGGTACTCTAGCCTAAGATAAGCTAAGCTAGGTCCTCTAAGGTCCCTCAGCTACTCTAGCCTAGTCTAAGCTAAGGTAGGTACTCTAAGGTCCCTCAGCTACTCTAGCCTAAGCTATGCTAAGCTAGGTCCTCTAAGGTCGCTCAGCTACTCTAGCCTAAGCTAAGCTGAACTAGGTCCTCTAAGGTCCCTCAGCTACTCTAACCTAGTCTAAGCTGAGCTAGGTACTCTAAGGTCCTTCTGTTTCTCTAGACTAAGCTAAACTATGCTAGGTCCTGTAAGGTCCCTCAGCTACTCTAGCCTAGTCTAAGCTAAGCTAGGTCCTCTAAGGTCCCTCAGCTACTCTAGCCTAGTCTCAGCTAAGTTTGGTCCTCTAAGGACCCTCAGCTACTCTAGCCTAGTCTAAGCTAAGTTAGGTCCTCTAAGGTCCCTCAGCTACTCTAGCCTAGTCTAAGCTAAGTTAGGTCCTCTACGGTCCCTCAGCTACTCTAGCCTAAGCTAAGCTAAGCTAAGCTAAGCTAAGCTAGGTCCTCTAAGGTCCCTCAGCTACTCTAGCCTAGTCTAAGCTAAGTTAGGTCCTCTAAGGTCCTTCTGGTTCTCTAGACTAAGCTAAACTATGCTAGGTCCTCAAGGGTCCCTCAGCTACTCTAGCCTAGTATAAGCTAAGCTAGGTCCTCTAAGGTCCCTCAGCTAGTCTAGCCTAGTATAAGCTAAGCTAGGTCCTGTAAGGTCCCTCAGCTACTCTAGCCTAAGGTAAGCTAAGCTAAGCTAGGTCCTCTAAGGTCCCTCAGCTACTCTAGCCTAGTATAAGCTAAGCTAGGTCCTGTAAGGGCCCTCAGCTCCTCTAGCCTAAGGTAAGCTAAGCTAAGCTAGGTCCTCTAAAGTCCCTCAGCTACTCTAGCCTAGTCTAATCTAAGCTAGGTACTCTAGGTTCCCTCAGGTACTCTAGCCTAAGCTAAGCTAAGCTAGGTCCTCTAAGGTCCCTCAGCTACTCTAGCCTAGTCTAAGCTAAGGTAGGTACTCTAAGGTCCCTCATCTAATCTAGCGTAAGCTAAGCTGAACTAGGTCCTCCAAGGTCCCTCAGCTACTCTAGCCTAGTCTAAGCTAAGCTAGGTACTCTAAGGTCCCTCAGCTACTCTAGCCTAAGCTAAGCTAAGCTAGGTTCTCTGAGGTCCCTCAGCTACACTAGCCTAGTCTAAACTAAGCTAGGTCCTCTAAGGTCCCTCAGCTACTCTAGCCTAAGCTAAGCTAAGGTAAGATAGGTCCTCTAAGGTCCCTCAGCTACTCTAGGCTAAGGTAAGCTAAGGAAGGTCCTCTAAGGTCCCTCAGCTACTCTAGCCTAGTCTAAGCTAAGTTAGGTCCTCAAAGGTCCCTCAGCTACTCTAGCCTAAACTAAGCTAAGCTAGGTCCTCTAAGGTCCTTCTGGTTCTCTAGACTAAGCTAATCTATGCTAGGTCCTCTATGGTCCCTCAGCTACTCTAGCCTAAGATAAGCTAAACTACGTCCTCTAAGGTCCCTCAGCTACTCTAGCCTAAGCTAAGCTAAGCTAAGCTAAGCTCCGTCCTCTAAGGACCCTCAGCTACTCTAGCCTAAGCTATGCTAAGCTGGGTCCTCTAAGGTCCCTCAGCTACTCTAGACTAGTCTAAGCTAAGTTAGGTCCTCTAAGGTCCCTCAGCTACTCTAGCGTAGTCTAAGCTAAGCTAGGTACTCTAAGGTCCCTCAGCTACTCTAGCCTAAGCTAAGCTGAACTAGGTCCTCTAAGGTCCCTCAGCTACTCTAGCCTAGTGTAAGCTAAGCTAGGTACTCTAAGGTCCTTCTGTTTCTCTAGACTAAGCTAAACTATGCTAGGTCCTCTAAGGTCCCTCAGCTACTCTAGCCTAGTCTAAGCTAAGTTAGGTCCTCTAAGGTCCTTCTGGTTCTCTAGACTAAGCTAAGGTAAGATAGGTCCTCTAAGGTCCCTCAGCTACTCTAGCCTAAGCTAAGCTAAGCTAGGTCCTCTAAGGTCCCTCAGCTACTCTATCCTAAGCTAAGCTAAGCTAAGCTAGGTCCTATAAGGTCCCTCAGCTACTCTAGCCTAAGCTAAGCTAAGCTAGGTCCTCTAAGGTCTCTCAGCTCCTCTAGCCTAGTCTAAGCTAAGGTAGTTACTCTAAGGTCCCTCAGCTACTCTAGCCTAAGCTAAGCTAAGGTAAGATAGGTCCTCTAAGGTCCCTCAGCTAGTCTAGCCTAGTCTAAGCTAAGCTAGGTCCTCTAAGGTCCCTCAGCTACTCTAGCCTAAGCTAAGCTAAGCTAAGTTAAGCTAAGCTAGGCCCTCTATGGTCCCTCAGCTACTCTAGCCTAAGCTAAGCTAAGCTAAGCTAAGCTAAGATAAGCTAAGCTAAGCTAAGCTAAGCTAGGTCCTCTAAGGTCCCTCAGCTACTCTAGCCTAGTATAAGCTAAGCTAGGTCCTCTAAGGTCCCTCAGCTACTCTAGCCTAGTATAAGCTAAGCTAGGTCTTGTAAGGTCCCTCACCTACTCTAGCCTAAGGTAAGCTAAGCTAAGCTAGGTCCTCTAAGGTCCCTCAGCTACTCTAGCCTGGTATAAGCTAAGCTAGGTCCTCTAAGGTCCCTCAGCAACTCTAGCCTAGTGTAAGCTAAGTTAGGTCCTCTAAAGTCCCTCAGCTACTCTAACATAGTCTAAGCTAAGCTAGGTACTCTAGGTTCCCTCAGGTACTCTAGACTAAGCTAAGCTAAGCTAAGCTAGGTCCTCTAAAGTCCCTCAGCTACTCTAGCCTTGTCTGAGCTAAGTTAGGTCCTCTAAGGTCCCTAAGCTACTCTAGCCTAGTCTCAGCTAAGTTAGGTCCCATAAGGACCCTCAGCTACTCTAGCCTAGTCTAAGCTAAACTAGGTCCTCTAACTTCCCTCAGGTACTCCAGCCTAAGCTAAGCTAAGCTAAGCTAGGTCCTCTAAGGTCCCTCAGCTACTCTAGCCTAGTCTAAGCTAAGTTAGGTCCTCTAAGGTCCTTCTGGTTCTCTAGACTAAGCTAAACTATGCTAGGTCCTCAAGGGTCCCTCAGCTACTCGAGCCTAGTATAAGCTAAGCTAGGTCCTCTAAGGTCCCTCAGCTAGTCTAGCCTAGTATAAGCTAAGCTAGGTCCTGTAAGGTCCCTCAGCTACTCTAGCCTAAGGTAAGCTAAGCTAACCTAGGTCCTGTAAGGTCCCTCAGCTACTCTAGCCTAGTATAAGCTAAGCTAGGTCCTGTAAGGGCCCTCAGCTCCTCTAGCCTAAGGTAAGCTAAGCTAAGCTAGGTCCTCTAAAGTCCCTCAGCTACTCTAGCCTAGTCTAATCTAAGCTAGGTACTCTAGGTTCCCTCAGGTAGTCTACCTAAGCTAAGCTAAGCTAGGTCCTCTAAGGTCCCTCAGCTACTCTAGCCTAGTCTAAGCTAAGGTAGGTACTCTAAGGTCCCTCATCTAATCTAGCGTAAGCTAAGCTGAACTAGGTCCTCTAAGGTCCCTCAGCTACTCTAGCCTAGTCTAAGCTAAGCTAGGTACTCTAAGGTCCCTCAGCTACTCTAGCCTAAGCTAAGCTAAGCTAAGCTATGCCAAGTCCTGTAAGGTCCCTCAGCTACTCTAGCCTAGTCTAAGCTAAGTTAGGTCCTCTAAAGTCCTTCTGGTTCTCTAGACTAAGCTAAACTATGCTAGGTCCTCTAAGGTCCCTCAGCTACTCTAGCCTAGTCTAAGCTAAGTTAGGTCCTCTAAGGTCCTTCTGGTTCTCTAGACTAAGCTAAGCTAAGCTAGGTCCTCTGGTCCCTCAGCTAGTCTAGCCTAAGCTAAGCTAAGGTAAGCTACGTCCTCTAAGGTCCCTCAGCTACTCTAGCCTAAGCTAAGCTAAGCTAGGACCTCAAAGGTCCCTCAGCTACTCTAGCCTAGTCTAAGATAAGGTAGTTAATCTAAGGTCTCTCAGCTACTCTATCCTAAGCTAAGCTAAGGTAAGATAGGTCCTCTAAGGTCCCTCAGCTACTCTAGCCTAAGCTAAGCTAAGCTAGGTCCTATAAGGTCCCTCAGCTACTCTAGCCTAGTCTAAGCTAAGGTAGGTACTCTAAGGTCCCTAAGCTACTCTAGCCTAAGCTAAGCTAAGCTAGGTTCTCTGAGGTCCCTCAGCTACACTAGCCTAGTCTAAGCTAAGCTAGGTCCTCTAAGGTCCCTCAGCTACTCTAGCCTAAGCTAAGCTAAGGTAAGATAGGTCCTCTAACGTCCCTCAGCTACTCTAGGCTAAGGTAAGCTAAGGAAGGTCCTCTAAGGTCCCTCAGCTACTCTATCCTAGTCTAAGCTAAGTTAGGTCCTCAAAGGTCCCTCAGCTACTCTAGCCTAAGCTAAGCTAAGCTAGGTCCTCTAAGGTCCTTCTGGTTCTCTAGACTAAGCTAATCTATGCTAGGTCCTCTATGGTCCCTCAGCTACTCTAGCCTAAGATAAGCTAAACTACGTCCTCTAAGGTCCCTCAGCTACTCTAGCCTAAGCTAAGCTAAGCTAAGCTAAGCTCCGTCCTCTAAGGACCCTCAGCTACTCTAGCCTAAGCTATGCTAAGCTGGGTCCGCTAAGGTCCCTCAGCTACTCTAGACTAGTCTAAGCTAAGTTAGGTCCTCTAAGGTCCCTCAGCTACTCTAGCGTAGTCTAAGCTAAGCTAGGTACTCTAAGGTCCCTCAGCTACTCTAGCCTAAGCTAAGCTGAACTAGGTCCTCTAAGGTCCCTCAGCTACTCTAGCCTAGTCTAAGCTAAGCTAGGTACTCTAAGGTCCTTCTGTTTCTCTAGACTAAGCTAAACTATGCTAGGTCCTCTAAGGTCCCTCAGCTACTCTAGCCTAGTCTAAGCTAAGTTAGGTCCTCTAAGGTCCTTCTGGTTCTCTAGACTAAGCTAAGCTAAGCTAGGTCCTCTAAGGTCCCTCAGCTAGTCTAGCCTAAGCTAAGCTAAGCTAAGCAAAGCTAGGCCCTCTATTGTCCCTCAGCTACTCTAGCCTAAGCTAAGCTAAGCTAAGCTAGGTCCTCAAGGGTCCCTCAGCTACTCTAGCCTAGTATAAGCTAAGCTAGGTCCTCTAAGGTCCCTCAGCTACTCTAGCCTAGTATAAGCTAAGCTAGGTCCTGTAAGGTCCCTCAGCTACTCTAGCCTAAGGTAAGCTAAGCTAAGTTAGGTCCTCTAAGGTCCCTAAGCTACTCTATCCTAGTCTAAGCTAAGCTAGGTCCTCTAAGGTCCCTCAGCTACTCTAGCCTAGTCTCACCTAAGTTAGGTCCTCTAAGGACCCTCAGCTACTCTAGCCTAGTCTAAGCTAAGTTAGGTCCTCTAAGGTCCTTCCGATTCTCTAGACTAAGCTAAACTATGCTAGGTCCTCTAAGGTCCCTCAGCTACTCTAGCCTAGTCTAAGCTAAGTTAGGTCCTCTAAGGTCCTTCTGGTTCTCTAGACTAAGCTAAGGTAAGCTAGTTCCTCTAAGGTCCCTCAGCTAGTCTAGCCTAAGGTAAGATAAGGTAAAATAGGTCCTCTTAGGTCCCTCAGCTACTCTAGCCTAGTCTAAGCTAAGGTAGTTACTCTAAGGTCCCTCAGCTACTCTAGCCTAAGCTAAGCTAAGGTAAGATAGGTCCTCTAAGGTCCCTCAGCTACTCTAGCCTAAGGTAAGCTAAGCTAGGTCCTCTAAGGTCCCTCAGCTATTCTATCCTAAGCTAAGCTAAGCTAAGTCCTATAAGGTCCCTCAGCTACTCTAGCCTAAGCTAAGCTAAGGTAAGATAGGTCCTCTAAAGTCCCTCAGCTACTCTAGCCTAGTCTAAGCTAAGTTAGGTCCTCTAAGGTCCCTCAGCTACTCTAGCCTAGTCTAAGCTAAGTTAGGTCCTCAAAGGTCCCTCAGCTACTCTAGCCTAAGCTAAGCTAAGCTAGGTCCTCTAAGGTCCCTCAGCTAATCTAGCCTAAGCTAAGCTAAGCTAAGCTAAGCTAAGCTAAGCTAAGCTAAGCTAAGCTAAGCCCTCTATGGTCCCTCAGCTACTCTAGCCTAAGCTAAGCTAAGCTAAGCTAGGTCCTCAAGGGTCCCTCAGCTACTCTAGCCTAGTATAAGCTAAGCTAGGTCCTGTAAGGTCCCTCAGCTACTCTAGCCTAAGGTAAGCTAAGCTAAGCTAGGTCCTCTAAGGTCCCTCAGCTACTCTAGCCTAGTATAAGCTAAGCTAGGTCCTGTAAGGTCCCTCAGCTACTCTAGCCTGAGGTAAGCTAAGCTAAGCTAGGTCCTCAAGGGTCCCTCAGCTACTCTAGCCTAGTCTAAGCTAAGCTAGGTACTCTAGGTTCCCTCAGATACTCTAGCCTAAGCTAAGCTAAACTAGGTCCTCTAAGGTCCCTCAGCTACTCTAGCCTAGTCTAAGCTAAGGTAGGTACTCTAAGGTCCCTCAGCTACTCTAGCGTAAGCTAAGCTGAACTAGGTCCTCTAAGGTCCCTCAGCTACTCTAGCCTAGTCTAAGCTAAGCTAGGTACTCTAAGGTCCCTCAGCTACTCTAGCCTAAGCTAAGCTAAGCTAAGCTAAGCTAAGCTAAGCTAAGCCAAGTCCTGTAAGGTCCCTCAGCTACTCTAGCCTAGTCTAAGCTAAGTTAGGTCCTCTAAGGTCCCTCAGCTACTCTAGCCTAAGCTAAGCTAAGCTAGGTCCTCTAAGGTCCCTCAGCTACTCTAGCCTAGTCTAAGCTAAGGTAGGTACTCTAAGGTCCCTCAGCTACTCTAGCCTAAGCTAAGCTAAGCTAGGTTCTCTGAGGTCCCTCAGCTACTCTAGCCTAGTCTAAGCTAAGCTAGGTCTTCTAAGGTCCCTCAGCTACTCTAGCCTAAGCTAAGCTAAGGTAAGATAGGTCCTCTAAGGTCCCTCAGCTACTCTAGGCTAAGGTAAGCTAAGCTAGGTCCTCTAAGGTCCCTCAGCTACTCTAGCCTAGTCTAAGTTAAGTTAGGTCCTCTAAGGTCCCTCAGCTACTCTAGCCTAGTCTAAGCTAAGCTAAGTCCTCTAAGGTCCCTCAACTACTGTAGCCTAAGCTAAGCTAAGCTAAGCTAAGCTAAGCTAAGCTAAGTTAACCTAAGCTAGGTCCTCTAAGGTCCTTCTGGTTCTCTAGACTAAGGTAATCTATGCTAGGTCCTCTAAGGTCCCTCAGCTACTCTAGCCTAAGATAAGCTAAACTACGTCCTCTAAGGTCCCTCAGCTACTCTAGCCTAAGGTAAGCTAAGCTAGGTCTTCTAAGGTCCCTCAGCTACTCTAGCCTAGTCTAAGCTAAGTTAGGTCCTCTAAGGTCCCTCAGCTCCTCTAGCCTAGTCTAAGCTAAGCTAGGTACTCTAAGGTCCCTCGGCTACTCTAGCCTAAGCTAAGCTAAGCTAGGTCCTCTAAGGTCCTTCTGGTTCTCTAGACTAAGCTAATCTATGCTAGGTCCTCTAAGGTCCCTCAGGTACTCTAGCCTAAGCTAAGCTAAGCTAAGCTAGGTACTCTAAGGTCCCTCAGCTACTCTAGCCTAGTCTAAGCTAAGTTAGGTCCTCTAAGGTCCCTCAGCTACTCTAGCCTCGTCTAAGCCTAGCTAGGTACTCTAAGGTCCCTCAGCTACTCTAGCCTCAGATAAGCTAATCTACGTCCTCTAAGGTCCCTCAGCTACTCTAGCCTAAGCTAAGCTAAGCTAAGATACGTCCTCCAAGGACCCTCAGCTACTCTAGCCTAAGCTAAGCTAAGCTAGGTCCTCTAAGGTCCCTCAGGTACTCTAGCCTAAGCTAAGCTAAGCTAGGTCCTCTAAGGTCCCTCAGCTACTCTAGCCTAGTCTAAGCTAAGGTAGGTACTCTAAGGTCCCTCAGCTACTCTAGCCTAAGCTATGCTAAGCTAGGTCCTCTAAGGTTCCTCAGCTACTCTAGCCTAAGCTAAGCTAAGCTAAGCTAAGCTAGGTCCTCTAAGGTCCCTCAGCTACTCTAGCCTAGTCTAAGCTAGGTAGGTACTCTAAGTTCCCTCAGCTACTCTAGCCTAAGCTAAGCTGAACTAGGTCCTCTAAGGTCCCTCAGCTACTCTAGCCTAGTCTAAGCTAAGCTAGGTACTCTAAGGTCCCTCAGCTACTCTAGCCTAAGCTAAGCTAAGCTAAGCTAGGTCCTGTAAGGTCCCTCAGCTACTCTAGCCTAGTCGAAGCTAAGTTAGGTTCCTCAAGGTCCTTCTGGTTCTCTAGACAAAGCTAAACTATGCTAGGTCCTTTAAGGTCCCTCAGCTACTCTAGCCTAGTCTAAGCTAAGTTAGGTCCTCTAAGGTACTTCTGGTTCTCTAGACTAAGCTAAGCTAAGCTAGGTCCTCTAAGGTCCCTCAGCTAGTCTAGCCTAAGCTAAGCTAAGCTAAGCTAAGCTATGCTAAGCTAAGCTAAGCTAAGCTAGGCCCTCTATGGTCCCTCAGCTACTCTAGCCTAAGCTAAGCTAAGCTAAGCTAGGTCCTCAAGGGTCCCTCAGCTACTCTAGCCTAGTATAAGCTAAGCTAGGTCCTCTAAGGTCCCTCAGCTACTCTAGCCTAGTATAAGCTAAGCTAGGTCCTGTAAGGTCCCTCAGCTACTCTAGCCTAAGGTAAGCTAAGCTAAGCTAGGTCCTCTAAAGTCCCTCAGCTACTCTAGCCTAGTCTAAGCTAAGCTAGGTACTCTAGGTTCCCTCAGATACTCTAGCCTAAGCTAAGCTAAGCTAGGTCCTCTAAGGTCCCTCAGCTACTCTAGCCTAGTCTAAGCTAAGGTAGGTACTCTAAGGTCCCTCAGCTACTCTAGCGTAAGCTAAGCTGAACTAGGTCCTCTAAGGTCCCTCAGCTACTCTAGCCTAGTCTAAGCTAAGCTAGGTACTCTAAGGTCCCTCAGCTACTCTAGCCTAAGCTAAGCTAAGCTAAGCTAAGCCAAGTCCTGTAAGGTCCCTCAGCTACTCTAGCCTAGTCTAAGCTAAGTTAGGTCCTCTAAGGTCCTTCTGGTTCTCTAGACTAAGCTAAGCTAAGCTAGGTCCTCTGGTCCCTCAGCTAGTCTAGCCTAAGCTAAGC
Organism: Myotis daubentonii; assembly: GCF_963259705.1. NCBI lineage: Eukaryota > Metazoa > Chordata > Mammalia > Chiroptera > Vespertilionidae > Myotis > Myotis daubentonii. Next base: position 12,354,517 of record NC_081860.1, on the reverse strand, counting down.
TAAGGTAAGCTACGTCCTCTAAGGTCCCTCAGCTACTCTAGCCTAAGCTAAGCTAAGCTAGGACCTCAAAGGTCCCTCAGCTACTCTAGCCTAGTCTAAGATAAGGTAGTTAATCTAAGGTCTCTCAGCTACTCTATCCTAAGCTAAGCTAAGGTAAGATAGGTCCTCTAAGGTCCCTCAGCTACTCTAGCCTAAGCTAAGCTAAGCTAGGTCCTATAAGGTCCCTCAGCTACTCTAGCCTAGTCTAAGCTAAGGTAGGTACTCTAAGGTCCCTCAGCTACTCTAGCCTAAGCTAAGCTAAGCTAGGTTCTCTGAGGTCCCTCAGCTACACTAGCCTAGTCTAAGCTAAGCTAGGTCCTCTAAGGTCCCTCAGCTACTCTAGCCTAAGCTAAGCTAAGGTAAGATAGGTCCTCTAACGTCCCTCAGCTACTCTAGGCTAAGGTAAGCTAAGGAAGGTCCTCTAAGGTCCCTCAGCTACTCTATCCTAGTCTAAGCTAAGTTAGGTCCTCAAAGGTCCCTCAGCTACTCTAGCCTAAGCTAAGCTAAGCTAGGTCCTCTAAGGTCCTTCTGGTTCTCTAGACTAAGCTAATCTATGCTAGGTCCTCTATGGTCCCTCAGCTACTCTAGCCTAAGACAAGCTAAACTACGTCCTCTAAGGTCCCTCAGCTACTCTAGCCTAGTCTAAGCTAAGCTAGGTACTCTAAGGTCCCTCAGCTACTCTAGCCTAAGCTAAGCTAAGCTAAGCTATGCCAAGTCCTGTAAGGTCCCTCAGCTACTCTAGCCTAGTCTAAGCTAAGTTAGGTCCTCTAAAGTCCTTCTGGTTCTCTAGACTAAGCTAAACTATGCTAGGTCCTCTAAGGTCCCTCAGCTACTCTAGCCTAGTCTAAGCTAAGTTAGGTCCTCTAAGGTCCTTCTGGTTCTCTAGACTAAGCTAAGCTAAGCTAGGTCCTCTGGTCCCTCAGCTAGTCTAGCCTAAGCTAAGCTAAGGTAAGCTACGTCCTCTAAGGTCCCTCAGCTACTCTAGCCTAAGCTAAGCTAAGCTAGGACCTCAAAGGTCCCTCAGCTACTCTAGCCTAGTCTAAGATAAGGTAGTTAATCTAAGGTCTCTCAGCTACTCTATCCTAAGCTAAGCTAAGGTAAGATAGGTCCTCTAAGGTCCCTCAGCTACTCTAGCCTAAGCTAAGCTAAGCTAGGTCCTATAAGGTCCCTCAGCTACTCTAGCCTAGTCTAAGCTAAGGTAGGTACTCTAAGGTCCCTAAGCTACTCTAGCCTAAGCTAAGCTAAGCTAGGTTCTCTGAGGTCCCTCAGCTACACTAGCCTAGTCTAAGCTAAGCTAGGTCCTCTAAGGTCCCTCAGCTACTCTAGCCTAAGCTAAGCTAAGGTAAGATAGGTCCTCTAACGTCCCTCAGCTACTCTAGGCTAAGGTAAGCTAAGGAAGGTCCTCTAAGGTCCCTCAGCTACTCTATCCTAGTCTAAGCTAAGTTAGGTCCTCAAAGGTCCCTCAGCTACTCTAGCCTAAGCTAAGCTAAGCTAGGTCCTCTAAGGTCCTTCTGGTTCTCTAGACTAAGCTAATCTATGCTAGGTCCTCTATGGTCCCTCAGCTACTCTAGCCTAAGATAAGCTAAACTACGTCCTCTAAGGTCCCTCAGCTACTCTAGCCTAAGCTAAGCTAAGCTAAGCTAAGCTCCGTCCTCTAAGGACCCTCAGCTACTCTAGCCTAAGCTATGCTAAGCTGGGTCCGCTAAGGTCCCTCAGCTACTCTAGACTAGTCTAAGCTAAGTTAGGTCCTCTAAGGTCCCTCAGCTACTCTAGCGTAGTCTAAGCTAAGCTAGGTACTCTAAGGTCCCTCAGCTACTCTAGCCTAAGCTAAGCTGAACTAGGTCCTCTAAGGTCCCTCAGCTACTCTAGCCTAGTCTAAGCTAAGCTAGGTACTCTAAGGTCCTTCTGTTTCTCTAGACTAAGCTAAACTATGCTAGGTCCTCTAAGGTCCCTCAGCTACTCTAGCCTAGTCTAAGCTAAGTTAGGTCCTCTAAGGTCCTTCTGGTTCTCTAGACTAAGCTAAGCTAAGCTAGGTCCTCTAAGGTCCCTCAGCTAGTCTAGCCTAAGCTAAGCTAAGCTAAGCAAAGCTAGGCCCTCTATTGTCCCTCAGCTACTCTAGCCTAAGCTAAGCTAAGCTAAGCTAGGTCCTCAAGGGTCCCTCAGCTACTCTAGCCTAGTATAAGCTAAGCTAGGTCCTCTAAGGTCCCTCAGCTACTCTAGCCTAGTATAAGCTAAGCTAGGTCCTGTAAGGTCCCTCAGCTACTCTAGCCTAAGGTAAGCTAAGCTAAGTTAGGTCCTCTAAGGTCCCTAAGCTACTCTATCCTAGTCTAAGCTAAGCTAGGTCCTCTAAGGTCCCTCAGCTACTCTAGCCTAGTCTCACCTAAGTTAGGTCCTCTAAGGACCCTCAGCTACTCTAGCCTAGTCTAAGCTAAGTTAGGTCCTCTAAGGTCCTTCCGATTCTCTAGACTAAGCTAAACTATGCTAGGTCCTCTAAGGTCCCTCAGCTACTCTAGCCTAGTCTAAGCTAAGTTAGGTCCTCTAAGGTCCTTCTGGTTCTCTAGACTAAGCTAAGGTAAGCTAGTTCCTCTAAGGTCCCTCAGCTAGTCTAGCCTAAGGTAAGATAAGGTAAAATAGGTCCTCTTAGGTCCCTCAGCTACTCTAGCCTAGTCTAAGCTAAGGTAGTTACTCTAAGGTCCCTCAGCTACTCTAGCCTAAGCTAAGCTAAGGTAAGATAGGTCCTCTAAGGTCCCTCAGCTACTCTAGCCTAAGGTAAGCTAAGCTAGGTCCTCTAAGGTCCCTCAGCTATTCTATCCTAAGCTAAGCTAAGCTAAGTCCTATAAGGTCCCTCAGCTACTCTAGCCTAAGCTAAGCTAAGGTAAGATAGGTCCTCTAAAGTCCCTCAGCTACTCTAGCCTAGTCTAAGCTAAGTTAGGTCCTCTAAGGTCCCTCAGCTACTCTAGCCTAGTCTAAGCTAAGTTAGGTCCTCAAAGGTCCCTCAGCTACTCTAGCCTAAGCTAAGCTAAGCTAGGTCCTCTAAGGTCCCTCAGCTAATCTAGCCTAAGCTAAGCTAAGCTAAGCTAAGCTAAGCTAAGCTAAGCTAAGCTAAGCTAAGCCCTCTATGGTCCCTCAGCTACTCTAGCCTAAGCTAAGCTAAGCTAAGCTAGGTCCTCAAGGGTCCCTCAGCTACTCTAGCCTAGTATAAGCTAAGCTAGGTCCTGTAAGGTCCCTCAGCTACTCTAGCCTAAGGTAAGCTAAGCTAAGCTAGGTCCTCTAAGGTCCCTCAGCTACTCTAGCCTAGTATAAGCTAAGCTAGGTCCTGTAAGGTCCCTCAGCTACTCTAGCCTGAGGTAAGCTAAGCTAAGCTAGGTCCTCAAGGGTCCCTCAGCTACTCTAGCCTAGTCTAAGCTAAGCTAGGTACTCTAGGTTCCCTCAGATACTCTAGCCTAAGCTAAGCTAAACTAGGTCCTCTAAGGTCCCTCAGCTACTCTAGCCTAGTCTAAGCTAAGGTAGGTACTCTAAGGTCCCTCAGCTACTCTAGCGTAAGCTAAGCTGAACTAGGTCCTCTAAGGTCCCTCAGCTACTCTAGCCTAGTCTAAGCTAAGCTAGGTACTCTAAGGTCCCTCAGCTACTCTAGCCTAAGCTAAGCTAAGCTAAGCTAAGCTAAGCTAAGCTAAGCCAAGTCCTGTAAGGTCCCTCAGCTACTCTAGCCTAGTCTAAGCTAAGTTAGGTCCTCTAAGGTCCCTCAGCTACTCTAGCCTAAGCTAAGCTAAGCTAGGTCCTCTAAGGTCCCTCAGCTACTCTAGCCTAGTCTAAGCTAAGGTAGGTACTCTAAGGTCCCTCAGCTACTCTAGCCTAAGCTAAGCTAAGCTAGGTTCTCTGAGGTCCCTCAGCTACTCTAGCCTAGTCTAAGCTAAGCTAGGTCTTCTAAGGTCCCTCAGCTACTCTAGCCTAAGCTAAGCTAAGGTAAGATAGGTCCTCTAAGGTCCCTCAGCTACTCTAGGCTAAGGTAAGCTAAGCTAGGTCCTCTAAGGTCCCTCAGCTACTCTAGCCTAGTCTAAGTTAAGTTAGGTCCTCTAAGGTCCCTCAGCTACTCTAGCCTAGTCTAAGCTAAGCTAAGTCCTCTAAGGTCCCTCAACTACTGTAGCCTAAGCTAAGCTAAGCTAAGCTAAGCTAAGCTAAGCTAAGTTAACCTAAGCTAGGTCCTCTAAGGTCCTTCTGGTTCTCTAGACTAAGGTAATCTATGCTAGGTCCTCTAAGGTCCCTCAGCTACTCTAGCCTAAGATAAGCTAAACTACGTCCTCTAAGGTCCCTCAGCTACTCTAGCCTAAGGTAAGCTAAGCTAGGTCTTCTAAGGTCCCTCAGCTACTCTAGCCTAGTCTAAGCTAAGTTAGGTCCTCTAAGGTCCCTCAGCTCCTCTAGCCTAGTCTAAGCTAAGCTAGGTACTCTAAGGTCCCTCGGCTACTCTAGCCTAAGCTAAGCTAAGCTAGGTCCTCTAAGGTCCTTCTGGTTCTCTAGACTAAGCTAATCTATGCTAGGTCCTCTAAGGTCCCTCAGGTACTCTAGCCTAAGCTAAGCTAAGCTAAGCTAGGTACTCTAAGGTCCCTCAGCTACTCTAGCCTAGTCTAAGCTAAGTTAGGTCCTCTAAGGTCCCTCAGCTACTCTAGCCTCGTCTAAGCCTAGCTAGGTACTCTAAGGTCCCTCAGCTACTCTAGCCTCAGATAAGCTAATCTACGTCCTCTAAGGTCCCTCAGCTACTCTAGCCTAAGCTAAGCTAAGCTAAGATACGTCCTCCAAGGACCCTCAGCTACTCTAGCCTAAGCTAAGCTAAGCTAGGTCCTCTAAGGTCCCTCAGGTACTCTAGCCTAAGCTAAGCTAAGCTAGGTCCTCTAAGGTCCCTCAGCTACTCTAGCCTAGTCTAAGCTAAGGTAGGTACTCTAAGGTCCCTCAGCTACTCTAGCCTAAGCTATGCTAAGCTAGGTCCTCTAAGGTTCCTCAGCTACTCTAGCCTAAGCTAAGCTAAGCTAAGCTAAGCTAGGTCCTCTAAGGTCCCTCAGCTACTCTAGCCTAGTCTAAGCTAGGTAGGTACTCTAAGTTCCCTCAGCTACTCTAGCCTAAGCTAAGCTGAACTAGGTCCTCTAAGGTCCCTCAGCTACTCTAGCCTAGTCTAAGCTAAGCTAGGTACTCTAAGGTCCCTCAGCTACTCTAGCCTAAGCTAAGCTAAGCTAAGCTAGGTCCTGTAAGGTCCCTCAGCTACTCTAGCCTAGTCGAAGCTAAGTTAGGTTCCTCAAGGTCCTTCTGGTTCTCTAGACAAAGCTAAACTATGCTAGGTCCTTTAAGGTCCCTCAGCTACTCTAGCCTAGTCTAAGCTAAGTTAGGTCCTCTAAGGTACTTCTGGTTCTCTAGACTAAGCTAAGCTAAGCTAGGTCCTCTAAGGTCCCTCAGCTAGTCTAGCCTAAGCTAAGCTAAGCTAAGCTAAGCTATGCTAAGCTAAGCTAAGCTAAGCTAGGCCCTCTATGGTCCCTCAGCTACTCTAGCCTAAGCTAAGCTAAGCTAAGCTAGGTCCTCAAGGGTCCCTCAGCTACTCTAGCCTAGTATAAGCTAAGCTAGGTCCTCTAAGGTCCCTCAGCTACTCTAGCCTAGTATAAGCTAAGCTAGGTCCTGTAAGGTCCCTCAGCTACTCTAGCCTAAGGTAAGCTAAGCTAAGCTAGGTCCTCTAAAGTCCCTCAGCTACTCTAGCCTAGTCTAAGCTAAGCTAGGTACTCTAGGTTCCCTCAGATACTCTAGCCTAAGCTAAGCTAAGCTAGGTCCTCTAAGGTCCCTCAGCTACTCTAGCCTAGTCTAAGCTAAGGTAGGTACTCTAAGGTCCCTCAGCTACTCTAGCGTAAGCTAAGCTGAACTAGGTCCTCTAAGGTCCCTCAGCTACTCTAGCCTAGTCTAAGCTAAGCTAGGTACTCTAAGGTCCCTCAGCTACTCTAGCCTAAGCTAAGCTAAGCTAAGCTAAGCCAAGTCCTGTAAGGTCCCTCAGCTACTCTAGCCTAGTCTAAGCTAAGTTAGGTCCTCTAAGGTCCTTCTGGTTCTCTAGACTAAGCTAAGCTAAGCTAGGTCCTCTGGTCCCTCAGCTAGTCTAGCCTAAGCTAAGCTAAGGTAAGCTACGTCCTCTAAGGTCCCTCAGCTACTCTAGCCTAAGCTAAGCTAAGCTAGGACCTCAAAGGTCCCTCAGCTACTCTAGCCTAGTCTAAGATAAGGTAGTTAATCTAAGGTCTCTCAGCTACTCTATCCTAAGCTAAGCTAAGGTAAGATAGGTCCTCTAAGGTCCCTCAGCTACTCTAGCCTAAGCTAAGCTAAGCTAGGTCCTATAAGGTCCCTCAGCTACTCTAGCCTAGTCTAAGCTAAGGTAGGTACTCTAAGGTCCCTCAGCTACTCTAGCCTAAGCTAAGCTAAGCTAGGTTCTCTGAGGTCCCTCAGCTACACTAGCCTAGTCTAAGCTAAGCTAGGTCCTCTAAGGTCCCTCAGCTACTCTAGCCTAAGCTAAGCTAAGGTAAGATAGGTCCTCTAACGTCCCTCAGCTACTCTAGGCTAAGGTAAGCTAAGGAAGGTCCTCTAAGGTCCCTCAGCTACTCTATCCTAGTCTAAGCTAAGTTAGGTCCTCAAAGGTCCCTCAGCTACTCTAGCCTAAGCTAAGCTAAGCTAGGTCCTCTAAGGTCCTTCTGGTTCTCTAGACTAAGCTAATCTATGCTAGGTCCTCTATGGTCCCTCAGCTACTCTAGCCTAAGACAAGCTAAACTACGTCCTCTAAGGTCCCTCAGCTACTCTAGCCTAAGCTAAGCTAAGCTAAGCTAAGCTCCGTCCTCTAAGGACCCTCAGCTACTCTAGCCTAAGCTATGCTAAGCTGGGTCCGCTAAGGTCCCTCAGCTACTCTAGACTAGTCTAAGCTAAGTTAGGTCCTCTAAGGTCCCTCAGCTACTCTAGCGTAGTCTAAGCTAAGCTAGGTACTCTAAGGTCCCTCAGCTACTCTAGCCTAAGCTAAGCTGAACTAGGTCCTCTAAGGTCCCTCAGCTACTCTAGCCTAGTCTAAGCTAAGCTAGGTACTCTAAGGTCCTTCTGTTTCTCTAGACTAAGCTAAACTATGCTAGGTCCTCTAAGGTCCCTCAGCTACTCTAGCCTAGTCTAAGCTAAGTTAGGTCCTCTAAGGTCCTTCTGGTTCTCTAGACTAAGCTAAGCTAAGCTAGGTCCTCTAAGGTCCCTCAGCTAGTCTAGCCTAAGCTAAGCTAAGCTAAGCAAAGCTAGGCCCTCTATTGTCCCTCAGCTACTCTAGCCTAAGCTAAGCTAAGCTAAGCTAGGTCCTCAAGGGTCCCTCAGCTACTCTAGCCTAGTATAAGCTAAGCTAGGTCCTCTAAGGTCCCTCAGCTACTCTAGCCTAGTATAAGCTAAGCTAGGTCCTGTAAGGTCCCTCAGCTACTCTAGCCTAAGGTAAGCTAAGCTAAGTTAGGTCCTCTAAGGTCCCTAAGCTACTCTATCCTAGTCTAAGCTAAGCTAGGTCCTCTAAGGTCCCTCAGCTACTCTAGCCTAGTCTCACCTAAGTTAGGTCCTCTAAGGACCCTCAGCTACTCTAGCCTAGTCTAAGCTAAGTTAGGTCCTCTAAGGTCCTTCCGATTCTCTAGACTAAGCTAAACTATGCTAGGTCCTCTAAGGTCCCTCAGCTACTCTAGCCTATTCTAAGCTAAGTTAGGTCCTCTAAGGTCCTTCTGGTTCTCTAGACTAAGCTAAGGTAAGCTAGTTCCTCTAAGGTCCCTCAGCTAGTCGAGCCTAAGGTAAGATAAGGTAAAATAGGTCCTCTTAGGTCCCTCAGCTACTCTAGCCTAGTCTAAGCTAAGGTAGTTACTCTAAGGTCCCTCAGCTACTCTAGCCTAAGCTAAGCTAAGGTAAGATAGGTCCTCTAAGGTCCCTCAGCTACTCTAGCCTAAGGTAAGCTAAGCTAGGTCCTCTAAGGTCCCTCAGCTATTCTATCCTAAGCTAAGCTAAGCTAGGTCCTATAAGGTCCCTCAGCTACTCTAGCCTAAGCTAAGCTAAGGTAAGATAGGTCCTCTAAAGTCCCTCAGCTACTCTAGCCTAGTCTAAGCTAAGTTAGGTCCTCTAAGGTCCCTCAGCTACTCTAGCCTAGTCTAAGCTAAGTTAGGTCCTCAAAGGTCCCTCAGCTACTCTAGCCTAAGCTAAGCTAAGCTAGGTCCTCTAAGGTCCCTCAGCTAATCTAGCCTAAGCTAAGCTAAGCTAAGCTAAGCTAAGCTAAGCTAAGCTAAGCTAAGTAAGCTAAGCTAAGCCCTCTATGGTCCCTCAGCTACTCTAGCCTAAGCTAAGCTAAGCTAAGCTAGGTCCTCAAGGGTCCCTCAGCTACTCTAGCCTAGTATAAGCTAAGCTAGGTCCTGTAAGGTCCCTCAGCTACTCTAGCCTAAGGTAAGCTAAGCTAAGCTAGGTCCTCTAAGGTCCCTCAGCTACTCTAGCCTAGTATAAGCTAAGCTAGGTCCTGTAAGGTCCCTCAGCTACTCTAGCCTGAGGTAAGCTAAGCTAAGCTAGGTCCTCAAGGGTCCCTCAGCTACTCTAGCCTAGTCTAAGCTAAGCTAGGTACTCTAGGTTCCCTCAGATACTCTAGCCTAAGCTAAGCTAAACTAGGTCCTCTAAGGTCCCTCAGCTACTCTAGCCTAGTCTAAGCTAAGGTAGGTACTCTAAGGTCCCTCAGCTACTCTAGCGTAAGCTAAGCTGAACTAGGTCCTCTAAGGTCCCTCAGCTACTCTAGCCTAGTCTAAGCTAAGCTAGGTACTCTAAGGTCCCTCAGCTACTCTAGCCTAAGCTAAGCTAAGCTAAGCTAAGCTAAGCTAAGCCAAGTCCTGTAAGGTCCCTCAGCTACTCTAGCCTAGTCTAAGCTAAGTTAGGTCCTCTAAGGTCCCTCAGCTACTCTAGCCTAAGCTAAGCTAAGCTAGGTCCTCTAAGGTCCCTCAGCTACTCTAGCCTAGTCTAAGCTAAGGTAGGTACTCTAAGGTCCCTCAGCTACTCTAGCCTAAGCTAAGCTAAGCTAGGTTCTCTGAGGTCCCTCAGCTACTCTAGCCTAGTCTAAGCTAAGCTAGGTCTTCTAAGGTCCCTCAGCTACTCTAGCCTAAGCTAAGCTAAGGTAAGATAGGTCCTCTAAGGTCCCTCAGCTACTCTAGGCTAAGGTAAGCTAAGCTAGGTCCTCTAAGGTCCCTCAGCTACTCTAGCCTAGTCTAAGTTAAGTTAGGTCCTCTAAGGTCCCTCAGCTACTCTAGCCTAGTCTAAGCTAAGCTAGTAACTCTAAGGTCCCTCAGCTACTCTAGCCTAGTCTAAGCTAAGCTAAGTCCTCTAAGGTCCCTCAACTACTGTAGCCTAAGCTAAGCTAAGCTAAGCTAAGCTAAGCTAAGCTAAGCTAAGTTAAGCTAAGCTAGGTCCTCTAAGGTCCTTCTGGTTCTCTAGACTAAGGTAATCTATGCTAGGTCCTCTAAGGTCCCTCAGCTACTCTAGCCTAAGATAAGCTAAACTACGTCCTCTAAGGTCCCTCAGCTACTCTAGCCTAAGGTAAGCTAAGCTAGGTCTTCTAAGGTCCCTCAGCTACTCTAGCCTAGTCTAAGCTAAGTTAGGTCCTCTAAGGTCCCTCAGCTCCTCTAGCCTAGTCTAAGCTAAGCTAGGTACTCTAAGGTCCCTCGGCTACTCTAGCCTAACCTAAGCTAAGCTAGGTCCTCTAAGGTCCTTCTGGTTCTCTAGACTAAGCTAATCTATGCTAGGTCCTCTAAGGTCCCTCAGGTACTCTAGCCTAAGCTAAGCTAAGCTAAGCTAGGTCCTCTAAGGTCCCTCAGCTACTCTAGCCTAGTCTAAGCTAAGTTAGGTCCTCTAAGGTCCCTCAGCTACTCTAGCCTCGTCTAAGCCTAGCTAGGTACTCTAAGGTCCCTCAACTACTCTAGCCTCAGATAAGCTAATCTACGTCCTCTAAGGTCCCTCAGCTACTCTAGCCTAAGCTAATCTAAGCTAAGATACGTCCTCCAAGGACCCTCAGCTACTCTAGCCTAAGCTAAGCTAAGCTAGGTCCTCTAAGGTCCCTCAGGTACTGTAGCCTAAGCTAAGCTAAGCTAGGTCCTCTAAGGTCCCTCAGCTACTCTAGCCTAGTCTAAGCTAAGGTAGGTACTCTAAGGTCCCTGAGCTACTCTAGCCTAAGCTATGCTAAGCTAGGTCCTCTAAGGTTCCTCAGCTACTCTAGCCTAAGCTAAGCTAAGCTAAGCTAAGCTAGGTCCTCTAAGGTCCCTCAGCTACTCTAGCCTAGTCTAAGCTAGGTAGGTACTCTAAGTTCCCTCAGCTACTCTAGCCTAAGCTAAGCTGAACTAGGTCCTCTAAGGTCCCTCAGCTACTCTAGCCTAGTCTAAGCTAAGCTAGGTACTCTAAGGTCCCTCAGCTACTCTAGCCTAAGGTAAGCTAAGCTAAGCTAGGTCCTGTAAGGTCCCTCAGCTACTCTAGCCTAGTCGAAGCTAAGTTAGGTTCCTCAAGGTCCTTCTGGTTCTCTAGACAAAGCTAAACTATGCTAGGTCCTTTAAGGTCCCTCAGCTACTCTAGCCTAGTCTAAGCTAAGTTAGGTCCTCTAAGGTACTTCTGGTTCTCTAGACTAAGCTAATCTGAGCTAGGTCCTCTAAGGTCCCTCAGCTAGTCTAGCCTAAGCTAAGCTAAGCTAAGCTAAGCTATGCTAAGCTAAGCTAAGCTAAGCTAGGCCCTCTATGGTCCCTCAGCTACTCTAGCCTAAGCTAAGCTAAGCTAAGCTAGGTCCTCAAGGGTCCCTCAGCTACTCTAGCCTAGTATAAGCTAAGCTAGGTCCTCTAAGGTCCCTCAGCTACTCTAGCCTAGTATAAGCTAAGCTAGGTCCTGTAAGGTCCCTCAGCTACTCTAGCCTAAGGTAAGCTAAGCTAAGCTAGGTCCTCTAAAGTCCCTCAGCTACTCTAGCCTAGTCTAAGCTAAGCTAGGTACTCTAGGTTCCCTCAGATACTCTAGCCTAAGCTAAGCTAAGCTAGGTCCTCTAAGGTCCCTCAGCTACTCTAGCCTAGTCTAAGCTAAGGTAGGTACTCTAAGGTCCCTCAGCTACTCTAGCGTAAGCTAAGCTGAACTAGGTCCTCTAAGGTCCCTCAGCTACTCTAGCCTAGTCTAAGCTAAGCTAGGTACTCTAAGGTCCCTCAGCTACTCTAGCCTAAGCTAAGCTAAGCTAAGCTAAGCCAAGTCCTGTAAGGTCCCTCAGCTACTCTAGCCTAGTCTAAGCTAAGTTAGGTCCTCTAAGGTCCTTCTGGTTCTCTAGACTAAGCTAAACTATGCTAGGTCCTCTAAGGTCCCTCAGCTACTCTAGCCTAGTTTAAGCTAAGTTAGGTCCTCTAAGGTCCTTCTGGTTCTCTAGACTAAGCTAAGCTAAGCTAGGTCCTCTAAGGTCCCTCAGCTAGTCTAGCCTAAGGTAAGATAAGATAAGATAGGTCCTCTAAGGTCCCTCAGCTACTCTAGCCTAAGCTAAGCTAAGCTAGGTCCTCAAAGGTCCCTCAGCTACTCTAGCCTAGTCTAAGATAAGGTAGTTACTCTAAGGTCTCTCAGCTACTCTAGCCTAAGCTAAGCTAAGGTAAGATAGGTCCTCTAAGGTCCCTCAGCTACTCTAGTCTAAGCTAAGCTAAGCTAGGTCCTCTAAGGTCCCTCAGCTACTCTAGCCTAGTCTAAGCTAAGGTAGGTACTCTAAGGTCCCTCAGCTGCTCTAGCCTAAGCTAAGCTAAGCTAGGTTCTCTGAGGTCCCTCAGCTACTCTAGCCTAGTCTAAGCTCAGCTACGTCCTCTAAGGTCCCTCAGCTACTCTAGCCTAAGCTAAGCTAAGGTAAGATAGGTCCTCTAAGGTCCCTCAGCTACTCTAGGCTAAGGTAAGCTAAGCTAGGTCCTCTAAGGTCCCTCAGCTACTCTAGCCTAGTCTAACCTAAGTTAGGTCCTCTAAGGTCCCTCAGCTACTCTAGCCTAGTCTAAGCTAAGCTAGGTACTCTAAGGTCCCTCAGCTACTCTAGCCTACGCTAAGCTAAGCTAGGTCCTCTAAGGTCCCTCAGCTACTCTAGCCTAGTCTAAGCTAAGGTAGTTACTCGAAGGTCCCTCAGCTACTCTAGCCTAAGCTAAGCTAAGGTAAGATAGGTGCTCTAAGGTCCCTCAGCTACTCTAGGCTAAGCTAAGCTAAGCTAGGTCCTCTAAGGTCCCTCAGCTACTCTAGCCTAGTCTAAGCTAAGTTAGGTCCTCTAAGGTCCCTCAGCTACTCTAGTCTAGTCTAAGCTAAGCTAGGTACTCTAAGGTCCCTCAGCTACTCTAGCCTACGCTAAGCTAAGCTAGGTACTCTAACGTCCTTCTGGTTCTCTAGACTAAGCTAATCTATGCTAGATCCTCTAAGGTCCCTCAGCTACTCTAGCCTAAGCTAAGCTAAGGTAAGCTACGTCCTCTAAGGACCCTCAGCTACTCTAGCCTAGGCTAAGCTAAGCTAGGTCCTCCTAGGTCCCTCAGGTACTCTAGCTTAGTCTAAGCTAAGCTAGGTACTCTAAGGTCCTTCTGTTTCTCTAGACTAAGCTAAACTATGCTAGGTCCTCTAAGGTCCCTCAGCTACTCTAGCCTAGTCTAAGCTAAGTTAGGTCCTCTAAGGTCCTTCTGGTTCTCTAGACTAAGCTAAGGTAAGCTAGGTCCTCTAAGGTCCCTCAGCTAATCTAGCCTAAGCTAAGCTAAGCTAAGCTAAGCTAAGCTAAGCTAAGCCCTCTATGGTCCCTCAGCTACTCTAGCCTAAGCTAAGCTAAGCTAAGCTAGGTCCTCAAAGGTCCCTCAGCTACTCTAGCCTAGTATAAGCTAAGCTAGGTCCTGTAAGGTCCCTCAGCTACTCTAGCCTAAGGTAAGCTAAGCTAAGCTAGGTCCTCTAAGGTCCCTCAGCTACTCTAGCCTAGTATAAGCTAAGCTAGGTCCTGTAAGGTCCCTCAGCTACTCTAGCCTAAGGTAAGCTAAGCTAAGCTAGGTCCTCAAGGGTCCCTCAGATACTCTAGCCTAAGCTAAGCTAAGCTAGGTCCTCTAAGGTCCCTCAGCTACTCTAGCCTAGTCTAAGCTAAGGTAGGTACTCTAAGGTCCCTCAGCTACTCTAGCGTAAGCTAAGCTGAACTAGGTCCTCTAAGGTCCCTCAGCTACTCTAGCCTAGTCTAAGCTAAGCTAGGTACTCTAAGGTCCCTCAGCTATTCTAGCCTAAGCTAAGCTAAGCTAAGCTAAGCTAAGCTAAGCTAAGCCAAGTCCTGTAAGGTCCCTCATCTACTCTAGCCTAGTCTAAGCTAAGTTAGGTCCTCTAAGGTCCTTCTGGTTCTCTAGACTAAGCTAAACTATGCTAGGTCCTCTAAGGTCCCTCAGCTACTCTAGCCTAGTCTAAGCTAAGTTAGGTCCTCTAAGGTCCTTCTGGTTCTCTAGACTAAGCTATGCTAAGCTAGGTCCTCTAAGGTCCCTCAGCTAGTCTAGCCTAAGGTAAGATAAGGTAAGAATGGTCCTCTAAGGTCCCTCAGCTACTCTATCCAAAGCTAAGCTAAGCTAGGTCCTCAAAGTTCCCTCAGCTACTCTAGCCTAGTCTAAGATAAGGTAGTTACTCTAAGGTCTCTCAGCTACTCTACCGTACGCTAAGCTAAGGTAAGATAGGTCCTCTAAGGTCCCTCAGCTACTCTAGCCTAAGCTAAGCTAAGCTAGGTCCTCTAAGGTCCCTCAGCTACTCTAGCCTAGTCTAAGCTAAGGTAGGTACTCTAAGGTCCCTCAGCTACTCTAGCCTAAGCTAAGCTAAGCTAGGTTCTCTGAGGTCCCTCAGCTACTCTAGCCTAGTCTAAGCTAAGCTAGGTCTTCTAAGGTCCCTCAGCTACTCTAGCCTAAGCTAAGCTAAGGTAAGATAGGTCCTCTAAGGTCCCTCAGCTACTCTAGGCTAAGGTAAGCTAAGCTAGGTCCTCTAAGGTCCCTCAGCTACTCTAGCCTAGTCTAAGTTAAGTTAGGTCCTCTAAGGTCCCTCAGCTACTCTAGCCTAGTCTAAGCTAAGCTAGTAACTCTAAGGTCCCTCAGCTACTCTAGCCTAAGCTAAGCTAAGCTAGGTCCTCTAAGGTCCTTCTGGTTCTCTAGACTAAGCTAATCTATGCTAGGTCCTCTAAGGTCCCTCAGCTACTCTAGCCTAAGATAAGCTAAACTACGTCCTCTAAGGTCCCTCAGCTACTCTAGCCTAAGGTAAGCTAAGCTAGGTCTTCTAAGGTCCCTCAGCTACTCTAGCCTAGTCTAAGCTAAGGTAGGTACTCTAAGGTCCCTCAGCTACTCTAGCCTAGTCTAAGCTAAGCTAAGTCCTCTAAGGTCCCTCAACTACTCTAGCCTAAGCTAAGCTAAGCTAAGCTAAGCTAAGCTAAGTTAAGCTAAGCTAGGCCCTCTATGGTCCCTGAGCTACTCTAGCCTAAGCTAAGCTAAGCTAAGCTAAGCTAGGTCCTCTAAGGTCCCTCAGCTACTCTAGCCTTGTATAAGCTAAGCTAGGTCCTCTAAGGTCCCTGAGCTACTCTAGCCTAGTATAAGCTAAGCTAGGTTCTGTAAGGTCCCTCAGCTACTCTAGCCTAGTCTAAGCTAAGTTAGGTCCTCTAAGGTCCCTCAGCTCCTCTAGCCTAGTCTAAGCTAAGCTAGGTACTCTAAGGTCCCTCGGCTACTCTAGCCTAAGCTAAGCTAAGCTAGGTCCTCTAAGGTCCTTCTGGTTCTCTAGACTAAGCTAATCTATGCTAGGTCCTCTAAGGTCCCTCAGGTACTCTAGCCTAAGCTAAGCTAAGCTAAGCTAGGTCCTCTAAGGTCCCTCAGCTACTCTAGCCTAGTCTAAGCTAAGTTAGGTCCTCTAAGGTCCCTCAGCTACTCTAGCCTCGTCTAAGCCTAGCTAGGTACTCTAAGGTCCCTCAGCTACTCTAGCCTCAGATAAGCTAATCTACGTCCTCTAAGGTCCCTCAGCTACTCTAGCCTAAGCTAAGCTAAGCTACGTCCTCTAAAGTCCCTCAGCTACTCTAGCCTAAGCTAAGCTAAGCTAAGATACGTCCTCCAAGGACCCTCAGCTACTCTAGCCTAAGCTAAGCTAAGCTAGGTCCTCTAAGGTCCCTCAGGTACTCTAGCCTAAGCTAAGCTAAGCTAGGACCTCTAAGGTCCCTCAGCTACTCTAGCCTAGTCTAAGCTAAGGTAGGTACTCTAAGGTCCCTGAGCTACTCTAGCCTAAGGTATGCTAAGCTAGGTCCTCTAAGGTTCCTCAGCTACTCTAGCCTAAGCTAAGCTAAGCTAAGCTAAGCTAGGTCCTCTAAGGTCCCTCAGCTACTCTAGCCTAGTCTAAGCTAGGTAGGTACTCTAAGTTCCCTCAGCTACTCTAGCCTAAGCTAAGCTGAACTAGGTCCTCTAAGGTCCCTCAGCTACTCTAGCCTAGTCTAAGCTAAGCTAGGTACTCTAAGGTCCCTCAGCTACTCTAGCCTAGTCGAAGCTAAGTTAGGTTCCTCAAGGTCCTTCTGGTTCTCTAGACAAAGCTAAACTATGCTAGGTCCTTTAAGGTCCCTCAGCTACTCTAGCCTAGTCTAAGCTAAGTTAGGTCCTCTAAGGTCCTTCTGGTTGTCTAGACTAAGCTAAGCTAAGCTAGGTCCTCTAAGGTCCTTCTGGTTCTCAAGACTAAGCTAATCTATGCTAGGTCCTCTAAGGTCCCTCGGCTACTCTAGCCTAAGCTAAGCTAACCTATGCTAGGTTCTCTAAGGTCCCTCAGCTAATCTAGCCTAAACTAAGCTAAGCTAGGTCCTCTAACGTCCCTCAGCTACTCTAGCCTAAGCTAAGCTAACCTAGGTCCTCTAAGGCCCCTCTGCTACTCTAGCCTAAGCTAAGCTAAGCTATGCTAAGCTAGGTCCTCTAAGGTCCCTCAGCTACTCTAGCCAAAGGTAAGCTAAGATAAGCTAAGCTAAGGTAGGTCCTCTAAGTTCCTTCAGCTACTATAGCGTCACCTAAGCTAAGCTAGATCCTCTAACATCCCTCAGCTAGTATAGCCTAAGCTAAGCTAAGCTAGGTCCTCTAAGATCCCTCAGCTAGTATAGCCTAAGCTAAGCTAAGCTACCCTATGCTAGGTCCTTAAGGTGCCTCAGCTAATCTAGCCTAAGCTAAGCTAAGCTAAGGTAAGCTAAGCTAAGATAAGCTAAGCTAGGTCCTCTAAGGTCCCTCAGCTACTCCAGCTTAAGCTCTGATAAGCTAAGCTAGGTCCTCTAAGGTCCCTAAGCTACTCTAGCCTAAGCGAAGCTAAGATAGGATCTCTAAGGTCCCTCAGCTTCTATAGCCTAAGCTAAGCTAAGCTAGGTCCTCTTAGTTCCCTCAGCTACTCTAGGCTAAGGTATGCTAAGGTAAGATAGGTCCTCTAAGGTTCCTCAGCTACTCTAGCCTATGCTAAGCTAAGCTAGGTCCCCTAATGTCCCTCAGGTACTCTCACCTAAGCTTCCCTAAGCTATGTCTTCTAAGGTCCCTCAGCTACTGTAGCCTAAGACATGGTAAGCTAGGTGCTCTGATTTACTCTGCTACTGTATCCTAAGCTAAGCTAAGCTAGATCCTCTAAGATTCCTCAGCTACTGTAGCCTTAGATAAGGTATGCTAGGTCTTCATCGGTCCCTCAGCTACTCTATCCTCTGTTAAGCTAAGCTAGACCCTCGAAGTTCAATGCTCCCTCAGAATCCTATGCTCTCTCGGCTAAAGAAATGTATGTCCTCAAAGGTCTTTTGTCCCTTACTTATAGTACTCTAGGCTAAATTGAGCTGTGTCTTCAAAAGTCTCACTTCCCTCACTATCCTAAAACACTCCAGTGTAAGGGAAACTAAGCTTGCCTAGGTCCAGAATGGTCTCATCTCCCTCACAAACGTAAGTTACTCTATGCTACGTCCTCGAAGGTCTATACCCCCTCACTATGCTAAGCTATGCTAGCCTAATGTAAGCTAATGGCTGCAAAATTGTACTAGTATCTTAAAAATTATACCGTGGCTCGTGGGTGAGTGTTGACTTATGATCCAGGAGGTCAAGGTTGGATTCGTCTGTAGTGCACCTGCTGGGATTGATGGCTGGGTCCCCATTCTGGGAGCACAGGATACAGCGAATCAGTCGCTCTCTCTTGTCTTTGATGTTTCCATCTCTCTCCCTCTGCCTACCTCTGTGAAATCAATAAAAAAATATTTTTAAAATATGGCGATGCTGGTATTTTCTTTAGAGAAAATCCTATTTTTTAACCCTCAGGAAATCCCCGTCATTCACATGGATTTACCTTTGCTTAATCTGCAGTCATTGCGGGTCCAATGCCCCACTGTGTGCGGATAGGGAGACTTGTCTTTGCCCTCTTCTCTTTCTGCGGGGGCCAATTACTCTTCCCCGAGCCTGGAGTGCAGGATGATGGCACAGCCACCGCCTTCTTCAAACAACATCCATTTTATCTGTGTGGGAAGAGGCCATCATCTTTATTTCATCAGTTTCAACTGCCACTCAGAAAACGCTCCCTAAATACCAACTCCTCTCATACAAATCCATCAGCAGACTATGCTTGTAAATCAGTCCTATCAACAGGCATTTGTTTAGCACATTCCTGGGTCCTAAGTCCTTGCATGTCACGCAGCCTTGGGAAGCAGGCAGGGCAGATAGGAACAGCCCCATCCTCATATCCGGAATGATGAAACAGGCATGGGGTGACCTACTCAAGCTGATAATTAACGTGAGTCTTCAGATTCCAGACCCCGGGCTTCTCCCACTACATCTCGTTATCTGAGATCGGGGAGGGCGAGAGAGAAAGAAACATCAATGATGAGAATCATGGATCAGCTGCCTCCTGCACGCCGCCTACTGGGAATGGAGCCGGCAACCTGGGAAGAAGCTCAGAGAAAGAACCCTGGAATGAGATGACCAATGGTTTCAAGACTGGCTCTGTTGATTGCTATGGTGTGGCCGTGGGCAAATTTCGTAAGGACCCTGCCCCAAGTGACTCATGTGTGTTGTTACAATTGTTCCATACCTCACAGGATTCCTGCGATGATTAAAGGACATAATGTGTGACCTAGCTGGACTGACTCAGTAGCTGAGCATGGACCAATGAACCATGGTTCGATTGCTGGTCAGGGCACATGCCCGGGTTGTAGGCTCGACCCCTCAGTGTTGGGTGTGCAGGAGGCAGCCGATCACTGATTTTCTCTCATCATTGATGTTTCCATCTCTCTCCCCCTCTCTCTTCCTCTCTTAAGTCAATAAAAATATATTAAAAAAAATAAAAACAGCCTTAGCCGGTTTTGCTCAGTGGATAGAGTGTTGGCCTGCGGAATGAGGGGTCCTGGGTTCGATTCCGGTGGAGGGCACCTTCCCGGGTTGCGGGCTCGATTCCCAGTAGGGGGCATGCAGGAGGCAGCCGATCCATGATTCTCATCATTGATGTTTCTTTCTCTCTCCCTCTCCCTTCCCCTCTGAAATCAATAAAAATTTAATAAAATAATAAAGTGGAAAATCATTTAAAAAAATAACGAAGTGCGTGGACAGCACTTGGCGAGGCTTTAGCCCAGGGGTGGGCAAACTTTTTGACTCGAGGGCCACAATGGGTTCTTAAACTGGACCGGAGGGCCGGAGTAAAAGCATGGATGGAGTGTTTGTGTGAACTAATATAAATTCAAAGTAAACATCATTACATAAAAGGGTACGGTCTTTTTTTTCAATAGTTTTATTCATTTCAAACAGGCCGGATCCGGCCCGCGGGCCGTAGTTTGCCCACGGCTGCTCTAGCCCCTGCTGGAATGTGCTAGGTGTTGTCAGAGCTGTGGTCACGTGTCTCTAAGTGTAGTCTCAACCTGCACTCACAGAGAGTACAGCACCTCCCTGATTGCTCCATGCTCTGCCTCTGTGGACGGCCTCCATCAGGATGGGGCGACTTTCCTGAACCAGTTCTTTGGAAAACACTGGTCACTTACACGGCTTTAAAAATTTTATTTTATAGCCTATACACCCCTACCCCCACCCCCATATATTTTTCTATAAAATATAAAAATTTAGCCCAGCCGGTGTGGCTCAGTGGTTGAGCTTCGACCCATGAACCAGGAGGTCACTGTTTGATTCCCGGTCAGGGCACATGCCTGGATTGGGGGCAATGATTCTCTCTCATCCCTCATGTTTCCATCTCTCTCTCCCTCTGTCTGTCTCTGAAATCGATAAAAAATATATATATATTTCAAAATGTAAATGGTGTTATCTATGTCTAGTCCATGTGCAAAGCTCTGGGGAAATGTAGTGTTAAAGAGAAGACGGTCCCTTGAGATTCCAGTGTCATCTCTCCTTACCTTCGAATGGCTTGATCTATTCCTCTTTCCATTCCAGGCGCCCACCACAAAGCCAGTATCCATGCTGTATACATTCAAAAGGTTACAGGGTTAATGCTGTTTTATATATTCTAGGAGGCAAGTGTAAACTCTGCAAAATGATTCCATAGTTAAGTTTAGAAACACCTCCACCCACTTGAGTCTTCCTTCTTAGACTAAATGAGCCCCAAAGAAAATGTCTCTCACCCAGCCGGTGTGGCTCAGTGGTTGAACATCCACCTGGGAACCAGGAAGTTAGGGTTCAATTCCCGATCAGGGCACCTGCTCGGGCTGTGGGCTCATTCCCCAGTGTGGGGCGTGCAGAAGGCAGCCCATCAATGATTCTCTCTCATCATTGATGTTTCTATCTTTCTCTCCCTCTCCCTTCCCTCTCTGAAATCGATCAAAATATATTTTGAAAAATATGTCCCTCATTTTACTTTGTCCCACGCTTTTCCCACTTGAGACTGTATTACAGATTGCACCATTGCTAGTTTTAGGAAGGATAAAGCAATAATTCCTATGCAACCTCAGTACTGGTTCTCCCGTGATGTGGGCTTTGGTTGTATATAAGGGTCAGAACCTTCCCATCACTCAGCAGGTGGTTTTGTGACGTCAAGATAAGCGTGTTCCTGACGTAAGCCAGGCTTACCTGTTGGTCTTGGTCGCCTCTTTCATCTGTTTACAACCACGGAACAGCATCGGAGATGGAGCAGCGGACTTCGACTTGGGGAGTTCTTCTCAGAGGTGGGCACATCCAAGCAGAGGCCTGATGAATGAGCGTCATGACCTAAGTCAGGGTTTGGAGAGAGAAGAGGGAGATGTTCAGGCCACAGGAAGAGCAGACTCAAGGACAATGAGGATGGAGTCAATGTAGCTGGGTGGTGGAATGCAGAACGCAAGGACAGACCCAGCCGGACAGGGGGCATTCGACAGTGTCTGTGCAATAAGTCAGTCAGGGAAAGACGGATACCATGTGAGTTCACTTATACATGAAATCTAGCAAACAAAATAAACGAACAAGCAAAATAGAAATAGGCTCCTGTAATTTTTTAATGTATTTTTATTGATTTCAGAGAAGAAGGGAGAGGGGGAGAGATAGAAATATCAACGATGAAAGAGAATCATCAATCGGCTGCCTCCTACACATCCCCTACTGGGGGTCGAGCCCTGGACTGGAATCAAACCCCGGACCCTTCAGTCTTCAGGCTGATGCTCTATCCACTGAGCCAAACTGGCCAGGGCCAGACTCCTGTATTCTTGATGCATTAGGCTCAGGAGGGACCCACCTGATAGAAGGTGGCTGGGGTACAGGTAAGGGAACTAGCTGAGGCAGGACACTCCCAGCTTTGCACATCTGTCTCGTTGAGACCATGGACAGTCCACTGTCGGGGGCCAGCTCATACTCTGAGGATGCTAATGCGAGACAATGCTTGGGAGAAAAGGAGAGAGTGCAGGCAAGGAAAAATAAAAAAGAACAAACTAAAAGAGAGAAGAAGGAAGGAAGGAAGGAAGGGGGGAAGGAGGGAGGTAGAATATGATTTTGATGAGTCAGTGAGGGGCTTGGAATGGTTTTCATGAATGGTCTGGTCTTGGCAACTCCGAAGAGAGGAAAAAGGGCGCCTCCAGCTTTTCTAGCAGAGGCTGGGGCTGGGATTTTCCCGGGTTCCTTTCCACTCCAAACCCTGGAAGGAGCCTTAAACCCAAAAGGCTCCATGTCTGCCGCCATGTCCTGCTTTCTCCCCGCCAGGCTGGGGAGCGCCATTAATCACGCCCCACGCCCATCTGTGTGCCTGTCATCCGCGCTGCTCCCCACGGTCAGGGAGGCGGGCGCCTGGCAGGTTCCACACTTTTCGCCGTGCCGATCCCGGGCGATGACTGGCTGGGAAGTTACTTCTCTTTGTCTACATTTTAATCTTCATGAGATGCAGTGGATTCCGACAGAATGAGGCGGTTGTGTGTGGTGGGGATGGAGCGAGCCCAGGTCCACTTGGCTTTCTTGCCGAAGGGAGGGCATTCCAGGGTGTGACTCTCACTGGGCACGCGCACATGTACCTCAAAGGTGATGCGAGGGACCAGGGACCAGGATGCTAGAACAAACTGGTTTTCTACCTGGTCACTCGAGCGATGCTTGGTTTGAGGCACAGATTCAGCCAGGGCACACATTTTACTAGTTTTGTGGCGCATAAAATGGCTTAAAGAGGCCAACTTCCAAGTCCTACCCACCCTTTCATGCCCCAGGGAAATGACACCCATTAACTCTGATTACACAGACATTTCCCAAGATAGCGACTATTCTTTTCTTTTTTAAAAAGATTTTTAATTGATTTCAGAGAGGAAGGGAGAGGGAGAGAGAGAGATGGAAACATCAATGATGAGAGAGACTCATGGATCGGCTGCCTCCTGCACACCCCACACTGGGGATGGACTGACTGGGAATCGAACCGTGACCTCCTGGTTCATAGGTCGATGCTCAACCACTGAGCCACACTGGCAGGGCTCAAATATTATTTTCAACATGAAGTGTTATTCATGGTATATGGACCTCTCTCAGAGGCCCCAATGCAATTTGATGATTAGCTCAACGTATAGATCCCAGAGAACCAGGGCGAGGCCTCCCTCCCAGGCAGAGAGAAGCTCTCAGGGAGTGCCTGGCTCTTTGCCAATAATGCTGGAGGCTGCTGCCTTCAGGGTCCCCTGGCGGGGGGGGGGGATAGAAACATCCATGATGAGAGAGAATTATCATTGCCTCCTGCACATCCCCACACTGGGGATCGAGCCCACAACCCAGGCATGTGCCCTGACCACGAGTTGAACTGTGACCTCCTGGTTGATACATTGACACTCAACCACTGATCCACCCCATCAGGCCAAAAACTAAATATTCTTAAGAACCACAGACATCCTGGAAAAGTTACCCCCAATTAAATGCAAATCTCTTCTACATCAGTAGTGCTGCCTCACTGTTCAATTTTTAAAAATAAACTTATTGGGGGTGTCATTGGTTAATAAAATTATATAGGTTTTAAGTGTATGTTCTATTTAATTATTTTATTATTTTTAAAAAATATATTTTATTGATGTTTTACAGAGAGGAAGGGAAAGGGATAGAGAGTTAGAAACATGGATGAGAGAGAAACATCAATCAGCTGCCTCCTGCACACCCCCTACTGGGGATGTGCCCACAACCAAGGTACATGCCCTTGATCAGAATTGAACCCGGGACCCTTCAGTCAGCAGGCCGACGCTCTATCCACTGAGCCAAACTGGTTAAGGCTCTATTTAATTTTTAAAATTAAATTTTGTTTCAGTTGATAGAAAGGGGTGGTTCATTTTCTTTTCTTTTCTCTCTTTTTCTCTCTTCCACGTTCCCCAAAGCTTAAAACAACGTTACTACTTGTGAAAACAGAGGTTAGACAACAAAAGGACTTCAGATCCTGAGGTATTACAATATTGCTTTTTCTTCCTTGAGGATCTGCCTCATACCTCGCTTTATCATAACACTCAGGAGAGAAAAATCACTGAGGTGAATACTAACCCAGGATTGTGAGGATTATGTGTACAAGTGGAAGGAGAGAGAGAGACACAGCGACCGATCTGAGGTCACACTTAGGTGCGGAGGGATAAAATGGGATGTTACCCACGGAGGACAAGAGCAAGGCTTCCTACGGACCAGGTCTTCCCAGGTGCAACCTTGACAGCAACTCCCTCCTAACACTTAGTCTTAAGCACATATAGTCCATCTCACCCACAGAGGAGATGAAAATAAGGACACTTCCTTTGAAGAAAAAAAAAAAAAAAAGAAGGAATAAAAATAATGCTTATTTGCCCCAGCCAGTTTTGCTCAGTGGATAGAGCACCAACCTGCAAACTGAAGGGTCCCGGGTTCGATTCCGGTCAAGGGCACATGCCCGGGTTGCGGGCTCGATCCCCAGTAGGGGGCGTGCAGGAGGCAGGCGATCCATGATTCTCTCTCATCATTGATGTTTCTACCTCTCTCCCTCTCCCTTCCTCTCTGAAATCAATAAAAATATATGAAAAATAAAAATGCTTATTTAACAAAGTATAAAAAAAACCCCACCACCTCTTGGTTGATTTGATGTGATTGTTGAGACTGACATGAGCTTCCTAGGGAAGATGAAGCGCCTTTCACAGACTTGAATCCGTGCATCTCTGGAGTAAAACCTGGTAAACGCACAAGATGAGCTGGGGGCGAGATGCGATTGCATATGGCGCCACTGGGAACACGAGGGCCCGCCGGCCTAGGCTGCCTGGCCCTCGACCAGTGTGCCCACCTCTAGCATCTCCATCTCTGCCCTCCGCCCGCTGCCAGCACTCACACGGCCAGGCGGGCGGGCGCACAGACTTCCCAGGAGTGGAGGGAGCTTATTCTCCATAAACAATGCGCTCTCTGGCCACTCGGAGAGTGTGCCAAGCAGGTTGCCAATTCCGCGGTAGACACCTGTCCATTTGGAACGGGAATGAAAGCAGCCACTCGTTTCCTAGAAATCATCAAACACCCTGTCAGCGCGCAACGGCTCTCTGCCCACTGCAATCTGGGCACGACATGAATGGGTCACGGCGACGGCCAAGTCCCAGTCCACGAGCCAGTCCGCGCCTCTGAGATGGAGAGAAGTTTGTGACTCCTTTGGTTGGAGGAGGGCTCTTTTTATGGTTAATCCTCACCCGAGGATATTTTTCCATTGGTTTTTAGGGAGGGTGGGAGAGAGAGGGAGAGATAGAGACACTGATGTGAGAGAAACACATCGATTGGTTGCCTCCTGCCGGGGCCCTGATCGGGGCAGGGCTGGGGAGGAGCCTGCAACCCAGGTACATGCCCTTGGCCAGAATCGAACCCGGGACCCTTTGGTCCTCAGGCCTTTGCTCTATCCACTGGGCCAAACTGGCCAGGGCGAGGATGGTTATCTTTTGATGATGATGACATTAAATGGCAATCACTCTAATTTTTGCTATGCAATGGGTCCTTAGAACAGGGCTGACCAGGACTTGCTAATAAGAGTCCACGTTCGGCCTAACCAGTTTGGCTCAGTGGATAGAGCATCGGCCTGCGGACTGAAGGGTCCCAGGTTCGATTCTGATCAAGGGCATGTACCTTGGTTGCGGGCACATCCCCAGTGGGGGGTGTGCAGGAGGCAGCTGATTGATGTTTCTTTCTCATCGATGTTTCTGACTCTCTATTCCTCTCCCTTCCTCTCTGTAAAAAATCAATAATAAAAAAAATACATATATATTTTAAAAAGAGTCCAAGCCCGGCCCATATTTTCAGGTGCTTCCCCAATGACATTGTCATTGTTCAAACAATAATGAAAATGGTTTTCTTTCTTTTAAAAAAATATTTTTACTGATTTCAGAGAGGAAGGGAGGGGGGGGGAGAGAGAGAAACACCAATGATGAGAGAGAATCATGGATCGGCTGCCACCTGCACGCCCCACACTGGGGATCCAGCTTGCAACCCCGGGCATGTGCCCTGACCGGGAATCAAACCTTGACCTCCTGGTTCATAGGTCAATGCTCAACCACTGAGCCACACCGGCCGGGCTGAAAATGATTTATAACCACATTGCTGTTGGAGTTTAAAAATTATGCATAATTTCAAATAGAAGTATATTCTCCAGTGTGTGTGTGTGTGTGTGTATGTGTGTGCACCTCTCTGTGTGTTTATATGTGTGTGTGCACCTCTGCTTGTGCGTGCACCTGTGTGTATATGTGTGTGCACCTGTGTGTGAACACCTGTGTATGTGCACCTATGTGCACATCTGTGTGTGCACCTGTGTGTGAGCACCTGTGTGTGTGCACCTGTGTGTGTGCACACCTGTGTGTACACCTCTGTGTGTGTGCACCTATGTGCACCTGTGTGTGTGCACCTGTGTGCGTGTGCGCACCTCTGTGTGTATGTGTGTGTGCACCTCTGTGTGTGTGTGCACCTCTGTGTGCATGTGTGTGTGTGCACCTCTGTGTGCGTGTGTGTGTGTGGGGGCGGGGGGCTCTTTAGCTCTTCACCTTGACCTCTCTGGCCTGGCCCATCCAAGTATACCGACCATGAGTCTGAGGTGGAAACTCTGTGAGGTCAGAGCTGCCTGTGCCTTTCAGAGGCCACGTCGCCGCGGGAGTGAACTCCGAGGAGCCGCCCTGCCCCGCGGAGTCTGCAGATGCACGTGGGCTTAGCGCTGTTATGAGCCGGGCGGCTGGACGCGGTGACGACACCGCTCTGCCAGCCACGTCCTCGGGGCTGTCACGTTCAATTTGCACATGACCTCCTGGCCAGAAAGCGGGGACGAGGTGGCAGGACGTGGGACTGAAAGCCCCTCGGATTGCTCTGACAGCTCCGGTCGCCTGGAAGTAACGCGAAACGCAATTTATATGGATACACTCTGACCTCCTGTGCGGAGGGCGAGGACCTCATGATGGGCCGGCCGGGCAGGACGGCGCAGGCCTCCGTGCAGCTGGAGTCTGTCTCCACTCGGCTCCTCAGCCCCTCAATTACAGCCAAGAGAGAAATGAAACACGCACGGTGCCCGGGGAGGGACTGCCACGACTGCTTTCTATTCTAGTGACTAGCTTCTGGCTCGGCGTCTTGGCACAGGCGGCCGCTGCACGCCTTATTTCACCGGAGACAGATAATCCGCCTGCTCTGGGCGGACAAAGGCCCTGGGCCTGGGGGTACGCGGTGATGCCCGTCAGAGAGAAAGGCAGACGTCAGCCATCGGTGACGCGGTGGATCTGCACGGGGTCGGGGGGGGGGGGGCCCTTAAGAAGGGCTGACATGCTAACCCTATTCCAGTCGGGCCGGGAATAGGCGTGTGCAGGAAGCACCCTTCACGTCATTGTCGTGGTCCACGCACATCAGGAAGCTCGCTGGCTTCTGCATGCGCCCAAGGGCTTCGCTTTGAGCAGAGCCTGGGAGAATGGAGCAGTCGCTGCAAAACCTCACACTGGGCCTGGGTATTTCTGAACAGTGTTGTGTTTTCTTAAAAAATATATTGGGTTGATTTCAGAGAGGAAGGGAGAGGGGGAGAGAGATGGAAACATCAGTGATGAGAGAGAATCACTGATCAGCCGCCTCCTGCGCGCCCCCTACTGTAGGCGCGGCTATAGGGTCAAGCCTGGGACTGACCCGTTGGCAAAGCCACAAACAAATCCCAGCTTAGAGGGCACAGTCCTCTTAGCATCATTAGGCTTGACCTTATGAAGCTCCCTAGATCCTTCCTGGGTAGCTAATGGGCTGTGGGAGGTGCAGCAAGTGCTGCCAAAACAAGTGAAACTCACAAGAACAGTGTAGCTATGGTGACCACTGCCTTGTTTACCTCTGGCTATAAAATAAAGGCTCAGCTTGCCTCTGGGTCTCTCTCTGTGGCCTCAGCCAGGCACAGAAGATCCACCTAGACCCAGCTTATTCTCTTTGTCTGTCATTTCTTCATCCTTTCGCTGCCCTCACTCAGGCTTTCGAACCCTTGGCTGAGCTGGCTCCGCACACCCTACTGGGGATCAAGCCCACAACCGGGGCATGTGCCCTTGGCCGGAATCGAACCTCCAACCCTTCAGTCTTAGGCCAATGCTTTATCCACTGAGCCAAACCGGCTAGGGCCTGAACAGTGTTTTGAATGAACACCATCTCTAGGCTCTACAGCCTCACAGTTTGCACAAAGTAGGACATGCGGAGGCGGGGGGGGGGGGGGGGAGGAGTGGATTGGGGCTTTGTTCAGAGATTAAAAGGGACCGTAACCACCACCTCCGTCAAGGCAGCAGCACCTGCAGGCAGATGGCCAAATACCACTTTAAGATGCTCACATCAAGGACCACGCAGACACCCCCACCCCCCACTCCCCACCTGCCCCCGTCAGCCTGGAGAAACAAAGCAAAACGGGAAATGGGAAATTGCAATAAACAAGGCCATCGACTATTCCGGAAAGAACTGCTCAAGTCCAAGTACGTTCTCCTATGTTCTTGCTGAAATTTTGTTCTTTCGGGGATAAAAAGCCTCCTAGACATATCCAATGCCTTTCTCCCCACGGTCTCTCGCCAGGGCCTTCCGATGCAGGAAACTGAAATGCATTTCCCCCCTTAACTGAACAGAATGGACGTTTATGTGGAGGAATATCGAATAACCGCCGCTCTCAAATCAAATCTTCCCACTTCCCCTCTCTTATTGCGTGTATGACACACACTCTTCCCCGCCCCAGGGGTCACCTGCAGGGCTGGCCAATTCCTGCAGGTTCCCTGTGGGGGATGCAATGCGGTTTGGGCTGTGGAAGGAAGTAGGTTTTAAAGGTTTTAAGGGGCCACTAGCTCCCCAGCGCGGAAAGGAATGAGCAGCACGTGTCTGGATGGGAAGAGGGGTGGGCACGGACTCCTGGAGCCTGTCACAGGCCCGAGTCAGAGCCATCTCTCCTGGGGACACGGTGAAGATGGGGGGGGGCAGGTCTGGGGGGGGGGCAGGCTGCTTCCGTCACAGCTGCGTGACAATAAGCTCAGGACCCCTCCTGTCTGGGGACCTGGTGGGGTAGCCGCCCCCCCCCACCACCACCCTGTTGTTGTTGCTGTTTTTCCGAGAGGAGGGGGAGATAGTGAGAGAGAGATACAAACATCAGTGATGAGAGAGAATCATTGTTTGGCTGCCTCCTGCACGCCCCACACTGGGGATCAAACCTGCAACCCGCCCTGATTGGGAATTGAACCCTGACCTCCTGGTTCATAGGTCAACGCTCAACCACTGAGCAACACCAGCCGGGCTCTACAACCACTTTAAACAAACACACGAAGGCCCAGGAAGGCAGCTGTGGGGGTCTGGGTTTGGTTCCTCTTTCTCAGTCCTGTGCCCCCCCTTACCTGCCTCCCTGATCCCCCTCCCCAAGCGGGTGACATCACAGCCACCAATCCCCCCCCCCCCCCCGCTGGCTCCCAGCGGTCGAAGACAACGAAAGAATGGCGGGTACCCGGGGTGTTCTAAGCTGACTTCTTTGGGGGGCCTCAGGTAGGAAGAAATGGGGCCCAGCTCTTTCTAAGTCCATAGCTGGGGGGAGAAAGAACCCTGGCAGGGCACCCCCTAGGTCAGGAGGAGGCGAACCCAGAGGTGTGTTTGGGGGGCTCACCTGAGCTAGGAGGAACCCCCACCACCTGACCACAGGGCCTGCGGACACCCCAACTCCAGGCCTCTTGGGGGTCCTGAACCCCTGCGCTCCCCCACCTCCGGTGAGAACAGCTGTCAGCCAACGCCTAAGCTTCACACACACACACACACACACTCACACACACACTCACACACGGGGCAGAAAGTCTCAAATACATCTCCCCGTGTTGATGATTCTTTGGCAAGAATCATAGGGTGAGTGAGGAACGAAGGACATGGTTTGCACCAGTTCAATAACTGGGACGGGGGTGGGGGGTGGGGAGTGGGGGGGAGTGGGACCCAAGATGTGGCCCAAGTGGCCTGGGCGACAGTCTTCTCATCCCTCCTCCCTCTGCTCCTCTGGGGCCAAGTCCCTCCTCCCCCCAGTTAAGAAGGACATGCAAACAGGCTCCCAGGCCCAGAACGTTCTCCACCTTCTCCCCGAGGTCCCCAGGGGCCCAGCCCGTTGCTTTGGGGCCGGGGGTCCCCCGTTGGGACCTAGGACTCAGGCCCAGCTGGGCCGCAGGAGTTCAGTGCGAGGCAGACAAAGGGGGGGGTGCATCCTTGCGGGGCGCTGCTCCCTGGACTTGAACCCCGCCAGCCGGGCGAGGGCACCTGCTTGCAGGTTGTGACAAGCTGCTGAGAGACACGGAGCCTCAGTGAGGAGACGGGCGAGGGGCACAGAAAACGCTGGAGATGCTTGGGCGACAGCGAGGAAGATGCCGGCGGAGATAGGGCTGCAGGCGGCTCGGTGGCTGGTGTCGCCCTCCTGGCAGGAGGGGAGTGGGGCCTGAGCTGCGCGCTGCCCGCACGCTCACCCTCTGCAGCCTCGGAGGGTCCAGCCACTCCTGCAACCCACCCACCTTCCCGTCAAACCCATCCCCTGCCCTTCCCCCGAGTGGCCTGGCCGCTGTGTTTGCGGCTCTCTGCAGGAAACCGGCACCCCCTCCTCCCCCTGCTTCTTTCTGGAACTTCGGGGCGACAGGGAGGGTCACCCTGGAATCTCCCCGCCTCCTGCCCCCCCTCCCCAGGCGCCCAGGAGACTTGCTTAGAGTTGTTTGGGTTTTTCCAGCGCCGCCACCCTCTCACTCAGCGCAAACAGGCGGAAATGAAATCATGCCAGAGCTTTCTGTTTTGGGGGCCAGGTCTTGGGGGGTTCTGCTCTGTGAGCAGCTGCTGGGGTCCCTGGGACCTGCTGGTTTTGCAGGGCGGTGGCGGTAGGGGGGGCGGTGAGGGGGTAGGGGCGTCCCCCTCCCCGCACCCTGGCTGCTTTTCAAATGCTTTTCATCGCCCTCGCCTGGAACACAGCTCCGTGTCTCTGAGTGCTCGGACCTGCAGAGCCGTGTCCTGCCCTGAACCCCGCGTGGGGTGGGAGGCCCCACACAGAACCCCAAACAAGCCCGACTGGAAGGAAAGCGGGCAAGATTTGGGGTGGTCGGAGGGTGCCCCTGAGCTGGGGGGGGGGGAATGGGGTGTGTTTACCCAGATTGCATTCCAGCCCTCAACCCGGGGAGGAGGCGGTTAGCAGTTTCAAGAGCAAATTTTTTTTCCTACAACGTTGCTTTCTACCAGCCGCCGCACTTAGCACAGTAGGGCACGATGCTTCACACTCAGACACACACACACACACACACACACACACACACACACACCCCAAACCCCTATAGATCCTTCCTTTTTCTTCCTCCCTCTCTCTTGGTTAAAAAATAATAATAATAAATAATAATAATAAAGCAAATGTGAGCTTCCCTGTTTACCTCTGATTTGGGGGCAGGACAGGCGGTAGATAAATGGCAAATAGGTCGCTTAATAGACAATAGTGTTTCCCATTCTCTGAAGGGGGGGGGGGGCTCGAGTGCCCGCATAGTGGTTGAATCAGATAAACTAACAACCCCCAAAAATTTCAGAGAGTTGGCTAAGCAGCCACTTTCTCAGAGGGATGGTCTCCAGCCCCTTCTACCCTCCTTCCCGGGTGCATCGGACACGCAAAACCACAACTTGGTTTCCCCAAGTCCCACCCAATGGTTCCCTCTGTCTCTCCCAGAACTATTTATGCCCCTCATGCCGAACGTGCGCCTGGCTTTTGTGAGCCTAAGTACCTCCCCGCTAACCTGCCCCTGGCCCCCACGCTTCCCTCAGACTTTTATTTCAAATGGGTGGCCCACGTTGGAGAAGTTTCCTAGGGAAACGTCTGAGCCTGGGAGCCAAGTCCCGCGCGTCTACGGGGTGATGGGCAGCTGAGCCAAAGCTCGTGTTCAATGCAAAGAACTGCAGCACAAAGTGAAGGGAAAAGGTCCGGGAAAACAGAGAATTTTTACAGCAATGAACTCGCAGAACAAATGGAACGGGAGATACTATTTCTTTTTCTGCTCTGGTGTACCTTCGTGGTCATTATACCTTGAAGGTAAAACTGCACTTCCCCACAAAGATCAATTTCTTTGTGTTATTTTTTTTGCTTTAAGCTCTTCAGAACACACACACCCACACACCCACACACACATCACAAAATAGTTGTTTTTCCAAATGGCAATGAATCGGCTCGAAGGTTTGCGGGACTTATTATTAAATAAGTGACACGGAGAAAGAAGTTTTAGCCTTTGATGGAAAACCTCCCTCGAATGTTTTGCTTTTGAAAAGGCTGGGAGACAAGAATGGTGAACGAATTCACGGCCCTGGCTTGGTCTGTGCGTCCTGAAATCCTTAAGGACCTGCTGGAGCCACACCAGCGACAGAAAAATAAAAATCATACCGAGCAGAGTCTGACCGAGTCAGACTCAACCTGGATTTCTCTGTTCTGTCCCTCTCCCTTTCTGGAGTCTGGTTAGATGATCAATTGGTCCAACTCTAATGCTATTAAAACTTCTGTCCCCTTTCTGGACACAGCAAATTGTTGAGAGCAAAGAAAATCAAACGTCCCCAACTTCCCCCCACATCCTTCCGAAAAGAAATAAGAGGTACATTGAAGTAGAAGATATATGAAGCTGTGGGCAGCAATGCCACCGGGGAGGGGAGTGGGGGTAGGGTGGGGAGAGAAACAGCTGTAAAAATAAGAAAGATCATCTGTAAGGAAGTTAAAACAGGAGCGGTCACCCGTAAGAGAGATTGCAACAAAATCGCCGCTTAGAAATGAAGGTGCTGGTGAGGAGACAAGGGGAAACTTTGAAAAGAGAGGGGGTGGACGAAAATAAGCAAATTCCCCAGGAATTTTTTTTATATTCCTCTCTTTATAAACCTTCCAGGCCGCTTGGAGGAAAGCCGGAAGGCCAGGCGAGGACGATGAGACCAGGAATCCCGCACGCACCAGGTCTGGCCCCACTGTAAGAAGAGGGGGGACGTGCCCTTCACATTCCTGCCCCCCCCCCCGAGCTTTGGAATAATAAACTCAAGTGGCCGCCCGTCAGCCCCTGTCCATCTTCCTTAGCAAACTTGACACAGTGGAAGAAATATGACACGTGAATTATTAAAGAGCAGCTAGTTGACTTCTCACCCTGACTGCTTTGCAGACCCCATTACCTGCGGATCTAGCAATAGACTGCAGAATTACAGGGCGTGCGGGCCAGGGAGGAGGCAGGAGAACAGGGGCAAGCAGAGCGAGGCTTTGGAGGGGAAAAAATCAGGTGTTTTACCCAGCCCATTTGGCGCCCCCCAAGGGGATGAGGAAAATGTTTCAGAAAACAAACCCCCCCCTCTAAGAAGGAAGTTAATTTTTCAGCTCCAGGCAGCAAGGAGCGAATTTCAAGCAGAAACAGAATTCACAGCCTCCTGGCAGTATCAGCCTGTTCATCCCTCGGACTCCCACTCCCTGCAGCCTGAGCCGTGGAGGATTTGAATCTGGATCTTTAACCCGATTTCGAGGAATTCTCAAGTTCATAAACAGACCGCCCTTTTCCTTCTTGAGACATTTCCCCAGAGGGAGGCAAGATTTCTCCAAGAGGTGCGCTTCCAGACAGCCCCCAGACCCTTTCCCAGTTGGCTCTCCCAGAGCTTCAGGCAGCACCCAGAGACTGGAGCCTGGGCCACTGATAACACGATGAAAATCTGCACTAATCATCCAGGCAGACAAACAAAAGCTGCTCTGTGCTAATTAAGCAGCCGTGATCCTGGGGGGTCTAGGAACAGGGCAGCTGCGTGAGGTTAGAAACAGGAAGGAATTTTTGAGCACCAAGGGGTGTAGGGGTGTCTTCTTGTAAAAGGGACGTGAGGAGAGAGGGAATGATAATGGCCGGAGATGATGATGATGATGATGATGATGATGATGATGATGTTGTTCTTGGGGCATGGATCTGCCTGCCTATCCTCTGGCCAGCGTGCAGATCATTGAATCGATTCCAAAGGGGGAGTGGAGCCGTTGTCAGGAATGACTCCATCGGACAGAGAAGCCAGGAGGCGAGCGATGGAGACAATTGTCCAAACGTGACCCGCCATTAACACCACCTCGCAGCATCTGCATCCTGTCACCGCGTCCCATCCCACAGCCACCAGGGCCGCCTGGCATATCCCAGGAGCGGCCCTGCTGCGCTCAGCCCCGCAGACACTCTGACCCACACCTCGCCCCCCCCATCTTCTCTCGAATTATTACCCCTCCCGGGCCCCTTGTCGCACAGGTGCTAGCAATTTGCTCCTTATCACGCTTCTGTTTACGAGGGCCTTTCTTAAAGACAGAGGGAGAGATGGTATTAATATTAATTAACACAATAAAATGAAGCCGTTTTGGGGGGAATCCATCCATCTCATCGCCTAATTGGAACTGGAGAGAGAGAGAGAGAGAGAGAGAGAGAGAGAGAGAGAGAGAGAGAGAGAGAGAGAGAGAAGGGAGAGGGGAAAGGGAGGGGGAGACACTGATGACCTACTGGGTGACAGGCACAGGTTGGAAGGGTGACATTTTATTGTAAGTCTCCCCGTGAAAGGAAGAAAAGGAAGGGACCAGTCAATGTAATGCAGGGACCAAGAGTGCAAGAGTGTTGCTAAGAGACAGGGATGCGGGGAAAGTTCTGTGTGAAGCGCTCCCTGACCTTATGCAAATCGAGGCGACCAAGTCTTTGTGGCCGCGGCTGCGCGTCCACCCCCTGTGTCACCAATACCTGGCATCCAGCCTTTTATTCAAATGTCCTCTAAACACACACAACCGAGGACCTGACAAAAGCGGGACACATTTAGGGGCTGGAGAGAAAACACACACACACACACACACACAATCGGGGGAAGAAGAAGAAAAGTCCTAAGTTTTAAAACCCAGAAAAAAAGGAAAAAAACAAAACAAAAAAAAAACAATCCCAACACCAGATCTTTGGGTGGAAATGTCGCCCGTCTTTCCCTCCCCACACTGTCATCTCCCTCAAGCTGGGAAGTCACGGAAAGACGCAGAAACGGCCTTTTCGTGGCAGAAATAGAAGCTGATTAAGATACGCCGTGGAGCGCCAAGTCCTGCCATGAATTCCCACCCCAGCAGCGTGGGTGGCAGGGGGTGTGGGAGCTGGCGCAGGCTGCAGAGGTTACATCAGCGGCTCCTGCCCCACAGACACAGCCAGGCGCCGCCCCGCCTTCTATCTTAACCACCAGCTCTAGGGCCCAGGTTAAGTGCAAAAGGCCAGAGAGGCTTGGGGGCCCGCTGGATCACACCCCCCGGCCCCCAGCCCCCCCCCAAGTAGCTGTTCTTACAGTTATATCTAGTGGGAGGCCTGGCCATCCTGGTGGGGGCACCTGGGAGGGGGCTGTGGAGGGGTCTTGGGCAAGATGGGGAGGGGGGTGCCCCTTTCCACCCCCTGAGAGCAGGACACTCACGGGACCCCTTTGTGTGGCCAGGTGCGCCTCCAGCCCCTGTCTCACACACACACACACACACACACACACACACACACACACCCCCCACACCCCTTGCTCTCCCTTTTCTTGGTCCCTGAGAAGCAGGCAAGACAAACCCTACCCACTACCCAGCGTGGCTGGGCCTGGAGTTGGGGTTTGCCACCCTCTGGGACACTGCACCTTGTCACTTCCAACTGTCGGGACCAAATCCTCTCTCTCTCTCTCTCTCTCTCTCTCTCTCTCTCTCTCTCTCTCTCTCTCTCCCCTCCCCCCACAGCCTCTTTGCACTCCAAGCCACCACCAGTCCCCCTGGGACATGAAAAGGAACCTCATCCCTCAGAAATCCACAGGACCTGAGGGCGCCGATCCCCCAAAAGTTGCAAAGCCGGTGATTCTCACAGTCCTGGGAGGAGATCTGGGGTTTGAGGCAGGGGATGGGGGGAACTGGGAGGAAACTCTTCCTCCCCCTCCCCGCTAAATTTCCCCCCACACACACCTGCCGATCCACAAGCCCTAGGAGGCTCCACCTAGGACTGGCTGCAGCCAGCAGCACCTCTGGAAACTTCTGCGGCCCCCCAGCCCTTCCTGAGGGTGCTGGCTGTGGAAAGGGGGGAACCTGTGTTAGTGCGGGCTCAGCACCAAGGCGCACAACTTTGCAAAGTCCATTTACGCCGCGGGCTGCGTGCCACTCCCTCCCGGCCCTGCTTTTGGATTCAATGTAGATCAAATACCCTTCGGGTTCGTGCCTTCTTGGTAACAGTGGCGCATGGATACATTTCAGGACTGGGGAGGGGTGCGTCCCAGGCTCTGAGCGGCGGGGAACTTTCCCCACGTCCCCTCTCTAATGGGGGGACTTCTCGCGCGCGCGTGCCACCCTTAATCTTTCATCTCAGCGGCGCGGAGGGTGAACCTCGTCACGGGAAAGGCGATCGCCGCTGTAAATATTAATGGGATATGAAACGAAGCCACGGCTCCGCCGGCCCGACAGCAGGACCCCGTGAGCGTGCGCGCCCCCGGGCGGGAAGGGGCCTGTCGCTGGTCGCTCGCGTGCGTTCTCACATCAGCGTGGCCGCCC
Source organism: Myotis daubentonii (assembly GCF_963259705.1). Classification (NCBI taxonomy): domain Eukaryota; kingdom Metazoa; phylum Chordata; class Mammalia; order Chiroptera; family Vespertilionidae; genus Myotis; species Myotis daubentonii. The sequence continues at coordinate 12,319,075 of NC_081860.1, read as the reverse complement.
GAAGCCGAGGCGCCGGGTCACGCGTGACAGATGCCCCCGCGTCCCCGCCGACAGGCCGCGCCTGGCCCTGCCACTCCCTCCATCCGCCCAGCAGGCCCGCGGAGGGCGCCGGCGGGTGTCAGTTCCAGGGAACTAGCTCTCCGCGTCTCCAAACAGGTTACAAGGTTTTCGGCGCCGCCTCAGCGCATCGCCCAGGGAGGCTGGATGCAAACTACTGAGCAGGGAGCAGCCAGATCCCCGCCCGCACCCTCCTCTCCATCCCTCCGCGCCCCTGCCCAGGGCCCAGCCTCACAGGCGCCCCTGGGAGCCGAGCAGGGCGCCCGGGAGGGGGCCGGGGAGCGCAGGCCAGGCCCGGCGGTCCCCCTCCCAGCGTTGTCTGGTCTCAGTTTGCCCCCACGTGCGTCAAGGTGGCGCTGGCCCGCTGGGGAGTGGGGCAGACTGGGGGTGGGTGGCAGTTTGCGGAGATCTATGCTCCCTCGGACCCCGGGTCCCTGAGTCGCCCGGCGCAGCGTCTGCCCTGGTGTGCATTCCGGGAGGACCGGAGCGGGACGACATGAAGCAGAGACTTTGGCAAGGGCTGCGCGCCCACCCGCGCCAGATTGGCTCGGCCCCAGCTCCGGCCGCCACCGCTGCGGAGGGTCCGGGAGGCCGTCAACACCCCGAGCCGCCTGGCGAGTTATTTCAACAGCCGGGGAGGCCGGTAGTTTGAGTGGCAGGCGACGCCGGTCCTCCCGCACCCCCGGTGTTCCCGTTGCACCCGGGCACTGGGGGGAGCTTGGCTGTGATGGGACCTTAATCTGCACTTCTGGGCGCGTTCACCCAGGCCTTCCCCACCCTCGGCCACTCCGGGTGACACAGCAGGTCCACGCGCAACAGAGGCAGGTGAGGGACCGGGGATTAAACCCGGGGCAGGTGAGCGTGTTGGAGACGCCACACGCGCGCGCAGCAGGTTAAAGCCAAACTCGACTTAAGTGGAGGGTCCTACCACTAACCCTGTCATGTCCGCCTCATTGCAAATGGGGCGACTGGGGTACCCACCACGGCGAGGAGTTTTTTGTGGGGGTTTTTTAAGCCCCAAAGCACACAGGCGCTCACACCCTCTCCGCGGACCGGGGACAACTGTCTGTCCCTATCACTGAGCCCCAGGCTTGGCGGGGCTGCGACGAACAACGGAAACTACAAGGATGGACTTTTGCAGCAGCGGGTTCCCTGGGGCGGGGGGGGGGGCAGTTTTTAAAGTATCAGGTTAAAGGGCCAGGTGAGGGGGGGCATCCCCCCCCCAACCTGCAGCCAGGTCCCCACCCGCACCGCTGGGGATTGGGCATGGCCACTGCCATTCACTCTCCATTCATTCTTCTCCTCTCCTCCCCACCCCTCACTTCTCCCCCCACCCACCCCCACCCCCGTGCCCTTTTAAAACAGTTACACTTTCCAAGACAACATCAAAAAAATAAAAATAAAAATGGAAAAGCCCCATAAAGGTTTGGTGAGTGTTAAATAACTTTCTCAGCGTGCACGGCGGGAAAGTGGTATTTTCTCAAGAACTGATTGCGGCCCTGGCCGGTGTGTCTGCAGCCCCGTGTTTATCTCACCTGCTGGGGGGCAGTGCGCTCCCACGGAGGGGGGCCCTCGCATTACACAGCGCCCCCGGGCACCTTGATTGACTGTTCCCACCCCAGAGCCTTCCGGGGCAATTGAGCACAGCGGGTTGAGCATCACCGACTGGGTTTCAAGAAACAGAAAAGAAAAAAACAACAAAAAAACCCGGTGAGCGATTTCAGTGAACAACTTAGCACCAAGCAACCTTCCTCCACTGGTCACCCCGAAATAGCTGAAGGGCCTCCGGAGTTTGGATCATTGCAGGGCGCGCGCGGCCTCCATTCCCCCTGGCCCCCCAAGTGTGGCCAGAGAATTCAATTTTCATCTGGTTGGGCCAGCATTGCCTGAACTGGGCTGGGCTGGGGGGCGGCCTCGTCAGGATGGGGTGATGGTGGCAAAAGCCGTCCACTGGCGCGGACTTCCCTTCCCCCCCTCTTTTGCGATTTCTTTCCATAACAGGTTGTGGGGTGTGGACGCGGCAGAAAGCCAGACAAAAACCGCACGTTTTCGCGTCTCCGGAGTTTACCCCCAGAATCCGTTGATAAAGTCCTTTGGCAGCTGGCTGGGGTTTCGCTCTCACCCCCATGGGGGAGGAGAGATTATTATTATTTTTTTCTTACAAGCGACAGGCTGTCCAGTGCGGGGAACACACTTCGTACTATTTGATCTTTTTCCAAGTGAATTATCCCAGTCATCTGGGCAGATCCTAGAGCAGTGATGGCGAACCTTTTGAGCTCGGCGTGTCAGCATTTTGAAAAACGCTAACTTAACTCTGGTGCCGTGTCACATATAGAAATTTTTTGATATTTGCAACCATAGTAAAACAAAGATTTATATTTTTGATATTTATTTTATATATTTAAATGCCATTTAACAGAGAAAAATCAACCAAAAAAACGAGTTCGCGTGTCACCTCTGACACGCGTGTCATAGGTTCGCCATCACTGGCCTAGAGGTTCTAAAACCCGTGATATAAAAAGAGCGGCTAAAGGACCAATGAATCAATGAAGCATAGACTTCCCAGGGTGACTTCTATAAGGAAGAAACAGTATTTTTAGCCAGTACCCACAGGTATGTATACTAGCTAATGAGTGCCTGATTAGTCCTTTTTTTTTTTTTTTTTTTGCTGTAATGACAATGGGACATTTTTCTGTGCATCTTGTGGGTTAGAATTATTCGGACTAGCAATGGTTGTGTGTGTATGTGTGTGCAAAAGGGAAATTTCAAAGGGGCGCTATTTCCCGGTCACAGAAATGCTGTTTATGGCGCCGGTTAATTTTGTCCTTCAGATACTCCTTCGGACCCTTGGACATGTCTTTGTCCACAGATTTCCATTTGGGGTCTGATGGGAAGGTGGCTAATTGGATATGGATATGATGCTGCCTGGAGGGTGGGGATTTGACAAAGATACCAAATGCATAATTGTTCCCCAAATAAGTCAACACATTTAAAGTAAGACCCCTCCCCCCTGCTTCAGCTCTTCGGTTAATATTGGGGGGGAGGGGATTCTTATAGTCTCAGCAATGGCTATAATGGCAACAATGACAATGAAACATTTCTTCTCCATCAATTCATCCATCTCATTCTTTTATCTTGGTTGTGTACTGTATAATGGTGGTCATGAAATTGACCAAGTGTGGTCTACACCTCCCATTCTAGTTGACAGTTTCTTTGTATCAAATGCCTCTTAGCTGGTGTGGCTCAGTGGATAGAGCGTCGGCCTGTGGACTGAAGGGTCCCGGGCTCGATTCCGGTCGAGGGCCTATGCCAGGGTTGCAAGCTCGATCCCTAGTAGGGGGCGTGCAGGAGGCAGCCCATCAATGACTCTCGTCTCTCACCACTGATGTTTCTATCTCCCTCTCCCTTCCTCTCTAAAATCAATAATAATAATATATTAAAAAACAAAGTCCCTTATATTTGGGGCAGGTTACGAAAACCCCAATGGTATCCCTTCTTTGCTGATAATATCATTTTTCAGCAACTTAATTTTTAGCCCTTGATGTTGCTATTTACCCTTAGATGGTGTTCAGTGACCAAAACCAAAATATTTGCAAAGCCCCAGGAGATCCCTCTGAGAACACAGCCCTTATCAGAAGGGAACACAGACACACTTTCCAGACAGAGAGAGAGAAAGGGCCGGCTGACAAAGGAAGTGTTTACCTCGGACTCAGTGGTGGGCAGGGACTGCGATGGCTGCCAAGCAAGGTGAAGTGAAGGTCAACTTGTTTGTGGCCAAAGTTACACATTTTAATGACGGAGCTAAGGAGGTCTGAGCTGCCATGTGAATCGATTTGCAGCCGTTTTCCAGAATGTTCTGGAAATCATTGATGGGCATAGAAAATACATTTTCAAAAGGCGTTCACCACCAGTTTTTTTTTTAAAAGAAATTCAATTTACATTACCCTTAATCACAAAATAATTTTACAGGTTGTTTCTTGGGAAGAAAAGTAAATTAGGTGGGGCCCTATTTCTTTTCAAGGGGGGCACTTTTACCGCACTTAAAAATGCTCACACGCAGACATAACTACAAATGCAAGTCTGTGACATGTGACCACTTCCTGGCTGTGTGGCCTTGGGCAACTTACTGGAGCTCTCTGGGCCTCATGTGAAATGATAATAGTACCTTAACACACACGGGAAGCTCTATTCGATGATCATAGCCCACAGCCTGCATCTGTGTTATTATTGACAACGATTTTTTAGTTATGGTAACCCAGAAAGCTGTGACCAGACTCTGAAATTTAAACTCTAAATTTGAAATGGTTCTCTTAGGACGATGGTCGGCAAACTGCGGCTTGCGAGCCACATGGGGGAGAGAGGGGAAGACAGAGAGAAACATCGATGTGAGAGAGACACATGGACTGGTTGCCTCCTGCAGGAGCCCTGACCAGGGCCAGGGCCGGGGAGGAGCCTGCCACAGGGGTACGTGCCCTTGACCAGAATCGAACCCGGGACCCTTCAGTCTGCAGGCCAATGCTCTATCCACTGGTCCACACCGGCCAGGGGCCCAACACCACTGTTTGACCTTAACTCCTTACAACCAGGAGCTGAACAAGCAGGAGCCCCCACATTTGTCAGAATTATTCCCGGAGGTGGCGGCCCCGTCACCCGCCTGGTCGCCTGTCCCTGCGGCCTCGCCCACCTACCTCTGTCGGGGCTTCTGTTTCCATGGCGACCAGGTGCCCAGTGACAACGTGGCCCTGGAGGACGAGGCCGCTTCTCCCTGGAGGCGGCGGCGGAGAACCCCGAGGGCCGAGCGTCTCTTTAAGTTGCAAACCCCGCGGTCGCCGCAGTCTCTCCAGGACGAGCTGCCGCCCCCCCAGGGGAGGGGGGGGACACTCGCGACCCCATGGGGCCCCCTGGCCTTGGCTCGGACCCTGACAGGGCCCTGGTGGAGCGGCAGACCCTGGTGCCGCCCGCGCTGACCCGGGGCCCTGTGACTTCCGGCAGAACCACTTCCGGGTGAGGGGGGAGGCTCATCAGGAGGGTGGGCAGCACCTGGCTCGCCCCAGGCGGGCCGGGCAAGTGGTTCTCAACCTTCTGGCCCTTTAAATACAGTTCCTCATGTTGTGACCCAACCATCAAATTATTTTCGTGGCTACTTCATCACTGTCATGTTGCTACCGTGATGAATCGTCATGTAAATATCTGATATGCAGGATGGTCTTAGGCGACCCCTGTGAAAGGGCCGTTCGACCGCCAAAGGGGTCGCGACCCACAGGTTGAGAACCGCTGGCCTAGCCGGTTTGGCTCAGTGGATAGAGCATCGGCCTGCAGACTGAAGGGTCCCGGGTTCGATTCCGGTCAAGGGCACATGCCCGGGTTGCGGGCTCGATCCCCAGTAGGGGGCGTGCAGGAGGCAGCCGATCAATGATTCTTTCACCATAGATGTTTTTCTCTCCCTCTCCCTTCCTCTCTGAAATCAATAAAAACATAAATTTTGTTTTAAAGGCTTATCTTCGAGCACGACCAGGAGCCTGTGGAGCCCAGAGGCCTTTGCGGGGCCCCTCTGCACCCCCTGGCGTCGGGCTTTTGCCTGAGCCTCTCCCCGAAACCCCTGGGTATCCTTTTAACCACCCTGGAGCCCACTCCCATGCATTATACCACTTGGAAACAATCAAGCTTTTTGCAGGAAAAAAAAAAAATTTAAAAACACACAAAACTTCCCGGCTGGTGTGGCTCAGTGGTTGAGCATCGACCTATGAACCAGGAGGTCACATGCCCGGGTTGTGGGCTCCATCCCCAGTAGGGGGCGTGCAGGAGGCAGCCGATCCATGATTCTCTCTCCTCATGGATGTTTCTGTCTCTCTCTCCCTCTCCTTTCCTCTCTGAAATCAATAAAAAAAATTTCAGAAATAAAACCTAAAACAAAACCATGGCTCTCTTGGAGATCTGCAAATAGTGACACTCGTCTACACAGGTCTTTTCTTTGCCCCTTTCCTTTCAAGCACAGCCCTTAAGCAAGCAGACACTTTACTTCGACGGCTTTTTCTTTATGGCCATTTCAGAGCACGGCTATCAAAAATAAGATAATGTCCAAGGCCTAGGACCCCCCCCCCCCCCAGCTCTCTAGCGGAGTTTAAAGCGTCTAAAGGCAGCTCTGGCCCCGTGTGCGGCCCACAGCACTGTTTGCTCTGCCACAGTTTGATGGAGAGGGTAATGTGTTTGCGAGATAAGCCGAAAGGGTCCAGCCCAAACCAGCCAGGCCCTGCGTGATAAACCCTGACACGCGCAGCCATTTCTCACACACATGAAAGGCAGGCCTGGGACGCCAAGGAAAACAGAGGTGTCCTCGCGCGCCCAGCAATGTTTATCGAAACCAAGAAAGCAAACAAGAAGAACTGGCATCTCTTCGCCCATTCAATCGACTGGCGCAATTAATCAAGTCTCCTTCTTGCTGTTCTTCCTGGATGGGAAGGGTAAGGGGCCGGGGAGACAGGGTGTGGTGTGGGTGTCTTGCCCTGATGCAACCTGGGGTCCCGTGTGAAGTTCAGCTTCGAGGAGGCTGAGCTGCTGGGGCGGGAGGTGGGAACTCAGTTGGAAATGGTGCTCACACACCCACGGTGACATTCTTGGTTCAGTGATCTGTAGCCTGTGAACTGACTGATAAGCCCGGATGAAACTATGCCGCCTGCTTTGCCTTTATAATTAGAGGTCAGGGCTACAGGTCAATTAAGACAATTTTTTTAAAAAACTATTTTTATTGATTTTTTACAGAGAGGAAGGGAGAGGGATAGAGAGTTAGGAACATTGATGAGAGAGAAACATCGATCAGCTGCCTCCTGCACACCCCCTACTGGGGATGTGCCTACAACCAAGGTACATGCCCTTGACCGGAATTGAACCCGGGACCCTTCAGTCCGCAGGCCAACGCTCTATCCACTGCGCCAAACCAGTTCGGGCAATTAAGATAATTTTTGACATAAAGATGTTTTAAAGTAAAGTAGCTTTGCAAACTAGAGTGATTAAAAAGTGCTGGAAGTGAATTATTGATTCTTTTACTTTTTGACATTTAAAAGGATACTTGTATTGATTTCAGAGAGGAAGGGAGAGGGAGAAAGAGATAGAAACATCAATGATGAGACAGAATCAGGGATCAGCTGCCTCCTGCATGCTCCACGGTGAGGATTGAGCCCGCAACCTGGGCTTGTGCTCTTGACCGGAATCGAACCCAGGACCCTTCAGTCTGCAGGCCGACGCTCTATCCACAGAGCCAAAGCGGCTAGGGCATGAACTATTGATTCTTTATAAGAATTACCCATTTCTAGAAAAACTAATGGAAAAAATACCAGAATTTCACAAAATAGAGCCCTCTTTCAAAATAAGAACTTTAATTTATATATATTTAATTTATTTATATTTATATATTTAAATTAATTTATTAATTTATATAATTTATTAAATTAATTTATATATTATAAGTTAAATACACATATTTAATTTATATATATATGTTGGGAGTGATTGTTTATACTGTGACCACTTTAAGTTAATTTAGAAGGAAATATCAACTCTAAATTAATGTCCTGGAAAATTTTTCTATTTCTTTCTTCTGAGAAAAAATACTTTTCTGACTTCTTATTCTTCTCAATTAACAGTATTTGAGAAAGTGAGGAATAGGCTCCAGTCGATCGGCTCATCTATAGCACATTAAAAATACAACCACGTGGGCCGTAGCTGGTGTGGCTCAGTGGATAGAGTATGGGCCTGCAAACCAAAGAGTCCCGGGTTCGATTCTGGTCAAGGGCACGTACCTCGGTTGCGGGCTCCTGCCTGACCTGGGTCCTGGTCAGGGCGAGTGCAGGAGGCAAACAATTGATGTGTTTCTCTCACATCAATATTTCTCTCTGTTTTTCCCTCTCTCTGAAAAATCAATGAAAAAAATACACCTGAAAGTAATACCACACACACACACACACACACACACACACACACACACATATATATGTATAACCACTTGGATATCTAGAAATGTGTTTCTTCTCTATATTAATCACTTCAAATATTTTTATGCCTTAGTGTTAATAATCTATGAGTATAGAGTTTTAGATGAATTTAATGTCAACTAGGGATTAATGTGAATTAATTAAATTGACTGTATTACTTTAATGAGAAAAAAAGGATTTCGTTTTAATTCTGGTGATCTTAATAAAGCCCTCTACTTATCTGTATTTTCTCAACATTAGGAATTATTTTTATTAGAAGGTGGATTAATTTAATAATGGCAGAGTGGGAAAGAAATCAAGCGACTGCAAGCTGACTTTGTTATTGTTATTGAGGCTGCGTAATCAAATCAAGTAATTCTCAATTAAAAAGGAATCAATTTGTGTAATCTATTTAAAAGTAGAAACATAACTTGGAGTTCACATTTAATTTTCTTTTGAAACAGCCATTCCACAGAATTTAAAACAATGTCTGTGATGAAAAGTAAATGTGTTGCCGAAACCGGTTTGGCTCAGTGGATAGAGCGTCGGCCTGCAGACTGAAAGGTCCCAGGTTCGATTCCGGTCAAGGGCATGTACCTGGGTTGTGGGCACATCCCCAGTAGATGTGCAGGAGGCAGCTGATCGATGTTTCTCTCTCATCGATGTTTCTAACTCTCTATCTCTCTCTCTTCCTCTCTGTAAAAAATCAATGAAATATATTAAAAATAAAAAAAGAAAAGTAAATGTGTCACATGCTTGACTCCGCTCTCTAAATAGCAAAAAGTCACATCTTACACATGCATCGTCAACAAAAGTATTGTCCGCACAGATGTAGTCCCACAGACAGTTTTTAGTTAAAACAATCCTGTCAGGTTGATGATAATGCTTCAGATTACTTGTTTTATTTTATTTATTTTTTCAATATATTTTTATTCATTTCAGAGAGGAAGGGAGAGGGGGAGAGAGAGAGAAACATCAATGATGAGAGAGAATCATTGATGGGCTGCCTCCTGCATGCTCCCTGCTGGGGATCGAGCCCACAACCCGGGCATGTGCCCTGGCCATGAATCGAACTGTGTCCTCCTGGTTCATAGGTCGATGCTCAACCACTGAGCCAATTTTTTAATTAATCAATTTAATTTTTTTCAATCATGGTTTACATTCTTTTTTTTTTTTTGGTATTACTTTCAGGTGTACAGCATAGTGGTTAGACAACCAGATACTTCACAAAGTGTCCCCCAATATGTCCAGTACCCACCTGGCACCATACACACTTATTACAATACTAGAGGCCCGGTGCACGAATTCGTGCACGGGTGGGGTCCAGCTGGCCCGGGGGGGGGAGGGACCGTGGGCAGTTGGCTGGCTGGCCCAGCCCCCTGGTCGAACTCCCAGTCGAGGAAACAATTTGCATATTAGCCTTTTATTATATAAGATTATTGACTCTATTCCCTGTGCTGTATTTTCCCTCCCCGTGGACTGTTTTGTAACTGCCAATCTGCACTCCTCCATCCCGTCACCTTTTCCACCCGTCCCCCCAGACCCCCCAACTCCCTCCCCTCAACAACGGGGCCACACAAAGACGGGCTCTGCCTCCAATGTTAGCAACCTGGGTATCATTTGGAGTCTTTGACGTTTAGCAAGACGTGTAGGTTTTTTTTTTGAACATCGCGTCGAAAAGGTCTGGCTTCACTCACTGTCTCTCTCCCTAAAGCTTCTTTCTTTTTCTCTGTTGAGCGTATACATTCCTCCGTGGCCTCCCCTTTCCCAAAGCCCAGATGTGCTAACATCAATTATCATCAGCGCTATTTCCCTTCCCACGCGAAGAGTGGCGGCCAGTTCACTCCATCTCCGCAGTCACTTCCCTGTCTATGAAGCTCTCCGCTGGGATTCCCTGGGAAATATGTCGGTGATCGCTTCATTTTGCAGACGAAGGGAACGGGGAGAACAGAACATTTCTGGGAAAGCTGACAGTCTGACGTTGAAACGTTAAGCGCTGGAGGTTTCACAGAGGCAAGCTAGCCGATCCTCCTCCTATAACGTCAGGACATCCCCGAGCTGCTGTCATCGCTGCTCCTGAGACGGGCCTCATTGGAAAGAGTTTGCCATTCGTAGTTTTTCTTCTTTGCTAGACCAGTGACAAGCTTTAGAAAATGGGGCCCCTGTGTGTGTGTGTGTGTGTGTGTGTGTGCAATTAGCATATTGTGAGGATATGTATTCTTTCTGAATAACATTTCTTAACCTCTTAAAAATAATTTTATTGATTTCAGAGGGAGAGAGAGAGAGAGAGAAACATCAATGATGAGAGGGAATCATGGATCGGCTGCCTCCTGCACGCCCCACCCTGGGGATGGAGCCCGCAACCCGGGCATGTGCCCTGACCGGGAATCGAACCGTGACCTCCTGGTTCATAGGTGGATGCTCTACCACTGAGCCACACCAGCCAGGCTTCTTAAGATTATTTTTAAAAATTCTTCAAATGTCTTAAAATCCTTCTTTTGCTGTGACGACGATCCTATTTCTCTGTTAAACTGAAAGCCTTGACTCAAGCATTGTTAACTGTATAATTAGTTAACTTCATACCCAAATTAGTACAAATTCTTAATAGGATTATACACATACACACACACACACAAGGCACACAGCTCAAATCTCTTCAAACTATTTATTTACAACATATGCAAAAGATACTAGCTTTTAAGGAAAATCTGCATGTCTGATATTAAGAAAAATCTCACTTCTAAAAGTGAGCCTTGCTCTAGCTGGTGTGGCTTAATGGCTAGAGCATTTCCCCGCAGACAGAAGGGTCCCGGTTCGATTCCAGTCAAGGGCGCATGCTGGGTTGTGGGTTCTATCCCTAGTAGGGGGTGTGCAGGAGGCAGCCGAGCAATGATTCTCTCTCATCATTGATGTTTCTTTCTCTCTCTCCCTCTCCCTTCTTCTCTGAAATCGATAAAAATGTTATTTTTAAAATATTGCCCTGTGATTGCTGACATTTCCAGAGTGGGAGCTCCTACTGAAATGTGAAGGCCTCGAGCCGAAGCTTCACGAAGCCCCGTGGATTCTCCTGTATTCGACCGCGACCACCCACATGCTGAGCTTGTGCAGAACCCATTCACGCTGCTCAGAGCGCCCGCCTTGGGCCTGGTGCCCGGCCAGGACCGTCCACAGGGACAGGGCGGACCCTTCGCTCCTCTGTCCCAGCACAGGCAGGCCTGGCTGCATCCCAAGCCCCTGGCCAGGAGATTCCTGCATGTGGCTGGTCTGCAGGGACCCCTTTCCAGCCCCCTGGAGCTGCCTCCGCTCCGCCTGCTCCCAGACCCCGCTCCACAGCTGCAGGTAAACATCCCTCGCTTCTAATCTCCTGCCCACAGATTCGCTTCACTTGACATTAGCCAGAGCGACTTTTTTCCCCCTCGAAGGACCCATCATATTTTGGAAACTAGCCATCAGACCTAGTCTGCTGAAGTCATTTGCCAGCCTTTGAGTGGGGTGGGGGGCAGAGGTGGGGACTTTTTTTTTTCTTTTTTCTTTAAATATATTTTATTGATTTTTTACAGAGAGGAAGGGAGAGAGATAGTTAGAAACATCGATGAAAGAGAAACATCAATCAGCTGCCTCCTGCACATCTCCTACTGGGATGTGCCCGCAACCCAGGTACATGCCCTTGACCGGAATCGAACCTGGGAGCTTTCAGTCCACAGGCCAATGCTCTATCCACTGAGCCAAACTGGTTTCGGCCAGAGGTGGGGACTTTGAGTAACAATATTCCAATCCCTTTGAACAGAAAGGGGCTAATTTATTGGAAGAGAGGACCCTTTAGGGCTGCCCCCCCCCCAAAATAATAATACTTCTGCTTCTGTTTGTCTAGTCCAGTGGTCGGCAAACCGCGGCTCGCGAGCCACATGCGGCTGTTTGGCCCCTTGAGTGTGGCTCTTCCACAAAATACCACGTGCGGGCGCGCACGTACAGGGCAATTGAAACTTCGTGGCCCATGCGCAGAAGTCGGTTTTCGGCCTGGGAGAGTCTATTTTGAAGAAGTGGCGTTAGAAGAAGTGGGGGTACGTTCGCTGAGGTCGACCCCTCAGATGGAGGACGTTTTTAGCAAAGGCCAGCTTAGGAGCACCCTAATGAAGTTAATAACAATGTACCTACCTGTATAGTTTCAGTTTAAAAAATTTGGCGCTCAAAAGAAATTTCAGTCGTTGTACTGTTGATATTTGGCTCTGTTGCTAATGAGTTTGCTGACCACTGGTCTAGTCGCCTTACTAATCAAAGAGATGAATTGGGTGTCACAGAAGTCTGACTTCATATCAAATGATGCACAAAGCTGCCCATTTCCCAGATCGGTGAGATAATCATCGATCCGAGGTTTTTGCCAGTGTCAAAGGTGCCGGTGCATTATCTCATTTAATTCTGAGAACAACAGGATGGTAGAGGCGCTATTATGATGCTCATTTTCCTGATGAAGAAATCAACTTAGGCCTGGCCGGTTTGGCTCAGTGGATAGAGCCTCAGCCTGCAGAACGAAGGGTCCTGGGTTCGATTCCCGTCAAGGGCACATGCCTGGGATTGGGGGCTTGATCGCCAGTAGGGGGTGTGCAGGAGGCAGCCGATCCATGGTTCTATCTCATCCTTGATGTTTCTCTCTCTCTCTCTCTCTCTCCCTCTCCATTCCTCTCTGAAATCAATAAAAATATATTAAAAACTAAAAGAAATAAACTCCAAGAGGTTAAATTGCTGGCGTGTGGCCTTGCCGGCAGGCAAACCAAGGTACCCAGCAGCCCCACGCTGACCTAGGGCTCCACACGGAATATTGTAATTATGGGCTGGATCAGAAGACCTGGTTTCTGATTACACAGGTTGTGGGAAGAGATACTATTCATTATTCATGTTTATTAGTCCCAACCCCACAGTTAATGAATAGATTTCATATTTATTGCATTTGTTTATAAAAATATGCTTTGCTTTTCTGATTAAATGGCTGGTGGCAGGGACTATAACTTAATTACATATTACTTAATTGGTGTATTCGTGAATAATATGGAGTTAATTTTTTAAAAACGAAGTAATTAAATTGTATAATACGTTGCTACTATTCTAATGTCAAACAGATTTCTCTGTTGATTTTGAAACTTTGACTCAAGTCTTGTCAAATGTATAATCAGTTCACTTAACACTAAATTTGGGATAGGTTACTAGTAAGATTATATACAGGTATACACACAACACACACCCAGCTCAAATCTGCTCCAGCCATTTATTTACAATATATGCACAATATATTCCAATGTAAGAAAAGTCTGCAGGTAACTTCCAAAAGTGAAACTCCAGCCCAGCCAGAGTAGCGCAGTGCTTGAGTGTCAACCTATGAACCAGGAGGTCACGGTTGGTTTGATCCCCGATCAGGGCACAGGCCCGGGGTTGCGGATTCTATCCCCAGTGGGGGGCGTGCAGGAGGCAGCCGATCCATGATTCTCTCTCATCATTGATGTTTCTATCTCTCTCTCTCTCTCCCTTCCTCTCTGAAATCAATAGAAATATATTTTAAAAATAAATAAAAGCGAGACTCCACTTGGAGCCTCTGGTGGACATTTTGTTATTGAAATTTAGCATTTCTCGGTCTTATTACTGTCTCCTATGATTTAAGTGGAAACGATTGAAAACCCACTGTGAGAAAATGACTTAACTCTGCTGTCGGCGGCTTTAGGGCAGGGCCACTGCGGGACTGGCTTCCTGTGGAACAGCTCCGGGCGCAGTCCATGTGTGCAGAATCTGAATGGAGAATTTCAGTGAAATGATGCTGAAAATTTCCCATCAGCTCCAGCTATCCATCTGAAGTTAAGCCGGCAGAGCTGCTGCCCTGCGTAGAGGAGTCATTCATAATGAGGTTTCTGCTGAGATCCCTTCGCTGACAGTACAGAATGAAATGCTTCCCCTTTGAGGGTTTTGTGCCGATCACGCGTGGCTGGTGTCTTTAACTCAAGGGAAAATCGTAGCATTTATTATCATTAAGGTTTCTGATACCTTATGGGGCAAGAAATGAATGAAATTAGCTCGATTACTTATTTTGTAAGGACAAAGAAATAGAAGCTCAGAGAGGTTGAGTGACTTATTAATGTCACATAGCTAGCTGCTGTCGAAAGTACAGTGGCTAGGCCCTAGCCGGTGTGGCTCAGTGGGTAGAGCGTCGGCCTGAGGACCAAAGGGTCCTGGGTTCGATTCCGATCAAGGGCACTTACCTCGGTTGTAGGCTCCTCCCCAACCCGGGCCCTGGTCTGGGCGCGTGCAGGGGTCAACCAATCAATGTGTTTCTCTCACATCAACGTTTCTCTCTCTTTCCTTCTCTCTTCCACTCTCTCTAAAAATCAGTGGAAAAATATCCTCGGGTGAGGATTAACAACAAAAGCATAAGTGACTTGGGGTCTCAGTTCTACTGCACCCATCACAGAACATCCTATGAAATGATTAGAAATTAATTATTACTCATTTTTGAACTTGACCTTTTCCTACCCAGTTCTCCAGGTAGAGCCTTACTCCATGTACCTGATGCATAGGGGAAAGGACATTTTCCAGGGGGCCATTTCAGTGTAAAACTTTCCCGTGAAGTATTTAGGGCATTCCCAATACTCAGGATCAGAGAGCTTAGTTCTCCACACACTTCTGTGGAATTATAAGTTGCTACAGCCTTACTGGAGAGAGTTTTGGAAGTTTAACAGCCTTAAAAAGGGCGTTTCTTCCCATCTCGCAGTTACATTCTAGGATGATACTTAAAGTGGAAAAAACCCCACAAACCTCAGAAATGTACACACACACACACATACACACACACACACAGAGTCACTGTAGCATTGTTTAACATTGAAAGCATACTTGACTCTTTATAGATAAGTCAGGCCAGGAAATACGTCAATTGTAGCAGGGGTTTAAGTTAGTTAGATCAAAGAGGCATTGATGGAGGTGTGTTTTTTTTTTGTTTTGTTTTTTTAAAAATGTTTTTTATTGATTTTTAGAGGAAGAGGAAAGGGGAAGGAGAGAGAGAGAAACATCAGGGATGAGAGAGAATCATGGATCGGCTGCCTCCTGCACGCCCCACACTGGGGATCGAGCCTGCAACCCGGGCCTGTGCCCTTGACCGGAATCAAATGCAGGACCCTTCCATCCGCAGGCCGACGCTCTATCCACTGAGCCAGACCAGCTAGGGCTGCCTCTACTCTTGAAAGAAAAAGGGTGCTTAATGCATTTGAGCCCAGAGGCAGGCAGACTAAGGTCACACAGAAGTCAGAGTCAGGTGGGCTACATTCTCCTCATGCATTCCAAATGAAGAGGCGAGGCCGGGGTTAACCCTGAAGGACGCCACCTTGAACCCCTCGCTCTCTTTATGGGGCAGGCCAAGAGTCCCCGCCTATTATCTTATTGTCCGTGCTCGCTTGGCAGGGCCCAGGCCCAGCCTGGTTATGGATTAACAAGGTGATCAATAGCAGAGCCTGCCCCCTCCCTCACGGCAGGGGGAAAATGAACTCCGAACGCAGTCACACTTGTATTGATCAAGGATATAGGTCTCACTTTCATTACCTCTGGCTGCTGATAGCCCGCAAATAATGGGATGAGTCCCTAATCTCTCTGATTCTCAGCGGGCCCTTCACCCCGCCTGTCCACACGCCGGGCTGGCGTGTTCTTCCATCTTGATGCGCACCCCATGCAATCCGTGGGGCTCTACCTCCCCCTCTCCCGTCAGGCCTGGTCAATCAGAGCTAATAACATCGCTGTTCGCCAGGGACCTTGGCTCCGGCGACTTCAGAATGCAGTCTCCACACACGGCGAGGAGGGGCAGTGTACAGCCGGCGACTTGTGGGGACAGAGCGAGGGGACTCTTCTCGACCACCCAACACTGAACCCATCGAACTTCTTCAGGCTCTCGCCTGCTTCTACCCAAGTGGCCCCGATTTTACACATTGAATCGTTCAAGTCTCTTGGAGGGCGAATCTCGTCTTAGCTGCCTCTGATCCCAGGACTGGAACTGATACAGGCCTCAAGCTTTTATTATTTTTTAATTTTTATTCATTTCAGAGAGGAAGGAAGGAAGAGAGAGAAACAGCAATGATGAGAGAGAATCATGGATCGGCTGCCTCCTGCACGCCCCCCACTGGGGATCGAGCCTGCAACCCGGGCATGTGCCCTGACTGGGAATCGAACCCTGACCTCCTGGTTCATAGGTCAATGCTCAACCACTGAGCCACGCCAGCTGGGCGAACCCAAGCTTTTGTACCACCGTGAATATTGGCTCTCTGTGTAGGCATGGGCTGTGGTCCCCTTACCTCTATGTCTTTTTTCTTCTTTTTTAAATATGTTTTTATTGATTTCAGAGAGGAAGGTAAAGGGATAGAGAGAGATAGAAACATCAATGTTGAGAGAGAATCATGGATCGGCTGCCTCCTGCACGCCTCACACTGGGGATCGAGCCTGCAACCTGAGCATGTGCCCTTGACTGGAATCAAACCCGGGACCCTTCAGTCTGCAGGCCAACGCTCTATCCACTGAGCCAAACTGGCTAGAACATCCTCCATGTCTTAATGACCTTGGGCCTTTCCTGTTAAATAGCTGTAGAAAATACCTATAAAAGTGGAGGAATTTCAGACTTGATATTGTGTTGATTTTATAATTACACGTAGTGTGGTAGGTCAGAAACCACATAGCTTTTGGGCCGGAAGCCCTACTTTCTGAGTTCTGGAAGCTCTCCATACTCAGATGAGGATGCTATAATTGGCAAAAAATAGATCACTTACGTTTAGAAAACTCTCATCAGCTCTAATTTCTGAGATGAAAGAGGACCTCAATGAGAGTTTTAGAAAAAGAATTCCATTCAGAAGTACAGGTATTTTTCCATGTGTTAATAATTTATGATGACTTGATTGCCTGTTTTTTTCTCCCTTCCTCCCTTCCTCCCTCACTCTTCCTTCCTTCTTTCCTTCCTTCCTTCCTTCCTTCCTTCCTTCCTTCCTTCCTTCCTTCCTTCCTTCCTTCCTCCCTCCCTCCCTCCCTCCCTCCCTTCCTTCTTCTTTTTTGATCTGCAACTTCTTTCTTTTCTTAAAATCAAAGTTAAAAAAGACAAACTTGCCTTGGCCAGTATGGCTCAGTTGGTTGGGCATCAGCCTGTGTACCTAAAGGTTGACGGTTCAATTCCTGGTCAGGGCACATGCTGGGGTTGCAGTCTTGATCCCCAGCAGGGGGCGTGCAGGAGGCAGACGATGAATGATTTCCTCTCCCTCTTCCCCTCTCTCTAAAAAGCAATACAAATATTAAAAAAGGAAAAAAACCCTTCATCTTCTAATTACAGATGTCAGTCGTGTTAGCTAGACTTCTGGCTTCTAGGTCAGCGGTCGCCAACCTTTCAGACCTCACGGACCACCAGTGGTCCATGGGCCACCGGTTGGCGACCGCTGCTCTAGGTGGAGGTGGGCAAAGTGGGGGGAGCTGGGGAGGGTAAGGGACTTTGCTTGGGGTGATGGTGCAGTGAGCTGATGATGTCTGATTGAGTTGGACATGAGGATCTGAATGCTTTGGAGAACCAATGTCACCCCAATGAATTCAATATAAAAAAAAATGGCATTGGCCCTACCTGGTCTGGCTCAGTGGATAGAGCATCGGCCTGCGGACTGAAGGGTCCCAGGTTCAATTCCGGTCCAGGGCACATGCCCAGGTTGCAGGCTCATCCCCAGTAGGGGGCATGCAGGAGGCAGCCGATCTATGATTCTCTCTCATCATTGATGTTTCTCTCCCTCTCCCCCCCCCTCTGAAAGCAATAAAAATCTATTTTTTAAAAAATGGCATTGAACAGATCTAGGGAAGAGGCTACTGAAATTCATTATTTTCCTCCACCAAATTATTTGAGCAAAATGAGAGCTAGCAACAGTGGCTTTACCTGTCCCATAGAAGCTCAGGGAACGGCCCCCTATTGAATCGGTTGTGAGAAAAACTGTCATATTTTCCGCTGCCAATCTGATGACGACAAATGGGCAACGGCACAAAAGTTGAGACCCCGATGATCACGTGCAACGAAGCCAATGGAATGATCGGCTCGAATTCAGCCCCTGGGGTCTGGCTGGGGCTCCCCAGCTCCCGTCCAAACAATTTGTACACCTGTTAAGGACGGAATCAAATATGACAGCGGTACAAAGTCCAGGGATTAAAGCGATCCACGCTGAGCTCTCAAAGCCCAGGTAATTGCAGGTCTCATTCCCTCCTTTTGTTCGGCAAAGCTGCGTTTGAAATTTGACAAGGAAGTCCCCTTCTTGCTTTTTATACAAGGTTGTAGGTGGAATTTCACCCGATTCTCTCTTTTCTTTTTTTAAAAAAGATATATATTGATTGATTGATTTCAGAGAGGAAGGGATAAAGATAGACAGAAATATCAGTGATGAGAGAGAAGCATGGACCGGCTGCCTCTTGCACGCCCCCTACTGGGGATCGAGCCCACAACCCGGGCATGTGCCCTGACCAGGAATCGAACTGTGACCTCCTGGTTCATAGGCCGACGCTCAACCACTGAGCCACACGGTCCAGGCCCCCCTTTTCTTCTTCACTCTGTTTTGATTTCATGGAAGGAGATGACGGTAGACCAGCGATGGCGAACCTATGACACGCGCGTCAGAGGTGACACACGAACTCATTTTTTTGGTTGATTTTTCTTTGTTAAATGGCATTTAAATATATAAAATAAATATCAAAAATAGAAGTCTTTGTTTTACTATGGTTGCAAATATCAAAAAATTCCTATATGTGACACGGCACCAGAGTTAAGTTAGGGTTTTTCAAAATGCTGACATGCCGAGCTCAAAAGGTTCGCCATCACTGCAGTAGGCCCATCAGTGGATGGCTTTGTTTACCTGGTAGATTTTGGAACTACCTTTTTTTTTTTTTAATATATTTTATTGATTTTTTACAGAGAGGAAGGGAGAGGGATAGAGAGTCAGAAACATCAATGAGAGAGAAGCATCAATCAGCTGCCTCCTGCACACCCCCCACCGGGGATGTGCCCGCAACCAAGGTACATGCCCTTGACCGGAATCGAACCCGGGACCCTTCAGTCCCCAGGCCGACGCTCTATCCAGTGAGCCAAACCAGCCAGGGCTGGAACTACCTTTGATGACAAACTCTTTTACCTATTTTTTTTTTTTCCAAAATCCTGGGAGGATGAGAGGAAAGTGGGCATGGCTTAGGCTGGCCAGAACGCTCACTCTGTTTTTCGTAAAGATGGAAAGAGAAGACACTCATGTGTCCTTGTCCCCTCTGAGGCATGGCGCTCACTTAGCTCTGATTCGCTATACTTTTTGTTGTTGTTAATCCTCACCTGAGGATATTTTCCCATTGATTTTTAGAGAGAGGGGGAGAGAGAGCAGAACTTCGAGTGAGAGAAACACATCGATTGGTTGCCTCCTGCACCTGCCCTGACCAGGTCCAGGCCGGGGAGGAGCCTGCCACTGTGGTGCGTGCCCTTGACCAGAATCGAACCCGGGACCCTTCAGTCGGCAGGCCGACGCTCTATCCACTGAGCCACACCGGCCAGGGCTGATTCGCTACACTTCTCAGCCGGCCAGCGTGCTACCGAATCCCTGATGCTGCCGTAATTGTGTGTGTGATCTCCCATCACGGGTGTCATCAGCGGTTATCAAACGTAACAGAGATAAAACCGAGACATTATTGATTGGTTCTGCTGTGCAAACCTCCCAGGCTTCCCCTGCGAGGGGTCTCCTTCTGGGGGAAGCTGGCTGTGTCCTTCCCATCATGCTCCCGCCCTCAGACCCCCGGCGGCTTCGGAGCTTGCTTTGGAGGCACACATCAATCATATAATTAAGACGTCTTACGGCAGCGACAGCGACCCCCCCATTGGGCGGGCCTGCTCCCTGGTCTGCCGCCCGATGTTAATTCCGCTCCCGGCCTCCCTTTCATGTGGGTGGCATCACGGCTGCTCTCTGTTTAGGGCTCTCTGTGGCATATTTCCTGTTGATCCAGGTTTAACCAGACAGACCCCTCTTTAAATTGAAACCCTCCTCCCTGATTCCTAAGATTAATGGATGCTAACAAAGGAAGCCGGATTCTTTTTATTTTATTATTATTATTTTTTGGTTAATCCTCACCCGAAGATATGTTTCCATTGATTTTTAGAGAGAGTGGGAGAGGGAGAGACACGTCGATTGGTTGCCTCCTGCACGAGCCCTGACCAGGGCCCCACCAGGGAGGAGCCTGCAACCCAGGTACGTGCCCTTGACCGGAATCGAACCCGGGACCCTTTGGTCCGAGGGCCGATGCTCTATCCACTGAGCAACACCGGCCAGGACAAGGAAGCCATATGCTTTCCCCCTGTCCTAGACAGCTCGGCCACGCCCTTCAGAAATGATGCTACGTGATGCCAAACGTTCGGATGGCAAAGGAAGAATTGGGACCATCTGCCAGATGTGCCAGGGGGCCAGATGTTTGGTATCATGTGGGCAAAGCAGCGGTTCTCAACCTGTGGGTCGCGACCCCTTTGGGGGTCGAACGGACCCTTTCACAGGGGCCGCCTATGACCATCAGAAAACACATAGATAATTACATAGTTTTTGTGATGAATCACTATGCTTTCATTATGTTCAATTTGTCACAATGAAATTGGGGGTCACCACAACATGAGGAACTGTATTAAAGGGTCGCGGCATTAGGAAGGTTGAGAACCACTGGGGTAAAGCATCCAGATCACTGACCTTTAAAAAAAGCAAATTCTCATCAAGTCAGGCAAACACATACAATTCCAATTCCCATTCCTCGTTTTTTGTTGTTGTTGTTTATTTGTTTGTTTTCCCTCCACAGTCTTGATCAAATCCTGCAGTCCCTTTGCTTTTCCTGCCTTTCACCTTCCCAGTCATTGCTACCTTTTAAAATATATATATATATATATATATATATATATATATATATATATATATATATTTTTATTGATTTCAGAGAGGAAGGGAGAGGGAGATAGATAGATAGATAGATAGATAGATAGATAGATAGATAGAAACATCAATGATGAGAGAGAATCATGGATCAGCTGCTCCTGCATACCTTACATTGGGGATTGAGACCGTAACCTGGGCATGCGCCCTGACTGGGAATTGAACCACAACCTCCTCGTTCATAGGTTGACGCTCAACCACTGAGCCATGCCAGCCTGGCCCAGTCATGTTACCTTAACATCTAATATAAAAAGAGGGATGGAATCCAGGCAGGATAGTGAGGGAGGTGTCTCTTGCAAACATCTGAGCGGAGTGGCCATTCTGGCGGCATTGCTACTAGATGTTTTTCTATGGCACAAACCCTACCACTGTGGGTCTCCCCCGGAACGTGCATTTCTTGGAATAAAAAACAAGACCTCCGGCAGAAAAAGCCTTCGGTTTCTGTCTGAACAGGGCCGGCCCCCTGCTGAGCTTAACCAAATCTCACTCTGAAACACAAGCAACAGATTAATCACCTCTCCTGTCTTCATGCCTGGTGTTGAAGCATACGGCTCTCGGCTTCAATAAGATCATAAACTATCTCCAGTTTAGGTTCTTGTTAGAGAATTATTTCATGAGATGTTGGCAATTCAGCATCTGCCAAAGGTTTGTTCAAACATCTTGTATTCATGTAGAATGTTGATCTTTTTTATTTAACTAGCTGGGCCATTTAACCCACCTTCCTGGGCCGGTGGCTCCCCTGTGTGAGCCCAGTCACTTGCCAGGTCTGCAGGGAACCCAGGGACAACTGTGTGTCCAGTTTTTTTCTAAAACAGAACTTGACGCCAGAAAGTTTTTTTTTTGTTTTTTTTTACAAAAACCTTATAAAAAGACCAGGAACTGCTTTCTGATTTGAGTTTAGTTTCTAGAAGTTTTGTTGCTGTAAAAAAAAAAGGTGCTATACCTTTCTTTGAGCAGAAAAAGAAAACCATATGCCCCGTCAGAGCCTGTCCTCTTTGAGGTCAGCTCCCTAGCAACGGTCTCCAGGGAGAGTGTCTGCTTCCTTTGCTGCCTTTGGAAAAGTGGTCGTCAGCCCTCGCTGCACGTCAGCATTTCCTGAGCAGTTCAAAGCCTGGAAACTCTGACTTAATTGATTTGGCTTCGAGCTTATTGGGTAAGACCTTCTGGAAGTTGGTGGAGTCGATAGACGCAATATACAAACTATATTAAATTCTTATGTTCAGCAGAAGACAGGATATACATGAATAGATACAGAACACCATTAAGCAAGCGAGGGAACTAGCAAGGGGGCCCTGGACGAGCCACTTAACCTGTCTGCCTTTGCTTCCTCATCATCATTGCCAAGGTCGTGGCAATGGACTCACCTTGGTCGTGGTCTCCTGGCCTCTGGGTTCCCCCAGCCTCGCTCAGTCCTTGGCCTCTCACCCTCCACTTGGCACCTCCGGTCATCTTTTCTGCCTGCTGCTTCCCCTCCTTCTTTCTCAAGACCCTCAAATGACTCCCCATTAGCTCCCGGGTCATTTGCAAATGACGACCTATTGGCTTCAAAGGCCTTTAGTCAAGAAATCCCTTCTATGTCACTTTCCATCTCTCCCTGCCCTGCTCCTTGTAGCTGCCAGATTCCTCTCCACCAGGCAATTCTGGTTCCTTCTCTCTCTTTATTCCTCTGACCACTGCTTGTTTCTGCCTAAGGGGGGAACTTTCTAGATAATGCATACCTGGCCTCAGCCACTTCCCATCATCCTAGAGCAAGCACGTCAAACTCAAAGGCTCACACGGGGCCCAATAAACAAGAGTGTATGTGGCCGGAAAACAACAAAAGCTTCCATGTTCATAGAAACGTAGGTTTATTTCGGTAGAGACATGCTGAACGCAAAGGGCTTTGAAATAAATGAGTCATCGTTAACATAAAATTATAGAACATTTAATAAAAATTAGTATTTTTCCTTGAACATTCACTTACCAGACACTGAATAACTGCATAAATGAATAAACGTAACGCAAATATAACCTATTTTTCTGGTTCTCTGAAAGCGAAATATTTCCTGTTGCACATACCAAACAAGTCAGTCCAAGGCTAATGACGTGGCCATCGGCTGCTAAAATATTCGCTGCTGGTATCAGTGCACAGAAATGGTGTGCCTGTGCGTAAGGCGTGTAAGGGAAATAAATGCAACACGATGATAGTAATCAGTCATTAGTGAATGTTGTGGTTCATTATTAATAATTACGTATAACAGGATATTGTAAAAATTACGTAACAGAATTTTTATTAAAATGTTTCTTACATACCGTTATATTGGCTAGGCTGCAAAAATATGCATTGTGGGCCACGAGTTTGACATGCTTGCACTGAACACTGCTTGCTTCATTCAGCCTAAGGCAGAACTTTCTAGATAACGCATACCTGACCTTAGCCATCCTAGAGTTAACCCTTCCTACAACCTCAGCGATCTACTACTGCCGTATAACTCTGTATCCAGGCGTTGCTAGTCTGAGATACATCAGAGAGTCACTGAGGGACCTACTTAACCCAAACATGCAGAACTGACCATATAGAGCAGCGGTTCTCAACCTGTGAGTCGCGACCCCTTTGGGGCTCGAATGACCCTTTCACAGGGGTCGCCTAAGACCATTGGAAAACACATATATAATTACATATTGTTTTTGTGATTGATCACTATGCTCTAATTATGTTCAATTTGTAACCATGAAAATACATCCTGCGTATCAGATATTTACATGATGATTCGTAACAGTAGTAAAATGAGTTATGAAGTAGCAACGAAAATAATTTTATGGTTGGGGGTCACCACAACATGAGGAGCTGTATTAAAGGGTGGCGGCATTAGGAAGGTTGAGAACCACTGATATAAAGGAAGGTAGCAAAAAACAGATACATAATTCGGATTTTCTGTACACTGTCCAGGTCACTTCGTGGTCTGCCTCCCCCCCCACCCCTCCTCCCGGCCCCAATCATTAATCAATAAGCCAATTGCCCTTTCTCTCTTCTCACATATGTTTCCTCAGTAAGTGTAGGAAATGGGTCTCTGTGCTCCATCTCCAGCATAGTCAACTTTTATTTATTTATTTATTTATTTATTTTTTATATTTTATTGAATTTTTACAGAGAGGAAGGGAGAGAGATAGAGAGTTAGAAACATCGATGAAATGGAAACATCGATCAGCTGCCTCCTGCACACTCCCTACTGGGTATGTGCCCGCAACCAAGGTACATGCCCCTGACCAGAATCGAACCCGGGACCCCTGAGTCCACAGGCCGACGCTCTATCCACTGAGCCAAACCGGTTAGGACAGCATAGTCAACTTTTAATGGAAATGGTTACCGAATTGCCCCCGGCAAACAGAATGTAGGGAGGACAGAAGAAGATAGAAGAACAAAGAACTGTGTATGTGAGCCAACATCCCACCCCCCACCTCCAGGCGTCTGCCTCAACTAGCCAGGGGGAGGTGGGACAACTAGAAAAGGCCTCAACCCATTTTTTCAAATGGCCCAATGGGAGACAGCAAGACCTAGGCCAGGTATGAGGAAACAGGTGACCAAATAGTACTCAGCCAATGAGGAACCGGAGGGACTGAATAAATAGGCTGTGATTGCTACTCTGAGTGTGCCTGTACAACCAGATGGACACCCGCTCTCCAGAACGTATTAAAAGTCTTGTTTTTGCCATACTTCTGTCTCTGAGTCCATTATTTGAATTCAGACAGGTGAGCAGTTCTCACAGTAAGTCTTTAAAATGGAAATAGAACCCAATACCTTAGATCTGGGGCTAATATGATTAATTTCTCATTGCAACTATGTCCAGGAGGAATGCAAGAGGCATTTGACCATGAATCACCACATCTTCTGTTTTGAGTTTATTTTTTAAATTTATTTCTATTGATTTCAGAGAGGGAGGGAGAGGGAGAGAGAGATAGAAACATCAATGATGAGAGAGAATCATGGACTGGCTGCCTCCTGCACGCCCTACACTGGGGATGGAGCCTGCAACCTAGGCACGTGCCATGACAGGGAATGGAATCCTTGACCTCCTGGTTCATAGGTCGACGCTCAACCACCGAACCACACCAGCGGGGCTCAGTGAACTGCTTTTATTTTTGTCAGCAAACTGTGTCATTTACCACAGTCAGAAAACTCCTGTTCTGGTGGGTCTGTATCAGAGTTCCCACAAATCAGGTTAATTGGTGATCAACAGAGCTTTTCCTGCCTTTAATGAGGCCTCCTCGCCCAAGGCAAGGCCTACCTCTTGATAAGGGACTTGCTTTTTCCTTCTTCTGAACTCTTTGATCACTTAAGGAAAAAAAAAAAAATACCAGTAGGAACAACCACCAGGAATGTCATTGTTTTTTAATTGCCTGATTACCAAACGTTGGAGATAAAAGATAGATGTGCTCAATTAATAACATTTACATAGATTAGCATCACTAACAAGCCTCATTAGGAGCTGCTGGGTTTTGTTGAGATGGTGTCCCCTGTCATTTGCTCTTTCCTGGTGGTGTGATCGAATGTACCTTTAGGATGACAAAACGTGGCCTTCTCATCTAGTTCTATTTATCACACAGCAAGGTATTTTATTTTATATTTTTAAAATACATTTTTATTGCTGAAACCGGTTTGGCTCAGTGGATAAAGCGTCGACCTGTGGACTGAAAGGTCCCTGGTTCGAGTCCGGTCAAGGGCATGTACCTGGGTTGCGGGCACATCCCCAGTAGGAGGCAGCTGATTGATGTTTCTCTCTCATCAATGTTTCTAACTCTCTATCTCTCTCCCTTCCTCTCTGTAAAAAATCAATAAAATATATTAAAAAATACATTTTTATTGATTTCAGAGAGGTAGGGAGAGGGAGAGAGAAACATCAATGATGAGAATCATGAATCAGTTGCCTCCTGCACGCCCCCTACTGGGGATCGAGCCCGCAACCCGGGCACGTGCCCTGGACCTAAATCGAACCCGGGGACCTTCAGTCCGTAGGCCGACGCTCTCTCCACTGAGCCAAAGCGGCTAGGTCAGCAAGGCATTTTAATATCCAGCCAGGTTTTTCATGAATTAAAAGTTAGTATTACCTGGTGCAGATTTAACGAAAGGTTTCAGAGGTTAATCAAGTCCAGAAACTGTTTCGAAACTGGGACTATATTTTATAGCAGTAAAGAGAGCAACAAAAGGAATAGTTATCTAATGGGCACTTATAAAACCCTTTGCAATGGATTGTCCCTACTGATATTCATAATCACCCCATGACAAGCATATCATTCCAGAAATAGATAGATAGATAGATAGATAGATAGATAGACAGACAGACAGATAGGTAGATAGTTTGATAGATGGATGGATAGGAGGTATCCTGTATTTGGCACCTCACTCAGAAAGTTCAGAATTTACCAACTACATGTAAAAACCACTTATTTTAAGCAGCTGTATTTGGTTCTGCCTTTTTTCCTTTTATATTTTATAGAGCTTAGATACCTTCCTGGATTAATCACAAGCAAGCATGTCTGTGTTCACATAGGTGAGCATCATAAAGCCCCTTTCATTCACCGATCGCCTCTCCTGTGCCTCACACTTTATTTTATTTTATTTTTTAAATATATTTTTGATTTCAGAGAGGAAGGGAGAGGAAGAGAGAGAGAGAAACATCAATGATGAGAGGGAATCATGGACCGGCTACCTCCTGCATTCCTGCTACTGGGGACCGAGCTCACAACCCCGGGCAAGTGCCCTGATCAAAATCGAACCCGGGACCCTTCAGTCCATAGGCTGACTCTCTATCCACTGAGCCAAACCCACTAGGGCTGTGCCTCACACTTTAAACATCTCGTGTCATTAACCCGCCAACAGCTCAGGGAAGGCAGGAATATAAGCGTCGCCGCTGTATACACAAGCAAAGGCTCAGAGTTTAGGTGAAGAGCCCATATCACGCAGACTCACTCTGATTGTCAAGTCCGCGTTCACTGCACAACCTTGTGCATCTAGAAAAAGAATTCACTAGTATGCTGAGCAGAAGCAAATGTTCAGGATAACCTACAACTAACCAATCAGGAGTCGTATTGTAGTTAAGAGGTTAAGAGTGTGGGTGCTGTATGTTGACGCCCTGGGTTTCGATCTTGACTCTCACTAGGATTTGAACTTGGAAAGATTACTTAAGCTCTGTGCCCCTCAATTTTTCTTCTATAAACTTGGTGTTATAATAGAACAGAGTTCCTATGAACAATGCCTAGCACACAGTAGGTGCTCAATAAATGTTAGTTATTCATCTTCTGAGAAAAAAAGAATAAAATTCATGTTTTGTTCTGAAATCAATACATGCTCATTTTAGAAAAGAAGAAAGAAGCAGAAAATAGACGGATCAGTTCCATGTAGTTTCACTATATAGATAATCTATAATAATAAAAGGGTAATATGCTAATTAGACCGGACGTCTTCCGTTCATCATTCCGGACATCCTTCTTGATGAAGCTAGGGCCGGAGGGAAGCCAGCCCAGGTGTCAGGTGTCAGAGGGAAGCCAGTGACGGCAGCCAAGGGAAGGAAGGCCTGCTCTTGCACGAATTTTCATGCATCGGGCCTCTAGTCACTATTAATCAGTATATTCCTATTTCTTATTTTGCTAAGTATTTAAAACATAATTGTGATTTCATGAGAATATGTAATCTATACAAATGAAAAAGTCACGTGTACTTTTTCTGATTATAAAAATAATACATAATTATTGTATGAAATTTTAAAAAATAAGTGAAAGAACCGTAAATTTTTGCTTTTAATTATAAAAGCTATCCATGTTCATTATAGCAGATTAAAATATTTTATAAAAATGAACATAAAGCCATGGAGAATTCCATTCAACAGAATAATTATTTACATTTGATGTATGTTATTCTAGACATTTTATGCTGTGTATTTTACATATATATATATCAATTATTTGAACTCTAGAGAAGAACATACCATATATAGGAATATTTATGCTTAAGCATCAATTGTACAGCAAAATCTGTGAGTTCCAACTCAAGGGTGATGTGGAGAAGGGCAAAGTGGTAGAAATATTTGCCAAAGGTGGTTTATGGATCTTTTCCAATGGAAAAAAACACACAGCTAATGAAATGGCTGTCCAATATGACATTTAACACTGCAGAAAATCATTACTCAAATTCCTTGGTAGTGAAATCAGACATGCAATCCTCCAGGTAACTCTATTTTGTGGCTGAGAAAAGAAATTTGTTTTTAATCTAACGATTCCCTTGACACATTTCCCCAAGCTGTTGAGCCAGTGTTAGATGGCCGGGTTTTTTTTAAAAAAACATAGATTTTAAAGAACATGATAAGATGAATTCCATTTTTTAAATGCTAAAGTAATTGGAGTGTTTTTAAGGCAACTGCTGGCCATTTTCACTTCTGTATTCCCAGCACTGAGCTCAGGCCTGGCTCAATGTGTATGTACTGAAATGACTGATTCAAATAAGACATCATCTGTAAAGTGCTGGTGATCTATTTATTGTCCTGTTTGGATGATAAATTAAAATACAATGGTTGTAAAATTTCCAACAGTACAAACATATTCAACTCAGATGGTGAAAATAGCTATAAAAGTGAGTTACTGTGAACCTGTTTTCTTTCATTTTAGCTCCACTGCGTAACTAGAAGGGTAGACACTCTAAGACAGCGGTTCTCAACCTGTGGGTCGCGACCCCTCTGGGGGTCGAACGACCCTTTCACAGGGGTCGCCTAAGACCATCGGAAAACACATGTATAATTACATACTGTTTCTTTGATTAATCACTATGCTTTCATTACGTTCAATTTTTAAGAATGAAATTGGGGGTCAACACAACATGAGGAACTGTATTAAAGGGTCGCGGCATTAGGAAGGTTGAGAACCGCTGCTCTAAGAGTTCATGCCTTTGTTAGCTCTGCCTGAGCAGCGGCAGCCATGGCCACCCATGTTCACCAGCAGGACTTCTCCAGGAAACCATGGCCTTTACATCCCACCTCAGGGTCTATGGGTCAGAGAATGGATCAATGACAAAGCAATTGGGGAGCCTTTGGTCAACCGCCTCCTGATCTCTCTTACTCTAGTTTTTTCTTAATGTATTTTTTTTTTTATTGATTTCAGAGAGGAATGGAGAGGGAGAGAGAGAGAGAAACATCAATGATGAGAGAGAATCATTGATTGGCTGCCTCCTGCATGCCCCCTACTGGAAATTGAGCTTGCAACCCGGGCATGTGCCCTGACTGGGAATTGAACCGTGACCTCCTGGCTCACAGGTCGATGCTCAACCACTGAACCACGTGGGCCAGGCTCTCTTACCCTAATTTTTCACTTATATAAATACTCTCTTTCTACTAAAGAAAAACACATTCTGTTTCAATCAATGTGCTTCTCTAGGAAGAACGCAGAATTAAAAAAAAGGGACATAAAATCCAATTGACATAATCACTTTAGTGGATCTAGGATTTCATATTGGCGCAGTAAATCATTTTATTTTTCTGTTAGATGCAATAAGTAGTTTTTCTGATAGATGTTATCCCCAGGATTGCTATGTATTATGCAAACTTGGACAAATATGTACAAAATGCCGACACTCGAAATTAGCTTGCCTCTCTAATTAGTTATTTAATAAAAACAGCCATCCTTAATCTCAGGCTAAAGTGTCAAAGGTGGATACAGGAAAACCTCCTTTTCTAATTACTATTTTATTGAATGATCAGTTGCAAAAAGAAAAAAAATAAGGAGGAACCATTTAAATTGTCTCATAAAAAAACATCTACCTAGAAAATAAAACCATACAATTTTCTAGAGCCTTAAGGGGCTAAATTTGCTTAAGGTCACCCACCTAAGATTAGAACCTAATTCTCCTGGCTCCCTGACAACTGCACTTTAAAAGAAATAAGAAAAAAAAAATACACAAACACACACACACACACACACACACACACACACTCACACACACACACACACACTCTAGAGGCCCGGTGCACGGATTTGTGCACTGTGGGGTCCCTTGGCCTGGCCTGCATCCTCTCGCAATCCGGGACCCCTCAGGGGATGTCAGAGGGCCAGTTTCAGCCCGATCCCTGCAGGCCAGGCTGAGGAACCCCACCAGTAAATGAATCCGTGCACCAGGCCTCTAGTATGCATATAAGAACTTTGGTTAATTTCTTCCAACCCCTCCCCCCCTTTTCTCTGAGATTCATAAGTCTGTTCCATGTTTCCATGTTTGTGCCTTGAGCGTCTGACCCCTGGGGGTCATTGTGCATCACAGCTACCAGCCAGTCAGCCAGTTGGCCAGTCAGCCAGTTCCTTAGGCTTTTATATATATAGATATATTTTATTGATTTCAGAGAGGAAGGGAGAGGGAGAGATAGAAACATCAATGATGAGAGAGAATCATGGATACGCTGCCTCCTGCACGCCCCCTTCTGGGGATTGAGCCGGCAACCCAGGCATGTGCCCTGACCAGGAACGGAACCGGTGACCTCTCGGTGCATGGGTTGATGCTCAACCACACCAGCCGGGCGACAATTGCACTTCTGATCCCACCATTGGACTGGCTGCACTGGTAACAGTTGATAACTATGCCTTGAACATTCCGGGACCCACTGTGAGATTGGAGTCACTCGAGGATTTAGGCAGACACAGGGAGCAAACAGGAGGGAAGTTTATTAGAGGGAACGGGGGATGGAGCCACAACTGGGGAAGGTTAGGACTCAGCCTTCACTGTCCTTGGGGTTGAATCTCATGCGCCCAAACAGCAAGGGGGGCAGGCGGAGGGATGTAAGTGTTGTAGTCTGATTAGATGGAGTGCGTTGTCCTTCAGACCGATGAGTGCTGGCCCGTTGAGGCTGTGGGCTGTAGGCGGCCGTTGCTATCGTTGGCCTGCTGCCTCCCGTTGAGCCAGATAGGGTGACCGCAGGCTGTTCCACAAGGTGGGGCTGGGGCCATGTTCTCGTTCGGGACTTTCTAGTCCGCCTGAGCCAATGTCCTCGCTGGCCTGTCACCCACCACCAGGGTTTCTAATGTTCGCTGTGGTCCCCAAGCTAAGTATCTCCATAAAACCACTTGGGAGGAGGAGATGAAACTGGCTGGCAAGTTTAACGTTGTTAAAGGAGGGATTCCCTTCCTTATTTTCATTCCAGTTTGTGTGTGTGTGTGTGTGTGTGTGTGCGCGCGCGCGCGCGCGCGTGTGTGGTGTGTGTGAGTGTGTGAATGTGTGAATGTGTGTTAGTGTGTGAGTGTGTGAATCTGAGTGTGTGTGTGTGTGTGTGTAGATGCGAAGAGTCCACAGACTGGACTACACTTCTCATCAGTAGTTTTACTAGATGAGCAATGTGACATACAGCTTTTTTTTAAATTTTTTTTTTATTGGTTAAGTTATTACATATGTGTCCTTATCCCCATGTTACTCCCCATCCCCCCCACTCTTGCCCTCACCCCCCTGTTGTCTGTATCCATTGGTTAGGCCTGTGGTTGGCAAACTGTGGCTCGTGAGCCACATGCGGCTCTTTGGCCCCTTGAGTGTGGCTCTTCCACAAAATACCACGTGCGGGCGCGCACGTGCAGTGCGATCGAAACTTCATGGCCCATGCACAGAAGTCGGTCTTTTGTGGAAGAGCCAGTATTTTGTGGAAGAGCCACACCCAAGGGGCATGGCGGCCCCCTGCTCTGCTGTCCTGGGGATCATAATGGCCCTCACACGAGTGATGGTTCTGGGACATGCCTCCACCCACTTACCTGATATGGAGATTCAGAGATGTCATCTGACTTAGAGGGTGAACATCTTGCCTCAGGTGTTGGCGTTTCAGGTATGTGAATGTCACTTGAGTATGAAATTCTTTAAAATCTTTCAATGCATCTGCTCTTTAGTTTTGGATGTTTGGGGGGGGAAATCACTAATTTGACAAGTTTTCTTAGTGACTTGGGACCCTCAAAAGCTGACTCTGAGTACGATGCAATTAAAAGAAAAATCACTCAGGATGTCGCAAAATGATCCCAACCAAAAACAAAGGTTTAATTTCATCCGGGAATTTCTAATGAATGATGTTTGAGTGGGGTTCAAATTCCCCAGTCATATCCCCACCCCCCCACCCCGCATCCTTCCTGCCATTTGGGGAAGTTGTTTAAGCCTGAGGGCACCTCTTAGCTCAACGCTAGCAGCCACATTGTATGCTGAACAGAACAGCAATTATAGCAGCAAAGAACCCTTTCATTCCCAGGATACTCACTCCAGCTCCCTTAGCAGGGCTCATCCACGTTTCTTTGTTTTATTGTGTTCACGCAAAGCCTAAAACCAAGTCTCCATTTACTCTTTTCCTGGGACAACCACAGAGGCGCTCCCTGCTTCTACCTGGCCCAGGTTTAGCCTGCAATTGAGTTTTCTAACCAAACGTTTCAGCAGAGCAGAGGGGCCCCCGGGACCCTTTGGTCCGCAGGCTGACGCTCTAACCACTGAGCTGAACTGGCTAGGGCAGGTAGTTAATACCTTTTTGGTGAAGAACTAGAGGCACACACACGGATGGGAACACAGCTGTTGTCTGAATAGACAGAGAGAGCACGAGGAATTTCAATACATAAAGAGGCTGCGATTGTGGGATTTTGTCTTAGCTTTGCGTTTTTTTCCCTTACATCTACTCCATTTGTTGACACTTACCCCGACGGTTACTCTAAAACCCATTTTTCACTTAAATCAATCTTATAGGTGGCATTTATATAGTGAGATGTCAACGCGTTCTTCAGGATATGTTGTTGCAAAATAGAAAACCAAGGGGGACAAAAGAGCATTAGCAAACGGAGGGCTGTTTGCAGATTTAAGCTCTAGCCACTTCCTCCATATGTGGGTTTTTCTTTGAAGCCTTGACCCAAAATCAACCCGATTCAGAAAAGTGCGTTTAAAACCATCCTCTTGGAATTGATACAAAAACATCGGCTCACTTATGTTTGAAAAATAAAACAAATTAACACTTTAAGGCACTTGTAAGAAGAGGACTTATGAGCTGCCGGTTCTCCCTGGCCTTCTGGTCACCCAACTCTGCCGCGAACACGAAGTCTTACATTAACCTTGGTCTGCTCTTTGCTGAATGTGCTGAGAAACACCCAGATGTTAATGCAATTCAAAAACAGTGAATGCAGGAAGTTGAAGTATCAATTATTGATGTTCAGGGCCAGTTTGTTTGTATTACAGAAATGTAACTCAATTTAACATGCATTTCTTGAGCGCCTACGTGACCCTCACCGGGCCTCTGAGATTCCTGATGGTGGGGAGAATCTCCAATAGAATCAGATGCTTTCTGCGGAAAATCTGGAAAATCTCACCAGGGAGACACGGCCTCATGCCCCCTCAACTAGAGGTAAAATGATGAAATGATGGAAAGGCCCATATGAGCAGGAAAGGGAGAGGCCCAAACTGGGAGCAACTGGTGCAACTCGGTGGACGTGGGGAACGCAAGGCTAGATGGTTATGGAGGGAGCAGTAGGACTGGGCAAGAAAAGACAAAAATAAGGGCAGGTTAGGTGGTGAGATCAGGTGGGGTGAGGGGCCTGGCTTGTGGGAGAATCTGTGAGCTGAGTTGGCAATCCAAGAAGGTGGGAGGCAGGAGGCCCAGCGCCTGGCAGGACTCTGACACTTGCATCCTGCAAGACCAGGGTCATCCTGCGAGACCAAGGTCATCCTGTGAGACCAGGCCATCCTGTGAGACCAGGTCATCCTGTGAGACCAGGTCATCCTGTGAGACCAAGGTCATCCTGTGAGACCAGGGTCATCCTGTGAGACCAGGGCCATCCTGTGAGACCAGGTCATCCTGTGAGACCAGGTCATCCTGTGAGACCAGGGTCATCCTGTGAGACCAGGGCCATCCTGTGAGACCAGGTCATCCTGCGAGACCAGGGTCATCCTGTAGGACCAGGTCATCCTGCAAGACCAAGGTCATCCTGTGAGACCAGGTCACTGCGAGACCAGCACCATCTGCAGGTTCTTCCCAGCTCGAGAACTCAATGGGCCTGGGAGCTCAGTTCTCTGGAAAAGTCCCTCCGGCAGGGGAAATTCAAAATTTTTATTTTTTTAAAATGCACTTTTAGAGGAAGGAAGAGGGAGAGAGAGAGAGAAACATCAATGATGAGAGAGAATCATTGATTAGCTGCCTCCTGCACACCCCCTACTGGGGATTGAGCCCACAACCCGGGCATGACCCTGACCGGGAATTGAACCGTGACCTCCCGGTTCATAGGTTGACGCTCAACCACTGAGCCACACCAGCCAGGCCTGTCATATATTAATTCTTTGTTTGATTGGCCGTCTCCCCCATCAGTCTCTATCCTCCATGAAGGCAGCATTTTATCTGGTTTATTTTGTTTCTCCTGCGGTATCCCCACCTTTCACAGCGTCTGGCACAGAACACACAGCAATAAGTAGCCGATCCATAAACAAACGAACGCGTCAAGACATGAACTTCCAAGCCAGACCGTTTCAATCTTTTCTCAGCTGGAAATGAGCTCCTGAAATGAAATGAGCTTGCAGACCATGAAAGCCACCGCACGGGTTTCCAAACCCTACCACCCACAGCCCGGGAACAGCGCGCTCAGGTTTGGGCACACGCAGACTGTTCGAGAACAGGACAAAACGGACGCCCTCCGCTGGCTGCTTTCCCTGCCTGGAAATGAACCGCGGGCCTTGGAGATTCCTTCTTGGAGGAGAGGAGACTGTGTGTCGGGAGGCACGCGTGACTTCCGTTTTGCCATGGGACGCGTTCCACGGGGAGCCCACCTCCCGCGCCGCGCTGCTCGCGCAGGTCTGGTTTATAGCAAGTTGGCTGGCGGTGGGCAGATCTGGAGCCGATGTTGTGCGTATAAATGACAGGGGGGCTGCATGGGGCTGGGGGCCCGGGTAGGCCCAACCCCCCTGGGTGCTCTGGGAACCCTCATTTGGTGAGCCCTTGACCCCTGACCTGTCCAAAGTGGCAAGTGTGTATGTGGGTGTGTGATGGTAATTATTTGGAAGGGCTCAACACTCTTTCCTAATCTCTGCTACTTCTAGACAACCTGTTGGCTTTTATCCCAGAGCCTAATCCTGATGGTGAGCCTCACGGTCCCAAACTTCTCTTTTTTCTTTGTCTTAAAATATATGTTTATTGATTTCAGAGAGGAAGGGAGAGGGGGAGAGAATCATGGATCAGCTGCCTCCTGCACACCCCACACTGGGGATCGAGCCCGCAACCCGGGCATGTGCCCTGACAGGGAATCAAACCGTGACCTCCTGGTTCTTAGGTCGATGCTCAACCACTGAGCCATGCCTGCCAGTCAATAAAAATACACTTTAAAAATGTTAAAAAATAATTCACTTTTTGTATTATGTCAAGGTGATACCCGTAAACAAAATTTTAAAATTCCGAGAATTCTTAAAAATGTCAAGAGCAACAAATGAACTTGAAAGTCTTCTGTCTGCAGGAGATATCAGGTGGAAACAGCGTGGCTGGAAGGATCCAGACCTTGTCTGAACGTTATAATATATGAAGACGTAATTGCTGTCAACGAATTTAATGTGGCCCCGTTGAGTAAAATCGGATGATTGCTTAGGGTTTCCCAAAAGCCCCTAAAATTGCTTCTCTACCACATGTAACCACATGTGGTACAAATAAAATGTGAGTCCAAGGAATGAGGAAAGATAAACATATAATTAAAAACAGCCCGCTAGGTGCTCGGGCTCATTCATTTGCGCAGTTATAGGCCCGCCATATATGGGCGTTGACTGTACCCCATAAAACACATCAATGCAGGTTGGGCCCCAATTATTCGACCTCAACAATAAATCTGTCCCAGGAATAGGATAAAAATGATAACTGTTGATCATTGTGGAGAGTGGCAGAATGTGAATAGTTACGCGTTCTTTTAAAAAAATATATATTTTTATTGATTTCAGGAGAGGAAGGGAGAGAGAGAGAGAGAGACACATCAATGATGAGAAAGAATCATGTATCGGCCGCCTCTTGCACACCCCCCTCTGGGGATCAAGCTTACAACCTGGGCATGTGCCCTGACTGGGAATTGAACAGTGACCTCCTGATTCATAGGTCGATGCTCAACCACTGAGCCACGCTGGCCGGGCACATATAATAGATTTTTAAAAAAATGCCAATTCAGCAGAGAATATACACGTATAATACTGTATAGCAGGGGTCCTCAAACTACGGCCTGCGGGCCACATGCAAATACAAATATTGTATTTGTTCCCATTTTGTTTTTTTACTTCAAAATAAGATATGTGCAGTGTGCATAGGAATTTTTTCATAGTTTTTTTTTAAACTATAGTCTGGCCCTCCAATGGTCTGAGGGACAGTGAACTGGCCCCCTGTTTAAAAAGTTTGAGGACCCCTGCTGTATAATTTGGGTTTTGTTATTTTTTTTGTGGTGTGTCTGAGTCACAGTTTTGACTGATGTGCAGGAATGGGGCTGTAGAATTCTCTCTTCCCTGTGCTTTATAATCAGCAAAGGTGGTTATGAACAGGTGTCAGAATTGTTAATAGCTTTTAAAGTTCACAGTCCCCACAGGCACCCCCTGGCCCTTGATTGTGTAAGGTCTGCTAATGTAACCAACGCCAGGAAGAGGTTTTAAATGCGCTCACGCTTTCCATATGCCATTTTCCCATCAAAATATTTCCCCTTATTTGGCCCAGCGAGCTAATGCATTTAGGAAACCCGGCAGCGGCCTCATACCCTGACCCCTTTCTTCTCATCAGCGCACAGTCCCGCGGAAAAGTGGGAGGCAATTAGGTAAATTAGGTAAAAAGTAATCCTTGGGTTTGATGGTCTTTGCTGATTCAGTAACCGTGAAAGTGGTTCCCCAATCGGGTGATGTTTTAGGCAACACGGAAGGAGATAAATTGCTGGGATCCATGTCTGTATCTATGGCTAATGGTCCTGTGTGGGAATCATTTCAATCCTGGGGGTAGCACACATCCCTGGGACCCGCTGCATAGCATCCTCATCTCCTGTGAACTCATGGGTGCTGGACTCTGCGTCCATCATCTTCACCCTGTCATCCCTGTCACCTGATTGAGCCAGGAAAATAACAATGGAAAACGTGTCTAGAATTGGAATACGATCCGGTAGCAGATGTAACGGGAAATACAGGCCCTTCTCATTTTCATTGACTTCGGGTCTGGTTTTCGTGCGAATATGTGAAGTGTAGGTACCGGGATAGCTTTGTCTGCTAGAAGCAAAATACCGATGCCATTGTGTGGAGGAAGGACAAGGGAGAAGTAGAGAAGCAGTTGGCGGTGGCAAGGAGGGAAAGAGAATGATGCTGACAAAGCCACCGTCCTCCGGTTCTCTGTGGTTTCCTTTCTACTGGACGCCAGGGGGATGGAAACATAAAGAAAACTAAGACCTAGACATGGGGATCAAAGCCTTGTGTATAAGGAAATAATCCAAGTAGGGCAGAGAACATTCGGGGTGAGACTGCGGCCTGGAGAAGAATAAAATTGGTGGGGTGCGCCCGGCTCTCTTGGCTCAGTGGTTGAGTATCAACCTATGAACCAGGAGGTCACGGTTCGATTCCTGGTCAGGGCACTTGCCCCAGTTGTGGGCTAGATCCCCACTAGGGGGCGTGCAGGAGGCAGCCGATCCATGATTCTCTCTCATCATTGATGTTTCTACCTCTCCCTCCCTCTCCCTTCCTCTCTGAAATCCATACAAATATACTTTAAAAAAAAAAATGATGGGATGCTACACCAGATGTTTGGTTGTAAATGGGCACATGGATGTCATATGACTGCACTGATGCATCCTGGGGGCATGGTTAAGGGACAGTGAGTCCTGGCCAGGCCTGGGGGCAAGCTGCCCAGAGCTCAGGGGAGGAGTATGTTATAGAGGAGCTGGTGTTGGGGCCTAGAAGCTTCGACTGAACTTGACACGAAGAGAAACAGCCCTGGGCAGAGAAAACTCTGAATTCACAAAGTGTTGGGCAAGGTACGGAGATTGCAAATACCTCTTTCCAATCTCAACATCATGAACCAAACTAGCAGGTGTTTATTGCATGTTTGGTGAGCAGGAGACCAAGGCAAACTTGAAAAAATAAAGCTCAGGGTTTTCGTTTGTATTATTCTTTTTGTTTAATGTTAGATTTTTCTTTAAAAAAGTAAGTTATTATTTTTTAATATATATTTTGTTGATTTTAGAGAGAAGAAGGGAGAGAGATAGAGCGAAAGAAATATTGATGAGATAGAAACATCAATCGGCTGCATCCTGCAAGCCTCTTACTGGGGATCGAATCAGAAATTGGGGCATGTGCCCTGACCGGGAATTGAACCATGACCTCCTGGTTCATAGGTCAACGCTCAACCACTGAGCCACACTGGCGGGGCAACATGTAAGTTATTTTTTAATATGATAGCCTGTGCCAACCAAGGAGGAGGAACTAGTATTTTATTACAAAGGTGAAAAGTCTTTCTCAGCCATTTCCACAGATAAAGATTTTGTTTTTTGTTAAGGAAACAAAATTGATAATGACATAGGAAGAGTTGAACCAAGATGAGAGGCGGTATGTCCAGGGACGCTAGGAAAGCCAAAGACAATGGTAGAGGGAGGTTGGTTAAGCCTGGACTCCAGAGCAGACAAAGGAGTTTTCCGAGTACAGTTTCTGAGACAAAAAGTAGTTTTTTCTCAGGTAAGTTTAAGGACGAGAAGACCAAGAAAAGAACACCAAGTTTTTTATGAAAGACAGGTTGCCCTGAGACAAAAATGAGAGAAAGTCAGAACTACAGAGAAAATTCACCAAAATTTAATAAGACACCCAATTACATCATCATCTATCATTTTCTTTGATATCAACCCCTTTCACGGACATGATTTCCTTTGTACCTCGTGAAGCGCCTGTGGTCAGTATGGTCTTTATTTTACAGATAAAGAAAAATGAAGCTCAGAGAGGTTAACAGAGTTGCCCAAAGCCACACAGCTGGGACCTGGAACTAAAGGCATTTTTTTAAAAAATATATTTTTATTGATTTCAGAGAGGAAAGGAGAGGGAGAGAGAGAAACATCAATGATGAGAGAGAATCATGGACCAGCTGCCTCCTGAACACCCCACACTGAGGATCGAGCCCACAACCTGGGCATGTGACCTCCTGGTTCATAGGCCTATACTCAACCACTGAGCTACACCGGCAGGGCCAGGTCAACAAACTTTAAACTCACACTTCTGAGTCCTTCCTAGGACCAGGAGAAATAGAGAATCAATTTATTTTGTTGGCTTCCCTTGCTACACACTGGGGTTCTAGCGGTGGAGGCGGGTCTGAGGATAGCCATCCAGTTGGAAGTCACTGGAAGCTGTGATTGTAGATTCTACATGCTTTTTGTTAAACCTTTTTAGAGTGACTTGGGGAGGGAGGGGGGGCGCAATGGGGACTCCTTTTTCCATTGACATGGTATCTACCTGCCAATTTGGTTCCAATTTTTTTCTCCTTTCCATGCACGGCTCCGGCTTTGTTGGAAGAAAGTAGTTACGCGTTGCATATTTTCAATGAAAAAGATTTACTTCTATTACACATGAATTTGTAGAAGCATCCATGACCCTGCGCTGTCTTCCGAGGCGGGGAAGCAAGCCCTTCGTCTTATCTAGTTAAGTCTTTAAATTTGGTATTTAGGTTAAATACAAAATGTGCTTCTCAGCATTATGCCGAGGCCACTGTTCATGATGGAAAAAAAAACGCTAAACGCGGAGAAGTCATGCATGGAAAATCCATTATTAAAGGTGCACCCCCTTATCTACAATAGCAGTGACTTTAACGCGATTTCCTTGCATTGTGGGGACACGCTGCTTTCCTCGTCGCTAAAGCTCTGTCAATGTTCCCATTATACATCCCTATTCAGCATTTCCACCAGCTCATAATTCGATGCATCGCCGAGCTAAACTTTGCTTTATGGAAATCGCACTTAAATATATATATCCCAAAATTCATGCAAGAAGTAATTTTGATAGAAAACACAGCTTTATAATTAAAAATTGTAAATTTTTTTATTGATTCATAAAGTATACAGTATAGGGTTATGGATGGAATAGCACATCGGGTCAATGGCCTCCACGGCTTTGCTGGCACATACGCAAAGCCGTAGTCTTCATTGGTCTTCATTGTCCCTGCTCCTGGGCCATCATTGGTACTTGGTAATGCTTATCAAATTGAAGGGATTGAAATCAAAGGGCAACAGATATTAGAATCTGATTCAATAAACCAAGTAAAATTAGGCTTTTATTTTGTTGTTGTTGTTGTTAATGCTCACGCCAAATTCAAATCTTGCATGAATTTTGGGACTAGATAGATAGATAGATAGACTTCAGAGAGGAAGGGAGAGGGAGAGAGAAATAGAAACATAGCTGCCTTCTGCATGTCCCCCACTGGGGATCGAGCCGCAACCCAGGCATGTGCCCTTGACCATAATCGAACCCGGGACCCTTCAGTCCACAGGCTGAAGCTCTGTCCACTGAGCCAAACCAGCTAGGGCACGCTCTTCAATTTTTAAAGGGCTTTATTCATTCCACAGATGATCGGTCCATTGTACGCAAAAAACAATCCTTTGTTATTTTATAAATAGGGCTTTTATTCTAAACACTGGAAAATGTCAAAACCGAGGGCACTTTTCTTAAAGGTGTGGCTTCTTTTTTCTTACTCAGAATAGGAAGGAAAAAAATGCAGGAGCCTGGGGATTTCTGCTGTAGCGGACACCCCTCTGTCTTAGCCCCGCGTGGGCCAGGCATAGCAGGGCTCAACGCTATTTGAATTTTCCTGGGAGGACCCAATCAGCCCACCGTGTGAGGGACGCTGCACATTTGAATCCAGAAGGAGAGAAAGAGTTAAGTAACCAGCCCCAATTACAGCCTTGGGAGGGGGTGATTAAGATCAAAATTGGAGGGAGGTTTTTAATTTAGCTGCCCGGATGGAGCTGCCCCTGGTGGAGCCAAGCTCATCAGCTCATGCACACGCCCCGTCCCTTCACCCCGCACCGCCACTCAGAGCAATTACATCAGCAAGGACACCAAATGGATCGCGTGGCCCTATGCCCTCTGCCTGCAGGCCTACCAGAGTCTTCTTCCCATTTTATTTTATTTTTTAAAAAATATATTTTTATTAATTTCAGAAAGGAAGGGAGAGGGAGATAGAAACATTAATGATGAGCAAGAATCAGTGATTGGCCGCCTCCTGCACGCCCCACACTGGGGATCGAGCCCGCAACACAGGCATGTGCCCTGATAGGGAATCGAACCGTGACCTCCTGGTTCATAGGTTGACGCTCAACCACTGAGCCACCCCGGCCCAGGCTCCTTCCCATGTTATACGAGCGACAAGGAGCAGATGAAATTCAAGTTAAGCAAAGCAAGACACGCAACAGGAAGAAGTGGAAAGACTTCGAGAAATTCGTTCCTGTTGCCAACATGAGTAACTGTAGCTGTGGGTTGTAAGACGCGGGTTTCGCTTTCTCAATAGGTGCTCTTCCTGCTACCGAATCACCACCCAAGCTCTTCCTCATTTCACCTGCAATGAATCACCCTCCGCACTGTCAGATCAGCTGCATCAGGCCGGCACCAGTGTCTCCCCAAAGCCCTAGATCAGCGGTTCTCAACCTGTGGGTCGCGACCCCTTTGGGGGTCGAACGACCCTTTCACAGGGGTCGCCTAAGACCATCGGAAAACACATAGATAATCACATATGGTTTTTGTGATGAATCACTATGCTTTAATTATGTTCAATTTGTAACCATGAAAATACATCCTGCCTATCAGATATTTACATGAGGATTCATAACAGTAGCAACATGACAGTTATGCAGTAGCAACGAAAATAATGTTATGGTTGGGGGCCACCACAACGTGAGGAACTGTATGAAAGGGTCTCGGCATTAGGAAGGTTGAGAACCGCTGCCCTAGGTGCTAATGCATATTATACTGATGACCTGCGTGGCCGAGATGAGGGGTTACTTTGAAGATGTATTGGAGTGAGTGACTTCCGTTGGGCCCTGATGACGTACTGGTGCCATTAGGGAAGGGGACCCACTAGTAATCCTGCTAACGACTCCTTCGATGTCTGCTCTGCTTACGATGTGCCTGGAGGGTGCTAGGTGCCTGATGGCGTTATCGCTAACGCTGAAAACACCAGGGATGCGGGCACCGTTCACCGCCAAGGCCATGAGTCCACACCTGGGTGAACATAATGCAAAATGATGCTGGTCTGTAAACAGATTTGAATGTTAGACGCTACTCCGGAGGTATGCTTATCGACAGCCCCACACAGCCATTATTTATGTAAATCAGGCCGATATAATTGCACTTCATATTGCCACAAACCCCCGCATCAATATTTATCAATGAATGTTTAATCAACATATTGGTCTAAGCAGGCGTCCATGGGCAATAGGTAGCCACAGACATTGCAGAGTTTCAGAGCTGTAGCCAAAATGAATGCTTGTAGATTTCAAAGCCTGTTTTTCATTTGAAGAAAAACACGAAATGAGTGTTTGTCAAGTGACTCAGCCTATTTGAAAGAGAAATGTAAAGATAATAAGCCCATTTTTTCACTTGGAAAAAATGTTGTTTTTCATTTGGAAAAGAAGGGCACCCTTTCTTATAGATTTCCTGATAATATATTCTAGAATATGAATGTGGGCCCATCGTTAACGAACTGTTCACGGCCTCTTAATTAAATTAGAAATGATGAAATATTTTCAGGCTTCCCATTAAGGACATTACTGGTGAGGACAGTATATTCTTTTCAGATTAGAGCTGGACTTAATTCGCTGTTCTCAGTACATTGCTCTTGTCATCAAAATAATCAAAATCCTTCCGTCAGTACTCTGAAAATAGTCAGCTTTGCTTTGGGTTTAATAGAACCCAAATCAGTCAACTAAATGAATCAGCAAAGTCTTCAGCTCAAGCAAGGATGTGTTTTCAATTCAAATTTTTACTTTGTAAACCTCTCTATTCACAAGGCCTCCACCGAAACGTACAAGGACAGCGAGGTCATTGGCCTTCAACTCACCATAATGTACAAGGTTTATTCCATCCAGCCTGCCTCACTTTGTTCATTTTCACACTTTAAAAGCTGAAGATTTTTTTTTAAATATATTTTATTGATTTTCCACAGAGAGGAAGGGAGAGAGATAGAGAGTCAGAAACATCGATGAGAGAGAAACATCGATCAGCCGCCTCCTGCACATCCCCCACTGGGGATGTGCCCGCAACCCAGGTACGTGCCCTTGACCGGAATCGAA
The DNA here is from genome assembly GCF_963259705.1 of Myotis daubentonii. Lineage (NCBI taxonomy): Eukaryota > Metazoa > Chordata > Mammalia > Chiroptera > Vespertilionidae > Myotis > Myotis daubentonii. The sequence continues at coordinate 12,275,814 of NC_081860.1, read as the reverse complement.
CCCGGGACCCTTCAGTCCGCAGGCCGACGCTCTATCCACTGAGCCAAACCGGTTTCGGCAAAGCTGAAGATTTTTAACTGTTCCTATTGCAGATATATATATATATATATATATATATATATATATATATACACACACACACACATACATATACATACATATATATAATATTAAATAATATATATTATATAACTATATATAATATATAACTATATTTTATAACTATATATAACTATATAAACATATGCATATATATACATACTAGTATATAGTATATACATACACACATATGAAATCACTGAGCATTTTAAAAAGCATGTTATGTTAGTAAATGTTTTTAAAAAACAACTCTATGATAACTCGATAATACCCTCTATTATCTCAGGAAGCTTCCTCTACATTTAAGTGCCTTTTGTATTTCTGGAAGACTATTTTTTATTCTGGAATTTTCCCATTCATTACTATGGAATCTATTCCTGATTATACAAACACAGGAGAGGCTACAATAAAGATTTTCTAATGTGGGAAAAAGTTAGGAAAATGATTTTAATTAAAATAATTGTTTTTATTTAACGGGAAACTTGGCAAATAAATGAGACAATAATTTTTGGTTAAAATGGATTGTTACCTTCTGACCAGTCTAAACATGCTTCTGAGTCATAATTCACATATCTGATAATTCTTGGAAATTAGAATTTAAATGGCCATTTAATGGTCTCAGTCCGCAGTGAAATACGCACATATAAGAAAATATTTAGTGTAAAACCAGCATGAATGACAATAAAACATTAGACTTCGACACCCTCTTAAGTTGCTACAAACAAAATACTGGTCGATATTTTCTCCTGTTAACTGGTGCTGGTTATAGTTTGTCAAGATTTCAAAAGATTTATAAGTAAATAGCAGTATAGCACCGACCACCCAAATTAGGACAAATAATTTGAAATTTTAATACAGTAGCCTCATTTAAATATTCAGTTAAATTTCTTTAAAGATTGAGCTTTAGAGCTGACAATATAATTTGTATCCAAATAATTTAAAAATAAGACTAAAATATCTATTTATATTTTTCTTCAAATTATATATATATAAATTTTCTTCAAATTATATATATATATATATATATATATATATATATATATATATATATATATATATATATGGCTGTCCGTGCCTTAAGCCTTTTAAAATGTGAAGTAGTTTATCTCAGTTTGCATTTGAGCAAATGGCATAAGTAAGTAATTTTCATCATGTAATATCAAAAAGCTTCATTTGTGAAAAAAATTTAATGGTAGTTGTTTAAGTTTCTTAATTTACAATGGAACGAGTATTATATAAGCCGGGTGAAATAGGTCAGACAGACAAGGACAAATACCAGATGATTTCACTTCAACGTGGAACCGCAGAAACAAAAAAAGCAAAGAAACAGGACAGACACGGACTCAGAGATACAGAGAGCACTTTGAGGGTTTCTGGGTGGGAGAGGAATTGGGGGGCTGGGTGAAAAGGTGAGGCGATTAAGAAGCACAAACTGGCCGTTGCAGAATAGCCAAGGGCGTGTAAAGTATGGCACAGGGAACATGGTCAAGAACATTGTACTAACTACGGATGGTGTCAGATGGGTACCAGGTTTATGGGGTGTTCACTTTGTAAGTCCTAATCTTGGGGTTGTACCCCTGAAACTAATATAGTATGGGACGCCAACTGCAATTTAAAAATTAAAAAAAATGTGCAAGTGGAAATAATGAATAACATTTCAATATAAACAAGATAGCCTTGATTTTAACAATTTGAACTTCAAGAAGAAATAGACCATCTTTTGTCTTTGTCCACTCTCATTGCCATGTGTCGGGTGCTTGTTCTTTAAATCAAATTCTAATTTAAATTCTTACACACTAATGCTTATGTCCACTTATTTTTTAGAGAAATGTCCTTTTTTTTAAGTGGCATACCAAAGCGAAACAGAATTCAGGATACTGTTTCATGTTTTTACAAATCTAAGTTCATGTGAGTCACTTCTATAATTTTGCTGAAATTATTGAATCAAAGTAATGGATTGGACATTTAAGATTTCTTTGAAGAGTACTAAATGATAATAATTAGAGTTTAACAACATTGCGTAGTTATTTTAATACTTCCTTTCAGACTTTCTTTTTTCCTGTCAGCATTGTCGGTATTTTGACATTTAGAGAGGGTGAATTTTAGACATCTGATTATGTCTCCATTTAGCTGTGGACTATAATACAATAAAACTAAAACATAAGCTCATGCCGAGTTTTATATGGACCATCACAATCAGAGACAATCTCAGTGGTAATATATGTTTTCCATTCTATTATAATCTATGAAAAGGCCTCTTTCTTAATTCTAATTCTATGTAATAAAATTCAACTACAGTTTTTAGTTCAAGGGCAGTAAGAATGGGGAGGTAACTTGTAATATTTTAGAAATGTTTTGCTTCAAAATATTGGATATACCATAGCAGTCGTTTTAAAAGGCAGTACCAGGAATTACAGAGAAAGTAAAGATTCACAGGTTCGGCTGTATAATTTATGATTTTTTTAAGTCACTTAGAATTTTTAAATGTGTCCAGTATACAAAATTCTAATTAAATATTACTATTTCCGTTTCTGTAGTCCATAAGGAGTAACACAATCTGGCAAAGCAATTCAAGCTTATCTGGCTCCATTCTATTGGCCTGATTTTCGTATTCTAGACCATGTATACAAACCACAGGCACCAGTGAAAAATGATTAAAAGATATTTCAAAGGTATTATTCTGTTAAAATTCGGAGCTGATACCAAGGTTAAGAAATCACGCATTTGAGTCCCTTCTGGGGTAGGAAAAAAACTACAACACAACAACACACAGAAACCAGCCAAAACTTTGACATCTTAATCTTGGTTATTCTTTCAAAAATTAGTACTGTGGCAAAGAGTTTTGTTAGCGGAGGGAAAATTCGGAGCAGGAGGAAAAGTGAATTTTCTGTGTCTCATCGGTCTGTGTCAATATTGGCACAAGTAGGCTGTTTGCTTCTATTTGTTTTCATCCGTAGACGTGTTTCATGGACGTCTGCAAGATTCAATTCATTTTATTTGCTTTGTGTGTCCAAGGACTTACTTAAGTCTCCTCAGGTAAATGAAGAATACGGGTTTTTAAAACGAGGTAGCCAAGCATGGCAATTTTTTTTCTTCCTTCAACTTCTAGAATTTTTGGTATGTGGTCATTACAACTAAACACTTCTGTCAAAGGCAGAATGTCCCAAGATAAAGATACATTTCTGCCATTGACTTTTCTCTGTTTCTTCATTTTAATCTCTCGGCATAGAGAAAAATCAGATCCCCTGCTTAAAATTTTATTTATGCCGATATTTACAAATCCTCAAAGCAAAAACGCTGCAACGTGTAAATATCTGGCCATTTTGCATAAAAGATTCCGACAGCTTCCAGTTTAAGCAACATTGCTAAATGCTCAGTTCATATCGCAGGATACAGGACCTGAACATGTTTCCTGGAAAGTTAACAACCCGTGCTGAAAAAAATAAAACAATTTTAATGATTTCTCTAGCAAGTCCATCTCTCAATTGATGACTTAAGCTCAGGCGGCTCACAGTGTAAATTTTCTCCATGAAGGTAATTAGTGTAATTAATTAATTATTCGATAATTGCAATGCAGGTTAACAAACTTCCCTATGAAAGTTTTAAAAAATGTCCTTCATTCAAACGTTGAACTCTTAAGCCTATAAAACTCTTCAAAGAACCCCAAGAAATCAAGCAACCTTTTATTTAGCTAAACCTACCCCCCACCTTTATTTTCATTCAGACTTAAATGCTCAGTCTGCTCACAGCTCAGAAAAAACCCAGAAAGCCTTAACGGATCACTGATTTTAACCAAAGAGGTAGGTGGGTATTCCTGGTAAGTGAATTCAAAACAATTTTTTTTTTGTTTTAGCATTAATAGTTTTCATCAAATGAAAACGAGCAGAGTTAAAGTTTGAAGAGTGTGCTGATTAACATATCTATTATTTTAAACCCGAGGACAAACATTCTGAAACAATATCTATTACGTTGGAATAAGGGTGTTTTTTTTTTTTTTCCTCCCGGCCCATTTTCTAATATTCTCACAGCGGCGTTCTTTTGAGCCACGTACAAAGCCAAGGATTCGGTTGAAAACGGCGGGAAGGCATCCCATCAGTTTAAGGAAAATGATATTTAATCTCGCATCGGTTCAAGCTAATGGATGAGTTGGTTAAGCCTTTCATTTTGCATGAGGTTGAGAGCTCCGTCTGGGTGCTATGGCTTTGAAAGTGTATTTATGACTTAAAGAGAAAAAGACCCAGGTCTGAATTTAGAGGTAACATGTTTTAAAGATGCTGATACATTTTAGGTAAAATTATTATAATCAACAGCAAGAAGCTTTCTCAGTATTTGTTCGTGCTTTTGTTCCTTAAATATCTACATAATCTCTTTAGAAGACACATACTTTGTGAAATGTGTGCCTTTTTTCTTCTCTCTCTGAATGATCCTGTGTGTCAAACATTGCTTTTAAATAATATTTTTCCTCGCCTCGGAAAATGCCTGCCAACTCAGAAACTGATGGTGAAATAAATTATGTATCTTGACAAAAAACAGTGAGGGGGTTAATTTCCATTTTTAACTAAGAGAGGAACTTGAACAGCATTAAATCAGGGATGAGAAAAATCACTCTAAATTACACCAGTGCCCCTTGCTTGCTCTCTTTTCTAAATAAAGTACCCAAAAAAGCTTGAAGGCTGGAAACGCAAAACCAGTCGTAAAACCGCCTCAGTCGCTTGTGCAATATTGATCTTGTAATTACCGCCTTGAGGACCAAAATGGACCTTTTAATGTGTGATTATGAGATGTTATCAAAAGTAAATGTTTGCAACAAGTGTCTCCCACGCTTACAATGCATTTCCATGCTAACTGGGCAAGATTGATGGCAAGTGCCGAACTGTGAAAACACAACCTTCCCACCAAAAAAAAAAAAACCACAGAAAAAATCTATAACTTTGGCTTTCTCTTTTTTAAATGGAGTTGTTTTTTTTTTTTTAATGGTATTATTGATTGCACTTGATGAAAAGAATTCCTCACATACTTTCCGTGCCCTTTCGGAGTTCACTGCCCTGCTACCTTGAGGCGTTTGCGTGCGCCAGTGTTTCTAGCGGCCCCTCTATCTTTGTGGCGCATCATTCAGATTTCTTGTCAAATCCAACCCAAGTCCTAATCGCACACGCACATCTCAGACGGACGGACGACAGCCAGGGTTTCTTGTCCTAACCCCTCGCAGTGGGGACAGGTAGGGGCACGAACAAGTGGCTGATGACCCCGTGCGGCCGTGTGGCTCTCCCGTCTGACACTTGTCAGATAGGAACAAGCTAAGTTGCTCTTATCAATTGCAGGTTCTCACGATCGCACCGGGGAAGCTAGAAAGATGGCTTTTTTTTTTTTTTTTGAAAGGATGACATCTGTAAGCTATTAGAAGGGGCTAAGAAAAAGACTTTTAAATGCTTACAGGCCAAAAAAAAATCTAAGAAAAATCGTGTTGAAAATAAAACATCAAGTTCTTTTTTTTTTTTTTTTTCTGTAGCAAATAGAGACTTAAGAGGCTGAAGTATTTTAGCATCTGAAGTTAGAGCACATCACACAACACAGCCAAAGGCAGCCCCAACCCCGGCCAGGAGTAGGTCTGCACTGTCCCCGTGAGCTAATTAAATATCAACAGTTGGAGTCTTAAGAAATATCCCGGATCAAATAGAATTTCTTTTTTGGTCATTTTGCTGGAATCCGATCTTATTCCCTAACCTCGTTACGGGAAGCGAGGACGGCAGCTAATTTTCTTCGGGTAGAAAACCATTTCTTCAGGGAGGCTCTCCTGCCTGTGCAAAAGGGAACATTGTATAGCCGGTCCTCCCCGCTAATTGACATGATTTCCTTTAAATAAAATCATTTACTCAGTGACAGCAAATGCCATCAACAGATGTGGACTTATTTGCGGAAGCAAGACAGCAGATTAAGTGATGGAAGTATCCATTCCAGCTATGGAAATAGATGCTATTTAGGGGGACGGTGGGCTCTGCAGATAATCATTCCTATAATTAGAAACCGGGAACGAGGCAACAGGAATTGCTTGGGCATAAAAACGCCTTTTGAAACGACGTGAAGTGAGGTGCTTACCAAAGTCTACCCAGTGTACGTGAAATTTGCCGTTTTCTTTCGAAGACCAGACTCAGCTAGATCTGGGAGAGAGACCGAATTTGGTGCAAATAAAAATGCTGGTAAAATGCTTTGCATTCTATGCCAACGGGTTATTTGAATGTCTTTAAGGCTGGATACATTTCCAAATTTAATTTCCCCAATTAATGTCTTCCATAGCAATTGTTGGTCAAATTGTTGCATATTGCTGGATAGGATTCCTGTATAGAGAAGACATTTAGGCTTTCCTTATTGTAGCCAATTATGTGATTCTCCCTCTTGCCTTAAAAAATGTAGCATAGCCTAGCTGGTTTGGCTCAGTGGCTAGAGCAGTGATGGTGAACCTATGACACGCATGTCAGAGGTGACACACAGACTCATTTTTTTGGTTGATTTTTCTTTGTTAAATGGCGTTTAAATATATAAAATAAATATCAAAAATATAAGTCTTTGTTTTACTATGGTGGCAAAGATCAAAACATTTCTATATGTGACACGGCACCAGAGTTAAGTTAGGGTTTTTCAAAATGCTGACACGCCGAGCTCAAAAAGTTCGCCATCCCTGGGCTAGAGTGTTGGCCTGCAGACTGAAGGGTCCCGGGTTCGATTCCGGTCAAGGGCACATGCCCGGGTTGCAGGCTCAATCCGCAGTGGGGGGCGTGCAGGAGGCAGCCGATCCATGATTCTCTCTCATCACTCATGTTTCTCTCTCTCCCTCCCTCTCCCTTCCTCTCTGAAATCAATAAAAAAAATATAGCATAGAAGAAAACAGCAGCATAGTGCTATGCTGAGAGACTGCAGAATAAATGATTATAAGACATGAGAATGGGAGCACCTCTGTGAACAAACTCCATGGAAAGGCACATAACCACTCGACTGTGGTAAGACTTGCAAACTACCCAGAATGCCCTAACTCCACCAGAACCTCACCGCCAAGCCCTGAACATTCACAACAGTTTTGTTCACCCAGGATCCCAGCTCCATGTTAAACCGAGGCCAGGGAGGCAGGCTTGCTGCGCAGGCGCACGCAAACATTGGCCAAGCCGTGTGGCAAGGGAATCCACACAAAAGCACGCTCCTCTGTGGCTGATTCTCAGGCAGCTGTGTCTACGTGGAAAAGAGCCATCAGAGAGAGAGAGAGAGAGAGAGAGAGAGAGAGAGAACCCGGTCATGATGAACTCCCAGCAACTTCAGAAAGCAAAGCCCCTCACACAGCCATTGACCTCACTCTGCTGGGCTGTGATCTGGGCCAGCGGGAGGGGAGAGCGGCGTTAAACCCAGCACGCATCCCACCTGCAACCCCGCAGCCTGCATTGCCCCAGGTCAGGGCCAGGGGGGCTCGGGGACACGCCTGCGGTCGGCCATGCTGAATAATCAACCCCTTGGTTGTCTGTACCTCTCTCCACCGCACAATGGGGTGTCACCGCCTAATGGCAGCTTGCAAGACGGAGAAACTCATCCAATTGTGTGTGTGTGTGCGCGCGCGCGTGTGAGTGTGTGTTTGTGCGTGCGCATGGGCCACTGTCATGATTAAAAGCAGTGCCACTCTGTAGCTTACTGCAACCATTCAGGGCCCTTTCATTACAGAAAGAGAAAAAAAAAAAGGCTCTGAGACAAGGAACTTTGCTAAAATGCGGATGTGTACGAGGTTGTTCTGCACCCTGGTGAGATACTGTAGCTTATGGCGCACGACTATTCATGTTTTCGTAGCTTTTCATTGAATGTGAGCAGTGGTCCATTTGGACGGTACGTTGGGGTTTACGGCAAATGTGCAATAACATCGTATTTCTACAACAACGTTCTTTAAAAAAGCCACGTTAAGATTTATCATTGTTAAGTCCATGTTTCCGCTCTGGGCCGAAAAGATTCTGGGGCCGAAATACAGAGAAACAAGAGGTTTGGTCCCTTTGGCAGTTTTATAATTTGGCATCGCCACAGTCGATTGGCTCATGATGGCGCGTTTGCCCAAAGTCCAGAGAAGCAAAAACTCCCAGGGGACGTGGTCCCCATCAGGGCATCCACCTGGTACTCGAGAAGGTTTTGCAAAAAAAAAAAAAGACCTTAAAATGCCGGTAAAAATGAATACATGCATCTCAGTAAGCTAAAAAGTTGAAGTTTGTGATGACTCATTGCAGACACATCTCTATAGAAAGAAAACATTATTTTCAAACCCCGTGGGCACCCTGTATCTGGTCCTTATCTAATTTCTAGCTCTTTCTCTCATCCTCTCTCCTAGCAACTCCTCGGAATACGGGCCACATCATCTAACCAAAATAAGTGGCTCACAGCGCTTCCACCTCCGGGAAAAATACCGCCACGTTCGAATGAAAACATAAAAGCCATCGACCGCATTGAGAACGGATAAGAGACACGTATTAGATCACGTCGATTTCTCATCAACCTCCCCCACCCCCCCCCCACCTTTTCGTTATAATCCATCTGACCACGGCGCCTTCTTTCAGATCATCGCTTTGTGTCCCAGGCCCACGGAACTCGAGCGACTCAGAATCAAACTGTTCACTTTTCAGAACCACATGAAAGGCACCGGATGGGGAAAAGTGCGTCGTGGTGTGACCACTCGCGTCGGAAAGGTTTTATCTCTTTACCGTATTTGATCAAAGGCCTTGGGTTGAGTTAAGTAAGCAGCGGATCCGGGAGAATAATTAGTCGCTGTGGAGTCTCTCCCCCACCCCCACCCCCACCCCACCCTCCTTTTTATATGAAAGCTCAAATAAGGGAAAATGGGATGTCAGTCAGAAACTGGCTCACACCAATCACAGTCATTATGATCTATTAGAATGAAACCATCACCATTAGAATCTCTGCTGTTCTCCTACCTTGGGGTGGGCTGTTTTCCTCTGTTTCGTGAAAGCGGTAATTTTTACAGAAGCTCTTGGTGTGTTTTCATCAGTGTCTAAAGCAGCCTAAAGGGGGGAAAAAATGGAAAAAAAATATAGCAAAAATAGCTCCCGGCCTATAGAGATATACATTCACGCGTTAGTGACTCGGAGCCGGCAACTGGGGCGCTACGTGTGTCTGGGTGTCTGTCTGGAGGCCTGGCCAGCTGGATCCTGACCTTCAAGTTCTTTTTTTTTTTTTTTTAAGAAAAAGAATTCTTTTCAGATGCCAAGTTCCCCCGCTTTCCTCCCCTCCCACTGCCACCATCCTATTCAGACCGAGAGATAACTTTATTCATCTGCACATCATTGTATCCAATTCAATAGGCAAACTGCTCCGCCAGGCCTCAGAGCGGCCGGACAGTTATGTCTTCATTCCCCTCCCCGGCCCTCCGTGCAATGAGATTTTCACCACCAACCCCTCGGGCATGAAATGAACACACTTGCAAAAAAAAAAAAAAAAAAAAAAAAGCCCTCGTTCCCAGCAAGTGTTTTATGACTCCGCTGGGTCCCCGTAGCTACAATTCCTGGCAAACTCTTCCACGGGATGGGCTGCAGCTTAGCATCCTCGCCATGGAACACATGTTGGAGGATCCATGTACTCATTCGGTGTCATAAACAGCTGCGGGGACGTTTCCGTGAAAAGAGGCGCTGGCATCTCACGTGTGGGCTTTGGTGCCGGACTCAGGGCACCGACCCTTATAAAGCGACACCTCACACAGACGATACAAAGAGCCGGAGGTAGGATGCTCGTCTCCCAGCCACCACAACAAATACCCCGTCCCCAGAAAACAAAATATTATGTGTGTCTCGGGATGGATTGCGGGAGAGAGAGGGATTAAAGAGAGAGGAATGAAAGCCACACACACACACACACACACACACACACACCCAGGCTCGATAACACTTTGATTTATTTCACTTTGGGGAGTTTGGAGTTTTCAAGAGAAAAGAAGCAAGAACTTGCTCAGTGCCAGGAACATCAAATACGTGTTTGATGTTGGCCACTCTCCCTACGAAACCAGTCTTGCGTCTTCAGTCAGAACACCGGGTGTCGGATGAGCGTGTGGGGTGGGATCTGGCTAATATGACGTGCCTTCCCCATGAGGCTGCGATAAGGCAAAATAGTTAGTTCTTTTCTTACAACCTGGGGTGGCTTTTTGGAAAATCCCAGAAGGAGCCCTTCCCCAAACCGAACAGCCTTTGGAATTGCGATGTTGGAAAAAAAACAACAACAAAAATCTTGGTCGAAATATCTCGGAACTGGACCACGCATCCTTGTCCATCCGGGGACCCCTACCCCCACCCCCCCAAACACACCCCCACCCCACCCCCCCGCCCCCATCAGAATGCAAAGCCTGAACTGTTGGATGATTAAAATTAAACAGAGCATCGCCAAGTCCTGAAAGGGATATAAAACCTTCCAGCTCCTGCAGGTGGAAAAAAGGAGAGAGATCTTTTGAAAAAAAAAACAAAAAACAAAAAACAAAAAACCCCCCAAAACCAGACTTACATCCCTGAGGAGGCATTTGCTACTCTAGCTCCTGTCTGCGTGTGGAGCGGCTGTGGCAGACCCTGGGAGGATTTGGGAGTTTCAAAAGCGAGAAGTTTATACATTAGGGCTGCGGGTTGCAAAACACTGTTGATATTCAAATGTTTATTGTGCAAAATCTGGGATAAGCCGCCGATGAGGGCCTCCTTTAAGTGCCTACAACTCTTGCTAATTCCCCTCAGCATTGAGGCGCGCACAAAGGCCTTAATCCAACTCCACTTTTTTTTTTTTTTTTCCAGAAAGCTCATGCCATTTTCTCGCACGTAAACTAACAACACCGGCCTGTCCCGCTGCAGAGGGGGTCAGGGGAAAAGCGCTCCGTGTTTATACTTGGCCGGCACTTTGTGCTTCTCGGGCAGGCGAGGAACTTGGAGGGGGTCCCCAGGCTTCGTGGTTTCTGCAGGGGTGGGGAACCCTTCAGACTTTGGGGAGCGGGGAGTGGGGTTTAAGGAGGAATAAGGCACTGGGGTGTTGGGTGTTCCCTGGGAAAAGAAATTGATGGCTGGAGACTTATTCTTGTTCTGATTTAGGTGGGAGAAAGCAGGCTTGCTTGGTTTACGTAGGATGCACATTTTGTTTGTTTGTTTGTGGTAATCCTCACCCGTGGATATTTTTCCATTGATTTTTAGGGAGGGAGTGGAAGAGAGAGGGAAAGACAGAGAGAAACATCGATGTGAGAGAAACACATCAATTGGTTGCCTCCTGCATGAGCCCCGACGAGGGCCCTGGCCAGAGAGGAGCCTGCAACCGAGGTACGTGCCCTTGACTGGAATCGAACCCGGGACCCTTCGGTCTGCAGGCCGACGCTCTATCCACTGAGCCAAACCAGCTAGGGCGATGAGAAGACATTCTGGTGGATACATATTAAGTTCCTGTGCTTGGAATGGAGACAGCTGATCTGTATGTCTTTGCTTGAGATTACTCTGTGTCCAGTAGCTTCTACCACAGAAAACAAGATATATTCGCCCTGGCCAAATAGCTCAGTTGGTTGGAGCATCGTCCCAATACACCAAGACGGTGGGTTCGATGCCAGGTCAGGGGACAAACGGAATCAAGCAATCTATATACTATATGTAAAAGGCTAATATGCAAAGTGTCCCCTCGGGAGTTCGAGTGGGAGTTTGATCGCTCACTATGACATGCGCTGACCACCAGGAAGCGGTGCAGAGCGAAGGAAGGCCCCGACCGGCCCTGATCGCTGGCCAGGCCTAGGGATCCTACCCGTTCACGAATTTCGTGCACCGGGCCTCTAGTGAATACGTAAATAAGTGGAACAAATCTCTCTCTCAAATCAATAAATAAAATAAAATAAAACAAAACAGGATACTTTCAATACAAGATGATGCACCTTAAAGACGGTAATTTTTGCAGCAAGAGACTATTGTTACACTGCTAAGATTAGCCTATAGCAACTTTGGTAACTTTTCTAACGAATCATGCCACACATTTGAAATGGTGTCTGTCTTTAACTAGGTTGCAGTATCTGAAATCAGCTGAGGGGGCACCCCAAGCCAAACCCCAAATGGTTAAAAAAAAGACATTTTCTATCATGACTTTGAATACAAAGAAGATAACCTAGTCAGTGGTCTTTCAGAACCTAAATCAATCCCATTTAAAACAAGTTAAATTTATTAGGGTGACATTGGTTAATAAAATGGTATAGGTTTCAGATATACAACTCTACAATACTTCACCTGCATATTGTATACTCAAGGCCCGAAATTCATGCACGGGTAGGGTCCCCAGGACTGGCCGCTGATCAGGGCTGATTTGTGGGGCAACTGGCGGGGCGATCGGGGGAACCCTGCTGGCACCCGCCTTGGCTGGCCTGAGGCCTGCGGGCTGGGGGCAGCTCCTGCATTGAGCGTCTGCCCCTTGGTGGTCAGTGCGCATCATAGCGACCTATTGTTTTTTTTTAAATATATTTTATTGATTTTTTACAGAGAGGAAGGGAGAGAGATAGAAAGTTAGAAACATCACTGAGAGAGAAACATCGATCAGCTGCCTCCTGCACAGCTCCTACTGGGGATGTGCCTGCAACCCAGGTACATGCCCTTGACCGGAATCGAACCTGGGACCCTTCAGTCCGCAGGCCGACGCTCTATCCACTGAGCCAAACCGGTTTCGGCATAGCGACCTATTGTTGAGCTGTTTGGTCGATTTGCATATTAGGCTTTTATTATATAGGATTGTATATTTTAAGGCCTGGTACAAATCCTCTGATTTCTGCAATTGCATATTTGTATAAGCCCGTGGTCGGCAAACTGCGGCTCGTGAGCCACATGCGGCTCTTTGGCCCCTTGAGTGTGGCTCTTCCACAAAATACCACATGCGGGCTCACGTACAGTGCGATTGAAACTTCGTGGCCCATGCACAGAAGTTGGTTTTTGGCCTGGGCGAGTCTATTTTGAAGAAGTACTGTTGATATTTGGCTCTGTTGACTAATGAGTTTACCGACCACTGGTCTAAGCATAAGAACTATGGTATATGACCACTTTTAAGATTTCAGAATGGCCCTAGCTGGTTTGGCTCAGTGGATAGAGCGTCAGCCTGCTGACTGAAGGGTCCCGGGTTCGATTCCGGTCAAGGGCACATGCCCGAGTTGTAGGCTTGATCCCCGGTAGAGGGTGTGCAGGAGGCAGCTGATCAATGATTCTCTCTCATCATTGATGTTTCTATCTCTCTCTTCCTCTCCCTTCCTCTCTGAAGCCAATAAAAAATATATTAAAAAAGAAAGATTTCAGGATGGTCTTTATCTTTGAAATCCTTTTCAGCGAGGAGAAAAAATTCTGCACAAAACAGCCAAGCGTTGAACAATCGGGACATCACAACCCAAAGCAAGCCCTGCTGGATCCAGGCTGCCGTGGCTAATGGTTCGCTGTTACATTATCGAAATTAAATCACTTATGTCATTAGCGTGGTTTGCCTCCTCGCCGGCCTTCTGGGTAGACAGGCCAAGGGCCTGAATGAACATGGAAATGGGTTTCTCCTGCTGCCGCCTAAGGTCACTCCTGGAGGGGACTCAGTGTGGTCGCGGGTGGGCCCGGTCTCCCCGCCAGGGAGGGGAGGCAGAGCCACAATTTCTCCTAAAAATGGCGATGATGCGAATCAACCCCAGAAAATGTGCAGTGACACTCGTCCAGCATAATTAAAAGCTCCTGGCTTTACAGCAAAAGGCAACACGCAGTCTGATGGTGAGCAGTGCGGGCACCAGCAAGCAACGGCCAGCCCGGGTGAATCTGGCCTGGAGTGTCCCATCACTGGGTAATTAACAAGGGTACGTATTTTTTAAAAAATATTTTTATTAATTTCAGAGAGGAAGGAAGAGCGAGTGAGACAGAAACATCAATGATGAGAGAGAATCATGGGTCGGCTGCCTCCTGCACGCCCCCTACTGGGGATCGAGCCCGCAACCCGGGCCTGTGCCCTGACTGGAATAGAACCCGGGACCCTTCAGTCTGTAGGCCGATGCTCTATCCACTGAGCCAAACCGGCCAGGGTAGGGTATGCATTTTTTTAAGATTTTCATTTGTTGGGCCAAAGATCTGAATGAAGATCTTCCCTTTCCTCAGGCAAGAAAAGAAAGAAAGAAAAGAGGAAGGAAGGAAAGAAGGAAGGAAGGAAAGAAAAACGCATTTGAAGGTAAGATTAGAGTCCAGCACTTTATTCCCTAAAATCTATCAGAGAGAACGAGGGGGGTCAGGGGGGAATGCTGGTTGTGAGTTTCATGTTTTATTTTACTTAATTTTTTTTAGTTACTTTATTTAAAGGTGGGGATACTGCAGTAGGGGGTGTGCAGGAGGCAGCCAATCAATGATTCTCTCATCACTGATGTTTTTTTTCTCTCTCATCATTGATGTTTCTCTCTCTCTCTCCCTCTCCCTTCCTCTCTGAAATAAATAAAAATGTATTAAAAAAAAAAAAAAAGAGGTCATGGTTTGGTTCCCAGTCAGGGCACATGCCCAGGTTGCAGGCTCGATTCCCAGTGGGGGGCGTGCAGGAGGCAGCCGGTTAATGTTTCTATCCCTCTCCCTTCCTTTCTCTCTAAAATCAATAAAAACATATTATTATTATTATTATTATTATTCTTTAAAAGAGTGATTTGTCTAATTTCTGCTGGCGGAAAGGCAAGAATCCATCCCCCCTGGCTCGGAGGTGGCCCCCCAAGGTAACCCTCAGACCCCAGGGACACACCCCCTCTTTCTAATTGCAACCCACCCCTTCTACCCGCAGGTGGGTCACCCCGCACAGGGCCATTGAAACCCTCCTCTCCACGCTCTCTCCTACCTTCTACACTCAAAAGGGACGCACAAAGGCCTCTTCTCCCCGAAGCCCTTGTAAGGGGCGCGTTAGGCGCCCGCCCAGGCTTGTCATCAAATACTTGGGAAGCGGCCGGCCCGTGAGTAGCTGCCTGTTTGCAACAGATACGATCAAACTGGAGAAACATGTGAAAGCACATGCAAACACAGTAACACGAGATGGGCGCTAATGATACGGGCCCGGCACACGGGGAAATAATGAGTCACCCCGTGCGCGGGGCTGGAGGTGGGGCGCGAGGCCAATTCCGGGGGAGACCGTGGCGGCGGCGTCTGCCTTGGGTGTTCTGTGTGTGTGTGTGTGGGGGGGGGACGCACGCGCGGAATTCCCTGCGGGAGGAAACAGAAACGATGCTCCCTCGTTAGGGTCGGCACTTGGAGTATTTACTCAACATTGCTCTGAAGCCCCCCTTAAGGCGATGCGGTGAGCTATTTTAATCACATCAGGTATGGATCTATGTTGTGTAAACTAGCCTGATTCCAGATAAAAATGATTTCTGTCGCCCGAGCCGGTGTGGCTCAGTGGATAGAGCGTCGGGCAGCGGACTGCAGGGTCTCGGGTTCGATTCCGGTCGGGGGCATGTACCTGGGTTGCAGGCTCGATCCCCGGCCGGGCCAGAGCATGTGTGGGAGGCTACCAATCGATGCGTCTCTCTCACATCGATGTTTCTCTCTCGCTGTCTCTCCCCCTCCCTTCCACTCTCTCTCTCTTTTTTTTTAATATATTTTATTGATTTTTTTACAGGGAGGAAGGGAGAGGGATAGAGAGTGAGAAACATCGATGAGAGAGAAACATCGATCAGCTGTCTCCTGCACACTCCCTACTGGGGATGTGCCCGCAACCAAGGTACATGCCCTTGACCGGAATCGAACCCGGGACCCTTGAGTCCGCAGGCCGACACTCTATCCACTCAGCCAAACAGGTTAGGGCCCTTCCACTCTTTTAAAAAAAACCAATGGAAAAATATCCTCCAGGGGAGGATTAACAACAAAAAATTATTTACTTAGAATATGATGTTAATGCTAAAAATCAGTTTCTTCATTTACAATGAATAGAGTATTGTTATCTATGCCGGGCGTTAACATGAGTGATTTGCAAACAACTGATGTTGCTGATCACCTGGTAGGAAATCACAATGGGAGGCAGTGCTATTTTGAGGGAGAATTTCTCGATGGGGGAAATTTTGGGTTTCCATTGTTATCTGTGTAATAATCCAATGTAAAGTCCCCTTCTATTCATTTCAATGAGTTTTGCTCAAGAAAAACCCTGTCTGCTCAGAAAACTATATGTCCAATGTTTCTGGGGAAATATTTTTCTTATTTTTAAATATTTTTATGGATCTTAGAGAGGAAGGGAGAGGGAGAGAGAGATAGATATACCAAGGATGAGAGAGAATCACTGATCGGCTGCCTCCTACACGTCCCCACCCTGGGGATCGAGCCCACAACCCGGGCATGTGCCCTGACCGGGAATTGAACCTTGGCCTCCTGGTTCATAGGTCGATGCTCAACCACTGAGCCACACCAGCCGGGCTGAAATATTTTAATGTCTAAAACTTTAAAAGATCAGAAGATATTCTGTACCTCACCATAGAAGAACCATCAGTGTGATTTTTGATATCGTAAATGCTTGGTAAGCATAGTTCATATAGGACCTTACTTATTTTGTCAGCATGGCAATTAGCTACACAAATTGTACCCTTTCTCACCTTTGCTTCCCCCTCTACTACCAGGATCAGCCATTAAAAACGATGCTTCCATAAATTTAAACTTAGCTTCTTCGCCTTGTTGTAGGCTCCCTGGGATCCAAGATTGGGAGGAGATGATCTTGGGACCAGAGATGCCCGACCCTGAGCGAGGACCCTGGATTTTTCTAGGCATCTCCCCGTCACGTGTAACCACGGACGCATCCCCGCGTGTCCTTCGTGTCCTCATCTGTCAACTGCGAGGGCTGGGGAAAGCGTTCCTACCTTGACCCCCAGCCCCCCAGTTCTATTTTTATGACGTGATTAGGGTAGAGGGCACAGACACGTGACCTGCCGTGGACACCCGGGTTGAGCAAACTTTCTTAATTAGCTCATCACATTGGAGGAGAGGATGACTTAGTGAAAAAAATCACTGCAAACAATTTTTTTTTAAAAAATAGGGCTCTTTGTGCGGCGTGATGCTGAATGACGGATAGATTCCTCCTTTGGAAAATGGATATAAAATCATACCTTTTTAACTGGACAGAGCATATTCACATCGGAAGATCTTCCGGACACAACTGGGCCCCTACTTCCACCATGTGTGTATCCTCTGTCACAGTAAATTATCTTGTGGTCCTTTCTCCTACGATTCCTATCACTCTTCAATTGCCATTAAACACAAAACAGCCAGCCCTGACCGGTGTGGCTCAGTGGACAGAGCGTGGGCCTGCTGACCAAAGGGTCCCGGGTTCGATTCCGGTCAAGGGCATGTACCTCAGTTGCAGGCTTCTCCCTAGCCCGGGCCCTGGTCTCGGGGCGTGTGTGGGAGGCAATTAATTGATGTATTTCTCCCTCATCAATGTTTCTCTCAGTCTTTCCCTCTCTCTTCTACTCTCTCTAGAAATCAATGGAAAAAAATATCCTCTCGTGAGGAATGAAAAAAATAATTAAAAACAAAACAAAATAATGCAACAAAACAAAACAGCCCTGAACCAACAGCCCTCAGGTGAGAGTTCAGGATCTGGAGGGAAGTTCCCGCTGTGTCTCTGAGGCTGAGAGAGCAGAGAGGAGGAAGTCCATAGCCCTGAGGTTTGCCATTCTTTCCAGAAATTAACATTCGGTCTCCACATCCCACTTAGCTGTTGGAACACTTCTGCCTGGAATGTTTTTTATTTTTAGTTTTTTTTAAAAAATATATTTTATTGATTTTTTACAGAGAGGAAGGGAGAGAGATAGAGAGAATTAGAAACATCGATGAGAGAGAAACATCAATCAGCTGCCTCCTGCACATCTCCTATTGGGGATGTGCCCGCAACCCAGGCACATGCCCCTGACCGGAATAGAACCTGGGACCTTTCAGTCCGAAGGCCGACTTAGTTTTTAAAAATATATTTTTATTGATTTCAGAGAGGAAGGGAGAGGGAGAGTTAGAAACATCAATGATGAGAATCATTGATCAGTTTCCTCCTGCACACCCCCTACTGGGGATTGAGCCCGCAACCTGGGCATGTGCCCTTGACCGGAATCAAACCCGGGACCCTGTAGTCCCACAGGCTAACGCTCTATCCACTGAACCACACCGGCCTGGAATGCTTCGGAGGGTTGACCAGAAGTTTGTCGTTGGTCTGACTAAGCCCCGTAGAAATAGATTTTCTTCAAAGCAGCCTGGACACTCCAGTTTCTTTCCATTGCTTTTGATTCCACGGGAAGTATTTCATGAGACTCAGAGCTCCAGACTGGATTTATTCCTTTAGCAGGCGGGCTGTTTGGAAGTTGAGCGATGAGTTCTGGATCTCATATCAAAGGGTTTAGAGTTAATGATTTAAAGTGTGGTGGCTTTTACTGCTCCTCTGGTGGGCTAAACCCCTCAGCCACTCTTTGACCTTCGCTCAGTCAGTTCAATTCCATCTAATGCGCTGTGACTAACATGGTGGATGTTTAATCTACTTTGCTGCCGAAATTACTTTCAGACTCACTTTTTTATTTCCTTGAGGAACTTCCTCCTGGGAGAAGTTGTTTACTGTAAGCTCCAAATACGTTGTGTAAGACAGAATAAATTTTTAAAAAAATCTATTTTTATTGATTTCAGAGAGGAAGGGAGAGGGAGAGAGAGAAAGAAACATCAACGATGACAGAGAATCATGGATCGGCTGACTCCTGCATGCCTCACACTGGGGATGGAGCCCGCAACCTGGCCACGTGCCCTGACCAGGAATTGAACCGTGACCTCCTGGTTCGTAGGTCGATGCTCAACCACTGAGCCACACCAGCCGGGCCAGAACACACTTCCGAAAGCTTTTCTTTGGGAGACAATGAACCCTTATCACTTATTTTGCTATTGCATTACACGTGGAATGCGGAAAGTAGTGTTATTCCAGAAGCCAAAGAAGTGTCAAAAGGGAGAATGACCTGAAACTGGTATTAACGCTGATATCATAAGCGGTCACCTCCTGGCCAAATGTCTCCTGCAGAGCAATTAAACGGGAAGACAAAAATCAATGAGTCCCAGGGTTATGTGCGAAGTAGATTCCTTTCGTCTACTTCCTTGTTAGGGACGCATGTGGCTGCTTTCCAAGGCTCACTGGGAGGCAAACGCAGTCTATGTGTTGGACAAGCAAGGTGGTGACTACCTTGGGCGCTTGGGCAGGTGCGGTCCAGGTACTGGCTGAATAATAGAGACCTGGCCTTATCCGCCGGATCGGACCTTTCCCTTGTCCCTAATGAGCGGGACGATCCCAGGGCCAGCCTTTTTTTTTTTTTTTTAATATATATTTTATTGATTTTTTACAGAGAGGAAGGGAGAGGGACAGAGAATTAGAAACATCGATGAGAGAGAAACATCGATCAGCTGCCTCCTGCACATCTCCCCACTGGGGATGTGCCCGCAACCAAGGTACATGCCCTTGACTGGAATCGAACCCGGGACCCTTCAGTCCACAGGCCGGCGCTCCATCCACTGAGCCAAACCGGTCAGGGCGGCCAGCCTTTTTTTAAACATAGATTTTTTATTGATTTCGGAGATGAAAGAGAGAGAGAGAGAAACATCAATGATGAGAGAGAAGCATTTTTTAAAAAAATATATTTTTGTTGATTTCAGAGAGGAAAGCGAGAGAGAGGGAGAGAGAGAAAAATCAATGATGAGAGAGAATCAGTGATTGGCTGCCTCCTGCATGCCCCCCACTGGGGATTGAGTCCGCAACCTGGGCATGTGCCCTTGACCAGAATCGAACCCAGGACCCTTCAGTCCTCAGGCCGACGCTCTATCCATTGAGCCACACCGGCCAGGGCTGTGGCTATTTATCTTTATCGACGGCATCAAGAATTAAGAGAAGCGTGGAGATGGTGGGACAACCGGCCGTCTCACATTTTTCCCTGAGCAACACGACACTCCCCCTACCCGTGTGTCCCCGGCTGGCGATGACTCACTTCCTGCCTCTGTCGTCACCTGGGTGTTTCTTAAGGCAACGTCAACACCGACCTGACAATCTGTCTCCCACACAGGACAAAGCGAAAGAGCACCTGCCCTCCTCCAGTATGTGACGCCGTGGCCCTTCCCATCAGTGACTCCATCCACAGCGCTGCAAGTCATCCTTGCCAACGGCTTCTCTCTCACTGACTCCTGGGCAAACTCTCACCGAGTCCTGTTGACTTCATCGCCCAGGGATCCGTGGCATGGAGCAAACAGAGAGTCCGAGCCAGCTGCCACCTCCTCAGGGGACTCCCCACCATCCCCTGGACGGGGTCAAGCTACCAGCACTCCACCCGGAGGCCGGCGGATGCCTGGCACAGGCTGGGCAACGTGCAAAAGTGTCGCTCAGCTTGGGAGCGAAGGCCAGTCCTGGGCAAAGACTGGCAAGAGGTCTTGTTCGTGGATCAAACGCTGTCTGTGTTGACAAGAGTTTTCCCCAGAATGGAGATAAGCGAGGTTACAGGTGGGACACAGAAGAAGATGAAAGGGTGGCCCTCGCCGGTTTGGCTCAGTGGATAGAGCATCGGCCTGCGGACTGAAGGGTCCCGGGTTCGATTCCGGTCAAGGGCACATGCCCGGGTTGCGGGCTCCCTGGTGGGCGGCGTGCAGGAGGCAGCCGATCAATGATTCTCTCTTATCCTTGATGTTTCTATCTCTCTTTCTCTCCCTCGCACTTCCTCTCTGAAATCAATAAAAATTAAAAAAAAAGGTGACCATGTGAAGTGTAAGAGTGACCAGCAGTGTCTGCTAATGAGGTTAGGACACTTTTCAGCACAGCCTCCCAGGCACAAACGCAGCTCCATGTCCAATGGGGACTTCCCGCCTTAAAATCAGTCACCTCGGTGCCACCGTCAGGAAGGTCCTGGCTGAAAAGTACTTAGAAGTTGCCAAGGTACTCTTCACAAGGCATCAAATGGATTTCCCTTAAAAAAAAATGGATTGCACAGCAGTCATTTCCATTAAATAGCCAACTTAAAAAAAAAAAAAAAAGAAGAAGGGACCAAAAGAGAAAAAGCTTTGAAAATCTTACTGGCAATATCTTTTCATTCTTTCTTTGATGTATTTGGAGTGAGGGGAATACATTAGTGCCTCTTAGCTTGGCAGCCAAGTCTCGCAAATGTGAAGTAAATGGAAAAGAAGCTGACTTCATTTTCAGAATTCTAATGTCCAGTGTTTCCTTAAAAGACCAAAAAAAATAAATAAAAAAAGTTAAGGCAGTGCTGAAGTTGTTTTTGTCTTTTAAAAAAATATATTTTTACTGATTTCAGAGAGGAGGGGAGAGGGAGAGAGAGA
The DNA here is from genome assembly GCF_963259705.1 of Myotis daubentonii. Taxonomy (NCBI): domain Eukaryota; kingdom Metazoa; phylum Chordata; class Mammalia; order Chiroptera; family Vespertilionidae; genus Myotis; species Myotis daubentonii. The sequence goes on along the minus strand of NC_081860.1, from coordinate 12,254,386 downwards.
GAAACATCAATGATGAGAGAGAATCATTGATTGGCTGCCTCCTGTATGCCCCACACTGGGGATGGAGCCCACCACCCAGGCACTTGCCCTGACCGGGAATTGAATCCTGACCTCCTGGATCACAGGTGGATGCTCAACCACTGAGCCACACCGGCCAGGCAGTGCTGAAGTTTTAAACAATGCCTTGACTTCTTGGGAGCAGCCAACCTCAATGATGCTATGCAAATGTTTTCAACCAAGCATGCCAAACTCACGGCCCACGGGCCACATGCTGCTCTCAACGAATATTTTTGCGGCCCAGCCAACGTGACGGTGTGAGCAGTTATTTACAATCGTGAAAGGAAATAAGTCTCCCGTTCGATCCGGAATTACCAACGTTCACCGTGGGTCAGTTTTGAAAGTGATCGCTGCGAACAAGACTCCCCCCGAAGTAGGAAAGATGGTAGCAGAGAGATGCCAAGTGTCAGGAAGAAAACATGCATTTTATCGTTGCTCTTGTGCTTTTTATATATATTATAGGTTTTGAAATAAACCTATGTTTCTATGAGAATTGAAGTGCGTGCGCGCGCGCGTGTGTGTGTGTGTGTGTGTGTGTGTGTGTGTTTTGCGGCCACTAAAACGTAAACCTTGTTTATTGGGCCCGTGTTAGCCTTTGAGTCTGACATGCTTGTTTTAAACCTTTAAGAATTCATGATATTAAAAAATTCAGTCTTAGGAAGAGAGGCGGTGACTTCCATTCTGCAAGCGGTCAGCACGGGTTCCTTTCAAATAGTTGATTTTAAAACTTACTGATGAGTTCTGGGGACACACACAGGCACAGGCTGTCCCCTAGAATCGAGGGTAAAAAAAAAATAAAAAATCTCCCGTCTGGAAAGAACTGCTTAACACCCTGTAGGCACAGCCGCCCACACACAAGTTTACAGATATTCTGTGCGTTCCCACGCGTTCCGCAGGGAGATGGAAGCTGTGGTGACCGAGCTGGTGGAGATCGCGCAAACAGGAGAAGCAGACGGACACTGCTCCCCTGGCTCCCTACCCTGGGGGGTGGGGGGAGAGTCATTTGCTCATTAGAAGTTTGTGCATATTAATTTTAAGTCAATTTCAAGGAATGCATACTTCAAACAGATAAACCACCAGTCGATCAAGCAGATCTTGGGCACGACTAAACAAGCAACTACTAAATGCTACTTCAGTCCCAGATGGGTAGGATTTTATTTGTTCATATATCAATTTTGAAGCTCAACAAATAACAACAGCAAGAAGGAATTGACCAGAAGTATTGTATAAATGGTGCACAGAAAAATTATCTAGGCCTGCATTAATTTTTACCTGTATTTTTCTAATTTTCTATAGGTATTGCTTATTTGTCAATGTAAAAAGGGGAGTGAAAAATGATTTAAAATTACAGAAGACTATCTATCTATCTATCTGGCTGTCTATTATCTATCTATCTATCTATCTATCTATCTATCTATCTATCATCTTTGTCAGTGCCTTGTCTGTTTAGCTATATCTAGGGTGTCCCCCAAAATGTATATACATACTTTGAATACTTATAAAAGTGGTGTTTATAAAAATATATTTCCTTTTCAAAACTGAGCTGTCAGCTGTTAAAGTGTGTATACATTTTGGGGGACACCCTGTATATGTTTATTTTTTCAACATTTAATTTTTCTATTTACAGCATCCCCAAAAGGCAGAAGTAGTCACATAAAAAACCATAGGTTTCCAAAGAAATATAGTATAGGCATGAACATCCTAGCTCCATGCATTTCATATAATTATCCAGCCCTAGTCAGTTTGGCTCAGTGGATAGAGCGTCAGCCTGCAGACCGAAGGGTCCCGGGTTCGATTCCGGTCAAGGGCAGGTACCCTGCCGGGGCCTGGTCGGGCTCGTGCAGGAGGCAATCAATCGATGTGTTTCTCTCACATGGATGTTTCTCTCTGTCTTTCCCTCTCTCTTCCCCTCTCCCTAATGGAAATTCTCGGGTGAGGATTTAAAAAAAAAATCACCCGAAGGACATAGGTTCTCCCCAGTGCGGGGAGGGGCCCATCGGACACCCAATCCTGACCTTGGCCTGTGACACCCATGGCATCACAGCCTCACGCCACCTGATCCCAAGCCCCCTTTGATCAATGTTTAATGATCAGAGTTTACGTCGCCATCAAAGGCACCGCGAAATAGCAGATACTCATAGTGGATGGCCAATGGCCGCTGCAAACGCCGATGCCACCGGCATTCAGACACATCCCAGTATCAAAGGCGCTTGCTCTGCCCTGAGCATGAAAGCGAAGGAAAACACAGATAATTTGAGAAACCAGGAACTCATCAGGGCCGGGATCTGCAGGCTCCCGGGGCCACGGAGCGCGCGTGGGGCCCCAGCCTGCATGCCAACGCCCCCTCCCCCCGTGGCGACACCTCCTTTTCCCCCAACCAGAGCATGTTGCTATTCACGGGGGCGGATGAATGAACCACAATCGCATCAGCTGCGGTGGAGAGGCGGACAGGAGCGGGCGCCGGCTGCGCGGGTGAGCGCTTTACAAGTGGGAGCTGTCAATCAGGAGGCCTGAAGGGCCCACATCCAGGGACCGAGGCTCCCACCCCGGTGATACCAATCCTAATAGAGTGCCAGTCACCGATGCAAATTGGGGCCTCAGTGCAGATGGAGTTCAGCTGAGGCTGGGCCTTGTCCCCCGGCACGGACGGGCCATGTGGTAGCTGAGAGTACAGTACGGGCATGTGACGAAGGTTGCTGCTGCCCTCGCTCAGAGTCTGTTAGGCGTAGGGGAGGGTTGCGGGGGGCCGGGGGGTACAGCCTTCTCCATCAGGGGCTGAGCTCCGGGAAGTCACAAGGAAAGCGTTTCTGCCGCTGGGGACTCGGAGCTTGTTTCTAAGGAGACACACAGATCCCCAGCGTGATCTCTGCAGACTCGGTATTCTCATCTGGAGAATGGGCTGATGGCTTGCGACAAGGCCGAAACTCCAGGGCAGCGGTACCCAGCAGAAATATTGTTAACTACATGATGCAAGTTTCTTGTACCTACATTTAAAAGGGAAAAAGAGCCCTAGCCAGATTGGTTTGGTGGCTAGAGCGCTGGCCGGCGGACCAAAGGGTCCCGGGTTCGATTCCGGTCAAGGGCAGGCTCCTCCCTGGTCTGGGCCCTGGGCAGGGCTTGTGCAGGAGGCAACCAATCGATGTGTTTCTCTCACATCGGTGTTTCTCTCTGTCTTTTCCACTCTCTCTAAAAATCCATGGAAAAATATCCCTGGGTGGGGATTAGCAAAAAGAAAGAAAGAGAGAGAGAGAGAGAGAGAGAGAGAGAGAGAGAGAGAGAGAGAGAGAGAGGAAGAAAGGGATATGCCTGACAGGCATGGCTCAGTGGCTGAGCGTTGACCTATGAACCAGGAGGTCACAGTCCGATTCCCGGTCAAGGGCACATGCCCAGGTTGCAGGCTCCATCCCCAGTGTGGGGTGTGCAGGGGGCAGCCGGTCAATGATTCTCTCTCATCATTGATCTCTCTCTCTCTCTCTCTCTCTCTCTCTCTCTCTCTCTCTCTCCCCCTTCCTCTCTGAAACCAATAAAAATATTGGTTTTAAAAAGGAAAAAATGTGACATCTCACTAATATTTTATTTAGTTCCATGCGTCTACGATATTGTCATTTAAACATGTAATCCATACTAAGATATTACCAATGAGACCTGTGGGGTGTTTTTGGACTAAGCCTTCATGACCCAGAGAATCTCTGACACTAGAGGCACGTCTCCATTCAGACCTGCCTCATTTCAAGGACTCAGTAGCCTGTTTGGTTAGAGGCTACCGTACTGGCCAGCATAGCTCTCCACCCTGAGAAAAATAGGACCATTTATGGACAGCCTAGAAATTTGAAAATGCAACTATTTAAAAATGATCCATAAATGTAGCCGATGATCTCCCTGAGGCCTAAAATTGAGAAGGTGAAGGTTTATAATTTCCTCTACTAGTGAAGGTATTTTTTTTTTTTAAGCACCTAAAGTCCCTGGCCAGGAAGCTCAGTTGGTTAGAGCATCATCCTGATACACCAAGGTTGCAGGTTCGATCCCTGATCAGGCCACATACGAGGAGCAACCAATGAATGCATCAATAAGTGGAACAACAAATCGATGTTTCTCTCTCTCTCTCTTTAAAATCGACCAATCAATAAAAATCTTTAAAAAGCACCTAAAAACAAGTACTCTGATGTGTGATTTCTAAAATTCTATCCGTCTCCATCAAAACTACCTGTGTGAGATGACAGACCCATTCTTTCCAGAGCTCTTTAAAATAACTTCGTCAAGCCCTGACCAGTTTGGCTTGGTGGATAGAGCGTCGGCCTGCGAACTCAAGGGTCCCGGGTTCAAGTCTGGTCAGGGGCATGTACCTTGCTTGCAGGCACATCCCCAGTGGGGAATGTGCAGGGGGCAGCTGATCGATGTTTCTAACTCTCTATCCCTCTCCCTTCCTCTCTGTAAAAAAAAAATAATAAAATATATTTAAAAAAAAATAACTTAGTCGACATACATCTCCATGTGGCTACACCAGCGAGATACACAGTGGGCCTCAGCCACAGACACGTTACTAATCATTACTAATCAATATGAAATGCTAACTTCCCAAATCCCAGGGCCCCAAGTGGAGTCATCTGAACAAACCACCTCCTTGCATTTAAAAAAAAAATTTTTTTATTGATTTCAGAGAGGAAGGGAGAGGGAGAGAGATAGAAATATTAATGATGAGAGAGAGCATCATTGATTGGCTGCCTCCTGCCCGCCCCACACTGGGGATCCAGCCCGCAACCCGGGCATGTGCCCTGACCGGGAATCAAACTGTGACCTCCTGGTTCACAGGTTGACATTCAACCACTGAGCCATGCCAGCTGGGGCCGCCTCCTTGCCTTATAATGACTCTCCTCGTGATCACCTTTAATAGCATTAATAACATTAAAAAATAAACACGTGTAACCTGGAACATGCAGAATAGTCATCTTGCCATCTTTGAAAATGGTGAGACCCAGTTAGTTGGCCCAGGGGGATGCAGATGTTACAGGGAAAAAATAATTAAAATATTAATTACACACGGGCTCTGGCATTGCCTATCATTTCTGCATCATCGTTATTGTTATGCTGCCGAATATTGCTTTATGCAGATTTTGCTTTAGGAGCAAAAGAATCTTTTGTGGTTTTCATATTGACTCTGCTAGGGCGCGTGGAGCCCCCTGGGACAGGAATGCAGGATCTATCAGATGGAGACGATCAGATTGGGCAAGCAGGAAATATAGCGCCCTGGCTTTGCTGTGGGCCGGTTCTCATTAATCTGAGATGTTGAGCATGTAGCGTGCGTCCTTGTGTCAAACGCACGCCTGAATGGAAAGTACGCGGAAGGGCCATTGGGCGTGTACGGTGGAGTGAACATGGCTAAACATTTCCATCAGGCGGAGAGTTCCCCAGACGCGGGCTCACCTGTCGCTCCTACTCACTTCTGCGGCCCCCCTTCTTCCTGCCACTGCAAATTCCTTCTTTAAAAAAATATTTTTATTGATTTTAAAGAGGAAGGGCGAGAGAGAGAGAGAGAGAGAGAGAGAGAGAGAGAGAGAGAGGAACATGGATGATGAGAGAGAATCATGGATCGGCTGCCTCCTGCACACCCCCTACTGGGGATCGAGCCTGCAAACCCGGGCCTGTGCCCTGACTGGGAATCGAACCCGGGACCCTTCAGTCCGCAGGCCGACGCTCTATCCACTGAGCCACACCGGCCAGGGCAGATACCTCTGTTTTGACGCTGTTATGACCAAAGTGAAGACTGTCGTGGAAGACACGGGTTGATTCAATAAAGATCACGCCCCAGTGCGTAGCTCCCCAGTTCTCATCTAGTACAAGGCAGAGCAGGGCTGTTGTTATGACTTTAAAATTAGACACCAAGGCCCGGCCGGTGTGGCTCAGTGGTTGAGCATCGACCTATGAACCAGGAGGTCACGGTTCGATTCCTGGTCAGGGCACATGCCTGGGTTGTGGGCTCCATCCCCGATTGGGGCTCCGTATAGGAAGCAACAGATAGATGTTTCTCTCTCTCTCTCTCTCTCTCTCTCTCTCTCTCTCTCTCTCTCTCTCTCCTCTCACAAATCAATAAAAAAACATATCCTCTGGTGAGGATTAAAAAATACATATGTTTACCACCATTTAAATTTTCCTTTGTTTTTCTGTTTATTCCTAAACCTGTACCTCTAATTTTCTTCTTTTTTTTTTCTATTTAAAATACTGCTGTGAAGCTTAATACAAAAAACAAAACAAAACTGTCAAAAAAAAAAAATAACAGCAGAGGAGTTGATATCCAAAGTAAATCTCACTAATTTTTTGGTCAGATTTAATGTGCACAGAGCAGGGGTAGTTAGAAGTATTTCCTGACCATCTCCGGGTTTAAATATTTTGGGGCCCTTTTATTTTCCTTGTGCATTTCAGGTCCTGGGAACTTTCCCCCCACCCCTGAAATGCGGTCATTTAAATTCTGAAAGCATGGAGCCCCAGCTGACGTGGTTCAGTGGATAGCACACCAGCCTGCGGACAACAGGGTCCTGGGTTCGATTCCAGTCAAGGGCACATACCTCGGTTGCAGGCTCCTCCCTGACCCGGGCCCTGGTCAGGGCTCGTGCAGGAGGCAACCAATCGATGCTTCCCTCCCAATTGATGTTTCTGTCTTTCCCTCTCTCTTCCACTCTCCCTAAAAATCCATGGAAAAATATCCTTGGGTGAGGATTAAAAAAAAAAAAAGTGATTGAATAAAGAACTCTCCCCTCATTAAAACAAACAAACAAACAAACAAACAAACAAACAAACAAAATTCTGAAGGCTTGGAGCATTCCACAGAGCAATCAGCCCATGTTGACAATGTACTAGTAGGAGCTGCCCATCCACTATAGCAGAGGCCACTATAATATATTGGAAATACATTTTTCTGTAAATACAATCTCTCTCTCACTCGATCGACCTGCCTGCTTTGCAACTGGGAGAGAGATTCGCGCTGAGCCAGGGCCTCCTCCATTCATTCCCAGCTCCGCTCACACCCACCCTGCACCTGCCTGCCTGAGTCCCTGAGTTGGAAGCCAGGGAGCTGGACGAGCTAGCTGGTCTGATTAACCTATACGGAGGGTCCAACGGAAACGCGATTAAAAACTCATTGAATGGTATAGGAACTGATTACTTACCCAGGGAGCCCTAAGCAAATCGAAGCAAATTGCCTGAGATTTAATTTAACAAACATTTACCAAGCATCTGCTCGCAGCGCAGTGCGGCCCAGCGCGGAGCTCAGAGCTGGGGGGATGCGAAGATAAGACAGGCAGGCTGCCCGCCGGGGGCTCCCCCTCTGGCCCGGACGCCCCCTCAACCCTCCAGAAAAAAGGATCTGTCCTCACTCAGAGCATGAGGACATTTTACCCGCTTGGGGCAAACTGGTAAGGGCTCAGGGCAGGTAGCTGAAGAAGCCCTGACCTACAGCATAGCAGAGGCCACTATAATATATTTGCTGCTGTTGCTAATCCTCACCCGAGTATGTTTTTCCATTGATTTTTAGGGAGAATGGAAAAGAGAGGGAGAGACAGAGAGAAACATTGATGTGAGAGAAACACATGGATTGGTTGCCTCCTGCAGGAGCCCAGGCCAGGATCCGGGCTGGGGAGGAGCCTGCAACCGAGGTACATGCCCTTGACCAGAAATGAACCCGGGACCCTTCGGTCCACAGGCTCATGCTCTATCCACTGAGCCACACCGGCTGGGGCGAGGCTGCTATAATAAATGCCAGAACGCCTTAGGTGCTGGTGGGAGCGCGTGGACATTACCCACTTCTGACCACGAATGCCAAGGGTGACTTCTTTTTTTTTTAAATGTTTTTATTAATTTTAGAGAGAGAGAGAGGGAGAGGGAGAGAGAGAAACATCAATAATGAGAATCATCGGTGGGCAGCCTCCTGCTGGGCCCCCACCAGGGCTGGAGCCTGCAGCCCGAGCATGTGCCCTGACAGGGAATCGAACCGGCGACCTCTTAGTGCGCGGGACAATGCTCAACCACTGAGCCACACCGGCCGGGCACCATTGCTATTATTTCAACAAGACATTAGAACAGGATTTTTGAAGCCATGACCATTTGAAACCACCGCCGGGAGAGCAATCAAGAGGCCAGGGGAAAGAGGGTTAGGAATTCTAGGATCCCAAAGGTGTCCAAATGATTTCACAAGGGCAAACCTGCCTTCATAGATTTGGAATGATTCAGACCTGAGTTTTGGAGGAACTTGGCTTTTTAAAATTGATTGATTGATTGATTTCAGAGAGAGGAAGGGAGAGGGAGAAGGGGAGGAAGAGGGAGAGAGACATCAATGATGAGAAAGAAGCATTGATCGGCTGCCTCCTGCACGCCCCACACCGGGGATCGAACCTGCAACCTGGGCATGTGCCCTTGACCGGGAATCGAACCGTGACCTCCTGGTTCCTAGGTTGATGCTCAACCACTGAGCCACGCCGGCCGGGCACGGCTTTCTTTAGGATGCTGAAGATGCTGTGTCCGGCTCCTGGGGTCCCCGCAGATATTAAAAATTGGTACAAAAGACACTAGACTTCTAAGAAGACTCAGACATGCTGGGTGAAATTCCTATGAATTCAGAGCGGCCGATACTAGTATTCTAAATACAGAGGCTGGAGATAAAGCAATGAACTCATAGGCGTATATGCACAACCCATGGACGCAGACAACAGGGTGGTGAAGGCCTGAAGTTGGGGGTGCAGGCGGGCTGGGAGGGGGCAATCGGGGGGAAAAAGGACATCTGTAATACCTTCAACAATAAAGATAAAAAAAAGAGAATAATACAGAAGCAACACGGCCACATCTCATTAGTGATACATTTGTGGCAAAAAAATTCTCAAGTTTCCGTAAGCCACGTGAGCGCTCGCTGGCTCGCTCGGGTGTGCAAGAAGAAACATCTTAATGGCTGGCCTCCTGCTAAAGTCACCCTACAGTGAGTCCTAATTACCATTTGTCAAGAGAGTGGGGGAAATCAGAGTTTCACAGGGAGGGGAAAATAAACACAAAACACCCCTATTTAAGGAAAAACATGATGCTTTTCATTTGATAGGAAAGTAATTACTGCAGAGGGACCCTGAAGTCTTACAGAACGCGGCCCCCCTCTCTAATACGCCCTCGCGGCAGAGAAGTGGGGATCAGAACGATTCTTTATCAGGTCTGCGGGCCAGGAGCACTCCGTCTAGGCAGGTAGGAATTAAATAGTATCGGAGTTTAATTAAAATGATAAAAAAAAGGAGAAGAATGGTCGGGAGGCGGCTCGCCTGCGTCTGAAACCATCACCTCAGACCCTCATTAGAGATGCTTTTCATATCTTCCCGGAGCAAGGGCTTAATCTGACGGGCGTCTGGGAGCCGGGGCGCTGGGCCCCGTGTTAATTCCGCGCCCGATCTCGGTCTGTGTGGAGCCGGGCGGCGCTGACGGACGGCGCCAGGCACGGACCCGGTGACCTCGCGGGGATTTCCATGCGAGGTGTTAATTGCCAGGGTGGCTTCATCTTGGAGCATCCTTGTCCCCACGCTCTGGGCCATCTTGGGGCTCCCTTTCCTTCCTTCCTCCTCGGCACGTTTGATCTCCGACTTGTCTCTCCGTGACGATTTCGTGGGCCCGCGGCCGACTGGCTCTTCATCAGTGGTTCTCAACCTTCCTCATGCCGCGACCCTTTCATACAGTTCCTCCTGTTGTGGTGACCCCCAGCCATAAAATGATTCTCGTGGCTACTTCATCACTGTCATGTTGCTCCTGTTATGAATCGTCATGTCAATATCTGATAGGCAGGATGTGTTTTCATGGTTACAAATGGAACATAATTAAAGCACAGTGACGAATCACAAAAACAACATGTGATTGTATATGTGTTTTCCGACCGTCTTAGGCGAGCCCTGTGAAAGGGTCCTTCGAGCCCCAAAGGGGTCGCGACCCACAGGTTGAGAACCGCTGCTCTTGATGAATTTGTTGGGGGAAGATAAGCCCTTGGCCTCTTGTCTGACTTCACCAGCGATTTGTGTGTGTGTGTGTGTGTGTGTGTGTGTGTGTGTGTGTCCGGCTCACCAGGCAGAGGAGGGTCCCTCTGGATTATATTCATGTCCCACCCGCAGACACACACACGCACACGCAGGAAGGACCTGGCTTCTCTCCTTGCTGCCCGCCCGCCCCTCTCCTTCCTTGGCCGGCTCAGTGTCTCAGGGAGGAGAGAGGACCCAGCCAGGGAGCAAGGAGTAGCACCAAACACGCGGAGGAGGCGGGAGGCGAGTCCCAGGCACGGGTTTCAGTGGGATTCCAGGGGAGTGCTGGGAAAATGCTAGTGTTTTTTTTTTTTTAAGTGATGATTTCTTTTTTTAAAAAAATACTTTCATATATTTTATTGATTTTTTATAGGGAGGAAGGGAGAGGGATAGAGCGTTAGAAACATCGATGAGAGAGAAACATCCATCAGCTGCCTCCTGCACACCCCCTACCGGGGATGTGCCTGCAACCAAGGTACATGCCCTTGACCGGAATCGAACCTGGGACCTTTCAGTCCTCAGGCCAACGCTCTATCCACTGAGCCAAACCAATTAGGGTAAATGCTAGTTATTTTTAGTCCTTCAGTGTAGAAGGCCTGGGGCAATTAGCAAAGCAGGAGAAAACATAGGGGATAGGACATCTGTATTAACACATACACATGCACACAGGCACATGTGTGCATGCACAACACACACGGGTGTGCACACATGCACACACACTCATGAGGTTGCACCTAGCACTGGTGCAATGTACTAAAGAGGCAGCCCATGATTCTTGCTTTTTAAAACTAAATAATGAATGTCTCTTGTTCCCCCCCACTACCATGTAATGGCGCAGGCCTGTCATTGCATTTCCAGGAGGAAATTTTGACTCCAGGCGGGATTCATGCAGTCTGCCTGACCTTAAACACGCCTCCCTGGTCCTGGTCGGTTTGGCTCAGTGGATAGAGCGTCAGCCTGTGGACTGAGGGGTCCTGGGTTCGATTCCGGTCAGGGCACATGCCTGGGTTGCGGGCTCGATCCCCAGTAGGGGGTGTGCAGGAGGCAGCCGATCAATGATTCCCTCTCATCGTTGATGATTCTATCTTTCTCTGCCTCTCCCTTCAGCTCTGAAATCAATAAAAAATATATTTTCAAAACAACAACAATAAAATGCCTCCCCGGTGAACGGATGGTAGCAGAGGAAGCGAAAGTAATAGCATGCTCACAAGACACTGGGAATCGATGGTGACTTTTTAAAAAAGGGTTATAAAACAGCCCCTGTGTTATCCGGCCTTGACATGGAATGTATTCCTCTGATTCATTTCCTTACTCCGCCGTGGGTGAGTTTAATTAGAATGCGCCATCGGGAGCCACAGACCCCGCCCTGGGGGCTGCAGGGGGGGGGGGGGACGAGGGGGTGTCACTCCACATCTGGTCACACTACCGTCACTGTGCCCTGCTGGTGGCCAGTGGCTCCCTTTTCAGACTGGCTTTTAATTATTTTCTTGTATTTTTTAAAAAGTATATTGTTATTGATTTCAGAGAAGAAGAGAGAGCTAGAAACATCAACGATGAGAGAGAATCATTGATTAGCTGCCTTCTGCACAGCCCTCCACTGGGATCAGGCCCGCATGTGCCCTTGACCGGAATCGAACCCCAGACCCTTCAGTCCACAGGCTGACGCTCTATCCACTGAGCCAAACTGGCCAGAGAGCTTTTAATTATTTTAAATGTTACAGTTAATTAATATGAGACAAAAAAAACAAAAAACAAAAAAACACAGCTCCAACAAAAAACCACCCAACTCTATTTTTGAGTTCATTTCCAAGAATATTGATAAAGTAATATTCATCGTCAGCCTCTTTATTAATAAGTTAATGACTGTAACATTTAAAGACGGTTCATGGCGCTAATCAGCAAGCTAACCTTTGGCCGGCACGGTTACAGAATCTCCGAGCTCACAGTGGCTGATTCCACACCCGGAAATCTAATTATTTCCTTAACGAGTTCCTGGGTGTTCCGATTCCCCCACACCACACAGTGTTCGTGGCCGGAGAGTTTCTGGTTCTTCCCCGAACGCTGTGCACAATTCTCGGGGTCCCTGTTCTCTCCAGGGATGAGCCCTTCGCTTCTTTGCCACCTGCCGGCTCTTCCCCCACATCATCTCCTTTCCCTGCATCAGACTTTTCACTCCTTCGCAAACCAAGGGCTCGGGTGTGAGACGCACAGACATGTGTTTGAGTCGAGCCGGAGTGAAAACGCAGGGGACCAGGCTAAGGACACCTGCACTTCAGCCGTTTGGCGTGCATTTGCCTTAAAAAAATAAACCCACCGCCTCCTGGGCCACGGAATCAGCTTGCTCACCTCTAGGCCTCTGGGGGTGGGGAACGTCCGGCCCTCGGGCCATACAAGGCCCTTGAAATCATTTGGTCTGGCCCTGCCAAGCCATTAGGGGTGACTTAATTAAATGTTCGACCAGATATAGCAGGCTGGTAAGTATAAATATATTTATATTTATACTTATTGTCCCAAAATTCACGCAAGAAGTAATTTTGATAGAAAACACAGGTTTATAATTAAAAATTGTAAAATTTTTATTGATTCATACAGTATACAGTATAGGGTTATGGATGGAATAGCACACCGGGTCAATGGCCTCCATGGTTTTGCTGGCACATACGCAAAGCCGTGGTCTTCATTGTCCCTGCTCCTGGGCCATCATTGGTACTTGGTAATGCTTATCAAATTGAAGGGATTGAAATCAAAGGGCAACAGATATTAGAATCTGATTCAATAAACCAAGTAACATTAGGCTTTTATTTTTTGTTGTTGTTGTTAATGCTCAAGCAAAATTCAAATCTTGCATGAATTTTTGGAAAAAAATATATTTTTTATAATATATAATATATAATATATATATATATATATATATATATATATATATTTATAATTTATTTCAGAGAGGAAGAAAGGAGATAGAAAAATCAATGATGACAGAGAATCACTGACTGGCTGCCTCCTGCACGCCCCCTGCTGGGGATGGAGCCAGCAGCCCAGGCATGTGCCCTGACCAGGAATCGAACCGTGACCTCCTGGTTCCTCGGTAAACTCTAAAGCACGGAGCCACACCGGCTGGCCTTGCAGGCTCATTTTTAAGTTGATGATTTTGTATGGCCTCTGAAGGATGTTATAAATATCCAAACGGCCCTTGGTAGAGAAAAGGTTCCCCACCCCTGGTCTCTGTGGGAGTTAGGACAGCACCCCGGGGGACATCAGAGTCTCCCCACATTCATTTCCATCACTGGCTCCAAGTTTAGGCTCCGCGATGGCCCGCCGTCCAGGACCCCGGCACTGTCGCTGCTGCTTAATTCTGAGTCCAGATTTCCAATGAACATTTGACTGTGGTTTGGGGCAGGAAAAGGTTTACAGGTGTCCGGTAAACAGCCTCCGTCTATACACAAAAGCGGATAAAGACGGGGGTGGGGGGTGGGGCCAAGAATGGAGGGAAATCGAGGACATGACAGTGAGTTCAAACTAGGTCTGGCCTGCAGACTGCGGGGAGAAGTGCCCTGGTGAGAGGTGCCATCTCATGGGTCGGGTCCTTCTGCCACTCTGCCTTCTGCCACTTTTTAATAATAAGAACAGATAAAAAAAAAAAAAAAAAAGGCCCGCATTCTCGGAGGCTTGGAATTGCAAAAGGCATTGTGAGCAGTTGGCTCTGGGCTGGACACGATACTGCAGGCATCAAATGTTTTTTTTTTCCAGCACGAGTACTATTAAGAAATTTCTAAAAAATATATTTTTTATTGATTTCAGAGAGAAAGGGAAAGGGAGGGAGACAGAGAAACATCAATGATGAGAGGGAATCACTGATTGGCTGCCTCCTGCATGCCCCACACTGGGGATGGAGCCCGCGACCTGGGCATGTGCCCTGACCGGGAATCGAACCGTGACCTCCTGGCTCAGAGTCGCTGCTCAACCACTGAACCAACCACGGGGCTATTCAGAAATTTAAAGGCACGCACAGAAGAAGAAGGAAATGCTTCCGTAACTAACAACTGCAATTTCCAATATAGGAACTCATCACTTCTAGACACCCTGTCAGTTTTGCTTTTGTAAGGACACAATCAAAGGAAGTGTTTGCTGAGTCACGACCCGGCCCTCAAAATGACTTCAGCGAAAACGTGTCCGCTCCAGGGGATGCCTCCCTCGCCTCTGTGAGGTCTGTGAGATCTGCTGTTTAGCAAATTTCTCTGAGACATTACCTTGGGACTGACTTCAGGTAGTAGGTGGGCCAGCAAAAGTAAGATTTAATTCTCTTCTATTGGGCTGTCTATTCATAAATAAATAACATTAAGCAGATAAGAAGTTATGCTTCTTTCTTTCTTTCTTTCTTTCTTTCTTTCTTTCTTTCTTTCTTTCTTTCTTTCTTTCTTTCTTTCATTCTTTCTTTCTCTTCCCTTCCTTCCTTTCTCTTTCTTTCATTCATGAAGGTCCCTTTTGGTTTTTGCATATTTTTTTTGAAAAAATATATTTTATTGATTTTTTACAGAGAGGAAGGGAGAGGGCTAGAGAGTTAGAAACATTCATGAGAGAGAAACATCGATCAGCTGCCTCCTGCACACTCCCTACTGGGGATGTGCCCGCAACCAAGGTACATGCCCCTGACTGGAATCGAACCTGGGACCCTTCAGTCCACAGGCCGACGCTCTATCCACTGAGCTAAACTGGTTAGGGCTGGTTTTTACACTTTCATCAGCCATCATATTTTAGAAAAAGGCAGGAAGAAACATTTTTCTTTGGGAGGTGCTGATGGATAAAACACTCCAGATCCAGCCCCAATGTCTAGGCTACAACGTGAAAAAAAGAAAAAAGAAAACAGAAAACAAAAAGAGCCATTTTGCTCTAAAGCAGTGGTTCTCAACCTTCCTAATGCCGTGACCCTTTAATACAGTTCCTCACGTTGTGGTGACCCCCAACCAAAAAATTATTTTCCTTGCTACTTCATAACTGTCATGTTGCTACTGTTATGAATCGTCATGTAAATATCTGATATGCAGGATGTATTTTCATTGTTACAAACGGAACATAATTAAAGCATAGTGATGAATCACAAAAACAATATGTAATTATCTATGTGATTTCCGATGGTCTTAGGCGACCCCTGTGAAAGGGTCGTTCGAGCACCAAAGGGGTCGCGACCCACAGGTTGAGAACCGCTGCTCTAAAGCAAAGTCTTTTCCTTCGACTTCGGGACCAGGCGGCCCCCTGTCTGCGATGTATATCAGTCGATACAATTCTATTATATTTACCACAACGTTGCCTTTACCCATTCCCACGGGCCATATCTCATTGTTCTGTGGACAACTGCATGTGGACTGCGCACTGCATTGTCACATAGAGCCCCTGAAAGCGTCTATGTTTCCCGCTTCTGTGTTTCAAAGCACAAGTGACTTCATACTAAGCCGGGGACAGCCTTTCTGTCGGCTTAGCTCAGAGGCAAATCGCCTGGGACCCGCGAAGCCGGACTCCAGCTCCTCCTTAGACCCACGGATCCACGCCTGGCTACGGCATTGCACCCAACCGCTGTGGGATTCCTCGCAATACACGTGCATCCTGTTTCGGAGCCCGCGATTCCTGGTGCCGGTGTGCACTTCTCTTTTTATTCTGTTTTGTTTTGATTGATTGATTTCAGAGAGGAAGGGAGAGGAAGAGAGAGAGAGAAACATCCATGATGAGAGAGAATCATGGATCGGCTGCCCCCTGCACGGCCCCTCCTGGGGATCCAGCTGGCAACCAGGGTGTGTGCCCTTGACCGGAATCGCGCCCAGGACCCTTCAGTCCACAGGCTGACGCTCTGTCCACTGAGCCAAACCGGCCAGGGTTGGTGTTGCAATTCTTGAAATAGAACCCGGATGTTATTTTCAAATTCTTCCTGGGAAATTTGGGCCTTCCCCTAAGGCACCAGGAGAACGTTAGGAAAAGGATTACTAAAAACTGGCCAATACGATCAGGGCCCTTTCCCGGGGTTCGGTCCTGCGGGCCCCATCCCCCACCTGCGGGAGGAATGGCTAACCCAGCCAGGGAGACTCATTCCATTATGAGCCAGCTTTGTGGTCCCGGCCAGAGCGGGACCATCTGGCTTTGCACAGGGTACAAATGTGTGGCTGTACCCCGCGGAATCTCAGCATCAGGCAAGGGGTGTGGGCTGGGGGCCTCTGCCCTTTTGCCGGAAGCCGGTCCATCCTTGCTGCTTGACACTAAATGTGATTTTTGTTGTTATTATAAAAGGCTCCTCCTATTTGAAATGTGTTTGGTTATAGTAGATGGGAGAGGTGCTAGGTGCATATCTTTAGCATACAAACCAGGAAAACTAAAAACGTTATCACCAGTTTCTGGCTAAATGCATTTATTGACAATGTGCCTACATATAAACCCACTCACACAGTAACTTGGACTCACTTCTCTTTGGTAAAGCTCACCAAATGGTATTTCTCTCCAAACACACTAGTAAAAAATATTAACATTGTCATTTGGCTTTCAGGTCAGATGGCCACGGAGTTGTCCTTTCTCCTAAATACTGCCCTCCATTTTTCTTTTCAGGCTTGCAGGAGAACATAGCCCTGATGCTAACCTGACCCCACTGTTTAAGAGACTGAAGGAAGAGGTTAAAAAATGGCATGAGAAAGCTAATCAGGAAAAAAAGAGTTTGGGATACTTTATTTTATTTTATTTTTATTGCTTAAAGTATTACAAAGGGTATTACATATGTGTCCATTCCCCCCCCCCCCCCGCCCTAGACAGTCCCCTAGGCTCCCCTATCCCCCAGTGTCTTATGTCCATTGGTTATGCTTATATGCATGCATACAAGTCCTTCGGTTGATCTCTTACCCCCCTACCTCCTGCCCCCCAACCCTCCCCGGCCTTCCCGCTGCAGTTTGACAATCTGTTTGAGGCAGCTCTGCCTCTGTATCTATTATTGTTCAAAAGTTTATAATGGTCTCTATTATCCATGAATGAGTGAGATCATGTGGTATTTTTCCTTCATTGACTGGCTTATTTCACTTAGCATAATGCTCTCCAGTTCCATCCATGCCATTGCAAATGGTAAGAGTTCCTTCCTTTTTAGAGCAGCATAGTATTCCATCGTGTAGATGTACCACAGTTTTCTAATCCATTCATCTACTGATGGGCACTTAGGCTGTTTCCAGATCTTAGCTATGGTGAATTGTGCTGCTATGAACATAGGGGTGCATATATCCTTTCTGATTGGTGTTTCTGGTTTCTTGGGATATATTCCTAGAAGTGGGATCACAGGGTCAAATGGGAGTTCCATTTTCAGTTTTTTGAGGAAACTCCATACTGTCTTCCATAGTGGCTGCACCAGTCTGCATTCCCACCAGCAGTGCACAAGTGTTCCTTTTTCTCCACATCCTCTCCAGCACGTGTCGTTTGTTGATTTGTTGATGATAGCCAGTCTGACAGGTGTGAGATGGTACCTCATTTTTGTTTTGATTTGCATCTCTCGGATGATTAGTGACTTTGAGCATGTTTTCATATGTCTCTTGGCTTTCTGAATGTCCTCTTTTGAAAGGTGTCTATTTAGGTCCTTTGCCCATTTTTTGATTGGATTGTTTATCTTCCTTTTGTTAAGTTGTATGAGTTCCCTATAAATTTTGGAGATTAGGCCCTTATCAGATATGACATTGGCGAATATGTTTTCTCACACAGTGGGTTTTCTCGTTGTTTTGTTGATGGTTTCTTTTGCTGTGCAGAAGCTTTTTATTTTGATGTAGTCCCATTTGTTCATTTTCTCTTTGGTTTCAAGTGTCCTAGGAGCTGTATCAGTGAAGAAATTGCTTTGGCATATGTCTGAGATTTTGTTGCCTTTGGATTCTTCTAGAATTTTTATGGTTTCCTGTTGTACATTTAAGTCCTTTATCCATTTTGAGTTTATTTTTGTGTATGGTGTAAGTTGATGGTCTAGTTTCATTTTCTTGCACATATCTGTCCAATTTTCCCAACACCATTTATTGAAGAGACTATCTTGGCTCCATTGTATGTTCTTGCCTCCTTTGTCAAATATTAATTGAGCATATTGGTTCGGGCCAATTTCTGGGCTCTCTATTCTATTCCATTGATCTATATGTCTGTTCTTGTGCCAGTACCAGGCAGTTTTGAGAACAGTGGCTTTGTAATACATCTTGATATCTGGTATTGAGATCCCACCTACTTTGTTCTTTTTCAGGGTTGCTGCAGCTATTCGGGGTCTTTTTTTATTCCAGATGAATTTTTGGAGAGTTCGTTCTAGATCTATGAAGTATGCCGTTGGTATTTTAATGGGAAGTGCGTTGAATTTATAGATTGCTTTGGGTAGTATGGACATTTTAATGATGTTGATTCTACCAATCCATGAACACGGTATGTTCTTCCATCTGTTTATGTCTTCCTCTATATCTTTTTTCAACGTCCTGTAGTTTTCTGAGTAGAGGTCTTTTACCTCTTTAGTTAAGTTTATTCCTAGGTAGCTTAATTTTTTTGGTGCGATGGTAAAGGGGATTGTTTTTATAATCTCTCTTTCTGAAAGTTCACTATTGGTGTATAGAAATGCCTCAGATTTCTTGGGGTTAATTTTGTATCCTGCTACATTGCCAAATTCATGTATTAAGTCTAGTAGCTTTTGGATGGAGTCTCTAGGGTTTTGTATGTATAATATCATGTCGTCTGCAAATAAGGACAGTTTTACTTCCTCTTTTCCAATCTGGATGCCTTTTATTTCTTCTTCTTGCCCAATTGCAATGGCTAACACTTCCAGTACTATGTTGAACAGGAGTGGTGAGAGGGGGCATGGGATACTTTTTGAGAATGACCATATCAATGACTCCAAACACAAAGAGTTCCAAAAATGTTTTTCAAGTACTTTTTCCTGTAGAAGTATTCATTCAATGACAGAATCATCGTACAGAAGGCAGAATCTGTTTAAACTCGGTCAACTACCTTACAATCCAGGAGGCTAATGCTCCAACAACAACAAAAGGATACCAAAGGGTTCTGCCTCTGGCATAAAAAGGTAGAGACCATCATCCAGTAGAAAATGTTTACAATAAAAAAACAAACAATAAAAGAAAACAATGCCCCCCCAAACACACACACACACACACACACACACACACACACACACACACTCCATTCTAAGGGCTAGTCTGGGAAGCCAAACTTTATCTCCAGGGTGGCAGTCAGTCGGATTCAGAGTTGAGGGACCCATTGCCAACAATCATCTTGCTGTAGTTCTGCTGCTGCTCTTCCTTAAAAGTGTTCTTCACCTTATCTCTCTTCAACCCACCATCCCAGGGAAGCTCAGTCAGTCCTCCTCGTCTAGCAATAGCAGACTTAACCCTGTTAGCAAACTGGGCTGCATCTTCTCCTTCCTGTCTCGTCATGGGAGGCAAGTACCACACATCACAGACGATGGCCCAGCTGGTCATCACTCGAAGCAGGTAGCTCACCATGTTGTATTTACTACTGTTCCAAAAGGCATCACCAAACCGAGGGTTAGACTTAATTGCAACTGGATATATGGTTCCTCCAATTTCAAAGCTTCCCTTTTTAAACATCATGACGGAAGTATTATTGATGCAAGTTCCTTCAGGAAAGATTAATATGGGTAATTTTTTCTTATCAGCAATGTGTTCTCGTAGTCTCTCAGTAACCAGGTGTCGATCCTTCATATCTGAGCGTTCAAACCAGACATGTGGGCAAGCCTTAACCATAGCTCTCTCAATAATTCCCATCAATCCACCATGAACCTGGCCAACCATAGCATAGCATCCATACGCTGTTAAGATCAAAACATCTATTGGGGAAGTATGGTTGGCAACACAAATGCCTCCCTTCTTGGGTTTGTACTGCCTGTTGTGATAATGAATGGTCCCAGAGAGGGCGTGCACACAGATCCGGCAGCAGGTCAGGTGGACCAGCTCACTTAGCCAGGTTTTTAAACTGCTGTCTGGAAGCTGCCCAACCAGTGTCGTTCCAATAACCAACAAGCTGATCCCAATGAAAGCCAAGGTAACCCTCAGAGGCAATAAGACACAGTAGCGTATTATGACGCCCAGCACCCACACCATGGTGAGCCGCAGACTGATGTACTGGAAATTTATATTGGTCCTTGTGAGGAGATTCCATGACACTAGCTCCTCTGAGGAGAACCTCTGGGTCACTTCATCTTCCACAATGGCTTCCAATCCCTTCTTGGAGAAATAAAAGACAGCTCAAAGTCCCTTCCTCGCAGACCAAAGAGACCTTTTTCCATTGGTGGCTTATCTCTTTGGATAATACCAACAGAAGCTGAGTTTTTAAGAACTGACTCCTTTGGGACTCCTTTTTCAAATTGTAACGTGGCCCACTCGAAAGTTTTCACCAGGATCTTCATGTACATCTCGGAGATGCCCAGAGACACCCCGAAGGCCGAAGGCAGGAGGATGAGGCTGAGCACCAGCGGCAGCCAGGTGAAAAGGATCTTCCCCACCAGCTCTGCGCCCTCCATGGCTGTGCACACCCTTTCGGAAGGGGTCCCGGCGGAGGTCCGAGCGCGACGGCTGTCCCTGTCCCCGGGCACTCCGGCGGAGCCGGCCCCGGAGAATCAGCGCTGCTGCCTCCCGGCACTCACCTCGAGGCCCTTGGGGAGTAAGGATCCCTGCGAGCGTCCAGCACTGCACCACCCCAGCCTCCGTGGGAACTGGCTCCGGGCACCAGATGCTGGGGTCCAACTCCAGCAGGTCCAGGGGTCCCCAAAGAATGTGGATGGAGTCGGCAAAGAAGGAATGACACTGAGACAGCGTTCAGTTGATCAGCAGCCTAGCCAGGATCTCTAGCCAAGGATCTCCAGCCAAGTTCTGGTCTGGATCTCCAGAGAAGTTCTGCTGCTTATTGTCTTGTTACATCTGTATTTATACCAGTTGATTTTAATCCTGTCAATTTCTATTACAAAGGTTAGGGCGTTTCTTATCTCCATTCCAGGGAGTAAAGATTATGTAGCTTAAGCATGATTGTTTGTAGTTAAAGTGATTAACTACCCGCCTGGCACTTAGTTAAGGAGTTTCATCCCCTCCCTGACTTCAGGGAAAAATCCCTACCTGGGGAAACAACCTTTCTCAGAGAGGAGACCTTGGTTAAAACACACAGCGCTAAGGGGAGCAAACATATTAAGAACAGTATGCTATATACGCCAGGTCCCTTGAAACATATGCTGTGCAGATGTTTCTTTCCTGCAGCGACTGTGTCAAGCAGCAAGGATGGACCGGCTTCCGGCACCCTTTGACCTTCCAGCCACCCACCGGTTCCCCCGGAACAACACCCAGAAACACAGGACTGGCTCCCTGAAAAGCATCCCAGCCTTATTTTTTTTCTTTTTTTAAAGACACAACCCTGACCCTGCCTCAGTATGGCCATGGCTACGACTCCCCTCCCGCCCTCACCTCCCCAGGAACTCCTTGCACCCCCTCCCATCCAACTGGGAAGCCGCTACCGCAGAGAAGGAAGAAGAGGAAAAAAAAAAAAGTTGGCAATTTCATTCAAACAAAAGAAGCTTGAAATCTATAAGCACAGCAACTCGGAGGCTTCTGGCAAATAGAATTCTAATTAGTATGTGGCTATTTTTCTTTTAGACAGATGAGCGCTGCCCCCTATTGACTCTCGCAGGCAGGCTGGTGAGGGGGGGAGGCGGGGGGGGGGGGCGGTGGGGGGCGAGCCAGCAAACCTTGCAGATTGCAAATTATATTGCAAACCTTGCCAAGTCCCTGGCTCTTGGCACCAGATTTTTAATGACACCCTGGAAAAGGGAGAGAGGAGCCCTCTGAGACGGGCTCAAAAAATGAAGGGTTTTACACTGCGATCCGCCTTCGCTTGCAGCCCAAATGGCCGAGCGCACACCAGGGCTTTGAAATATTCATAGACGGACGTGAACATGAGGCGATGAGGAAGTGCGTTGGTTGTCTGGTCAATTGACAACTCATTCTGCATATTAACGCAAAGCGATGATCTAATTTTAAAGGGATAGCCCGTCTTTTTTTTTCTTTTTTTCCCCCATGTGACTTTTGATGACTCTGAGACGGAGGGTGAGAGACATCACAGAAAAGTCTAGCAGCCACAGAGAATGCCGGCGCCTTTTGATGTTGACCTGGGACTAACTAGTTCTTTGGTCAAGAATTCCGGGGGCTCGAAAGCTATGCTTTTCTTTCGTGCGATCTCTCTGATGTATCTTGGCTGAGCACTTTGATTTTTCCTCCTCCCCCCACTTTTTTTCCTTTTGCAATGGTAGGGTTTTTATACACAAATAGATCATCACATGGAAGGCCGAATACCATCCTGCTCTGAGCAAACTCATGACCGCTTTTAACTGAAAAATCTCCAACTATATATCCTACTTTTTAAAAAGATGTTTTTATTGATTTCAAAGGAAGGAAGGGAGAGGAGAGAGAGCTAGAAACATCAATGATGAGAGAGAATCATGGATCGGCTGCCTCCTGCAGGCCCCACATTGCGGATCGAGCCCACAACCTGGGCATGTGCCCTGACCGGGAATCGAACCGTGATCTCCTGGTTCATAGGTCGATGCCCAACCATTGAGCCACACCGGCTGGGTTCAAACTCTATATTCTAAAACATTCATCCACAGACTGTTCCACCCATTGACTGGGGAGTGGGGGTCAGGGAGGAGAATCTTTGACTTATTTCTTTGTACAAATTGACTTGGGATTTTATGTCTTCAGAACATCAGAGGTATAGAGAAAGCCTTTTAAGAAATCTAAGAACCGTCTTGACTTGTTCCCTTGAATATCATGCTTCTTAGTTAATATGCTTTTTTTCCTAAGGGGACCAAGAACCTGTCTGGATGCTGGAAAGCAAAGCCCTTTTCCCGTGCAAATGAATGGGAATCATTCAAAAACAAAGTGAGACGATGAAGAACCAAGTGCTGCCCTGGCCGGTGTGGCTCAGTGGATAGAGCATCGGCCTGTGGACTGAAGGGTCCCGGGTTCGATTCCGGTCACGGGCATGTACCTCGGTTGCAGGCTCCTCCTCGGCCTGGGCCCTGGTTGGGGGTGTGTGGGAGGCAACCAATCAATGTGTTTCTCTCACATCGATGCTTCTCTCTGTCTTTCCCTCTCTCTTCCACTCTCCCTAAAAATCAATGGGAAATTATCCTCGAGTGAGGATTACAAAAAAATAAAAATGAAAATAACAAAGTGATAAGCCATGCGCAACACCGTGGCCGGCCCATGAAACATGGAGAAGACATGTATGTTGTGGTCATACTGCTTAGAAGTAGCCAGAGGGTGAGCCTCGAGGTCCAGGTAGCTTGCCCAAGGAGACAAAGTTAAAATCAGTTCCCCCAAGAAAGAACGAGGCATTTTAAAAGATGTTTCTCATGCCGAGGCCGGTTTGGCTCAGTGGATAGAGCATCGGCCTGTGGACTGAAGGGTCCCAGGTTCGATTCCGGTCAAGGGCATGTACCTGGGTTGCGGGCACATCGCCAGTGGGAGATGTGCAGGAGGCAGCTGATCGATGTTTCTCTCTCATCGATGTTTCTAACTCTCTGTTCTCTCTCCCTTCCTCTCTGTAAAAAATAAATAAAATATATTAAAAAAAAAAAAAAAAAAAAAAAAAATAAAAGATGTTTCTCAAGCAGGAATCACGGGCCCAAATAGTCCAGAAAGCATTGGCGGTTGTAATGAAGAAACCAGCATCGGCTGGTCAGGACCTCACCGAGGTTATGAGAATCGGGGATTTTCTTGGGACGATGCAGAGGCCCCACAATGCATTTCTGCCGGGAGCCGGTCCATCCTTGCTGTTTCAAGGGACCTGGCATATATGGCATATGGTTCTTAATATGTTTGCTCACCTTCTTGGCGCTGTGTTTTAACCAAGGTCACCTCTCCGAGAAAGGTTGAATCCCCAGGTAGGGATTTTCCCCTGAACTTAGGGAGGGAATAAAACCCCTCAACTAAGTTCCAGGCGGGTAATTAATCACTTTAACTATGAACAATCATGCTTAAGCTACATAATCTTTACTCCCTGGAATGGAGATAAGAAATGCCCTAACCTTTGGAATAGAGATTGATAGGATTGGAATCAACTGGTACAAATACAGATGCAACAAGACAACAACAGACAGAATTCAGAAGACAGAACCTACACCCAGCCTGGAGACAGAAGAACTTCACTGGAGAGAACATGGCAATAGATCTTGGACTGAACCTGACTATAGAACATGGCAAGAGAACCTGACTAGAACCTGGTGACTGAACCTGGCTGGAGATCTGAAGCAGAACCTCTCTGGAGATCGAGACCAGAACTTGGCTGGAGATCCTGGCTAGGCTGCTGATCAACTGAACGCTGTCTCCGTGTCATTCCTTCTTCGCCGACTCCGTCTACGCCTTTGGGAACCCCTGGACCTGCTGGGGTTGGACCCCGGCATCTGGCGCCCGAACAGGGATCCCTAGGTAAGCCCCACTCTCAGGATGGATAGGACTCCACCATAGGAAGAGGGTGGATAGTCTTCACCGACTCCATCCACACCTTCGGGAACCCCTGGAAAAGGATTCCCCTAGGTAAGCCCCCCCCCCCCCATTGAGAACCCCCACACTCGGGACGGATAGGACTCCACCAGGGTGCTACAGACCCCCCTATAGAGGATAAGTAGGGTAAGAAGGTGGATAATACAGAACTTAGATTGAGAAGATGTGCCTTACTGAGTCCAAAGAAAGAAGACTCTGTATTGATTCTTAGATTGAGAAAATGTGCCATACTGAGTCCAAAGAAAGAAGACTCTGTATTGATTCTTAGATTGAGAAGATGTGCCATACTGAGTCCAAAGAAAGAAGACTCTGTATTGATCTTTAGATTAAGAAGATGTGCCATACTGAGTCTAAAGAAATAAGACTCTGTATTGATCTTTTAACACATATGCTTGCTAGCAGAGGAATTAAGGTTACTCCCAGTCAGACAGAACGTTTTATACAAGAAGTATGTCCATGCTTTTCTGAGGAAGGAAAGGTAAATGTAATGGCATGGGAGAAGGTAGGCCCAAGGAGCCTTATCCTTAACCCCACTGCAGCCTTTCTACCCTGGGAAAGTGCAGGATTGGCAAGCTCTCCCTGGGGTGATAGATCAGGACTCAGGTAATAGCAGAAAGCGCCAATCCTACTCTTAAAATGGATATAAGAGAGCATTTGAGGTTTTTCTTTTTAATGCCTGCTTTTAAAAAATAAAAAAGGGGGAATTTGCCGGGAGCCGGTCCATCCTTGCTGTTTCAAGGGACCTGGCATATATGGCATACGGTTCTTAATATGTTTGCTCACCTTCTTGGCGCTGTGTTTTAACCAAGGTCACCTCTCCGAGAAAGGTTGAATCCCCAGGTAGGGATTTTCCCCTGAACTTAGGGAGGGAATAAAACCCCTCAACTAAGTTCCAGGCGGGTAATTAATCACTTTAACTATGAACAATCATGCTTAAGCTACACAATCTTTACTCCCTGGAATGGAGATAAGAAACGCCCTAACCTTTGTAATAGAGATTGATAGGATTGAATCAACTGGTATAAATACAGATGTAACAAGACAGCAAGAGACAGAACTTAGAACACAGAACTTAGGACACAGGGCTTGGAAGACAGGACCAAGAGAGACAGAGCCTAGACACAGAACCTACACAGAACGTTCTCTAGAGACAGAAGAACTTCGCTGGCGAGAGCATGCCGGAGAATCCTGGACAGGGACTGGCCTCGGAGCCTGGAGGCGGAGCCTGGCAAGAGAGCATGGCAGGGGATCCTGGACTGAACCGGACTACAGAAATTGGCAAGAGAACCTGACTAGAACCTGGTGACCGAACATGGCTGGAGATCTCAGACAGAACCTGGCTGGAGAACCAGCAGAACCTCTCTGGAGGTCCGGACGAGAACTTGGCTGGAGATCCTGGCTGGAGATCCTGGCTAGGCTGCTGATCAACTGAACGCTGTCTCCGTGTCATTCCTTCTTTGCCGACTCCGTCCACACCTTTGGGGACCCCTGGACCCGCTGGGCAGGACCCCAGCACATTTCCACTTCTATTTAGACAGAACACACTTCTAAGCTATCTAGTTTAAAGAAGGGTTGTTTGGGGTTTTTTTGTTATATGTAAACTAACAGTAAACAGTCTATTTAAAGCTCCTAGGAATGGCTCAGAAATGCACGCACAAAAAAAAGATAATTATAAGTGTTTTCCAGTTTACCTGCAAAGCGGTTACTGCTGAAATCTTGTTGTAATGAGATCATTTTGGATAGCAGGGGGTACAGAGTTTTGGGGTGCTTGAAGTTTTTAAGAAAATATGTATTTTATTGATTTTTTTTTTTACAGAGAGGAAGGGAGAGGGCTAGAGAGTTAGAAACATCGATGAGAGAGAAACATTGATCAGCTGCCCCCTGTACTCCCCCCATGGGGATGTGCCCGCAACCAAGGTACATGCCCTTGACCGGAATCGAACCTGGGACCCTTGAGTCCCCAGGCCGACGCTCTATCCACTGAGCCACACCGGCCAGGGCTAGTGTTTGAAGTTTTTGTTGTTGTTAATCCTCACCTGAGAATATTTTTTTCCATTGCTTCTGAGAGAGAGTGGGAGGGAGGGAAGGGAAGGGAAGGGAAGGGAAGGGAAGGGAAGGGAAGGGAAGGGAAGGGAAAGAAATATCGATCTGAGAGAGACACCTCGATTGGTTGCCTCTTGCACGCACCCCGACTGGGCAGTGAGGTGTTTGAGTTTTAGAGAATGGACTTTAAATGCCATCCTGAATAAGGATTCTGCTTGTTTGATCCCTGAGCCATTAAGTCTCCATCTTTCATATCCTTGGAAAGGGAGAGAGAAGACTGGCCAAGGCTTTGGCCTCTGGGGCCAGACACCAACTTTAGGGACTTCTTATATGACGGTGGCAAACGGGAGGGGCACGGGTTGCTTTTAGGAGCGATCCCACCCCTGGCAAGAGGGGCGGTATCTTCGCAACGATGGAAACTTGCTCTCCCTCCTGACAGACCTGCGTTTCAAAGGGAGGAACTCTCTCCATCTCCACCTCCACCCCCAACCTCACATCCTGGCTGTGCTCCCTGCGCAGGTGAAGAGAGGTGACAAGCAATTTCAGCGCCCGGTGGCTGAAAGGAGTTCAAATGACTCCTGAAGTCATATTAACTTGTCAAATTGACCAGTATGTTCTGTCATTGAAACATTAGAATGAATAGCTCCGGACAATAAAATTGTTTCAATTATCCTGCATTATGCTCGAGCCAGGGGAAACGGGGATGCGGGAGGCAGAAGGGGAAGCAGCCACCCACGTGTTCTAGAATGAATTCCACCGGAGACCACTGGAGCCAGCGGTTCCCAGAGTGGGGCACCCGCCCCACAGGGGGGCAATGTGATGTTTCAGGGGGGCAATTCGAGAGTGAGTTATTAACCGTGAATTTTTTTGCATTGCTTCCGGTTCTAGGGGCCTCATAGGCAGCCTGTAAGTATATATGGTGACATAGGTATGCCTTCCAGTTCTCTAGTCTATGTTTTGAAACTTGATGTGCTATTTCTTCATATCACTCCGTGTTGTTATTATTTTCAAACAATTTCTTAGTGATTTCTTCCTCAGTCCTTCCACTGTCCTTTTGTTCTTTTATTTTTCTCTCTCACGGATGCCATGTTCTTTGGAAGGTTGTTTAGACCAAGTTCATGGCCTTTGAGGCTTCCTCCACGTGAATAGGAGCTCACTTTTTTTTAAAAAAAATATATATTTTATTGGTTTTTTTACAGAGAGGAAGGGAGAGGGATAGAGAGTTAGAAACATCGATGAGAGAGAAACATCTATCAGCTGCCTCCTGCACACTCCCTACTGGGGATGTGCCCGCAACCAAGGTACATGCCCTTGGCCGGAATCGAACCTGGGACCCTTGAGTCTGCAGGCCGACGCTCTATCCACTGAGCCAAACCGGTCAGGGCAAGGAGCTCACTTTTTGAATAAAAATTATATGTCACGGGAGGGTGGTGGTGGGGGGGAGTGGGCACATCAGGGTGTTAGAGACGCTTAGATGGGGCGTGGCCAAAGACAGGTTGGGACCCACTGATTTCAATGCATGTCTGTTAGGGGGACATCACAGAAATAAATTCCCATCGAGGGACACGGGCAAGTAAGCCTACAGCCGTCCCCCCCCGGAAGAATGGCACCGTTTTGGGTTGTCATATTGGCTGTGGATAGGAAATAGGAGAAATGAAATTACCCCAAGTTATTAAAGTCACCGTCAATTGGTGCTAATTACACTAATTGGGGATTAATTGAGATTTCTTTTGATAAATAGCAAGGAGGCGAGGCAAAAGGGAGCAATTTTCCCAGCCCAAAAGGAATACAGTTCTGTTCGCCCTTCTGTTAGCACCAGAAGAGGCACCGATCCTTAGCGATGCCCCCCACTTCGTTTCGGTGGCAGCGGAAGCTGCCCACAGGAGGGGAGCCTGGGCCGGGCCTGGATTCCTGCGCTTTTGCAGGCGGCTGCCCAGGAGGAGCCAAACCAGTGGGGTGGGATGGTGCGGGTGTGCTTGCGCGCATGTGTGTGCCTATGTCTATGTGTGTCTGCGCGTGTGCATGCATGTGCATGCTGTGCGTGCGTGCGTGTGTGTGTGTGTGTGTGTGTGTGTGTGTGTGGCATTGCCCAGGCTTCAAGGCTCTGTCTGCCAGGCCACTTGGCCATGGTTATTTTATGCCAAGATTCTGGCTCTCCAACTCAAAGCCATGCTCTGGATGATGGGTTTGTGCTCAAGCCAAGAATCTTAGGGTTGGGCTGCCAGGCAAAGGGCAGGTGGAATAATGGAACAGGGTGTGTGTGTGTGTGGGGGGGGGGCAAGGCCTGGGGGGAGACTGATATTTTTTCTTTTTTTTCATAGCAAAGACCCACCGTGTGTTTGAGAGGTTTATATATCTTTACAATGACCCCTTCTACCCCATCAAGGAAGACGAGAGCCCCCAATAGGAAACAATTATCATAAGAAAATATATTCCTGGTATATACTTAATTTTCTCTCTCCAGAGTTGGAATTGCTGTAGTTTTTAAAAAATGTAGTTTTATTGATTTCAGAGAGGAAGGGAGAGCGGGAGAGAGAGAGAGAGAAACATCAGTGATGAGAGAGAATCATGGATCAGCTGCCCCCTGCACGCCCCCTACTGGGGATTGAGCCCACAACCCAGGCATGTGCCCTTTTTTTAAAAAAAATATATTTTATTGATTTTTTACAGAGAGGAAGGAAGAGGGATAGAGAGTTAGAAACATTGATCAGCTGCCTCCTGCACACCCCCCACTGGGGATATGCCCGCAAGCAAGGTACATGCCCTTGACTGGAATCGAACCCAGGACCCCCTAGTCCGCAGGCCGACGCTCTATCCACTGAGCCAAACCAGTCAGGGCAATAACCAGGCCTGTGCCCTTGACCGGGAATCGCTCCGTGACCTCCTGGTTCATAGGTCGACGCTCAACCACTGAGCCACACCAGCCAGGTGTTTTTTGTTGTTGTTTTTTTTTAACAGGCGGCCTGAATTCTGGCCTCCTCTGGTGTAGCCAAAGTCCACAATCCTTACTATTCTATATGAAGTAAATGATCCTTTTCTAAGTCTGGTCACAGAGCCACTGGATTTGCCTGTATGTATTGAGCACCTGTTATGCAGATGGCACTGTGAGGAGGACCACAAGGGAGAGAGGGAGACGAAGACCGTTCCAAGTTCACGGTCACGTGTGGGAGTGCCTACATGTGGGCAGTGGCGCATTTGATCCCCGTGGAACATAGATGTGATTTCCCGCCTTCCCACCCGTACTGGTGAGAAATCCCCTCGTCCTATAGTCCCCCTTCCTTGTTTTTCTATCACTCGAGTGTAACGGAAGGCGTTCTGACTACCCAACGAGCCACTTTCTTCCGAGGTGAAACCAAGAAGTGACGGTGCGTGCCAGGGGCTGCCTCTCGCTGTGGTTTCGTATCTGTGTCGCGGCAAGCATGACCGCCTATAAATGCCAACTGCCGGGTTAAAAACCCACGGTCACACTGTAGACCCCACCCTCAAAGTCACAGAAATGTCTTAAAATACCTCGGTCTCTGTGCCCATTCATTTGGGAGTGCTTTCCCAAACAAATCCATGCCTCTACGTGATGCACGATTAAAACACACACATGCCCTGGCCGGTTTGGCTCAGTGGATAGAGCGTCGGCCTGCGGACTCAAGGGTCCCGGGTTCGATTCCGGTCAAGGGCATGTACCTTGGTTGCGGGCACATCCCCAGTAGGAGATGTGCAGGAGGCAGCTGATCGATGTTTCTCGCTCATGGATGTTTCTAACTCTCTATCCTTCTCCCTTCCTCTCTGTAAAAAATCCAATAAAATATTTAAAAAATAAATAAAAATACACACACACACACACACACACACACACACACACTTGCAATGATGCGCTGGCTAGGATGCTTGCAATCGCATCTCACGGCGATTCTGGGGCAGGAGGGACCGCAGCCCGCCCTTCCCTAACCACCGGCTTCATACGGTGAATTCAAAAGGGAGCGCTGGGGGTTAGCGGCTCCAGCTGAAAGGGAAAATCTGACACAGCAGTGCCTTCGCTTTTGTCTCCGGCCTTCTCCCGGAGATGAGAGAGCCTGCGGTGGGTGGCCGACCTGCATCCCACCTCCCAATTCTGCTGATCACCTGCGGGTGACACTCCGCAATTACCTCTTTAAAATGCCAATTAACCCGTTCAGCGCTGGCTGGCACGCCGTGAGCTGTCAGGAACAGCCATTTTGCACACGATAGCTGGAGAGTGAGAAACTCAGGCATGTGCACGCACACACACGCATGCATGCTTACACATATACATGCACGCACATGCACGCACACACGTGGAGGGAGGGGCAGGTGGGAAGCGGGGGTGGGGGGTGGGGGGGTGGCAGCCAAGGTCTTGGTTGCCTGTAGCAGGCCCGGCGAGCATCACCGTGGTTCTTCACGTCTCGTGGGAATTTAATAATTTCTCCCCATTGATAAAAATCAAGACTAAGCAGATGCGGTGGGATGCCTATGCCATTGAGAGGTAGAATGAGGACACAAACATCCAGATAGTATTCACGAGGAAAAAAGCAGCAACTGAGATTGGGCAAAAGGCCCCCCCCTTTTTTCCACTGTATCGAACCAGCTTGCAAAGCGAAGGCGAGTTAAATGGGACCATATCATTTCGGCGGTAAGAGTGAGTGCTCGGTCGGAAGAAAGGAGTGTTGATTTAAGCTCAGTATGTTCTACGTGGAGGCAATGAGTAAGGTTATTGCTCACTGCTCATGGCATCTTCTGCTTCCAGCTTGGAACCCTTCCCAGCACAGCACTTTTTTGTTGTTGTTAATCCTCACCTGAGGATATTTTTCCATTGGTTCTTAGGGAGAGAGGAAGAGAGAGGGAAAGACAGAGAGAAACATCGATGTGAGAGAAACACATCAACTGTTGCCTCCTGCACGAGCCCTGACCAGGGCCCGGGCCGGGAAGGAGCCTGCAACCCAGGTATGTGCCCTTGACCGGAATGGAACCCTGGACCCTTTGGTCCACAGGCCGATGCTCTATCCACTGAGCCCAAAGGTCTAGGGCCTTCCCAACACTTTCTTGTGTCGTCTTACAGGGGTGCAGCGGGCAGGAGAGGGAGTGTTTATTTCGGGGGTGAAGAAGGAAAGGAGGGGAGTCCTCCCAGCCTGGGGCCTCAAGGCCTGAGGGGCGGGCCCTTCCCAGGAGACCTTGCAGTCCAGGTGTGGGTGTGTGATCCGGGGTTGGAGGTCACTGCATGGTTGCCTGGAATTCCGGCCTTTGGTTGTCACCAGTCAAAACTCACAAGACTTTGGACTGACTTGCTAAAGAGATGGAGAAAGAACTGCTCTAGAGGGGCAGGCCTCTCCCACGCAACCAGGCTCCTCCCTCTGCCAAGTGTGCTCAAATGTGCAAAGGTGTGCACCGGAGCCCATGTGTGCAGTGAGCTCACTGCACAGGTGTGCACAGGTGTGCACTGGAGCCCAGGTGTGCAGTGAGCTCATTGCACAGGTGTACACATATGTGCAAACGTATGCACAGGAGCCCAGGCGTGCAGTGAGCTCATTGCACAGGTGTGCACAGGAGCCCAGGCGTGCAGTGAGCTCATTGCACAGGTGTGCACAGGAGCCCAGGTGTGCAGTGAGCTCATTGCACAGGTGTGCACAGGAGCCCAGGCGTGCAGTGAGCTCATTGCACAGGTGTGCACAGGAGCCCAGGTGTGCAGTGAGCTCATTGCACAGGTGTGCACAGGAGCCCAGGTGTGCAGTGAGCTCATTGCACAGGTGTGCACAGGAGCCCAGGTGTGCAGTGAGCTCATTGCACAGGTGTGCACAGGAGCCCAGGTGTGCAGTGAGCTCATTGCATAGGTGTGCACAGGAGCCCAGGCGTGCAGTGAGCTCATTGCATAGGTGTGCACAGGAGCCCAGGTGTGCAGTGAGCTCATTGCACAGGTGTGCACTGGAGCCCAGGTGTGCAGTGAGCTCATTGCACAGGTGTGCACTGGAGCCCAGGTGTGCAGTGAGCTCATTGCACAGATGTGCACAGGAGCCCAGGTGTGCAGTGAGCTCATTGCACAGGTGTGCACAGGAGCCCAGGCGTGCAGTGAGCTCATTGCACAGATGTGCACAGGAGCCCAGGTGTGCAGTGAGCTCATTGCACAGGTGTGCACAGGAGCCCAGGTGTGCAGTGAGCTCATTGCACAGGTGTGCACAGGAGCCCAGGTGTGCAGTGAGCTCATTGCACAGGTGTGCACAGGAGCCCAGGTGTGCAGTGAGCTCATTGCATAGGTGTGCACAGGAGCCCAGGCATGCAGTGAGCTCATTGCATAGGTGTGCACAGGAGCCCAGGTGTGCAGTGAGCTCATTGCACAGGTGTGCACTGGAGCCCAGGTGTGCAGTGAGCTCATTGCACAGGTGTGCACTGGAGCCCAGGTGTGCAGTGAGCTCATTGCACAGGTGTGCACAGGAGCCCAGGTGTGCAGTGAGCTCATTGCAGTGGGCATTTTTCAAAACCCAGAAGTTGCCTCTGTGGGATAAGATGACCTCGGCCAACGGTAGGAATGAACTTCAGACAGTTCCTGGTTTCACTGGCCCTGTAGCTGAGCAGCCAGCCCCAGTCCGCGGGCACGACAAGAACAACCGTGAGGGAAGGGCAGAGAAGGAATTCTAATTCAAGGTCCAATGGAAACATCCAGGATCCAGCCGGTTTGTAAAACCCAAGAGAGTGCACTTAGCATTAACAGGGAAAAGAGAGAAGGAAGGAGAAATAATGAACTCTAAGAAGGTCACAGTAAAGCTTCCGTGAATGGTCTAAACAGTGGTTCTCAACCTTCCTAAAGCTGCGACCCTTTAATACAGTTCCTCATGTTGGGGTGACCTCCAACCATAAAATTATTTTCATTGCTACTTCATAACTGTAATTTTACTACTGTTATGAATCGTAATGTAGATATCTGATATGCAGGATGTATTTAGGCAACTCCTGTGAAAGGGTCGTTTGACCCTCAAAGGGGTCGCGACCCACAGGTTGAGAACCGCTGGTTAGTCTGATATCTAATGGGGATTTAGAACTGAGAACACCTTGGGTTTGGGGTTCTTCCTCATATTTCCATGTTGTACACAGAAAGGGGAAGAAAAAGTTGTGACTCACAATGCCCCCACCTCCTCTAAGGAATAAAATGGCCCTGGCCTGTGTGGGTCAGTGGATAGAGCGTTGGCCTGCAGACCAAAGGGTCCTGGGTTCCATTCTGGTCAAGGACACGTATCTTGGTTGCAGGCTCCTCCCCGGCCTGGGCCCTGGTCGGGGCACATGCAGGAGGCAACCAAGCAATGTGTTTCTCTCACATCGATGCTTCTCTCTGTCTTTCCTTCTCTCTACCACTCTGTCTGGAAATCAGACAGATATTTTTCCAAGGAAAAATATCCTTGGATGAGGGTGTTGTTTTTTTTTAAAAAAAGGAATAAAATCCATGAAAACAGCAGCTAGAGAAACCTTGTGGAAACATTGGTGGGTTTTTAAAAAGTGACTCCTCTTCCAACATATACCCGGGGTGTGGCCGGACTGTTTTATAGGCGACGATGTGTCGCATTCTTTGTATCAACCGGGGAGAAAAATTACAACGCACATCTGGGCGCGGAAGCACCTGCAGTTGCGCCAGATGTTCCGTGGACAGTTGGAGTGCCGGCAGTTGACATGTTTAGGGGGACGTGTCATAGTGGAGGCAGGCGACAGGGGTTGGCGGCTCTTAGGTTGTCAGTAACACAAATGAGATTGTGAAGGACATGGTAACGTATTTTAAATGTTACTTAGCACATTGTGAAGGTTACATAATACAGCAAAGGTGAACTGGGGTTCAGTTTGTTAACAAAACAATCAAGTCAACTTTACTAAATCTGCACCGATAGATGTATAAAGTGTCTATCTATCTTTTAAAAAATAGATTTTTATTGATTTCAGAGAGGAAGGGAGAGGAAGAGAGAGATGGAGACATTAATGATGAGAGAGAATCATGGATCGGCTGCCTCCTGCACGCCCCACACTGGGGACGGAGCCCACAACCCGGGCATGTGCCCTGACCAGGATTCAAACCCTGACCTCCTGGTTCATAGGTTGATGCTCAACCACTGAGCCACACCGGCCAGGCTATCTCTCTATCTTTTTTCCTATTTTATTAAAAGACCTAGGAACACAATACATGCTCTACATAAACATACTTAGGAGGGGTAAAAATTCATTTTCAAGTGAGTCGCCTGTTCATGAACACATAATTGCACAAAATTAGCTCACACTACACAAACTTCTTAAGAAACAGAGTTTAGTGGGCAATCCCCACAATGTCTTCCTGGTGGACTTTCATCTATTATTTTCCAGAAAAGATAGAGGTGGCACAGTGCATGACCCAAAATGCAAATACCACCGAAAGAACATAATGAAAAGAATTTGAGCGACTCTCGCCGGAGGACGTATCTGGGATGTGCATGCTTTCTGATCTTAAACGACGGAGTAACAGTGCTATTTTCTTCATTTTTATGGCAAAAGATCCACAGGAGGCCTTTGAAAGACAGTTTCTCGGGCACGCAAGACATTTACAGAATGATGTGAATGTGAATGTCTCTCTCCTCTGCCAGCCCCGCGGACATCAGCGGTGCCTGCCCGGCGCTGTAGATGCAGACTCCACCAGTGGATGGATATTTACTCCGGGAGACCCGAGCCGTGGCCTTTCATTTTCTGAGGACTGGTACCTACTCTCGGCGCAGCCATGGGACAAAGGACTCCTCGTGCCTCTAAAGCCTGAACTGCGAGCCCAGCCTTTGCGAGCCACCTAAGCGATTAGAATAATGGGGGGCGGGGGGCGGGGAAGGGAGGAAAGAAAAAAGATAAAATACAAATTTCACTCAGCTCTGTGCTGGATTACTTCCTCGCGCCCTCGCCTTTATTGAGTGATTTGGAGTTTCATTAGGATTCAGGATTCCTGTGGAAGAAGAATCCACGGCTTGTCTTTCAAGGGGTTGCCGCCTGACCCATCAAAATGAAAAGGCTCAGCGCGCTGTGACAGGTCCCCAAGCAGCCCTGAGTGACAGCTTCATTTCAAGGAGTTCTCAGATGAGGGTTGCATCGAGGGGGGAGAGATGGTGCTGGGGACAGTTTGTTCCTTAAAAGTGACAGTCAGGTCGGTGGCTCCCAGACCAGGAGCTGAGGCACAAAAGGAGACTTGGGCATCTCCAAATTCATAGTGAACGTCTCACGAATATTTCCTGCCCACCAGGTTTCCTTTCAGATGGCGAATTCTTACCCATAGATAGCTTTTTATTACTGATGTGGGGAGAAAATAAAAAAATAAAAGAGAGAGAGAGATGAGTGATTGTAAGGAGGCTAAAGCCAAAGGTATGTCACTCGACAATTTTTCCCCCCCAAAAGGAATCGGGATTGAAGTAGGGCGGCCTCCCAACAAACACCACGGCAGAAATCTCATCAGACAACGATGAAGCGAAATCAATCCTTGCAAAAGAAACGTCTCAGCTCTTTTTCCTTGGATAGGATCAGATTGGAACCACAATAATCATGAAAAAGAAAAACAAAACAAAACGCATGAATGGTCCCTTGTCACTGTGCGTTCACTGTCCTGGGGTGAATTTTGGGGCATCTTTTCTGGAAATAAGATGCCTAATAATTCGAAGGGGCTACCTACCCCTTGGTGGGTGGAAAGGGCTCAGATTTGTCTATTTCCAGGGCAGCCACGCTTCCCGCCTCCTGGTGCCCCCGCCACTAATGAAAGGAGCTTAGAAGAAGCAGACAATAGACCGAACTCAGCTGCCCCCTCCGGCATTTTTCTCATGGTGCTATCCATTTGGAGTTTTCAGCTCAGGAACAGCCCTATCCTGCATCAGGGGAAAAAAAATCACAAAAAAACGTACGCATACTCTCTTAACATCACACTCGTCATTTTAAAGACTCTTTAAAAAAGCATACGAAAGAATTTCTACGGTAGGCAAATAGGGAACTCTCTTCTTCAAATGCATCCAAAATTCATCCATCGTATTTCTTATATTTCAAGAAGAAGAGTATTTCCCCGAGTCACAGAATAAAACCACAGCTCAGCACTGCTCTTAAGGTGCATCTGATGTAGTTATTAATCTTATTATTTTTTTTTAATCTCACCCAAGGATATTTTTCCATTGATTTTTAGAGAGAGTGGAAGAGAGAGCGAAAGACAGAGAGAAATATGGATATGAGAGAAACATCTATTGTTTGCCTCTTGCATGAGCCCTGACCAGGACCCCAGGGACGTGCCCTTGACTGGAATCAAACCCAGGACCCTTCAGTCCGTAGCCTGATGCTCTATCCACTGAGCCAAACCGGCTAGGGCTGTTGTAGTTATTTTTAATGGGGCAATAGAGCCTAGACCAGCATAAATCTATTGGTTTGCCAAAGTGCATGTTAGCGATAATGTTAGCAAACTTCATCCTATGTATTTTTTTTTTACAGTTTTCTTGTGTTTTATATTTTTCTTCAATAAATGTGTGGGTCCTACAAAAATAAGAGAAATATATCTTTGATATGGGAAAAGGAAAATCTTAAAAAGCCACATACATTTTGAACCAATCATGCTATTTAGGCGTCCTGGGATTTTAAGAAATTTCATTTGTGTGTAACATGTGTGTCAATAAAATGCAGCGTGTATTTTGCAAACATTCATTAGTGCTGAAGTTTTTATTCCATGTTGCCAATAAGAGTGAATTCCCAACTTTTAGTTTTCTTTGGATTCTTTTATCTCGGGGCCCTACAATTTTTGTGGCCTCAGAGCAAGTACTAACCAGCCAAGTGAAACAGCGAATAAAAATCTTATTTAAGTAAATCCGACAAAATGCAACTAAATCATTGGTGAAGTAAATTTGTTTCAAACATCTGGGTATTTCTGTATCAAAGGCTGAGTATTGTATTCTGATTTATTGAGAAACACAGCTGAATTCTCACCTTCATCTATGTTTGGTTCTTTTGAAAATAATATATTTTTATTTATTTCACAGAGGAAGGGGGAGGGAGAGACAGATAAAAACATCAGTGATGAGCCACCTAAGGGATTAGAATAATGGTTTTTTTTTTCCATAGCAAAGACCCTTTAAGAGAGAGAATAATTGATTAGTTGCCTCCTGCATGCCCCCTACTGGGGATTGAACCTGCAACCTGGGCATGTGCCCTTGACGGGAATCGAACCCGAGACCCTCAGTCCGCAGGCTGATGCTCTAGCCACTGAGCCAAACTAGCGAGGGTTCTTAAAGGTTACCCATACCTCTGCCATACGCCAATAGGAATGGGATAAGGCATGCTAGGGAGTTTCTTGCTTGACTTTAATACTTTCAATTTCGTTCCATTCATTCAACAACAATTTACCGAGCACTTGCTGTAACCATGTTGGACACCCAAGAACCAGCAGGCCATATTGCTCAGTAGAAGTTCACTATTCATTGCTCAGGCCTGTTTTCTCTTCCCATGGGAAACGCTCCCGTAGGAAATGATTATTTATTTTTCCTTACTCCTCAATTCCTAGCAAGAAGGACTCCAGCAGGGAGGGACCAGGTTAGATTCTAGGTTATTATGGTGTTGTTTTACCCTTCCTGGAGGAATCCTTAGTACAGTGTAAGTTCTGTTAGGATGAGAGTTTTGGTGGTGGGGGGCTCACAGGTAAGGAGGGAACAGCAGGTCCGAGGTGGAGCTTGGGAAGAGGACACGGAAGTAAAGAGAGGTTCTACGAGGGAAAAAACAGAAAGATGAGCCAGCCATGTTGGGGAAGTTTCAACATGTATCCTCCTAAAAAAACACACGCTGCTCGTTCGAAATCTACTCGTA
The DNA here is from genome assembly GCF_963259705.1 of Myotis daubentonii. Classification (NCBI taxonomy): domain Eukaryota; kingdom Metazoa; phylum Chordata; class Mammalia; order Chiroptera; family Vespertilionidae; genus Myotis; species Myotis daubentonii. The sequence goes on along the minus strand of NC_081860.1, from coordinate 12,215,883 downwards.
TTTTCCCTTGAAAATTGAGCTCCTTGTGAATTAAAACAACACACAGAAATGTACAGATTCCTTCCCACATCACTGCAATTACCACCGTTAACAGGGGTGGTACGCCCTTTCAGACTCATTGTTGTATGCGTGTACATGTATGCGTGTGCCTATAACACATAACCATATATGACAAAATCTCAGTTATTTTAACACTAAATCTGCACCTAAAGATTTATAAAGTATCTATCTATCTTTTAAAAAATAGATTTTTATTGATTTCAGAGAGGAAGGGAGAGATGGAAACATTAATGATGAGAGAGAATCATGGATTCATCTATCTCTATTCCCCTATGGAATAATACATTCCAGACATATTTATATGAATAGAATATTATATATGCCTATGGGAACAGAGATAGATGAAGAGGTAGATATTCTTGGAAAACTGTACCAACTTTTTTTTTTTTAATGCTTTACAAATTTTATTAAGACTCTAAGCCAGGGGTGGGCAAACTTTTTGACTCGAGGGCCACAATGGGTTCTTAAACTGGACCGGAGGGCCGGAACAAAAGCATGGATGGAGTGTTTGTGTGAACTAATATAAATTCAAAGTAAACATCATCACATAAAAGGGTACGGTCTTTTTTCTTTTTTTAGTTTTATTCATTTCAAACGGGCCGGATCCGGCCCGCGGGCTGTAGTTTGCCCACGGCTGCTCTAAGCCTTTGGATTGAAGATCAATGAACCCCAAACAGAATAAACATTGAGTTCAAACCACATTAAACCAATCGCTATATTGTTTAAGATTAGATACATATATGGTAAAAGCAAAGGCAAACATATGTAATGCTTTCAACAATAAAGAATTATTTTTTTTTTAAAAAAAAGCAAAGGCAAAATTAACCAAAATTCAGGATAGAGGTTATCTCTATGGAGGATGGGGGGGGGGATGTGGTTAGAGAGGGGATGCTTAAAGGCTTCAAACATATTATTTAGTATCTACTTTTTCTCAAGTGACATAAAAGGGTAGGTAAGTTTCACTGTACCAACTTTTTAATGGTTGCGTGACATCCTGCACATTGCACTCAGCCTGGTTCCAAAAGTTGGTCTGAATAAAACAGCACATAGCACGCAAACACACCCTTAAATATGTTTGCTCATCCCTCCCTCTGATTATTCCATGGGGATGAATTTTACAAGTGGAATTCCTGGGTCACACGGGGTCAGAGTGTTCTCTGGAAAAAACATAACCATCTACCCGTTGACCGGCCGTGTCTTAAAGAGCCCGTGGTTCTGTGTCCTTTGCCAAAAGGATGCTCTCATGGTTTGAACCTTCACATTTGAACACGTGCAACGTGGATCGCATGTTTTCTACAACTTGCATGTCTTTCCTGAATGATGAGGCTCAGAGCTTCTTTTAAAAAATTGTTACTGGCATTTTAATTTCTGTGTGCGTGCGTGCGTGCGTGTGCGTGCGTGTGTGTGTGTATGATTTGTCTTTTATCCCGTTCATATGAGTCTTTTGTATAGATCTTATATTCATGGACTAGTTTCCACAATTTTCTAAAGCAGCGGTTCTCAACCTGTGGGTTGCGACCCCTTTGGGGGTCGAACAATCCTTTCACAGGGGTCGCCTAAGACTATCCTGCCTATTAGATATTTATATGACGATTCATAGTAGTAGCAACCTTAGAATTATGAAGTAGCCACGAAAATAATTTTATGGTTGGGTCACAACATGAGGAACTGTATTTAAAGGGCCAGAAGGTTGAGAACGACTGGAATACGAAGTTTTGGGCCAGATAATCAATGCTCTGGTTTTCATTTCTTCACTGCCTTTCAAAGCGAATTTCTTAATTTTCCTCTTTATTTTTCATTTGTCACTCTGGCAAGATCTTTATTTCACTTCACCTTCCGGCGTTTGAATAAAAGTCGGTTACGGAATTGAATGTGGAGAAACGATTTCAGGATGTTGGTGTCATTCCAGTCCCCTCTGCAGCACAGACAGGCACATGGCTGTGTGAGTTTTTTGATTAGTTTACCCATTTGACAATCCGGGGCCCGCTAGCCTATATGATCAATATTTATTCAGTAAAAGGTGAATAAAAATGGGGTGCCAACTGCCTCTTAACAGATTCTCAGAGAAACAGGTCACGATTGTAGAGTTCTGAGCGATTATTTTAAGGCTGGGACGATTTAGAGAAAACGAAACTGAAGTTGGGTGGCCATTCTGTCAGGGATAGGCCTATAGTGGCCCAAACTCCGATACGATCCGAAAACCCCTAATTGGTCACATAAAAGATTGCTTACAAAGGAATCTGGTCCGATTTTTCTCTTAGCTCCTATGCAGCCCGTGAGAATAAAATGAGAAGATCTTAATCATTTGAATTAAAGTCGCCGGGGAAAAAAAAAAACCCACACAAAACCCACGATGACAATAAATCGCTCAAATGATTCCCAACCGTGGGGCGACCTTCGAGGCCAGACACTCATTCTCGAAGACCTTTTGAAAAGCGAAACAGAGGATGATTGAAACCACCCGAGTCCCTCCTGTCTTGAGCTTTCGCAGGCCTGAATGCTCCTTGGAAAATCCCCGAGAAAAAAAAAAGGCTGATAATGACTATATTAATATGACATTTCAACAGACGACACCATGCAAACTAAGGTTAAAAAAAAAAAAAAAAAAAAAGGGAGAGAGAGAGAGAGACAGAAGAAGGAAAAAAAATAAAAAGGGAAAGAAAGCCACCCCCAAGTCCCAAGGACTCAGGATGGAATCGCAACCCCGTGCGGGTTTTATTCGCACCCCAATACTCACAAACACCCAAATGTAACTCTTTCACTAGGAATTCCCTTTGAGTTCAGCGTGATAATGAATGTGAAGAGTTGGGAGAGGGGGGAGGCGGGGAGGTGGGGGTAGGGGGGGGGCTCTGTGATTTTGCAGGTTCACACCAGAGAGGCAATTTTTATAGCCTGAAAAGGGGATGTTTTCTTTTGTTAATGGCTCACAATCCCATGAAAGGATTCATCAGTCTATTTTAGGGCCCCACCACATGGTGCGTATCTTTTATAAATGGAGGCAGGCTCCGCTGCGAGCCCTCCTGCCTAATTGTCGTATGCAAATAAAAGCAATTATAAGGCTTTTAGGGTGAAGGGATGACAGCTGAGTTTGGCAGTTGCGAAGGCCTCACCCACCTTGTTGTCATAGCAACCAGGGAGGCAAAGGACAAACTAGTGCAGGAGGCCACAGGAAATCTCCATCTCTGTTTTGGTTCAAGAATTTTAAAATAAAGAGACCGGCGCCGAAACGTCCGTGTCAATGTGTTGTAATGAGCGCCTCTGCTGAAAATATTATTTAGATGAAACTCTTACTTATGTCCCGGCCCCTTTACAATGATCCCTGCCATCGAACTACCATTTATCTGCTGTAGCATCTGCGATGGGAGTTGCTACTTGGAAAGTTGCGTGCGGATCGTAACAAGGCATTCAATCATTAGGAGACTGGGAATTTCAACAAGCTTTTGCACACACCACCGGGGTGGAGATTTTTGTGAAAGAAAAGGCAAATTCTGAGGAAAGAAGATGATGTAATGCGTGTGTGTGTGTGTGTGTGTGTGTGTGTGTGGAGGGGGGGGGGAATGAGGCAATGTATGCAGCTACCGGTGCACAGAGTTCAATATATACACATATTTTTGAAATGTTTGCGCCAACGTGTTAAACAAGTTGAATAAATAGCACGCAAAATTAAAACGAGTCACCAATGGGTATCTTCGGTGGCAATCTATTTCACAATTACTCTTGTGGAAGCTTTCATGAATTAAATATGAGTTCTGTCTTGAAATTAGGTGTTATAAGGCTACATTACAACAGGCAGCAGTAATTGAGGTGGTGGCAACAGGGGGGTCTGTGAACTAATCTCTTGCCATGTCACGTGTCCCCCTCCCCCCACCCCCCTCCCGTCGGCCAATGGGCAGCCGCCCTTCACAAAAACAGAGGCAGCTGAGAAAAATTGATTTCTCATCGGAGCCATATTTGATAGCTTTTGAAATCGAAAATTGAAATTAACTAACCTACGCCCCGTTGTAACAAAAGAGCAAATTAAATATGCAACGACGGTTCCTGTTGGCAGCCAGAGGGCCTGCCAAGGTAAATTTGTAAATAGAGTTTAAGATGCAATTCTTCCCCCCCGCCCCCCGCTCTCTTTTGGTGTAAAAGTAGAAGTGTATGTGGCTTTATAAATAATTTATATATAAAAAAATCATTGGCTGCAAATGGCCACTGTGGTTAAGGATTTCCATGGAGGAAACCATTGCATTTGGAGAGTGAATCAAAATTAAAAATCCATGATTCAGACATTACTTACAATAAAGAGTAGGAATATTTTAGACTTCCTTTTCCAAACTCTGCTTTTATGTCTTCCATACAGCTATTAAAAAATAACTACAATGATTTACTGAAATTAAAAAGACAATCGAACATGCCATCCATTTAGCCATCCCACCGTCTTGTAAATAATTATGAGTTCATTTTGACGTGCTAACTGCTGAAAGCCAACAGACCACTCCATTGTCTTATAAGCGATGCTTTAAAACACAGCACTTCAAACATATTTTCCCCACCGATTCCCAGGGATACGGCAGCCCGGGCTATTGATTTTGAATTTATAAACTTATTAGGTCCGATGAAGGGGATGGAGGTCTCAGAGGCGATATCCCGGGCAATCCAGCCATGACAGTTTTTAATTTATGATTTCCCTCCTGCCTGTGCCAGAGGCTGCCCACAATAATGTTTGTTTAACCACAGAGAACGTGTTCTGAGCCCCACTTTTTTATTGCATTGGTAAGTAGGCGAATTAATTTTCTATGTTGAAGAGGTAGATGGTGGAAGATAAACATCGTGAAATCATCACCCAGCCCCGTCTTCCTGGCCCAGAGCTGAGCCGTGTAGAATTCAGTGTCAAGTGCGGTGGAGGATAGGACCCTGAGCCTGCCAGTCAGCGCACAGATCCCGTAAAAATCTTTTTCTGCTCTAATTTATTATTTTTAGTGTCAATCAGCCTCCGACGAGGAGCGTAACCCCCTTCAGGATTGGGATCAACGGTTCAGTACTTTCCCAGCGCAGTGGAAGGAGCTGTCATTATGTGAACCAGGACGGAGACATACCAGGCAGCCACAGTTCCGAAAGTTTTTCTTCTGTGCAGGAATCTTTTTAAAAACATATATTTTTTATTGATTTCAGAGAGGAAGGGAGAGGGAGAGATAGAAACATCCATGATGAGAGAGAATCACGGATCGGCTGCCTCCTGCACGCCCCCTACTGGGGATGGAGCCTGCAACCCGGGCATGTGCCATGACCGGGAATCAAAATGTGACCTCCTGGTTCATACTAGCAGATTGACACTCAACCACTGAGCCACACATGGAAGAGAGAGGAAAATACAGAGAGAAACATCGATGTGAGAGAAACACATCGATTGGTTGCCTCCTGCATGAGCCCTGACCAGGGCCCGGGCCAGGGAGGAGCCTGCAACCGAGGTCCATGCCCTTGACTGGAATTGAACCCGGGACCCTTTGGTCCACAGGCCGACGCTCTATCCACTGAGCCAAACCGGCTAGGGCTGATGTATATATTTAAAAAAAAAAAAGATACAGGTTCAGCCGAATGAGGCTCTAAATGAGATTGTAAATGCCTTAAGAGTGACTTTCTCTTCAACCCTTGTTATTTAGATTAAAAAATCCGTGCTGTGAGCATCACTTAGCTGCATCTTTCAACAATCACCAATTTGTTCCTCAGGAAGAGAAAATACAGGGAATTGCTCTTAGAAAAAAGAGTAGATGGATGAAATATAAAGAAACGCTCTCACAGGGGAGCTCTACAATGTATTTTAAGCATGTTGAGGTGTTTTATTTCATCTGCGGGGGAGGAGAGGTTTGCTGGCTTCTGAGCTATGCCCCTTTCTAAAGTTTCCTTCAAAGACCCCTCCGTCTCTAACCTCACGGCCACCCTGTCACAGGACTGCAAAGACCTCACCCCACCCCGACACCTACAGCGAAATTAAGCTTTAGGCTCCAGTTATATATAAAAAGAAAGATGAGCCCTAGCCGGTTCGGCTCAGTGGCTCGGTGGATAGAGCGTCGGCCTGTGGACTGAAGGATCCCGGGTTCGATTCCGGTCAAGGGCAGGGACCTGGATTGCAGGCTCCATCCCTGGCCCTGGTCAGGGCACGTGCAGGAGGCAACCAATGGATGTCTCTCTCACATCGATGTTTCTCTCTCTCTGTCTCTCCCCGTCCCTCCCACTTTCTCTAAAATTCAATGGAAAAATATCCTCGGGTGAGGATTAACAACAACAAGAAAAAGATGAAGAATTACATCATTGCAGGACTGGAAGGCTATAGTATAGCGATTTTGAAATCGAAAAGTACAGCAATGTTTAACAAACGCAACTCGTTTCATTACCAATCAGTAACCATATCCACATGTGCATATGGTAAGATTAAGCCAAGCCATTATAATAACCTTACAAGTGATGAATATTCGACAATGGCAAGTCTGGCTAAACAAAATCGCATTTGCTCGATGCCATGGTATTATTTATTTGGACACAGGGTGTTGGTCAAGTTTGCCCAAACCTTATAATTTTGGGGCATTTCAAAATACATTTTTATTGACTTCAGAGAGGAAAGGGGAGGGGGACAGAGAGATAGAAACATCAACGATGAGAGAAAATCATTGATTGGCTGCCTCCTGCGCGCCCCCTACTGGGGATCGAACTGGCAACCTGGGCATGTGCCCTTGACTGGAATCGAACCTGGGACCTTTCAAGTCTGCAGGCCGACATTCTATCCACTGAGCCACACCAGCTAGGGCCAGGGACATTTCCCTTTTGAAGGAACATGAGAAGGCCCAGCTTTAGGATGCAGATGTTATTGCTGCTATCAATCTCAGCCTACTAAAAACACCAACATTTTGGGGCCCAGTCCTTTTGCAAAATTAACATTTCCCATGCTGAAGCCATTTTCACAAATTTAGTTTTAGTGGGAATTATTTTTTTCGGGGATTATTACACACCGGGTCATGACGTAGATAAGCTAAAATACTGGGAGATTCAGAATGTTAACTTGTATTTTTAAAGAGTTGCTATGGGGGGAAAAATCAGTCTGCCACTCATGAAAAATGATCAACAGACAACCACACGTTATTTTAAAGGTTTTCTTTAGCGTTGGTGACCTGGTAATTTACATACATTTATATACATACTAGAGGCCTGATGCATGAAGATTGGTGCAAGAATGGGCCTTCCTTCCCCTGGCTGCCAGCACCGCCTTCGCCCTGGCCGGAGCCACCTTTCTGCCTTCACTGTGGCCTGGAGCTGCCTTTCTGCCCTCCCACGCTGCCCAGAGGCCCAGAGCGGCTGGGGCTGTGTGGAATGCCTGCGTCCCGCCCCACCCCCCAACCGCTCAGCACCTGCTATGCAAAGTAACCCACCATCTTTGTTGGGTTAATTTGCATACTCACTCCTGACTGGCTGTTGGGTGTTATGAAGGTGCGGTCAATTTGCATCTTTCTCTTTTATTAGTGTAGACTAGAGGCCCAGTGCATGAAATTTGTGCACTGGTATGGTCCCTAGCGGCTGCCAGCTGCTGGCCGGGTACTCCCTCCCTTCCCCTGGCAGGCCCTGCCCTCTGGTCAAACTCCCAGAAAACCTCCCAGTTGAGGGGACAATTTGCATACTACCCTTGCATTATATAGGAGACGTATAAATATATATTTAATTCTGAGGGAATCCTGTCTCATTATTACTAAATTTTGGAAATAAAATTTCCTACATTGCTATTTGTCTCTCCACTGCTATTTCTCCAATTTATGCTGTTCAAACTTTTCCCTTTGGCCTAGATAATTTCAAGTTTTAATTTAAAATCACCCAACTTGCTTGTAAAACAAACATTATATACCATTTAAAAGCCGACTTTCTAATAATACCTCTGAATTTTCCTGTGATCTGGATATGTAAGTATTTACATATATATTACTAGCCCTTATTAACTTCGCATTGCAATCAGTGGAGGCCTGACGTTTTATTTTTAGCGAGAGAATTGCTCCTGCCTCTGGACCCATTTCAAGATAAAATTGATGTTAACCTGCTAACAGGAAGGTAGAATTTTAAATCACGTTCCAATTGGACATTTTAGCTAATGCTTTCTTTACTTATTTTCATCACAGTATATATTTAACATGCAATCGTCATATCTTCTCACCTCACAAAATCTTTTAAGCCTTCGTTTAGTTAAAGGTTGAAGGATTTATTTTATTTATCTAATAAAAAGCTACTAATTAAACATTTGTGGATTTTTCTCACATTAGAGGCCCCTAATTCTTTTTTTAAAAATGTATTTTTATTGATTTCAGAGAGAGGAAGGGAGAGGGAGAGAGAGATAGAAACATCAACGACAAGAGAGAATCATTGATCGGCTGCCTCCTGCATGCCCCCTACTGAGGATCGAGCTGGCAACCCAGGCAATGGGGCCCTGACCAGGAATCGAAATCTGACCTCCTGGTTGATAGGTGGACACTCAACCACTGAGCCACACGGCCAGGCAAGGACCCTATTTTTTTTAAAAAATATGTTTCATTGATTTTTTACAGAGAGGAAGGTAGAGGGATAGAGAGTTAGAAACATCGATGAGAGAGAAACATCAATCAGCTGCCTCCTGCACACCCCACTACTGGGGATGTGCCTGCAACCAAGGTACATGCCCTTGACCGGAATCGAACCTGGGACCTTTCAGTCCGCAGGCTGACGCTCTATCCACTGAGCCAAACCGGTCAGGGCAGGGCCCTAATTCTTAAAAAAAAACAAACATCTAAACTTTTGGACCTTATTTTCGCCTGGTTGGTTTCTTCTTGATTAGAACAACCCTTTGTTTTAAGATGCATTGATCAGTAGCTGGAACAGTAGCTTCGCTATAACTTACTGATACACACGCACAGAAACATTCGCCCCCGACAAAGCACTCAGGCCAAAGCCACTTCTCAGAATTTTTCAAAGGTGATGACACGCAGAGGCAGGGGTGTAACCGCAGCATCCTTTGGGCTGTGGCTGGGACGCTCTTCCACGGGGGATCCCGCTAATGTGGCTGACAAGTCCCTTACATCCCGTCCGCGAGCGTTTTGATGCCTGCGATGCTCATCACACCACCTTCTGACTCCCGGGACCGAGTTGTCCCAGGGAGCGGCGGCGAATGTCACGCTAACTTCTGACTCCGCGACATACAGCGTGGGCAGCGCTTGGCCGCGCTGCGTTTCATTCCAGGTGCATCAAAGGGAGACTCGGAAAATGACACCAGCCCCACGGCTCTGATAAAATAAGATGCTTACCCACCGACAGCAATTACCATGGAAATAAAAAGAGGACACAGCTTCCTAATGCTCTCAAATCAAAGAGGCAGAGGTGGGGAGGGCCGGGGCTGAGTGCGGCTGTCGGCTGCGTGGGGGGGAATCGTTGAGACTTTCATCCGGCAGGTTTGCTCCTCGGACGACGGGGAAAGGTTATTCATCATTTTCAAGAGCAGAGGGTTTTTGCTCAGTCATTTCTGGGGGTGCCTGGCCTGGACACTTTTGCTCTGCAGACAGTAGAGATTAATTTCCAAGAGGAAGGGAGAGGGAGAGGGGAAGAGAGAGAGAGAGAGAGAGAGAGAGAGAGAGAGAGAGAGAGAGAGAGAGAGAGAGAGAGAAACATCAATGATGAGAGAGAATCGGTGATGGGCTGCCTCCTGCGCGCCCCGCGCCCCACACTGGGGATGGAGCCCACAACCCGGGCCTGTGCCCTGACCGGGAATGGAACCGTGACCTCCTGGTTCATAGGTCGAGGCTCAACCACTGAGCCACACCGGCCTGGCTGAGATTTCTAGTTAGAAATTAGAATTCAGTCAATATAACTGTGAGTCTAACAGTCACAAAACGCTTAACCTAAAGGGGTTGCAAGAAGCAAGGTCCATGACAGCACCTCCCTCTCCCCTCTACATAGACCCTTCTCTCTCTCCCCTTTAAAAATCTTTATTGTTGAAAGTATTACCTATGTCTCCCTCTTCCCCCATGGGCCTCTCCCTCCCTCATCCCACCCCCTCAAGCCTTCACCACCCATTGTCTGTGACCATAGGATACACCTATACGCATAGAAGCTCATTGGTCGATCTCTCCCCAGCCCCCTTCACCCTCCCCTGCCTCCCCTCTGAGGTTTGACTGTCTGATCGATGCTTCTCTGTCTCTGGATCTGTTTTTGTTCATCAGTCTGTGTTGTTCATTATATTCTATAAATGAGTGAGATCCTGTGATATTTAGCTTTCTGCAACTGGCTTACTAGTATTTTGCTTAGCATAATGCTCTCCAGGTCCATCCAGGCTATTGCAAATGGTAAGAATTCCTTCTTTTTTACCGCAGCATAGTATTCCATTGTATAGATATAGCACCGTTTTCTTTCTTTTTAATATATTTTATTGATTTTGTACAGAGAGGAAGGGAGAGAGATAGAGAGTCAGAAACATCGATGAGAGAGAAACATCGATCAGCTGCCTCCTGCACACCCCCTACTGGGGATGTGCCCGCAACCAAGGTACATGCCCTAGACCGGAATCGAACCTGGGACCCTTCAGTCCGCAGGCCGACGCTCCATCCACTGAGCCAAACCGGCCAGGGCATGTGGCTGTTACTCTTTACAAGTAAGTACGTATGCAGGCACCTGCACAAAAATATAACGCTGCCCTGGCTTCTGGCACCTGTACATGCTATGTCCAGTGAAACATCCTTGAAGATGAATGTATTAAATGAATGCACACATATCCTTTTTACCCCAAATTTCAGGGCCCTTTGCTTAGCGCACGGAAATATGGTGGCAATAGATACAGGTAAATGCCTATAGGTTGTCTATTGACTTTCTAGGTAATTTATACCATGTAAAAGTATATAAAATATTCCTTACATGCCCCTCACCCCCACCCCAGACACACATTTTAGGCTCCTATAGAACTTTTTCCTTTAAAAAAATATATATATGTGTGTGTGTGTGTGTGTGTGTGTGTATATATATATATATATATATATATATATATATATATATATATTTATATTTATATATTTTAGAGAGGAAGGGAGAGGGAGAGAGAGATAGAAACATCAATGATGAGAGAGAATCATTGATCGGCTGCCTCCTGCACGCCCCACACTGGGGATCGGCCCTCAACCCGGGCATGTGCCCTGACTGGGAATTGAACGGTGACCTCCTGGTTCATAGGTTGATGCTCCACCACTGAGCCACACCGGCCGGGCTAGGCTCTTGTGGAACTTAATGAAAGCTTAACCACTGACCCAGGAGGACAGTGTTAACGCTATGATTGCCAGTAAGATTGCTGTGTGGATGCCAAGATGAATCAGAGGGTAAATCTAATCTCACCTAATTCTTTTGGTTAAAGCTCAATGATGTTGTCTGCATTCAAGAGCCAAGACAGAATGCTGACCGCGGTTCTGGTACAAACGGGCCTGTGACCTTGACTGGGTTTGGAAGAGTTGCCAGGTCCTGCTGGGTTTCCCTCCTGTGGACCAACTAGAGGCTCTTCCCGTGTCCTTCAAGGTTTCTTCTAACTGAAAAACAGTGCCGCCCTAGCCGGTGTGGTTCAGTGGATAGAGCGTCGGCTTACGGACTGAAGGGTCTCAGGTTCGATTCCGGTCAAGGGCACATGGCCGGGTTGCAGGCTCAATCCCTAGTAGGGGTCGTGCAGGAGGCAGCCGATCCATGATTCTCTCTCATCACTGATGTTTCTATCTCTCTCTCCCTCTTCCTTCCTGTCTGAAATAAACAAAAATATAGTAAAAATATAAAAAATAGTGCCATTTGCCCCTCTCTCTCGGAGAGGTGGTGGATAGTTGCTGCGTTTGGAGTTACTTGGCCAGTCCTGGGCGGAAGAGGTTGGACACAAATCCAACAAAGTCTCCTACCTACCCCTCCCTTTGTCGGATTTGCAATATATGACAGAACTAAGTGATACATAGCCTATTGACTTTAACTTCATGTTTTGGTGTCTTGAGTTCGGATAATGAGCCTGTTTGTTCCAAATCCAATTACCCATTCTATTTTCTCACCCCCGCCCTCCCCACCACATATGCGGAGACATTCATTACCCACTTCCCTACACCACTCCCAAGGCCACGGAACACACAAAGGGGGCTTTGTCCCAGAGGTGGGATTCAAAGTGAGGGGAGGGGCCGGCTTGAAAGGCAAGGCATTCTTCCAGGTCTCAGGACCGGCCTGGAGGAAGTGTGAAATCAGAAGTGGGAAAATCAAACACGCAGAAGTGGAGTTTGGGGAGAAGGGAGGGAGCCCTGAGGGCGAGGGTCTTCAGAAGGGACAGGGGGACTAGACATTGCTCTCCAATCAGAACTGCATGGCAGCTCCAAGGAAGACAAAGACGTGCCTTCAGCTCTGAAGGAGCAAACGGAGACGCAACTTAGTAAAGGGATAGCGGTGACTCCACACACCCCTTGTTTGCATCAATTAGGGCGAAGGCTGGGCCGGGTCCAGGCATCCACCTACGAAAACAGCGCTGAAGTTAAGACACTGGGTACCCGTCCAATTACCATCAGTTGGGCGTCTGTTCTCTCATCAAAGCGCCGTGACACGGAGACACAGAGTCAAACAGATGGCTGTATTTTGCTCAACTGGACTTTAATGAAAAAGTCCAGATTCTTTTGTTGCGGAGAAAAAGGGATTATTGCCTGAGAGGACGTTCACCGCGGAGGGAATAAGATAATGCTACATCAAAGAGCTGCAACGGAAAATGGAAGACGGCGAGATGATTTCGCCCCCTCACGGGAGGGAAAGAGAACAAAGGAAATTTAGATCGTGTGAAATATCCCGAATTCATAAAAAGAGAAAACGCAGCCAGGGTCCCACTGAAAATCCATCCCAGGTACCCGAGTTGAAACGAAAGCAAGTCCAACTGGCCCGATTCATTGCAAAAATCGAGGAATATTGAACGAGGGATGCCGGCCACGAAAAAGGGGACGTGCACACAGAGGTAGAATCAATATCAAATGATCATAAGGGGAAGATGGCTCAAATGGAAGTTTCCAGAAAACCTCAGCCTTTCGAGCTGAATAATTCCCACAGGACAATGGGGGTCTCATTTCTGACAGGTTGTGTAGTCTCCACCTCGTAAGGAATTTGGGGATGTCCACGAAGATAGGGTGCACCTTTGTGGGTTTTCCAGAAGGGAAGTCATTCATCAGCTCTTGGTTTTGAAACTTCTCATTTTTTTTTTAAAAAAGATATTTTTATTGATTTCAGAGAGGAAGGGAAAGGAAGAGAGAGACAGAAACATCAGTGATGAGAGAGAATCATGGATCGGCTGCCTCCTGCATGCCCCCTACTGGGGATGGTGCCTGCAACCCGGGCATGTGCCCTGACCGGGAATCGAACCTGGAACCCTTCAGTCTGCAGGCCGATGCTCTACCCACTGAGCCAAACCAGCTAGGGCTGAAACTCTTGATTTTGGAGTTGCTTTTTCTCAAGTAATTGTCTTTATATCATTTTAAAAGGGAAAAGGCAGAGGAGGTTGTATGAATATGGGAATATGGTTCTTTTCAAAGCTCATTAATTGAATGCCAATGCATTGCCAGCTCATTACAACGCAGGCCGCTTTAATTAAAAATGGGCCCATGTGCTATAATAAAAACGAGAGAATGAGCCTGACTTAGAATTGGATACCTTTTATAAAAATAATCCTTAAGCAGACAAAGGGCAGAAGAACTTTTTTTGTTATTGTTTTATTAATTCTCACTGGAGAATATTTTCCCACTGATTTTAGGGAGAGTGGAAGAGAGAGGGAGGGACAGAGAGAAACATCGATGTGAGAGACACACATCGATTGGTTGCCTCCTGCACGAATCCCAACCAGGGCCCGGGCCGGGGACGAGCCTGCAACTGAAGTAGATGCCCTTGACCCGAATCGAACCCGGGACCCTTTGGTCTGCAGGCCGACGCTCTATCCACTGAGCCGAACTGGCCACGGCAAGACATTTGAGAATGTTTATAAATGTAGACGATCTTTCAGTAATTGTCATTATAAGCAAAGGCACACACACGGGGGCCTAGCTGGCTAAGGCTCAGCATTCGTTGACGCACAAGCTACGGGCTGCAGTGTAGCTTCGCGGCATTGAATGTCTCCAAAGAGGCTTTTATGAGTGGGCTGAGGACCAACTCAGTATCTCATGACACAGACGGTTTCCAACCAGGGGTTTGAAGTGCATCTTCTAATAACTACAGGCGAAGGAGAAATCAGTTCGCTTGCCTCTTGCTCAGAAAACATAGCGCTGGTTGTCAGATAAACGGAAAAGGAAGTGATCAGTGAACTTGACAAACACAGGAGGTTCTGCAGCAGCGCGTGTGCGGATTACATGTGACCTTGGACGTGTCGACTTCAAGTGTCTGCCTTCCTTTGTCTACTTTCCCCACGTGACGTTTGAGTCCATCCTATATAATAAAAGCCTAATATGCTAAGTGTCTGGTCGCTGGTTGTCTGTTCAACCAATCAAAGTGTAATATGCTAATGATATGCTAAGGCCACTAAACCACTCGCTATGATGTGCACTGACCACCAGGGGCAGTCACTCCAACTGGAAGGTTAGCTTGCTGCTGGGGTCAAGCTGATTGGGACTGAGTGAGATGGGCCAGACACACCCTGGAGCCCACCCACGGTCTCTCCCCTGGCTGGCCAACCTCCCATGTCCCTCCCCGGCCTCAATCATGCACTGGTGGGGTCTCTTGGCCTGGCCTGCACCCTCTCGCAATCTGGGACCCCTCGGGGGATGTTGGAGAGCCGGTTTCAGCCCGATCCCGGAGGACAGGCCAAGGGACCCCACTGGTGCACAAATTAGTGCACCGGGCCTCTAGCTTATTTATAAAACATAAAAGGGCACTTCTCAGTGCTCTTTTAGCAGGATAAGTAGAAAATCTTTTTCTTTAAACCTCATTATTATGACTTTACTACCATTCAGGCATATTTTTCTGGATCTTTCTCTGTGCAAAAACTTTTTAAAAAAAAATATATTTTGATTGATTTCAGAGAAGAAGGTAGAGGGAGAGAGAGAGAAACATCAACAATGAGAGAGAATCACTGATTGGCTGCCTCCTGCACGCCCCTTACTGGGGATCGAGCCCACAACCCGGGCATGTGCCCTTGACCGGGAATCAACCCATGACCTCCTGGTTCATAGGTGGACGCTCAACCACTGAGCCACGCCAGCCGGGCATCTATTCAGTAAATGTAGACAGTCAATAGTAAGATGGCCAGAGAGCTGAATTAACACAGAGCTGTGGCATCACCCACGTCTTGTAGAATCATACACATTCTCTGTGTGGGCAGTTGGACTATACTAATTGCCGTAATGTATCAGGACCCAGACAACTGACCAGAGATTTCCCATCGATTCTAAGTGACATCAGGAGGAAAAGGCGACATGTTATGTCTAGAGCTTGGGTTTGAGACGGTTGTAAAAAGTCACCCAAAGTCAAGGACGTCTATTCAAACTCAACGATCTAAGACAATATTGAAAATATTACTTCATAATGATTACAAGAATGGTCACCTTTCATTGGGCGACTCATTTTATGCGGAGCACTTACCTTCACGGTGGCGGGGTTCAAAGGTCACCAGCCCTCCGAGTGTGAAAGCAACAAGCGCTTCCTCTGTGTCCCTGTGATGAGAAAACAAAATAGACAAAGTTAAATAGAGAGAAGAGAGTACGTAGCATTCATTGCACATCAAGCTTTCTTGAGTTTCCATTGAGACTGAATTATTGTATTCCCCCCCCGCCCAGGTAATTTTATTTATTCTTTTCTCTCTTTTGTTTAATGTAACATGCAATAAACCTTAATATTTCAAAAAAAACTATCTGAATTATTGGATTTAAAATATATATATACATATATATATATGTATATATATGTATATATATGTATATATATATATATATATATATATGTATTTGCATTGATTTCAGAGAGGGAGAAGGAGAGAGAAAGAGAAACATCAATGATGTGAGAGAATCATGGATCGGCTGCCTCCTGCATGCACCACCCTGGGGATCGGGCCCACAACCCGGGCTTGTGCCCCTGACCGGGAATCGAACCTTGACCTCCTGGTTCATAGGGCGACGCTCAACCACTGAGCCCCGCCAGCTGGGCCTGAATTATTGGATTTTAATATTTGTATGTCTCAAGTTACCTAGATTTTATTTCCTTACTCAGCTCCTCATTATGTGTGACTATACATTCATCCAAATTGAGAGAAAAGAGTATTAAATGTGATCATCAACACTGAAGACATGAGAAATTATCATTAAACTTTACAGGCTAATGAAAAATCATGGGATGGACTTAATATGTTTAGCATCTGCAATTACTGCCTGGATGATACAGAAAAGCAGCTTCTGTCTGTATCACCCCACTCACTGGTTCCCTTCCTTTTGAAGTGTTGGCAACTATAATATTTTCCAGGATATTTTCTGCACAAATAAATATCAAATTCCCACCCTAGCCGGTTTGGCTCAGTGGACAAGAGAGAGCATCGGCCTGTGGATCGAAGGGTCCTGGGTTCGATTCCGGTCAAGGGCATGTACCTCCGTTGCAGGCTCCTCCCTGGGCCGGGCCCTGGTCGGGGCGCGCGCAGGAGGCAACCCATCGATGTGTTTCTCTCACATCGGTATTTCTCTCTGTCTCCCTCTCTCTCCCACTCTCCCTAAAAATCAATGGAAAAATATCCTCGGGTGAGGATTAAAAATATAAATATCGAACTCCCACTCCTCTATTTCCAGATACAGTGCTCATTTCCTCTAATTTTGGAAGAAACATTTGCATGGGACCCAGGAAACGGAGTGATTATTTGCCGTGAACTTACTAGTCAAAGGCGAACGTTGGGGATTATAAAATAGGCCTCATTATGAAAAACCTGTTGCTTCAAGACAGTCCCATGGCAGCCACGCAATTCGCCCCCATAGCAATTCTATCTCAATAAGCGCCATGCACTCTAGGGCCTAGGCCAGTGATGGCGAACCTTTTGAGCTCGGCGTGTCAGCATTTTGAAAAACCCTAACTTAACTCTGGTGCCGGGTCACATATAGAAATCTTTTGATCTTTGCAACCATAGTAAAACAAAGACTTATATTTTTGATATTTATTTTATATATTTAAATGCCTTTTAACAAAGAAAAATCAACCAAAAAAATGAGTTCGCGTGTGATCTCTGACACGTGTGTCATAGGTTCGCCATCACTGGCCTAGGCCAGTGGTCGGCAAACTGCGGCTCGCGAGCCACATGCGGCTCTTTGGCCCCTTGAGTGTGTGGCTGTTCCACATAATACCACATGCGGGCGCGCATGTACAGTGCGATTGAAACTTCGTGGCCCATGCGCAGAAGTCGGTATTTTGTGGAAGAGCCACACTCAAGGGGCCAAAGAGACGCATGTGGCTCGAGAGCCGCAGTTTGCTGATCACTGGCCTAGGAGATGTAAGCAGCAAAGCCCAGCATCCAGCATGGTCCCTGACACATAGTAGGTGTTGTTTGTTTTAATAAGAGAATGGATAACAGACATTTACAAAACCCTCATGGTCATCACACTTATAATGAGCCACATATATGACTTTAAAAACCTTTTTAAAAATATATTTTTATTGATTTCAGGAAGGAAAAAAGTGGGAGAGAGAAAGAGAGAGAGAGAACCATCAATGATCAGAGAGAATCACTAATCGGCTGCCTCCTGCACGCCCCCCACTGGGGATGAAGCCAGCAACCCGGGCCTGTGCCCCGTCTGAGAATCAAACCCGTGACCTTTTGAATCCTGGGCCGACTCTCAACCGCTGAGCCACACCGGGCAGGGCTAAAAGGCTTTTGATTTGGGGGGTGGGTGTTGGAGATTTAGGGAACATGGGGGACTCTAAACACAAATGCCGCCCTGATGACTGGACTTCGACTTGGAGCCGGTGCCTCAGGCATTGCAGGTGCCTCGATGGATGGTCACCCAGCCGCCCCGATGGCCTTCGGGTCGTGTTCAGCAGGCCCTGCCACAGGGCTTGAGTGGGGCTCTGGGCTGGCACCCCAGTAAATGATCGGACAGCAGGATTTGGGTTTGTGTCGCTAAACATGCTTCCAGACAGGCCTCAAACCCGTGTGTGAGCAGTTGCCAACCTGGAGAGCACTGCCCTGAGCCGGTTCACCCAGCGCTGGTCGAGCTCCCACGAGGGCCAGGGTGTGAGGTGGCTGTCATCTGGGTTTCCCAGGCAACCAGCCAAGGAGCCCAGAGATAAGAGGACCCAGGACTGTGGCTTCCGGTGTCTCCGCCACAGGTGAAGGTGTGGTTGATCCAACAAACAAGGAGGAACCAAGGAAGCAAAGACTCTGATCGGCTAAGGGGCCAGGGCCGGGTCGGCGTAATGGCTCTGCCCACGGCCAGATGGGGGGGTCTTGGCTCAGACCTTGTGTGTCCTGTGTCCGTCTCGTCCTCTGTCCCTGGGCACCGCTTCCTTCCAGGTCTCCGTTCCCTCTGTGATTCATTGTGCGAGAGAGCGGGGGGCATTGCGATGGGACATTGGGGAGCAACTGAAACTCTTCGCAGCTGAGGTTTGTATGTGGAAAATGGGGCCAAAATACTTCCTTTCTCTCCTGATTGTTGTAAGAGTCAGAGGACAAAACACATGCAGAGGTGCTGGTCATCCGATATTATTTTTAAAAAATATTTTTATTGATTTCAGAGAGGAAGGGAGAAGGAGAGAGAGAGAGAAACATCAATGACGAGAGAGAATCATGGATCGGCTGCCTCCTGCACTCCCCGCACTGGGGATCAAGCCTGCAACCCGGGCATGTGCCCTTACCTGGAATTGAACCTGGGACCCTTCAGTCACTAGGCTGACGCTCTATCCACTGGCCCACACTGGCTAGGGCACGTCAACCTTTTGAATGAACAGAGCTTCCTTAGAAATCAGCCAGGGCTCTGCACATGGAAGGACACATGTCCTATAGGGCTCACCACCAGGGATGGATTGGAGTCTAAATCCGTGGTTGGCAAACCGCGGCTCTCGAGCCACATGCGGCTCTTTGGCCCCTGGAGTGTGGGTCTTCCACAAAATACCGCCACACTCCAGGGGCCAAAGAGCCGCATGTGGCTCGAGAGCCGCGGTTTGCCGAGCTGCAAGTTTGCCGACCACTGGTCTAAATCATTGCCCTTTTCTTTCATTTGCCCTTTTTTTTTCTCTTTTTTTAAGAGAAAGAGGGACGGGAGAGGGAGAGAGAGAGAAACATAGATGTGAGAGAGAAACAGTGATCGGTTGTTTCTCGTACACACTCCTCCAGGGAATCGAACCCGAAACCTGGGCACGTGCCCTGACCGGGAATCGAACCGGCAACCTTTCGGTCCACAGGGTGACGCTCGCTTTCCCATAAATGGATCATACTGGACCAGAAGGCATGTTTCAAATGACTCCTGGCTGCCTGAGGTATTGGAAGGCTCACCACATAACGACCAAGTCTTTCATTGTAAGGCCCAGACCCATTCAAGAGACGAGGGGGCCTTTGATCTCGTTTCTTTGTAAAATTTTAAAGATGTACTATAGCTGCATATATCCCGAATCCCCCCACATATTATAAAACCACCGAAATCAAACAAATCATGCTTCATTACCGGCCTTTGATTTTTATACCCGTGCCTGTTAAAAAAAATAAATAAATAAAATAAAAAACAAAGAAAGAAAAGGAAAAGAAAGAGAGGGGAAAACGACACATGTGCGCTGCCTTTTAATAACGATCATATTAAAAATTCAATAAATAGCAATATCTCTGATCTCTTAACAAAGGCTTCTGGTGTACAGGAAATTAAATGAAAAAAAAAATCTTGTTAATCCTTTTTGATTTCTGTACATTGTAGCTGGAAGCAGAATTCGCTCACACGTTCCTGCCTTGTTTTTTTTTTTCTTCTTCCCCTTTTTAACATTAAAAAAAAAAAAATCTCTTCTTGCAGGAATGAACATTGTTGTCTGGGCAACCTTAGCACGGTGGCTGGGTTCTGGGAACCATTTGGAAGTGGGGGGCGGGGGGCGGGCAGGGAGCAAGCGAGGGCCTGTCATTGCCTCATCCCGGGGCCTGGCCAGGAGGGACCCACCTCCAACCAGGTGATAACCTGCGAGACTTTATCTTGTCGTCCCCCCGCCTCCCCGAAGCCCGCCCGGCCTTTCTGCCGCCTGTTAGGCATTTGAAATGTCCCCCTGGAGCCCTCACCTCACCCCTTTCTCTGCTTGTCAGCGGCGATGTCTGCGAGCTGTCAGAGGCGTGTTGCTTATTGATGTTTCCGCGTGTTTTATGTCGGCACTGCGCTCCGACAGGCCCTGACACGGCGCTGATTTCCATCGGCCTCTCCTGCCGGGGCCGGAGAGTTTTGAGTTGCACAACCCGCGTCTCCAGCGACCGTCAGAGGCCTCCCCGGCTGATGAAAGCGCCTCCGCGGAGGCTCTGGGCTCCCCGAACAGCAGCTGAGGGATTCGCGGGCCTTCAACACACACCTGTGTGGCCCTGGCCGGTGTGGCTCAGTGGATAGAGCATCGGCCTGCGGACTGAGTGGGTTCGATTCTGGTCAAGGGCACATGCCCGGGTGGCGGGCTCGATCCCCAGTAGGGGGCGTGCAAGAGGCAGCCGATCCATGATCCTATCTCTTCATTGATGTTTCTATCTCTCTCTCTCTTTCCCTCGCTGACATAAATAAATAAAAGAATATATTAAAATAAAACACCTGTGTGCCTGCTCTCGCATTCTCCTCCCTCCCCCACTCTTTCTCTCTCTCACACACACACCCCAGAACCCAGGCCCCTCCTTTTGTTATAAGAAAAGCAAGAGCAGAAAGTGACCTCAGGAGCCCAAGGCCCCGACACTGAGCCAAATCCCTTTAGACCTGAGCTGACAGGCGGGCAGCTTTAGATTACGTTGTCACTCCTCTGAGCGAGGCAGGCCCAGGCCCGGGGCTCCCAGCATGGAGCGCGCTGGCCACCCCACCCCAGGCTCTACTAAGTCAAGTTGTGATGCCTCGTCTAGAATGAAAGCCCATCGCACAGGGACGGAGCGGGAGGGAGACATGGAAATAAAATGTGCAGCTAGCTGGTGGGGGGTCCGTGCCTGTGACTTACAGCTGGTTTATAGGAGATTAAAAATATGGGGAAGACCTGGCCAGTGTTGCTCAATGGATAGAGCGTCGGCCTGTGGACCGAAGGGTCCCAGGTTCGATTCCGGTCAAGGGCATGTACCTTGATTGCAGGCACATCCCCAGTAGGGGGTGTGCAGGAGGCAGCTGATCAATGTTTCTCTCTCATCCATGTTTCTAACGCTCTATCCCTCTCCCTTCCCCTCTGTAAAAAAATCAATAAAATATATTTTAAAAAAATATATGGGGAAGACCTAGCCGGTTCGGCTCAGTGGATAGAGCATCGGCCTGCGGACCAAAGGGTCCTGGGTTCGATTCTGGTCAAGGGCACGTACCTCGGTTGTAGGATCCTCCCCAGCCCCGGCCCTGGTCAGGGTGCATGTAGGAGTCAACCCAATAGATGTGTTTCTCTCACATCGACGTTTCTCTCTGTCTTTCCCTCTCTCTTCCACTCTCTCTAAAAATCAATAGAAAATTATCCTCGAATGAGATTAACAAATAAAATAAAATAAATTAAAAATATTGAGGAATTATTCTCAGTGAATCGTATATGATTTCCTGGAACTTATACAAACGACTAATTGTATACCCCGTTGGTTGTGTTTAAATTAGACAAACAGGGGTTTCTGGATCCAAGAGCGTTTGATTTAGCCCACATCAGGGCACCTATTCAAGGCCACCGACACATCTTCAGACACCTGAGCAAGAGTTCAAGACACCTTTGGTGTCTGTGACCAGCAGGCTGCGCAGACTTGAACTAGTTTAAAGAACTCTGTGTCTGTTTCTCCTATTTAGTAACGCTGCCTGGCCTGCATGGCTCGGTGGTTGAGCATCGATCTGTGAACCAGGAGGTCACGGTTCGATTCCCGGTCAGGACACATGCCCCAGCGGCAGGCCTGATCCCCAATAGGGGGCGTGCAGGAGGCAGCCGATCCATGATTCTGTCTCATCCTTGATGTTTCTATCTCCCTCTCATCCGAAATTAAAAAAAAACACACCCAAAACCACAAAACAATCCCCCAAATGCCCCATAAACACCTTCAATAATCATTAGTTCCATTTTCATCTCCTCGTGGGATACCTTCTGTGTCCAAGGCAGGCTCCTCACGGCGCTAAGTCAGAGTTTCAGGGGCTTAAAAAAATAAAAGATCGCCTGCCTCGAAGCCACACGGTTCGAGAACGACCGCTAAAAGCAGTGTTCCTCCACCTTCATCCCATTTTTTAAAATGTGATGCTATTTTAACGATATTAATACAATGACAGCAGCATGCGCTTATTGGGTTAGCCTGCATTTCGGGACTCACTATCGAATTTCCGGCTTGTCTCCCCCGCTCCTGTCACTATTCATTTTTGTTCCCATTTTTTCCATCGGATGCAATGTTGTCACAGGACTATTGCCCGCCCGAGATAAGCAGGCCCCGCTGCAATTACTTCAGATCTGCTTACCGACGGCCCAGGCGCATCTCCCCAAATTATTATTTTTTGTGGCACAACTGTGTCAGCAACTTAACCCCTCGGCCACCCAGAGGCCCCTTCCTTTCAGCCGCCCGAGGAAGTCAGAGAATCGGGAAGGGCAGCTGTCACTCTGGAAATCCCGGGGGCGGGGCCAGAGAATGCCTTCCCCGTGTGACTTGGAGATGGACACGGACATGGGTCCTGACGCCTGACCTGGCCCAGGCTGACTGCAGCCGCAGCCGGGAGCCAGGAGCCAGGAGCCAGGAGCCAGGGTTGCTGCGGACCGGCGAGGGCTGGTGGGGAGAGAAACCTGGCCGGCAACTCCCGGGGATCACGGGCTTTTGGGAAATCGCTGCCAATTTGGCCGGGTCTCAGCTGACTGCGCGCCCAGGAGGGAGGGAGGGAGGGAATGGCAGCAGTAAAGCAGGTTAGTGGGGAAGATATTGCTTCGAGCTCCCAAGGCCTCCCGTCTACTTTATGACAACATTATTCACTCACACACCCACGTGCACACACACACACAGATGCACACACACAGATGCACACAGAGAGATGCACACACATGCACAAACACACACAGATGCACACACAGATGCGCACACACATGCACACACACAGATGCACACACATGCACACATGCGCACACAGATGCACACATGCGCACATGGATGCACACACACAGAGAGATGCACACACACACAGAGATACACACGCACACACATCCACACACGCGCGCACACATGTGCACAGACATGCAGATGCTCACATGATAAGCAGGACGTATATAATTTTGGAAGCAGAGAAAAAAATCTATGGCCAAACCCGGCAATGTTATAGTTTATGGCTAAAATTCAAATGATCCCAGAACACCTTAGAGCAGCGGTTCTCAACCTGTGGGTCGCGACCCCTTTGGCGGTCGAATGACCCTTTCACAGGGGTCGCCTAAATACATCCTGCATATCAGATATTTACATTACGATTCATAACGATAGCAACATGACAGTTATGAGGTAGCAACGAAAATAATTTTATGGTTGGGGGTCACCACAACATGAGGAGCTGTATGAAAGGGTCGCGGCATGAGGAAGGTTGAGAACCACTGCCTTAGAGTTTTTCTTCTGTTGTTCAATAATGGGGGAAGCGCTAGTGGGAGCATTAACACCAACAGGCTACACTTGGAGTGGAAGCCAGGGTCCTGTGGTCAGCCCCTTGCTGGCCTGGGGGGCCCCACAGCCTCTCTTGCTCTTTCTTGGATACTGAGGCCTGGTGCATGAATTCATGCATGGGCTGGCTAGGGGGAGGGGATGTGGGAGGATGGTTAGCTGGCCCCGCCCCCCTGGTTGAACTCCCAGTCGAGGGGACAGTTTGCATATTAGGCTTTTATTATATAGGATGAGCATTTGACCAAGGAAAATGCTCTAAGGGTCAGAATTCTAAGAATCCTTTGTAACTTTTCAGGGAGTGATGCTACTCATATAACTCAAGTACACATTTCTATATAAACTACATTACAATACTAAATCTATATTAACTGCCATGTCAGGATAGTATGTTAAAATTAATTATGCTCCACTAAAATTTGCCATTAAACATATTCATGCTTTTTTGCCCTAGCTAGTTTGGCTCAGTGGATAGCACGTCGGCCTGCAGACTGAAGGGTCCCAGGTTCGATTCCAATAAAGGGCACATGCCCGGGTTGTGGGCTTGATCTCCAGTAGGGTGCGTGCAGGAGGCGGCCGATCAATGATTCTCTCTCATCACTCCCTTCCTCTCTGAAATCAATAAAAATACATTTAAAAAAATATTCATGCTTTTAAAAAAATACTAAAAGTATAAACATTTATAGGAGAGAAACAGGTGATGGCCAGAGAGAATTTTATATTTTCATGGGAGCCCCCGTTTGAAGAGCAAATAACAAAAGCCCACTTCAACATGATACACAGAAGACACTATGCTTTGCAATGCGAGCAAAGAATTGAATTTCACTTGCTGCAGTCAGACCGAGAAGTACTATCGAGCAGTCAGAATACTAGGCATCTGTGCAATTTTTACAACAACCTGGAAGGGTAGAGGGCTCCGTGTTCCCGTTTTACGGAGAACACTGAGGTTAGTGATGTTAAAGAGCATGCCCAAAGCCCCCTACTTTGCATATGAGAGAGCTAACGGTTTAACTCAGACCATGAGGTGTTCTGCCTCTAATTTTATGAAGCGTCATAAATCCACTGTATATAGAAACTTCCTAAATGTTGAGGCCTTTTACAGCAGGAATTTGTTATGTAAGTACCTTAAATATTATATATATATATTTTTAGTAGCAATATAATTTTTTTTTGCAATGCACTTAATGTTTTTTTATTTTAAATTCGAGCTGGCATACAATAGCGTATTAGTTTCACGTGTACAACACAGTGATTCAACATTTATATACCTTACAATGTAATTACCACCCTAAGTCTAGTTACCATCTGTCACCGTGCAGTTATAGCAATATTATGGACTATATTCCCTGAAGAGCACAATTTTCAATATATTTTTATTGATTCCAGAGAGGAAGGGAGAGGGAGAGGTAGAAACATCAATGATGAGAGAGAACCATGGATCGGTTGCCTCCTGCACGCCCCCTAATGGGGATCGAGCCTGCAACACAGGCACATGCCATGACTGGGAATCGAGCCGTGACCTCCTGGTTCGTAGGTCGATGCTCAACCACTGAGCCACGCCGGCCCGGCATGAAGAGCACCATTTTTGAAAAGAAAAGTAATGCTGCCATTGAACAATTTGTAGATGAAAAGAATCGATTTCTACTGTCGAGGTCTCCCATCTGTTTGGTTTGGAGCCTCTAAGAACACAGGTAGGGAGAGTAAAACCACTTCCAAACCATCGGACTCTCGGAATCTTCTCGCACTTGCCATGAACTGAGATTCCAATGGAAAGACTTCATCCGAGGAATTGTAAGGGAGGTAATCCAGCCTTCCCCCTCTTGTGAAAGTAACAGCATCCACAATTGACTAATTACAGGGAGAATTGGGCTTTCCAGGAAGATTAAGGGCGAGCAGCTAATTACACCCACAAGTGGCTAACAGCACGTACAATTAGCTGTTTATAGGAGCCATTATTGGGGAAGCCAATTTGGTAGCCCAAAATAATTACAGGTGCAAAACCTCACATGCCAGTCAGGAATGCTCTCCTTCAGGATGCCGGCCCTGCTGGTGCAGAGTTTCTATTCCTTCACCGGGAGAGAAAGAGGACCAGAGCGATCCCCAAAATGGAGATGCCAAAATGATAGCAATGCTTAATAAATGTATTCTGGTGCTTGAAAAAAACTGTCATTTATTTACTTCATATGCTCTGCTAATATTTGAAGCCTTAGAAGAATATAGCATAGCCCGGCCGGTGTGGCTCAGGGGTTGAGCGTCGAACTAGGAACCAGGAGGTCATGGTTCGATTCCCGGTCAGGGCACATGCCTGGGTTGTGGGCTCAGTCCCCAGTGTGGGGCGTGTGCAGGAGGCAGCTGATCAATGATTCTCTCATCATTGATATTTCTCTCTGTCTCTCTCTTCTCTCTCTCTCTTCTCTCTTTCTCTCTCCTTCCCTCTCTGAAATCAATAAAAATATATTTTAAAAAAACCTCAAGCCCTAGCTGGTTTGGCTCAGTGGATGGAGCGTCGGTCTGTGTACTCAAGGGTCCCAGGTTCGATTCTGATCAAGGGCATATGCCCAGGATGCGGGCTTGGTCCCCAGTAGGGGGCTTGCAGGAGGCAGCCAATCAATGATTCCCTCTCATCATTGATGTTTCTATCTCTCTCTTCCTCTCCCTTCGTCTCTGAAATCAATAAAAATACATTAAAAAATAAAATAAAATAAACTCAAAACAAAACAAAAAAAATACATTACATTCCAGCTAGAGTCAGGGGCTCATTTTCGTTGCCTCAAATACTTTTCTTTTTGTAAGTAAGCCCACTCTCGCTTTCAGTGGGACTTTGGGGCCTTTAATACCTTAAGCTCTTGGCGCAGCCAGTGGAGATGGGACGTTGGCAGGGCGCACACCGAAGGGTTGCGGAGATTGCAAACCAGCAGTTGCCCCAGAGTTGCTGCAGGCGACACCGTGCAGGACCCTCGGCTACATAATCCCTCGGAGACAGACACCGGCGCCTGCGTTTGCAAGAACAGCCGCATCCCTGGTAGGGGCGTCTCGCTGTTTATCTTCAGCAGCAAACAGAGGACAGTATGTATTTGAATCACTTGTCTGCGAAGACGCGGGATTCAATTCCCGTCCTACTTACAGGCCGCATCTTTCAGTTCTTCGGAAAATGAACTGAGGTGTGGAAGGAGATAAGCCACAGCGTGTGAACCTCTTGGCATACCCACCGAGCGGACGCACTGTGGCTAATTGGCCATCACAGGGCAGCGTGCCCATCGCGATGCTTTATGAAAGTGTTCGAATTTTCACTGAGGAGGGCACCGAAGGCATGACATCCAATTGCCATGGGGAGAACACAGCGAGGTCCATCTACCTCTGCGTTGTCTTTCTCTAAATTTTTAGAAATATTTTTATTGATTTCAGAGCGGAAGGGAGAGGGAGCGAGAGAGAGAAACAGCAATGATGAGAGAGAATCATGGATCGGCTGCCTCCTGCACGCCCCACACTGGGGATCCAGTCTGCAACCCGGGCATGTGCCCTGACTGGGAATCGAACTGTGACCTCCTGATTCATAGGTCAACGCTCAACCGCTGAGCCACACTGGCCGGGCACAACTCTGAGGTTTCATACGTGATTGATTTGTGCCCACCACCATTTCTCTCTATTGAAGTATAGCCTCCAGCTTTAAAGGGACCCCTCAATCATTCCCGTAAATGTAATACATCACTTTTCTTCACCTTTGCCTCCTATACTCAGTTCACTGTATCTGGGGTGCTTTTAAGAGATTCTTTAAGTCCTGGCTGGTAGCTCAGTTGGTTAGAGCATCATCCGGATGCACCAAGGTTGTGGGTTCGATCCCCAGTCATGGCACATATAAGAATGAACCAAACAACGAATGAATGCTTAAATAGGTGGAACAACTTTCCTTTTCTCTCTCTCTCTCTCTCTCTCTCTCTCTCTCTCTCTCTCTCTCTCTCTCTCTCTCTCTCTTTTCCCCAGCCTCCCTTCCTCTCTCTCTAAAATAAAAGAGATTCCTTAAATGTATTGGAATGGACTTTCTGGAACGAGGCCTGGGAATATGCGTTCTTAAGCCCTCGCAATAAACAAAAAAATGAAATGTTTCATTGCTTATTTTAAAAAAAATCTAAAAGTATCTTTCTTGGCAGAAGATATGATTGCATAGTTGGTAAACCTAAGAGAAGCCACTAATATCTATTAGAATTAACAAGATAATTAGAATTATGGGGTAATATGGATATGTATAATTTCTCAATTAAAAGTGCAAGGATAGAAAAAAAATAAATTCACAATAAATATGAGAAAGCGAAAGCCCAAGAAAGTCACAGGATTTCATTGCAGAAAAATTTTAAATCTTATTGAAAGTCAACAAGAAACAAGTTAGCCGGGCCATGGAGGCTCGGTGGTTGAGCATTGACCGATGAACCCGGAGGTCAGGGTTCGATTCCCGGTCAGGGCACATGCCCGGGCTGTGGGCTCGATCCTCAGTAGGGGGCGTGCAGGAGGCAGGCAATTAATAACTCCCTCTCATCATTGATGTTTCTATCTCCCTTTTCCTCTCTCTTCCGCTCTGAAATCAATAAAAAAACGAAACAAGTTAGAAAGAGTCAATAATACTTACACTGCACAAGATTTTAGAATATCAAATGTTTTCAAGATATTATATCACTTTGATATAATTCAAATTAGAACGCCAATTTTTTTTTTTGCACTAAGGAACGTGCAGAAGAAATCTGAAGTTCACATGGGAAAAAAAATAAATATTGAAACCAGCCAAGAAGATTTTCCAGAAGAAAAAGGAAGTATAAAAATAAACTAATTAAACATTCAATGCATATTTGAGTAACCTCGGCGTGGGAAAGGCCTTTTTTTTTTAAGAGACTTAAGAAACGAAGATGCTCTGAGGGAAAACAGGCAGAGCCTGGGAAGAGATACTCGCCATACATGCGACAAAGAACTCATCTCCTGTCCCGCACGTGTATAAGAGACACACACAGCTTCGCAGAAACACAGGGACTAGATATTAGCTCAGAGTCCAAGGAAGAGGAAATCATGGCAGACAACAGGCGCCCAGAGAGCGACGCTGAACTCTTTTCGCGGAGTGAAAAACTGCAGACGAAAACAAGCCGCTTTCAACCTCCCGATCGGCAAAACAACAAGAGCACCAAGAATAAACGGAACAGCAGTCGAACAGAGCACCATGGGGGACATGGGCCCCCGGCCCTCTTGTGTGCTGCTGATGGAAAAAACACATAAGTTGCTGATTATTACCACCTTTTTAGGGAAACAATCTGGAAATTCTCTTAAATTAAAAAGCGTGTGTTCCTTTAGACCCAGAAGTTTCACTTCCAGGAATCTACCCTTTATTTTTAGTATTTTTAATACTTTTATTGATTTCAGAGAGGAAGGGAGAGGGAGAGGGATAAAGAAACATCAATGATGGATGGGCTGCCTCCTGCACGCCCCCTACTGGGGATCGATCCTGCAACCCCGGGCATGTGCCTTGACTGGAATCAAACCGGGACCCTTCAGTCCGCAGGCTGATGCTCTATCCACTGAGCCAAACCAGCCAGGGCAGGAATTCACCCTTAAAATTTTTTTTTTTTAAAAAAATATATTTTATTGATATTTTACAGAGAGGAAGGGAGAGGGATAGAGAGTCAGAAACATCGATGAGAGAGAAACATCGATCAGCTGCCTCCTGCACACTCCCTACTGGGGATGTGCCTGCAACCAAGGCACATGCCCTTGACTGGAATTGAACCCGGAACCCTTCCTTCTGCAGGCCGACGCTATCCACTGAGCCAAACCGGTTAGGGCAAATTCTTTTTTTTTTTTTAAAATTGGTTTCAGAGAGGAAGGGAGAGGGCTAGTGAGACAGAAACATCAATGATGAGAGAGAATCATGGATGGGCTGCTTCCTGTGTATCCCACACTAGGGATCGAGCCATCAACCTAGGACCTGACCGGGCATCCAATAGTGACCTCCCGGTTCATAGGTCGACGCCCAAACCACTGAACCACACTGTCCGGGCATGGGAATTGCTGCTTTTGAAATAAAGGCATCAGTAGGTAAGGACTCCCGTACAAGAAAACCCCGCTGCGCCCCGGGGAGCCCGGCTGAGCGCTCCCCGAGACCCCGAGCGCGCACCCGCGTCATCAGTGTCTCCCTAGCAACCGAGAGGGGCCACGTGGGGCCCGCGGTTCCTCTTGATGAGAGGGAGGGATCCTCCTGCGAGTTATTACCTGAAATAATACCATATGGTGAAATGTAAACAACATCTGCATATTCATGTAATAATTTCATCTGTTTAATTAGTTCCAGCAAAGCAGTTTACCCTCCAAGGCCCTGGGCTGTCAGCGCGGCGTGCACACATCCCGGGCTGGCTGGCGGGCCTGACAGCCTTCTATTGTTCGCTCTCCGCCCGCACATCAGCAGTTACTGTAAGTGAATCTTGGGGGAGGGGGGGTCTGTCCCCGCCGATCCACACATGGGGGGGGGGGCGGGGGGAGCTGTCAGCCTGGCATAGGGCTACTAAAGACAGGTTTGACAGACTAGGTGACGCTGGTGGGGAGAGACTGAGATTAGTTATTTCTGCGCTTTCCTATTTTGGCTGCAAGCTTTGATGAGCTCTCGGGGTAGAGAAGTTCTCAGTCCTTGCACCCCAGCCGCAGTGGGAAACTAGGTTGGACCAATTACCCTGCAGAACTGGGGGCCCACCTCCTTCTGCCCCATCTCAGGGCGTCTGAAGCTAAACATGGGTCCTACAGGCTCAGGCATCCATGTGGTATAAAGAAACTAAACAGTTCTGGCTGGTTTGGCTCAGTGGATAGAGCCTCGGCTTGCGGACTAAAAGGTCCTGGGTTCGATTCCGGTCAAGGGCACATGCTCAGGTTGCATGCGGGCTTGATCCCCAGTGCGGGTGTGCAGGAGGCAGCTGATTCATGATTCTCTCTCATCATGGATGTTTCTCTCTCTCTCTCTCTCTCTCTCTCCCCTCTCCCTTCCTCTCTGAAATCAATAAAAATCCTATATCATAAAAGCCTAATATGCTAAGTGTCTGGTCGTCTGGTCAGCCATTCAGTCAATCAAATCATAATATGCTAATGATACGCTAAGGCCCACTCAACTGCTCGCTATGATGTACACTGACCACCAGGGGGCAGACGCTCTGACCGGCAGGTTAGCTTGCTGCTGGGGTCTGGCTGATTGGGACAGAGCAAGATGGGCAGGACACACCCTGGAGCCCTCCTCAGCTGGCCAACCTCCTGTGTCTCTCCCCGGCCAAGATAGTGCACCAGTGGGGTGCCTGGGCCTGGCCTGCGCCCTCTCACAATCTGGGACCCCTCGAGGGATGCTGGAGAGCTGGTTTCAGCCTGATGGTGAAATGACCGGTTGCTATGACGTGCACTGACCACCATGGGGCAGAAGCTCAATGCAGGAGCTGCCCCTTGGTGGTCAGTGTGCTCCCATGGGGGAGCACTGCTCAGCCAGAAGCCGGGCTCACGGCTGGCAAGCACAGTGATGGTTGTGGGAGCCTCTCCCACCCTCTGCGGCAGTGCTAAGGATGTCCAACTGCCGCGTTGGGGGAGGGGGGAGGGGCGTGTGCCTAAGCCGTCAATTGGACATCCCCTGAGGGCTCCCGGACTGCGAGAGGGTGCAGTCCGGGCTGAGGGACCACCCCCCGTCCCAAGTGCATGAATTTCATGCACCGGGTCTCTAGTGAGTGTGTGTGTGTGTGTGTGTGTGTGTGTGTGTGTATGTGTGTGTGTGTATGAAACTAAACATTTGGGAGTACACACACACACACACACACACACACACAAAACACAGAAGTTGGAAGTGAGCTTGAAGGTCCTTTAGACCAGACATTTTCCCCCTAGGGATCTGGCTAAAATACAACGATCAAGTTTACCAGCTCACTTTCTCTACGTCACCCTGACCTTGGACATGGAAAAGATTGCGGTGGCCACTGAGAGACGGATGTACATCGTTGCATCCAGGAGTCCTATGCTTCTCAAGAAAAGCAGCTCAACACTTTCTGCTCATGTGTTAAAAGATTAAAAAAAAAAAAAAGCCGCCATATGTAAAGAGCCGCGGGCTTCCAATAAGGTGAGTGTCTTGGCCTTGCTTGGCCTTCGATGAGCTGGCTCACCTTGCTCAGGTCATGTGAGCCAACTGGTCCTTGTTCTCCTCTGGAACACGAGCACGGAGCCTCCTGCCTCACTAGTCAGAGTGTGGTCCATGGACCAGCAGCCGGCACCTCACCGGAGAGCTTGTGTTTCTGAGAAACGCAGGACCGAGGCCGCTCTTCAGACCAACGGACTCAGAATCGAAGGGAATTCCGGGACCATCACTCTTCCAGAGATAGTCAGTTCTTCTGTCAGAGAACCGGAAGTCGGCTAGAAGCCAGGAGCTGGCTTGGATCAGGGCTAGGGCATCCCCATCAAAGCATCGCCCAGACCTGACTGGGCATCTTCTGTAACTACCACTGATTCCTGGGACGTGCTTTGCATGTAGTGATGGCAGGCTAAAGGTTGCACATGTCTGTCTTATACTGACCCCAAATCGTCCCCACATCTGGATGTCATACCACGCTCTCAAAACATCAGAACTCTCTGAAATTGGATGCGAAAGGAATGGAGACGTGGTTTTCTTCGCTTCCCACCACTGGAAAACAGGTGACCCCCAAAAAGATAAAAGCAGAAAGCTAGAGTTGAGTGACTTCATTCATCTGCTCTGGATCCATGTAGTTATTTAAAAATAATGCCACCCATGGAATACTACGCAGCTGTACAAAAGAAAGAACGCTTACCATTCGCAGCAGCATGGAGGGACCTGGAGAGCATTATGCTGAGCGAAATAAGCCAGTCGGAGAAAGATAAATATCACATGGTCTCACTCATATGTGGAATCTAATGAACAACATAAACGGATGAACAGAAACGGACTCAGAGACATAGAAGCAGCGAACAGAATGTCAAGTTTCAGAGGGAAGGCAGGGGAGAGTGGTGGGAGTGGGGGGAAAAGATCAACCAATGAATTCATATGTGTATATGCATAACCCATGGACACAGACAATAGGGTGGTGAAGGCCTGGTGGGGGGGGGGGAGTGGGGGCAGGATGGAAGAGGTCAGTGGAGGTCAAGGGGACATAGGTAATACTTTCAACAATAAAGATGAAAAAAACATTAGCCCCACCCCCAAGGTATTTTAAAAATGTCTGTATCATAGCTACTTTGTCACGGATCCGGTTGATTTCCACTAAAAAAATTCTCACTGCCCTGACCGGTTTGGCTCAGTGGATAGAGCGTCAGCCTGCGGACTCAAGGGTCCCGGGTTCGATTCCGGTCAAGGGCATGTACCTTGGTTGCAGGCACATCCCCAGTGGGGGGTGTGCAGGAGGCAGCTGATCGATGTTTCTCTCTCATCGATGTTTCTAACTCTCTATCCCTCTCCCTTCCTCTCTGTAAAAAATCAATAAAATATATTTTTTAAAAAAGTTCTCACTAACTAGGGAGCCTACGGGGACCCCGTCTTCGCCGGCCATAGCCCTGGGCAGCCCCACCTTCAAACCCCCCAGAAGTTGTGATTTCCTGGTCAGTTTGCTGTACATGTTCAGTGGCTACTCTTCTATTCTAGGAAGAAACTGTACAACTAATGGAAACATTTTTCCCCCTCAAAGTACAATAAAATCATTCTCTGAAAGTTTCTTCTTCCCATTAAGTGGCTCGTCTGCGGAGAATTTTATGCAACCCCGGAGTGGCGCCTCAATGAGCACTCAGGAAAGTCAATTAGACGCTTAAAGGCCTGTCTCTAATTGTGATGGTCGCCTCGTGCGTGCGTCCAAATGGTTTCTAATGGGCATTTCAGGGCACACGGGTTAATGGTATCTCTAGCACGGCAAACGCGCTGGCCAGAGCAGGGTTAATTTATTAAAATAACTCCGCGTGGTGTTTCAAAACCATTTTCATGGTCCCCGGGTCTCCTTAACTCATATCTGGGCTTTTGGCGTGTTTTTAAATGGAGCTATATTATTACGTGGCTCGATATTCATTCGGTTGTTGGAGATAATTTGGTGTCTTATCCACCCGGGTTAAAGATGGACTACTTTTGCAAATGAAAAGAATCCCTGCCGGAGATGAAAACATATCTAATGAAGCCATGTTTGATCTTTGATTCTGCGAGAGCTTGGCTCTCTCGCCTCCCCCGCATAATCTTGACAAAGGAAACTCCCGCGTCCTGATTTGCCGGCCTCGGACTAATCCCCGGGCCTCGCCGTGGCATTGGCCGTGATCAATAACTAATTATTAAACCAGCAATTCCTTCCAGGGCTCCTTGTGAAAAAATTGCTCTTGGTTGAGAGAGGAGGAAGGAGGTCGTCTCTTTGACATGGTCGCCCGTCTTTCGAAATCCAGGGGCCATCCGATTGAATTACTGTCCTACGCTAACTGATATAAATTGGAACAGAAGAATGCTTATGACTGCAGAATCTCATAATGATGTTCTTGACGGGAAAACGCTGGGGAGGGAAAAATACACACACAAAAAACCAACCCCAACACGGATGACGAAGCATCCGCATACCACTTTAGAGTTCGGAACTGGAAAAGACAGAAGTTGGGGTGGGGGTATGGCTGGACACACTCACTGGCACGTTGAGATTTCTTTTTTTGTTTTGTTAATCCTCACATGAGGACATTTTCCCACTGATTTTTAGAGAGAGTGGGAGGAGGAGGGAGAGAGAAACATTGATGAGAGAGAATCATTGATCGGCTGCCTCCCACAGGCACCCGGACGAGAGCTGGGTATCGAGCCCGCAACCAAGGCATGTGCCCTTGACCGGAATCGAACCCGGGACCCCTCAGTCTGCAGGCTGAAGCTCTATCCACTGAGCCTAACCGGCCAGGGCAAGAGTTAATTCTCTTAGATGAAGAACTTTATGCATTGCAAGCTCTTATTAACAGTGAGTCTGGAAAGGTTTGAGATGTGGTGTACAAATGCCCTGATCGTAGGAGAGGACGCAGGAGAACCAGAGGTGAACAGCGAATGAAACGTTCAGAGTGGAGTTCAAACAGATTCTGAGACAGAAATGAAATTCCCAGATGGAAATGGATAGGGCAGTGGTCAGCAAACCACGGCTCGCGAGCCACATGCGGCTCTTTGGCCCCTTGTGTGTGGCTCTTCCACAAAATACCACGTGCGGGCACACGTAAGTTTACTTAAAACTTTCAAGTAAAGTTTATGAAGTTAATTTTAGGGAACGCTGTGGAGTGAAAGAAGATGTAGTGTCGAGGATGGAGAAAGGTGTGTGGAGATGGTTTGGACATACAGAGAGGAGGAACGAAAGGAGACAGAGAAACAAGTACACAAGACGCGTATGGATGGGAGAGTTCGAAGGGGTCGACCTCAGCGAACGTACCTCCATCAGATTGCGGATGTTTTTAGCAAAGTCCAGCTTAGGAGGACCCTAATGAAGTGAATAACAATGTACCTGCCTGTATAGTTTCAGTTTAAAAAATGTGGCTCTCAAAAGAAATTTCAATCGTTGTACAAATCGTTGATATTTGGCTCTGTTGACTAATGAGTTTGCCGACCACTGGGATAGGGAATATTGAGGAAAAAAAAGAAAGAAAAGAAAAACAATTAGAAGTGAAAAGGGAGGAAAAACAGTTGGATTAGGAAGTGAAAAGGACCGGATTCGAATAATGAATGTGGTGAAATCAACTTGGATGAGCAGGATGCGAACCAGATGAATGACAGCAGCGAGCACCGGGGATTTTGGGGACAAGAGTTAAACCCATCAAATACCACAGCGACTGCCACTCGGATGAAGAAATTTCATTCAACCCAGCCAGTGTGCAAGGCCCCTCTTCCATTCAGAGGGCTGCTCCCAGCCGAGTACCAGCTAAGACACAGAAACTGCCCCCATTTCCACCCCCCCCCCCGACACACACACCCTGGTTTACATACTTCCTGTTCCTGTGCAAACTTCCTCTGCAGGGTTTGTCATCTACAAAACATCTCTCTCCTTGAAGGGAAAAGGTCACCGGTTACCATTGACTTCTTTCTTTTTTAAATATTTTATTGATTTTTTTTTACAGAGAAGAAGGGAGAGTGATAGTTAGAAACATCGATGAGAGAGAAACATCGATCAGCTGCCTCCTGCACACCCCCTACTGGGGATGTGCCCGCAACCAAGGTACATGCCCTTGACTGGAATCGAACCTGGAACCTTTCAGTCCACAGGCCGAGGCTCTATCCACTGAGCCAAACCAGTCAGGGCTGACTTCTTTTTTTTTAAGCATGCTTAGAGGAGAGTAGAATGCTATTAAGAGATACCTTGGCTAATTATTATGATTTTATTTTAGGCAGATGATTAAGTAAAGAAATGTAACAGTAAATGCTGAGGCCAGGGTGGGTGCAGAACACACAGAACAGAAAAACTGTTTCCTTCTGTGATCTTTCTTTTTTCTAAGTATATTTTTATTGATTTCAGAGAAGAGGGGAAAGGGAGAAAGAGATAGAAACTTCAGTGACGAGAATCATTGACTGGCTGCCTCCTGCACGCCCCCAACTGGGAATCAAGCCCACAACCCGGGCATGTGCCCTTGACCAGAATCGAACTCGGGACCCTTCAGTCTGCTAGCTGATGCTCTATCCACAGAGCCAGACTGGCTAGGGCTCCTTCTGTGATCTTGAAGGCAGGCCAGATGTACTCAGCGTTCTTTCACTAATGTCTTACACCCTTGGTTCTTGCTTATTAGCCTCAATTGCTTTTTTATTTAAAAAAATGTTTTTATTGATTTAAGAGAGGAAGGGAGAGGGGAAGAGAGATAGAAACATCAATGATGAGAGAGAATCATGGGTCAGCTGCCTCCTGCATGCCCCCCACTGGTGATCGAGCCCACAACCCAGGCATGTGCCCTGAATGTCCCCAGGCATGTCCCCGGAATCGAACCTGGGACCCCCTGGTCTATAGGTCGATGCTCAACCACTGAACCATGCCAGCCGGCCCTATTTCTACTTTTCTTATCTGCCTTTCGAAATTGTAAGTGAGACTGTCCTAGAACTTGACGGTCCTGTGAGTTCACTGTGTATTTTTTTGTACTTGATTCTCTCGGTTTCACCATGTCCCAGGTACAGGAGCCTCTCCTATTCTGCTAGAAAACAGAAAGTAACTTGCCTTGCATGCGTATGAATAGTCTGTTTTGTTATTCTAAGAATCATCCCAGGCTCCACTCTCCTGCAATAGGTAAAAAGCAGGGAATTCTGAAGTAGTGAGTGAGGAGATAAATGAAAACAATTAGTAATCTGACCAATTACCAAAGGTTTTGACATAGTAGTTGTTTTATCCATGTACACTGTCCTACTTTCAGAACGGTAGGAATGTTTCTTATTTCCTAAAAAATACTGTCTGGCCCAGCTGGAGTGGCTCAGAGGTTGAGCGTCGACCTGTGAACCAGGAGGTCACGGTTTGATTCCCGGTCAGGGCACATGCCTGGGTTGGGGGCTCGATCCCCAGTGTGGGGCGTGCAGGAGGCAGCCGATCAGTGATTCTCTCTCATCATTGATTTCTCTCTCTCTCCCTCTCTGAAATCAATACAAACATATTAAAAAAATAAAATAATTGTCTAATTCTGGTTGATTATAGAAATCAACAGTGAAAGGAACTTAGAAAGAGTGACAAAGGAAAACAGTGTGGAAACACCTGGGCTGGGCCCAGGCAAGCTCCATCCTACAGGGCTGTTCTGCATTTGTTCAGCCGCCTGAATATGAAGGTAAAGAACCATCTCATTGCCTAGCAGGGGGTGGCTCAGTGGTCGAGTGTCAACCCAGGAACCAAGAGGTCACAGGTTCGATTCCCGGTCAGGGCACATGCCTGGGTTGAGGGCTCCATCCCCAGTGTGGGACGTGCAGGAGGCAGCCGATCCATGATTCTCTCTGATCATTGATGTTTCTCTCTCTCTCTCTTCCTCTCCCCTCCTCTCTGAAATCAATAAAAATATATTAAAAATAATAAAAACAAGAAACCTATCAAGACTTTTAAAAAAAGTCTTCATTCTTCCCTTAAATTCTTCCCACTGTATCCTCCGGGGCAGCACAGGGAGGGGCGAGAGGACTCTCTTGGGGTTCGCCCTATATATCGGTCGGCTCCTCACATGATACCTCGGCAGTAGACAGGCTTTCCCTTGGCCCGCATCGTGGTAATTCTTTGCCGGGAGAAATAAACAAACTCAGAGGACAAATAAACGCATGTCAGCCAGCTTCCTGACATGCCAACAGGCCCCGCCCCTTGCCGCTGCCACTTGCAGGGCGGCCTTGTGTGGGGCTCTGCTCCCTGCATGTAGATCTGAGAGACACTTCCCCGCTTCCCTTTGCCCTTTCTCCATCCATCACGAAGAGTCACGGAAATAATTATGAAGCCGGATAATTATTTCACAGCGTAGAAGGGGCTCGCCTTGCCCATTTGCATCTCAGCGCCATTCCTTCCTTCCCGGGAATATTCATCAGCCCTGATCACTTGTTTGAAGGCGCGGGGTCGCCCGGGGAGACCTCAGGGGCGTGGGCATGTGCCAAGTAAAGAAAACCTTTCGGAGAGGGTGTGAGATAATAAGTGCCATGCCCGGGGCGGGGAGTGCTGGTGGCACCTTACCTGTCATTCAACACAGAAGGGGAAGGGACCCGGGAGGTACCCACACACGGTCATGGCCACCTACTCCAAATTAATAGTCCTCAAGGTGGGAACTGCTCTGTAGCGGGGGTTGAGGGGAGAGAGGACGGCGCTTTATTGGGGCTTGGGAGTTTCACAGGATGTCTTGCCACTGCGGATATTTTCTCATTCTCACACTAGCCATCATCAGGGGGAGGGGAAGTGGGATATTTTTCTTGCCATTATCATTTTTTTAAAAAATATTTTTATTGATTTTTTTTACAGAGAGGAAGGGAGAGGGACAGAGCCAGAAACATCGATGAGAGAGAAACATCGATCAGCTGCCTCCTGCACACCCCCCACCGGGGATGTGCCCGCAACCAAGGCACATGCCCTTGACCGGAATCGAACCCGGGACCCTTCAGTCCCCAGGCCAATGCTCTATCCACTGAGTCAAACTGGTCAGGGCTTGCCGTTATCATTTCTGTCTTCATCCAGCTCAGGGGAGGGGTGGGGCGGTCCCTTCATCGGCGAGGACTCTTATTTTTGGAACCTCTTTTCTTGAATGGGGCCCTGACTCAGGCTTCTAGGCCAGTCCTCGAGGCGAACCCGGGCCTGACCTGATAGGAAGCAAGGCCTCCCTCGCTTTTGAAAATCTTTAAAAAAAAATGTGCAATTGCTGCAGAAATCTGGCATGAGATCCAAGACCTAAGGCTGTTCTCCTCACTCCGTCTGTACTTAGGCCGCCTGAGGTCCAGGGTTTCTACCTTGGGGCTTCCTCCAGGTCTGAGGTTCAGGACCACGAAACATGGACAGCAGCCACAGTGCCGGGGTATTGGCCTTAGGGGCTGCCTTCTGGGTCATGACCTGAGGCAAATTGTGGATGAGAAGGAACTAGTATGCTTATAATGTTGCTTATAATGCTGTCATGTTTTCACCTGGGTCCTCTCTTTATCTTCAATTTTTTTTTTTGTAAATACATTTTTATTGATTTCAGAGAGGAAGGGAGGAGGAGAGAGATAGAAACATCAATGATGAGAGAGAATCATTGATTAGCTGCCTCCTGCACCCCACACTGGGGATCGAGCCCACAACCCGGGCATGTGCTCTCAGGTGGAATCGAACCTGGGACCCTTCAGTCCACAGGCCAATGCTCTATCCACTGAGCCAAAAGAGCTAGGGCTTGATCCATGCTTATTAACTACTTGTGCAAAGCCAATTTTGAACCAAGACAACCGGTCTTCAGATTCATGCTCTTAACCACAGCAATGCGCTGCCTAAGAGAATGGCCAGAAGTCTTAGACAGATAGAGTTGGCCTCAAGTAGACATAAATATTTTCAGAGAGAGCAAGTCTGACACATTCCTAATAGAATGACTTAGATCAAATGGATCTCCTTAATGATGAGATATACCATGGATGGTATTCTTTTTATAAAAAATATATTTTTATTGATTTCAGAGAGGAAGGGGGTGGAAGAGAGAGATAGAAACATCAATGATGAGAGAGGATCATTGACCAGCTGCCTCCTGGAGATTGAGCCAGCAACCTGGGCATGTGTCCTTGCCCGGAATCGAACCTATGACCCTTCAGTCTGCAGGCCGACGCTCTATCCACTGAGCCAAACCAGCGAGGGCCGTGAATGGTATTCTTTCCCCTTGATTTTGATGAATGAGGGAGCTGAGGCTCAGAGACATTCAGAGCCTGCCTCCGTTCTCCCAGCTATTTAGCAGGACGCCGAAGGCCAGGGCCCTGCCATCTAGCCAGTGGCCCCAGCTCGCTGGAGACATCTGCAAATTAAGAGCCATCACACCAGAGACAAGGCAAGCGTCAGGACTCTTAATCCTGAACCCTTTCTGCTACTCTCACGCTTCCCTGCTTTGCAGAAAAAAACGATCACTTGTCTGAGCCAACTGATTGTTTCTTCTGAAAGAAATCAAAAATAGTGTCATTTTTGATCATCAGAGGGAAGGCAGGGGAGGGTGGGTGGGAAGAGATCAACCAATGAACCTATATGCATATATGCATAACCTGTGGACACAGACAATGGGGTGGTGAGGCGCTGGGGGTGGGGGTGGGGAGAGGGGATGGAAGCCGGCTGGAAGAGGTTTATGGGGGAAAAGGAGGATCTATGGAATACGTTCAACAATAAAGTCAACTCTATCTGTCTAAGACTTCCTGTTGAAGTATTTTTATCAATAAAGAAAAAAAAAGTGTAATACCCAATACCTATATGTTTCAAAGGAGCACATATATGGCGGTAAAGAGTTAAACAACAATAAAAAAAGCATGAATTAAAAAAAAAAATCAGACCATCCATATAGGGCCTTCTCATTGATATCAGTTGCAACCCGTCTAAAGCCTGACCTCATTACAAGAGTTTAATTGCATTGTTACACAGTCTCTCTTCTCCTCTCTGGCCTCTTTCTCTTTATGACAGCTTCAGAAAGGGATTTCAGCTCAAGGTCAAAGGAAATTAATTACTGCTTTCTTAATCTGGGCTCATCTACATTTAGAAAACTTTGGGCTTTCTACCAACGTCTCCTAGTCGCCTGTTCCTACAGACCCAAACTTATACAAGTGACACCTCAGACCTTTTCAAAAAAAAAAAAAAATTCCACAAAAGCCCTCAAACAGCACATATTTAATAAGTGTGGGTCAAGTCCCCAGAATGCACCAGGGGCAGAAGAGAAATTCCTGCCATTTAGCAAAGATAGCAATGCTTTGAAAGTTGAGAATTATCTTGCACGGAAAATCGCGTCACATAATTACACCGAAGGCTATTCCTGGGATGTTAATAATGTTCACCTAGCCTGACTGGCGTGGCTCAGGGGTTGAGCATCAATTTATGAACCAGGAGGTCATGGTTCGATTCCCGGTCAGGGCACATACCCGGGTTGTGGGCTCACCCCAGTAGGGGGCGTGTAGGAGGCAGCTGATCCATGATTCTCTCCCATCATTGATGTTTCTATCTCTCTCTCCCTTTCCCTTCTTCTCTGAAATCAATACAAATATGTTTTTAAAGATGATATTGATCTAGTAATGCACTAAGAAGAAGGGTCTAAGAGAGAAGAACCACAGCGTGGCTAGTGATGGGCAACAGGAGGATGTAGCTGCAGATTTAAACCTGGCTTTCTGGACACCATCTCTGTCTGTTGTTGGCTTATGCACAAGGATCAACTGATTGTTTTCATTACTGCATTAACTTTCTAAAATGCCTCTTCTTTTCCTTTCTCATGTCCTTGTTTGCCAGGGAGATGCCAAATCCCCAAACACACACCTGCCCCAGTGACCAAAGCTCAATTGATAATGTCATTCGGAACAACCAGGAATGATGGTATGGCCCTCAGATAAAGCCCGAGTACGGGGAAGGTGGCTGACCTGGGGAGCGGTGCAGCCAACTGCACATGTAAAGGCGGAGTGATAGCACAGGCTGGAGGAAAGCAGGTAACAGTCATGAGGCGATCATTGCATTGGCAGAAGCAACAGAATCTTCTATTCGATTCTCAACTCGATCAATACCTTGAAGTAGATGGGAGAAAGTGTGGGAATGACGTGGGAGGGTGCAAAGGAATCGTTTAAATCTTTGAAAATCTGGAGCGGTTACTATGGATCAATGAACTTCAAGGCTGATTTGCCTGGAATAGAGACGCAAATTCTGTAGCACCACCCCTGGTCCCTGTCCCACCCTTTGCTGGTCTACCCATGCCAAAGCTGTCTTAAGCACCTGGATGCCAGCCCCTCTGAAACCGCTCTTTCTCATGTTCTTAAGCAGCCATTAGCATAGTGGTGCTAAGCTAATGCATGGGCAGGAAGTCCCAGTCCAGCCTAAATTCTCACAAATTTGAAGTCAGTTATAAACCACACAAAACTACCAGCCTAAACGTAATACCTTAAGATTCTCATCTGTGGGAGAACCCAAATATGAAACAAGATTGATTGATTTGGAAGTTGAGTTTTATGGTGATACATGGAGAGTTTTTTTGTTTTTGTTTTTGGCAAAAAAAAAAAATCAGTTTCTACAATGAAATGAGTAGATTCTGAACTAGGATAATTTTTTCTTTAAAGAACAAATTAAATTTTGGATAAAGAATTCCTCTGGGACAATTCTTTTTAGCCAGGCCAATGACCGTGGAATCATTTTATCTCGGCTGTCATCATTACTGTTGCTGTTATTACCCCTTACTGTTACTAAATCTGTACTCGATAAGGAATCTGAACCCCAGAGAGGTCACCCCTCAAGGCCACGCCTCCAGTAAGAGCTAGAGCTGGCTCCATGAAGGTAGCTCACCTGTTCTCTCTGATGGAGCCTTTCTGTGTCTCATGTTGTAGGAAGTTGAACTCGGGACAAAGGGCACAGTGGCCTGGAGACCACTCAGGAAAGTTCTCCTTTATGAACCACAATGTTGATGCATTAGGATGAGGTTATTAGCGTGTTAAAAGCGGAGTAAAACTGTAAAGCAGACTGCTGTTTCCTGGACCCGACAGAAAACAAAACCCAATCATCAGAAATATGTTAAACACACTGGAGAGCAAGTTCAAGTCTTTCAGTCCTGGTTGCTTAGATGGATAACCTGGCAACTCTTCTATTTTTTGAGTTGTAAAGTAATAATCAAAAGCTTGGCCCGGCCAGTGTGGCTCAGTGGTTGTGCGTTGACCTAGGAACCAGGAGGTCGTGGTTCGATTCCCTGTCAGGGCACATGCCTGGGTTATGGGCTCGACCCCTAGTGCGGGCCGTGCGGGAGGCAGCCGATCAATGATTCTCTCTCATCATTAATGCTTCTCTCTCTTGCTCCCTCTCCCTTCCTCTCTGAAGTAAATAAAAATATATTATATTAAAACAAAATAAAACAAACAAACAAAAAAGAATCCTTGTACAGGTTACATTGAGCAGTTGCACAGGGACAATGCAGGAAATGGAAATAAGGTAGAAAAGGAAAGGGAAGAATAGACAGTTCAAACTTAGAGAAGTATTAGTCCCATAATCTTCTTATTGCATTTTCTCAAACACTACTCAACCCCCTCCGCCACCCCCCCCCCCCCCCGCCAGCCAGGGTCACTGCCAATAGCTACCTGGTTGCCAGGCCCCTTTGCTCTCTTCTCTCTCTCTCTTTTTTTTTTTTTTAAATATTTTATTGATTTTTTACAGAGAAGAAGGGAGAGGGATAGAGAGTTAGAAACATCGATGAGAGAGAAACATCCATCAGCTGCCTCCTGCACACCTTCTACTGAGGATGTGCCCGCAACCAAGGTACATGCCCTTGACCGGAATCGAACCTGGGACCCTTCAGTCCACAGGCTGACGCTCTATCCACTGAGCCAAACCGGTTAGGGCTGTGTTCTCTTCTCCTGAAGCCCGAATCACAATGTATCATCCTTTCCCCTTGCCTGGAGTCACCACTCATCTGGGAGCCCCTCCATGACATCCTAGTGTCTCCATCTTCAGGACTTTGGGGACTGGTCATAGCAGACTGGGTCTTTCGGCTGGAATTCGAATAGCAGAAGCTCTGATTTGTAGATCTGCCACGAAAGACATTCTCTGGGTGCTAAGCAGGCTGAACCGAGGTCCCGAGGTGAGAAAGAATATCTGATATTTAGAGAATAAAGGGCAGCCCTGCTCAGAGGCTGAGCCTGGAGAGTGGATGGAGAAACGAGGGGGTCTTCGAAGTGGTTGACTCAAAAGGCGTGGGAAACCACACTGAGAGCCATTTGTGACATCTCTGGGAGGCAGGTTTCAAATGCCTGGCACATAGTAGGCGCTCAACTAATATTTGTTGACACAATGCGCGCGTTGCACAGGGCAAAAAGATGAAGTGATTTCAGGACATCGCAAACTGCCTACCAATGAATTAGGGTGAGGCCACATAGTAAACATGGAGCTAGAACATGCTCAATCCCAGACCTAACGCCACGCCTTGCTTTCTGGGAGTGGCCAGACATGACCTTGGGCCCTGGCAGAGTGCTTCCTTTTCTTTATTTTTTCTAAATT
Source organism: Myotis daubentonii (assembly GCF_963259705.1). Taxonomy (NCBI): domain Eukaryota; kingdom Metazoa; phylum Chordata; class Mammalia; order Chiroptera; family Vespertilionidae; genus Myotis; species Myotis daubentonii. Next base: position 12,171,417 of record NC_081860.1, on the reverse strand, counting down.
TTTTATTTTTGTTAATCCTCACCCGAGGATATTTTTCCATTGATTTTGAGGGAGACTGGAAGGGAGAGGGAAAGACAGAGTAACATCGATGTGAGAGAGACACATCGATTGGTTGCCTCCTGCACGTGCCCCGACCAGGGCCTGGTCTGGGGAGGAGCCTGCAACTGAGGTACGTGCCCTTGACCGGAATCGAACCCAGGACCCTTTGGTGTGAAGGCCGATGCTCTATCCACTGAGCCACACCGGCTAGGGCCAGAGTGTTTTCTTATATCTAGCCTATATCCACCGATATGAACTGTTTTCCTTGGGACCGTGCGGGGTCTTTCCTTGTTTAAGACAACAATGAGAAGTACAAGCCCAGCACCTCAGAAGTATCCACATATCGCCCTGGCTGGTTTGGCTCTGTGGATAGAGCGTCGGCCTGCGGACTGAAGGGTCCCGGGTTCGATTCCAGACAAGGGCACATGCCTGGGTTGCGGACTCCATTCCCCAGTAGGGGATGTCCAGGAGGCAGCTGATCAACGAATCTCTCTCATCATTGATGTTTCCCTCTCTCTCCCTCTCCCTTCTCCTTTGAAATCAATAAAAATATATTTTTTAAAAAAAGAAGTATCCACATACCCATAAACGCCTAGCAACTAGAGGGATTATCTTTATTCAGAAGAAGCAGGCACTTTGAAGACTCAGAAATATATATACACATACATATATCTATATATAAATTGGGTTCTGAAATGGTCATTTTTTCCCCTCCCCTCAGCTATGCCATTATAGCGATCAGCCAAGCTTCGGGAAGGTAAACACTTTTGGAAAATAAGTGGAAATTTGCTGCAAATCAGTCCCTTTTGTGCATGGCCGCGGGAGCATGTTGAAATGTTTGGACACTAATACCCATTCATTTTCTTGGCTCCATAAATAAAAGCCGGCCGCTCCATGGCAGCCGCCAAATGGCATTCTTCGGGGCCCAGCGGGGGCCCCCTTCTTATTACCGCCGCGGGGGGCAGGACAGGCCCAAAATAGCAAGACAACTAAATCAAGACATTTTCAATGTCGGACAAAATGACTGTGTTTTAGAAAGAACCCAGAGGTTGGGAGAAATTGGACAGCTTTTGTGCTCCGTGTAATACCTTTGTTAAAAGAGTTCAGACGGAAAAGGGAATCTTTCAGAAATGTATCAGCATACTTGTGAATATCATTTAAAATCTCGGGAGAGCTTATGGAACCGCAGATCGGATGGAGTCATGGGGGGGGGGGGGGGTGGGGGCGGGATTTGGGCTGGAACGACATTGCATTTGGGGACCCCAGCCCATGGCAAGCACGTGGGCCCGCGGAAGAATTGGGGGTGGCCTCATGGTGCGTGGGGGGTTCGCAGGGCCGAGGGACTTCAAAGGGAGGTCAGGGAGGCCTTTGAAAGAACCCAGGCAGCTGTTCGGCCTGCGAACCTTTCTCAAATTAAGATTTTTTTTTTTTCCCTTCCTGAGCGTGTCTTGGCCATTACCGTTCCTTTTATCCAGGAGAAAAATTAGCAAAGGTATTTTTGAAGAGCCCCAGAGGCATACCAATCGCTGGGCTGAGGCGCAGGAAAGAGTGTGCAGAAGATAATGTAGAATTTTCTTCCCCTTACTGCATTCCCTCCCCCACTAACCCCCAGAATTAAGTACTGTTCACCCATTTTGAATAAGCAATTAATTCCTTTTTAAAAATCCTCACACAAGCATATTTTTCCATTGCTTTTAAAAATATTAATTATTTAATTTATTTATTTTTATTGATTTCAGAGAGGAAGGGAGAGGGAGAGAGAAATAGAAACATCAATGATGAGAGAGATTCATGGATTGGCTGCCTGGAGTCTGCAACCCGGGCATGTGCCCCTGGCTGGAATCGAACCCAGGACCCTTCAGTCCGCAGGCCGACGCTCTAGCCACTGAGCCACACCAGCTGGGGCAAGTAGAGCAATTTTTAGGTGATTGTAAAAGCCAAGTGGGCAGGCGGGCCACGCCCAGCTGAACGGCACTGCCCCACTGGCTTGTCACTCTAGGCTCCTGTCCCTGGTTTTATCTGCTTTTGGCCAACCTGGCTAGTTAGCTGCATTATGCACAGGCAACAGGGAAAGACTTACTAAGCCCAGCCGTGGGGCTCAGTGGTTGAGCATCAGCTTATGAACCAGGAGGTCACGGTTCAATTCCCGGTCAGGGCACATGCCCGGGTTGTGGGCTCGATTCCCAGTGTGGGGGGTGCAGGAGGCAGCCGATCCATGATTCTCTCTCATCATTGATGTTTTTATCTCTCTCTCCCGCTCCCTTTCTCTCTGAAATCAATAAAATATAGTTTTAAAAAAGACATATTAACAAGGAGTGGGGAAGTGAACAAATAGCAATGCTTCATTTAGACCAGTGGTTCCCCACATGGGGCTCACGCCCACAGGGGGACAATGTGATGTTTAAGGGGGGGCAATTCGAGAATAAGTTATTAACAGCGATTTTTTTGCATTTCTTCCGGTTCTAGGGCCTCCTAGACAGTCTAGAAATATATATTGTGACATTTGTACGCATTTTAGTTCTCTATTCTATGTTTTGAAACTTTATTTGCTATTTTTTCCTATCACTTCCTATTATTATTATTTTAAACAATTTCGTAGTGATTTCTTCCTCAGTCCTTCCACTGTCCTTTCGTCCTTTTATCTTTCTCTCTCATGGGTGCCATGTCCTTTGGAAGCTTGTTTAGACCAAGATCACGGCCTTTGAGGCTTCCTCCGCGTGACTAGGAGCTCAGTTTTTGAATAATAAGAATTACAGGTGTGTGTGTGTGGGGGGGGGGGGGCATCAGGATGTTAAAGATGCTTAGGTGGGGCGTGGCCAAAGGAAGGCTGGGGACCACTGCTGTAGACCAAGCACAATGACCCAGACACACCCGATCGCCTCGCAAAGATCTCGACCAACCTGCCCTGGGACGCGTTTGCTGGTGGCACCGATAAGGCTGACCCGACAAGACGGAGGCCAAATCACAGAGCGGGATTCCCTGTGCAGCTAAGCCGACGCCCCGGCTCTGGAATAACCGGGCAGGCGGTCATGGAGCTGCTCTCAAAGGGTCCCCTACAAAGCGCAGGCCAGCCCTTCCCCGTCCATGTGGGCCGGTACCCCGGGAGCTCGCGACAATCAGAAAATAATGACATCAACATGACCGCGCTTAAGCCTCTCGCGGGCTGCGGGCTCCCGGCTGTGTGGCCTGGGACAACAGGGGGAGAATAAAGACGCCTGCTCGGCGGCCCCAGCTCTGATCAGCGGCGCGGTGAGACCCAGGGAAGGTGTGACACAGCCCGCACTTCCAAGGGCACCAGGTTAATCTCTCAATGGGGGGCGGCCCTGGTCAGGGACAGAGGGGACCAGTGACAACTGCTCGGTGTTTAACCCTTGGCTAATAGAGACCACGTTGCCTCCCCATCGGCTTCATTTTCTCGGGACGGGTGGGCAGGGAGCCCGGACACCAGTCAGCCAGTGGACATCCTCTCTGATATTCCCATTCCTACGGACTGCTGAGACTCACGGCTGAGGGAGGGGGAAAAACTCGAACCGTGTAGATTGAAAGCGACAGGCCTGTCTTAAAAGAAACACTGATGGAATTTATTCCAGCCCGGGATCTTTAGAAAGCGGCTTAAGCTCTCTGCTTTTAGCTTCCTCGATCGGAGAATAGGTTAGAATGCAGAGGGCTGGGATACACACTGAGAAATTTCTTTTACAAACACAGGGAGCTGTCTGCGTGCTATTTATTATAGGAAACGCAAATGGCTGCTTGCACACGCATATAGGTGATTGTGTGCGTGTGTGTGTGTGCTTGCGTGTGTGTGCTTGCGTGTATGTGTGTGTGTGTGCAGGAGGGAAGTCATGGGCGTAGGCAGCGAAGAAATACGTGAACTAAAATCTTGCAAGAAAGCGGTGAATAGAACTGGAATTTCTCAGGTGCCAGGGCTGCGTTTTTTGCACGTTTTTCTGTTTCCTTGTTTTGTATTTGTTTTATGATTTCCTGCCCCATCTCTTTCTACCTAACAGTTTTTTTTTACTTCCCTGATAAAATATGTGGACAAAGAAGTTTGGAAATTTAAAATATGCGAATTTATTGATTTCAGAGAGGAAGGGAGAGGAAGAGAGAGAGAGAGAAACATCAGTGATGAGAGAGAACCATCGATGGGCTGCCTCCTGCACGCCCCACACTGGGGATCGAGCCCGAAACCCGGGCATGTGCCCTTGACCAACTGGGAGTCGAACTGTGACCTCCTGGTTCCTAGGTCGACGCTCAACCACTGAGCCATGCCCACTGGGCAAGCAAAGCACTATTACATCCCAACCCAGTTCTGTCATTTTCATGAATTCCTTCTGAACAAAAACACATATTTTTTTGTTGGGGATTTTTCACATTTTGGTTGCATCTTGCAAAACCCCCTGTACCAAGGCCAGTTCGCCAGTAAAATTAAATTACACGCGCATTCAGCATTTGGCAAGTTTATTCAAGATGGAAGTTAGCTGCAGGCCGTGAGAGTTTTGAAAACTCCAAAGCAAGAAGAATCGAACTCCAGGAATCACAAGAGTCAACACAATAGTAAAGTAACCTAGAAAGAATACCTCTTGCTTTGAACCAAAAAAATCAGGGCTCATCTGTTTGGATGGTTTCCATTAAAGCACCTGATAGTAGATGGAAATGTCTCAGGTTAGATCAAAGGGAGGGAAAAGTGGGCAGAAAAACTAGGACGTGGAGAATGAGATATAAAATTACTGCTTTTGGAGGCTGACAGGCAAACACATAAAAATTCTAGGTTTGTTAAAATTATAATGTGAAGCAGGAAAGGTTAACCTTTAGACTGTTCGCCGGAAGATTTAAGAAGGGACAACACATTGGAATGAAATGGTAGAAACATCCCCCCTTAATAAACAGTGACCTGGCCCTGACTGGTTTGGCTCAGTGGATAGGGTGTTGGCTTGTGGACTGAAGGGTCCTGGGTTCAATTCCGGTCAAGGGCACATGCCTGGGTTGCAGGCTCTATCCTCAGTGGGGGGCATGCAGGAGGCAGCCAATCAATGATCCTCTCTCATCATGGATGTCTCTCTCTCTCCCTTTCTCTTCCTCTCTGAAGTCAATAAAAATATATTTTAAAAAACCTGAAAAACAGAAAAATAGACAAATAAAATAAATAGTGACCTGGTGACAGTATAAAAAAACCCCAAAGGTCCCATTTCTGCAATCTTTGGCCAAATCTCCTATTAGAGAAAACACTGACATTGGTAACGATAGAATCAGATTTTGGGGGCAGAAATTTAAGGTTCAACACAGGTTAGCTCTAACCCAGGATTAGTCGATGAATGAATTATCATACGACTTGAGAGAAACCTATGTTATTTCATGTGGAACCGTCACTCCACAGACGTCCCATGAGGTCCTTCCATCGCACATGGCAATCACCCCGAATTCGCACGCGCTTTGTATGACGAAGAACATAACACGAATCTCATATGTTAACACATCCTTTCCCGGCTCTCTCCCGGCTCCTTCCCCGCGGCTTTCATTTGCCAACGTGCTTCCTACGTCTGGTGGAGCCCAGCAATGCCTGGGCCTGGCACATAAGTCAGTTTCGGAAATACACATGTGAGAAATTCACACAAAACAACAAGGTGGTGTTGAGGAAGAGGGAGGCCTCATGGCATCCAGAGAAGCGGGTGGGGTCCCGGTTAGCAAGCTGAACTCACTCCAAGCCATCCTGGCCTGGAAACTTCCCAAATATGTTTCCTCCCGAAGCCAGCGGTGGAACATACATCGCAAGCATCCGATGTGATTATCTCGGCACTTCAAGCTACCAGCTTTCAAGTCTGAGTGGAAGGAGGGGATTGATATCCAACAATGCTGGCAGTCACGCATCCCGTGGGATTAATTCTGATTCCAGATGCAAACTGAAAACGTTATCTGAGGTTTTGTTGCCAATCACTGCTTCTTCCCTGGGATACTTATTAAAAGGGAGGTCTGTGGTCAGGGTCTGCGTGCGAGGAACCAAAGAAATGTGATCACTCTATCTGCTGATACCTAAGTGGTAGGAGTTCTGCGTCGTTAACTAAACAAAGAGGTGGGATTAGAAAGTGGATCACAAGGGAATTAACATTTATTGAGCCTCTCTACTATGTTTTAGAAACGTTATGTTTATTATCTGTGATCCTCACAGCAGTATGTATTTATTTTAAATATATTTTTTATTGATGTCAGAGAGGAAAGGAGAGGGAGAGAGGGAGAGAGAGAAAGAGAGAGAGAGAGAGAGAGAGAGAGAGAGAGAGAGAGAGAGAGAGAGAGAGAGACATCAATGATGAGAGAGAATCATGGATCGGTTGCCTCCTGCACACCCTCTACTGAGGATCAAGCCCGCACCCCGGGCATGTGCCCTGACCGGGAATCGAACCGTGACCTCATTCATAGGTCAACACTCAAGCACTGAACGATGCTGGCCGGGTGTCACAGTGGTATTTACATCTGGGCACTGGCATCCCATTTAGAGATGCAGAAACAGATACTTACAAAAGTGAGGTCACTTTCTGGAGATCAGAGCTCTGGTGGGGTGGTTGGCAGGCACATGTGACTTAGATTCCTTTTCATCATTAATGTATTATCTATTAAGAAGTTACTGGGGCCCTAATTGGTTGGCTCAGTGGATAGAGTGTCGGACTGCGGACTGGGGGGTTCTGGGTTCGATTCCGGTCAAGGGCATGTACCTTGGTTGCGGGCACATCCCCAGTAGGAGGTGTGCAGGAGGCAGCTGATCAATGTTTCTCTCTTGTCGATGTTTCTAACTCTCTATCCCTCTCCCTTCCTCTCTGTAAAGAATCAATAAAATATGTTAAAAAAAAATAAGCTACTGGAGTTACTCTTCGATTTCTGGGAAATGCACACTTTCTTTTCTGCTACTAAGATGATCCTACTAAGATGATCAAGACTTGAGTTTATCTTCCTAACTGAACCGACTGACTTTCTATACCCCAAAGCTTCCTTCCATTGCCATTGTCTTACACCGGTAAACTTGTGTCCCCCGGAACATCAATAATGCCTCCCCTGAAATGCATTTCTAGAGTTTGGACCAAAATAAAGGCTCAGAGAGCTTCTCAAAGGCCAGCGAATTGGACCTCAAATAAAGCAACTTGTCTAGCGTCCCCATAATGACCTACAGATGATAAGAAGTTGAAATACTTCATCCTTCGCTTTTCCATGTTGGAAAAACACAGCTTTCATCATGTTGAAAAGGAAAAGTAGGAAGAAAAATAAAAAAAACCCCAAAGATACTGTTTTTATTTATTGTTTTCATTTGAAACCATCATTTTTGCAAAATTTTCTTTTCTTTGGAAGGGAACTTTTTAAAAAAAATCCTCACTCAAGGATATTTTTTCCATTGATTTTTTTTTTTTTTTTTTAGAGAGAGTGGAAGGGAGAGGGAGAGACAGAGAGAAACAGAGAGAGACACATCGATTGGTTGCCTCCTGCATGCCCCCAACCAGGGCCTGGGACCCTGCAACCCAGGTACGTGCCCTTGACCAGATGGAACCTGGTACCCTTTAGTCTGTAGGTTGATGCTCTATCCACTGAGCCAAATCGGCTAGGACTGGAAGAAAACATTTTGAGGATACATCCCTGGTCTTGAAAGGATCTGGAAACATAATGAAAAGAGTCCAACCAAGGACACTCAGAAGAGAAAACATCTCTCTGTTCATCCACATCCATTGGAAAGATTCCATAGCAACCTGTGCCGGCCCCGGGGAGGCCACCCGTGAGAGGCCACCACCTCAGCCTCCAGGGCTGTCTCACCTCCACGCTTTGCAGCCCAGAAGCCTGCACGTCCGCTCTGGGCTGGGCTAAGTCTGCAGATGGCTTTTCTTGTTTGTTTGTTTGCTTGTTTATTTATTTAATCCTCTCCCGAGGACATTTGTCCATTGATTTTTCGAGAGAGTGGAAGAGAGAGGGAAAGACAGAGAGAAACATGGATGTGAGAAAAACGCACTGATTGGTTGCCTCCTGCACATGCCCTACCAGGGCCCTAGCCAGGGAGGAGCCTGCAGCCCAGGTACGTGCCCTTTTGACCGGAATGGAACCTGGGACCCTCGGGTCTACAGGCCGACACTCTATCCACTGAGCCACACCAGCCAGGGCTGCAGATGGCTTTTCGGAAGTGTGCACCTGTCCATTAGGAATGGCAAGGAGACTCCCAACTTGTTTTTCATTGGCTCCTGGGTAGTAGTGGATGCTAATGACTTTGGTGTGTTTTGTCTTTGACAATAAGCTGGAATCTTGACTATGCAATTGACTGCAACCACATAAATGGCTATTTGGAATGAATCTGAATATATTCACTCGTGTCTATAAACATGGCTTCCCTGCACTTTCCCCATCCGGTGGGGTGGTTGACATTCGACCCATTTTCAGTGAGCGCATCTGAATGAAACAGCGGAATGTAATATGTTCTGCATTCGCATCAGCTATTGGCAAAGCCCAGGGATTAAAAGTTAATTCCGTTCTCTTAATTCAGGGGACGTAGAAATGGCATGACTGGTACAGCCAGCTCCTCTTTTCTTAACTGTCCTTTCCTGCTGCCTTCTCACTCATTCATGGCGGTTCCCATGCTACCTGCATAGTAAAAGCCCGGAGTTAATTTACGAAGATTTTACACGAGTGCAAATGAAAGAAAGTAAAGTGCTAAACAAGGCAATTAGCACTCCGTGTAGTGCATGCCCAAAATAAATGCAGGCAATTTGCAATTTGGCAAATGGCACCCTATCCTGCTCCAACTCACTCATGCCTACGGGGGTGGCGCGGTTCATTGGGGGGTGAGGGGTGTTTATATATATTCGGCTACTGAGGCCCAGCCCATTCTGTCTTCTAGCCACAGACACGACACCTCCTGAGGATTCGGAGTGTTTCTTGCAGAAAAATGCCCAACTATTATGCTTTCGGATAAATTGCCTAAGAAGAATGCCTGTGACTATGGGGCCTCGGTGGCTAGCTTTGGAAGATGGGTGTGTGGACGTGTGTGTAGAGGATGGCCTGCAAACCTGGAGGCATGGTGTGTGGCTCATTTGTGGCTCTTAAAGCATGGATCTCACACCCTGACCGGATAGCTCAGTTGGTTAGAGTGTCGTCCCGATATGCCAAGGTTGTGGGTTCAATCCCCAGTCAGGGCACATACAAGAAACAACCAATGAACATGTAACTAAGTGGAACAACACATTGATGTCTCTCTCTCTCTCTCTCTCTCTCTCTCTCTCAAATCAATAAATAAAAATAAAGCATGCATCTCTACTTGAGATCCCTTGGAACTGCTCATTTGAAGTACAACTGACTCTTTCTTTTTATTTTTTATATATTTGTATTGATTTCAGAGAGGAAGAGAGAGAGAGAGAGAGAGAGAGAGAGAGAGAGAGAGAGAGAGAGAGAGAGAGAGAGAAACATCAATGATGAGAGAGTCATTGATCGGGTGCCTCCTGCACGCCCCCTACTGGGGATTGAGCCCGCAACTCGGGCATGTGCACTTGATTGGAATCAAACCCGGGACCCTTCAGTCTGCAGGCCAATGCTCTATCCACTGAGCCAAACCGGCTAGGGCCAACTGACTGTTTCTTAATTGACAGGAAGGTTTTTTCCAAGCCTTTCATGTTTATTCTTGTAAGCCTCTTATTAGTGAACAATAATAGACGTTGTTAATGCAGAATCACAACCAACATTAATCTTTAAGATGTTAGAGTGATGATGGTTAAATGTGTCTCTTATGGCTTTGAACTTGACAAAACAGTTCAAAGACAGAAAGATGGGCCCAACTTGGGAGAATGGGGCCTGAAGCCCAGCCTCTCATTCTTTGGGGTTTGCTGGGAAGATCAAGTTCACTTTCACGTGTTACCATCATCTGGAATTTGGAATTCTGTCGGGAAGGAGATATGACACATTGACATCTGGGGGGAAAAATGGACATCCTTGTATTTTTGCTTATTTCTGAGCCTAGAGAGTTTCACTCAGTGATTAAAAAAAGAAGAAGAAGAAAAGAAAGAAAGACAAGCCAGGTAAAAGCATTCTTTTGTGCCCTCTAGCTGCTAGAAGCACACATGGAAAATCAAAGTCTCTGATGATTAAATTCACCAAATCTGACTTGGGGGCGGGGGGTCGCTAAAGTCCTTTTTTCTTTATAAAAGAGATACCTCAATTAATAAAAGTTTACCTCCTTGAATCAATTGGATTTCCATGTTCACAAGACAAGGCAGAGTAAGAATCCAGTCATAATTAGGCTGGAACGTAACTTCTCTCACGCAGTGTGACGCATGCATTGTTGGACTACATGTTAATCAATTCCTCAAGGAAGCTGAGGAGATTGGATTGCTGGTTTTAGGAACACCAGGGTGGCTTCTAGAACTGATGACAGGGCTCCTATGCATACGGATGTTTATGAAAATAAAAGTGGGGTATATATTTCATTTCTAGGTAACCCTCTGTCGTTCTTGGCCTGACAATGTCATCAAAATCAGTCCGTCAGAAAGTGTTGGCTGTGGGGGTGCCAATCCTGATAGCAGCCCAGGTTACCACCCTTTAAATCTAGGCCAGTGATGGCGAACCTTTTGAGCTCGGCGTGTCAGCATTTTGAAAAACCCTAACTTAACTCTGGTGCCGTGTCACATATAGAAATTTTTTGATCTTTGCAACCATAGTAAAACAAAGACTTATATTTTTGATATTGATTTTATATATTTACATGCCATTTAACAAAGAGAAATCAACCAAAAAAATGAGTTTGTGTGTCACCTCTGACACATGTGTCATAGGTTCGCCATCACTGATCTAGGCTGTAGCCCAGATTTTTTTTTTTTTCAAATCTAGAAATCAGCACCCCACGGGGGAATCAATGGCTTACTGATGAGCCCACACAGGAGAGTCCCCGATGCCCAATTTATTGCGCATTTCACTTCCGGGGAGGAAAAGTGTCGCAGCCTGGGCCATGCAGGCCGCCAGAATCGCGAAAAGGCAAGAGAGAAATTGTTTGAAGTTTGCAGAATTACTAGTGTTTTCTTAAAAATTTCTCCAGGCTTCCGAAGAAATGGTTTTCAAGGGTTATTCGGTGTGCGGTGGAGAGCCTGGGCCTGGGAGGGGGTTGGGCTGTTTAAGGAGTCAAGGCAAATATTATCTGAGGACATTTTCCCCCAGTGAAGTGGACACATGCCCAGAGGGATCCCTGATCGAGGGCAGAGTTCACCCTAAAGCGTTCAGTCTCAACAGATGTCCTCAGAGACCCCGAGTGGCTCTGGTGACGTGGAGAGACCCAGAAACCCGGCTCCATCCACTTAGGCCGCGGAGTCCAAAGATACAGGTCAGGGGCGCCGGCATCTGAGTCCACAGCCCTGCCCATGTGGCCACTGACAGACAGGAACTAATTAAGGGCTGGTTGCCCTTCTCGGCGAAACCTCAAACATGCACGGTGCTGAATTATTAAAAACAACACACACACACCAAATACCAAAAAAATGAAAGAAAGAAAGAACAAATCCACCCCCCCGCCCGCCCAGCGGTGTGCCGGATGAAAAGGGAAGGAGCCATCAGATCCCACGGAACTGGCTCTCTCGGATGAGAGTGTCCCCAGGTCCCCAGATTCCTTTGTTGTGATGACAATTTTTCTTTCTCCCAAGGAAGGGAGCAGCCAAGTGCAGCGCGCGTGCGAGCAGCCTGTCTTGCGTTACCTTTGTCTGTGGAGCTCAGCTGGGATTTAATTGGTCGGCAATAGGAGGGAGGTCTCCTTGGAGGGAAGGAATATTGACTGTTTATGTTGAAATGTCACCGTGACAAGAGAGCCTACAGGAAGCAGGAGCGCCCGGCGTGAGAGCCGCCGACACAAAGGCGGCACCGGCGCGGGCGGCATTCAGACGCAGGGACTCAAAGGGATGAAACAGACCAGGCCCGCATGTGTGGGAATTTCCAGCCGCTGCTGACAGGTGAAAAAATCATCATTTCACCAGGCCGACTCCCGCGCGATCCTGCGGTTCCCCCTAAGGCAGTGGTTCTCAACCTTCTGGCCCTTTAAATACAGTCCCTCATGTGGGGACCCAACCATAACATTATTTTCGTGGCTACTTCATCACTGTCATGTTGCTACTGTGATGCATCGTCATGTAAACATCTGATATGCAGGATGGTCCTAGCCGACCCCCGGGAAAGGGTCGTTCGACCGCCAAAGGGGTCGCGGCCCACAGGTTGAGAACCGCTGCCCTAAGGTGACGCGCAGGCCCTGACTGGTGTAGAAACGTTTTAATGGAGACGCCTTCCCTGTCTCTTAAGGAATGATTTTCGGGAAATGGGGCTAACCCCACAGTTCAGAATTCTGTGGATTCTAAGCCTCAGAAAAGGAAAATACAATACAAAACAAAACACAGCAACACACCAAAAAAAACAACACGGACAAAACAACCAGAAACCAGAAGAGCAACTTTATAAGGTGAGCCCTCTCCTCAAATGCCCAGCTTCTTCATTTTCTTTTTTAAAAAAATATTTGTATTGATTTCAGAGAGGAAGGGAGAGGGAGAGAGAGAGAGAGACAGAAACATCAATGATGAGAGAGAATCCCTGATTGGCTGCCTCCTGCACGCCCCACACTGGGGATCCAGCCCGCACCTGGACACGTGTCCTGACTGGAATGGAACCTGGGACCCTTCAGTCCGCTGGCCGACGCTCTATCCACTGAGCCACACCGGCGAGGGCCCAGGTTCTGCATTTTTAAACAAACCGGCTGCATGGGGCAGTCTTGGGTCCCAGTAATGAGAGATGTTAGGGGCACCATGAAAGGCACATAGGGTCTGATCACTGGGTTTAATGGGTTGAAAACATTGTGGTTTAATAACCTGAGACATTATTGCAGGCCTGTCTTTGTGATTTGAGGGTGGCCTTGAGCTGAGAGCTGGGGTAGTGGCGCGGGGGGGTCTGGCTTTATTTCCCGCCGCCCTGCCCCCCCACCCCTGCAGTGGATTTTGCGTCATTGAGTGAGTAGAATATTCCATTCTTATATTTCCAAATAACGACCCGCCGGATGAGTAATATGAGAGAGAGACGGCGAACAGAACGTCTAAATGATGCCAACGCGTAGGAAGCACTCACACTGCCCAGCTTTTAAACCGGGGGGGGGCTCTCTCTGGCCCCCCACTTTGGGCTTCATGACCGTTTTTTGGCAAATTACCGATAGCCACAATATTGTATTTCTTGCCTCTATATTGTGTACTCGAAGGGGCAGGAAACAAAGACATAACTATGCAATGACTGAGTCACATTCATGGGAAAACGAAGAAGACGGGAGAAGCCAGATCGACACAAGACTTGAGTTGCTGGGCCCATGAATAGGCAGTTGTGTTTACCGCGTGGCTTTGCTGCTCACGGAGCGGAAGTTCACATACTTGACCTTGACCATCACTGGGACCCCCATCGCCGCACATTTCTGGGGCAGCGGCTCATTCATTACCTTTTCTTCTGGATTGCTCCCAAACGCAGAAAGTGATCCCTGTGTTATGGCCCAACCATGCAATGATGTTGTGTGTGTGTGTGTGTGTGGGGGGGTGTTTTAAGCCCAGTCAACAGAAAGATGACTTCTGGAGTCACACCCCGTGTCGCTTGAGCCCTAACCTGTGACGCTCACCTACCTCGAACCCACAAGCCGCGGCGGCGTCCATCCCGCGAAGAGCGGCTGATGCCTCATTTGCAAGAGCCGGTTCGCCTGGGAAAAGCCCGGCTTCCCGTTCGCATCCGGCGAGATTGAGACGTCTCGGGGCTGCCCGTGACATTTAGGGAACCTACCAGACGAGAAAGGAAGTCATTACAGCCCTGGCTCACCTGCGAAGGAGATGTCAGGAAAGGAGGCAGCGCCATGAAACCCTGTCAAGTCGTGAGGGCCCGGAAGGTAACCCTGCCATCGCAGATGGGGCTGGGGAACGGGCCAGCCTCCCATCGTCGCTGACACGGGGGGGAGCCGCCCGTGTCAAAGGTGTCCCCTGCCGGAAACGTTCAGGTGTTGCTAAATTCATTAATGTGTCACTTTGAGAAGACGTGATGTCACTCCGGTTGTCTGCAGGGATGCAAACGGGCGGCTGTCAACACGCTATCATCTTAATTCCGTTTGCTCTGCACCTGGTCCCACCATCTGCAGGGGTGAAGGGCCGTGGCCGTGGCTGCTTAAAAGGTTACTAATATCTGACATATATCATTTTAATCAGCCCTTTTCATCACCACTCCCTCCCACCAAAAAAATAAAATACAATAAAAAGGGTAAGTCAACGCTCCTTGTGTTGTGTGGCTTGCTTGATTTTTGCAAATGAGAGGAGTATAGAAAAGAAGGGCAGGCATCTATTCTGTTCTTGCATCTGTGTTTATTATTAAAGATAAATGTACTTACTTTTCTTTATAAGATTATGTGCCTCTGTGGGTGCAGGATACATTCGGGCAGGAATCTGACATCGAAAACTACGGAATCCAGGCAGCTCTCTCCTTGTTCGTTTATGAACATTTTCTTCAAATTTTATTTCAATCATTTGTTTCTTTTACTTTTTTTTTTTTTAATGCGAGGGACTTCGTAATGGGTGTCTTGATAAACGGGATGCAAATGCTTGCCCTGTATTTGACATGACAAAGAATATTCATTTAGCAACTTGTACCAGAAAGGATGGAGGTGGTTATAGTAGAGAAAGCAAAAATATAAAACAGAATACACCGTTTTGTGAATAAAACAAACCACATTTTATAGTGACACGTCATCAGAAGATAAAAATTCTTTTTCTAAAGATACGTATAGGAGATGATGGTGTTAAAGACAGATCACATTGTAACAATTCATTTTTGTTCATTTTCAGATATTAAACCGGTCTGAGCAAATTTCAATTCAATACAGATTATCTTATAAAAGTGAAACCAGCAATTTTCACACCCTGGTTCAAGGCAATATTTATTGGCTTAATTTGGTTTTCAAAGGACCAGGTGGAGTTTTTTGCAACATTTTCCCTAGAACAACACCTTTATAGTCACACTAGAGGCCAGATGCACAAAATTCGTGCAAGAGTAGGCCTTCCAACCAAACAGACAAACACAAAATAAACAAATAAAAACCAAACAAAAAATCCCACCACTTCGTATTATTTCCAAAGGAGTGAAGCAGGTAATATGTACCTTTTAAAAAAGATTTGCCCTGATTTCAGAGAGGAGGGAGAGAAAGAGGGAGAGAGTAACATCAATGATGAGAATCATTGATTGGCTGCCTTCTGTACCCTCCCCACTGGGGACCCAGCCCACAACCCAGGCATGTGCCCTTGACCGGAATTGAACCCGGGACCATTCAGTCCGCAGGCCGACGCTCTATCCACTGAGCCAAGCTGGCTAGGGCCAGGTACTATTGACTATTGACAGTGCCTTCTCTGATCCCCCCTTCTCTCTCCTAAGTCACCTCTCAGACTTGGCCCAGGCAGGGACCAGTTCTCTGGAAAGCTGTGGAGTGTAACCAGGGACCCTCACCCCGT
Source organism: Myotis daubentonii (assembly GCF_963259705.1). Taxonomy (NCBI): domain Eukaryota; kingdom Metazoa; phylum Chordata; class Mammalia; order Chiroptera; family Vespertilionidae; genus Myotis; species Myotis daubentonii. The sequence continues at coordinate 12,155,878 of NC_081860.1, read as the reverse complement.
TTTCTAAAAGAATGCTCACTGAATGGGGGCTCATGGGATCGAATTCAAGTCCTATTTACCCCATACTCTATAATAGTGACCCATTTCCATTCTTTTTTTTTAAAAAAAAGTATATTGTTATTGATGTCAGAGAGGAAGGGAGAAGGAGAGAGATATAGAAACATTAATGATGAGAGAGAATCATTGACCGGCTGCCTCCTGCACGCCCCACACTGGGGATTGAGCCAGCAACCCTGGGCATGTGCCCTGACCGGGAATCGAACCGTGACCTCCTGGTTCCATGGTCGGCAAGCCGCGGCTCGCGAGCCAAATGCGGCTCTTTGACCCATTCAGCGTGGCTCTTCCACAAAATACCACATGTGGGCACACATGTACAGTGCGATTGAAACTTTGTGGCCCATGCGCAGAAGTCAGTATTTTGTGGAAGAGCCGGTATTTTGTGGAAGAGCCACACTCAAGGGGCCAAAGAGCCGCATGTGGCTTGCAAGCTGCGGTTTGCCGAGCTGCAGTTTGCCGACCACTGTCCTGGTTCATAAGTCGATGCTCAACCACTGAGCCACGCTGGCTGTCCCCTTTCCACTCTTATTCAATGGGTGGGGGCGACCAGTTTCTGTTTACATGTTTCTCTAACGTGCAGCCACTTGGCAGGGTGTTTTGGGGGGAGCAGTGGCGGAAAGCCACTGAGGACCCCGCTGTCCTGATGGCGGAGGAAGGAGGACTTTGGGCCCGACATGCTCACTGCCAGCCTCAAGCTGTGCCTCTGACCCAGGCTTTGAGGAGGGCACTGACATTTAAGAGAACCTCCCCAGCTTCATAAAACGCATGTGGCTGTCTATAAATATTGATCCAAAACGAAGGCCATGAATAATTTACCGTGAAATATACTTTCTTTGTCTTCCCGTCTTTAAAGCGGCTTAGGTTTGTTTTTTTCACTCTAAAAATTTATGGTTAGACAAGCATCTTTTTCCTCTCTCATGTTAGAGCCTTTTCGTCCTTTTAGAGGAAAAAGTGATATTTTCAAAAGATGTTGGAAGTGGGGGAGAGAGGGTGACCAACAATATACACATTACCAGAATGGAAACACATTGCAGGTGATCTAATTTGGGGGGGGGGAATATACCTTGAGATTATTTTTAAAAAAACAGATATAGTTTGTTGTCAGAATTTTGTCTCCTCGATGCCTATTCTCCTCTTGCAGAATCATTTAAACATCTCTTGTGTTGACTTGAATAAAAATAGGGATGTTACTAGTATGTGTTGGAACTACAGGTTCCATCCCAAAATATTCTCTAGTGTGATGATCGCAAAATAAACAGGTGGCCCGACACCATCCACAGCGTGCGTGACACGGGGCGGCCAGTCTGGGAGGCGTGGTCAATATCCCCACAGCTCACAAGGAGGCAGGCTTTGATGGATCCAGATTCTGGGTTCTTTTTGGAACGTCTGTCAATATCTTCACAAGGGGTCAAAGTGTCTTTCTCTCTCTCCCCTTCTCTCTCTGCACCCCTAGACAGGGATTCGTGGACGTAAATGCCTCACTTTGATTTCTTGGACAAGATTTGCAGGAGGGGAGCCCTTGGTTGTGAGTTCTCTAGCCTTTTCTTAGCCTCTAAATCTGTTCAGATCAAAGGATTTTATTGTTGTTGTTGTTTTGTTTGTTTCCTCCATGTTGAGCTTGCCATCTCAGATTCTAATGCGTCCCTTCTTCTCTCACATAATCCATAGCAGTAGCCTCTTAACCATTCTGTAATATTCCCCCCAATATATACTGTGTGGAGAGCTATTGCCCCGAAATGGGTATCTACTTGGCGGGGGGGAAGGGGTTGACCCTGAAAAGCATTTGGTGACATATTTGATAAATGACTAGATTTTAGAAATGAGTATGGCATGCCTACAAGATATTCAGTGGGGTCATATGACAGAAGGGACCCCTGGGGGGAAGCTACCATATTCCCTGAATAATGTTCACGGCAGCATGCTTAGCTGTCTCTGTCCATGCTATTTAAATCTTGGCCATACATCTGTTTTTTTAATTCTCACCCGAGGATATTTTTCCATGGATTTTCACAAAGAGTGGAAGAGAGGGGGAAAGACAGAGAGAAAAATCCATGTGTGAGAAACACGTCGATGGGTTGCCTCCTGCACGCGCCCCGACCAGGGTCCGGGCTGGGGAGGAGCCTGTAACCGAGGTACGTGCCCTTGATCGGAATTGAACCGGGGACCCTTCGGTCAGCAGGCCGACGCTCTATCCACTGAGCCAAACCGGCCAAGGCTTGGCCATAAATTTGGAGGTGACTACTTGAAGGGGTGATTGATACATCAGACAAAATTGTGTGTGAGCCTCAAGCATTAGGCTTTCTGGAAATGCAGTCTTTCTTTCCTATGTTAATCTTGTTCTTACTAAGGAAGAACTTTTCTAACGTCACGTTAATCCCATTGTATTGTTTAAATGTGGATGGGGGCGGGGGGACACATTTTACATTAAGTGCCTCTGTTACTTGGACACACTCGTGACAAAATTAAAATATGACCATCGGGTCCCGCCAGTGTGGCTCAGTGGTTGAGCCTCGACCTATGAACAAGAAAGTCACAGTTCAATTCCTGGGCAGGGCACATGCCCGGGTTGCGGGCTCCATCCCCAGTGTGGGGCGTGCAGGAGGCAGCCGATCCATCATTCTCTCTCATCCTGATGTTTCTATCTCTCGCTCCCTCTCCCTTCCCCTCTGAAATCAATAAAATACGTTAAAAAATATGACAACCGGGCAATGTTACTTGCATCCTGTTTATGCAACGTGCATAGATGTACTGTTTCTGTGGAAAGTGTGGACAGCAAACATCAGTCCCGTTTTCTTCTGAGCTGTCTGCTCCAACAGAGGGGCAGCCAGAGTTCACACACGCCACAGCCCTCAGGCAACGGTGGGAACAATTCTCCCACTCCGTCCCTTCTGGCCGCGGCTCCCGGTGTCCCCAGCGTTAAGAGGGTTAAAGGTCAGGCCGGGGGACTTTACTGCTGACATCCCGCAGTCCTCACGGGCGGGATCACTAATGGGTGACCTTGGGGTTCGACCGCCCCAGCCCGGAGAAGATCAAGTCTCAGGCCCTCCTGCTGGTGCGCTGACCCGTCTGTTCGCACTCTCCCCGGCCTAGCCTTTCACTCACGGATCTTGGACCAAAATATAGAGCCGACACCTGCTGGGGCCTGTGGTCAGAGGCTGTGGGCTTGGCCATCTCCCACGATTTCATGTGAGGAAGCTGTGGGATCATAATGAAATACGGCGCAGGTCTGTAGTAAGTTATTATGTTGTTACTGACCGCACACAACACAGATTCTGCAACAGCCCATGTGCACGGTGAATCAATCGTAATCAAGTTGACCATCTATTAATGAGTTGTTGGCGGGGACGCTACGGCTCCTGTTATGTGCATTAACACTGACAACAGCGCCAGGATGTCGATTCCCTCACACTGAAAGAGACCGAGTCTCAGATTAAGTTTACAAGACCCGAGATCAGTGGTTCTCAACCTTCTGGCCCTTTAAATACAGTGCCTCATGTTGGGACCCAACAATAAAATTATTTTCGTTGCTACTTCATAACTGTAAAGTTGCTACTGTGATGAATCATCATGTAAATATCTGATATGCAGGACGGTCTTAGGTGACCCCTGTGAAAGGGTCATTCGACCGCCAAAGGGGTCGTGACCCACAGGTTGAGAACCGCTGCCCTAGATCCACCACAGACAGTAATGCAGCATGCACTAATGTTAACAGGGACCAGGAATCATTGAAGCGATTAGATGAAAAATATTCGGTGAGGTCAGCTGGGATGAATTTCATGTTTGGAGGGTAGGAGGGAGGGATGGTCTCATTTGAAAATGACTCTGGCCCTAGCTGGTGTGGCTCAGTGGATAGAGCGTCGGCCTGTAGACTGAAGGGTCCCGGGTTCAATTCTGATGCCCGGGTTGCGGGCTTGATCCCCAGTAGGGGTGTGTAGGAGGCAGGCGATCCATGATTCTCTCTCATCATTGATGTTTCTATCTCTCTCCCCTCTCCTTTTCTCTTTAAAATCAATAAAAATATTCAAAAAATAGACTGAATTAAGTGAATGTGTTTGCTACTAATACTGTAGTAGGGGCCTGAAATATCTTTAGCTGGAACTTGTCATGGTCAGATACAAATATATAGGGTTTCCCCCAAAATGTACATACACACTTTGAGTAATGATAAAGGCAGTACTTATCAAAATACATTTCATTTTCAAAATTGAACTATGAGATGTCAAAGTGTTTTATTCTCTGGAAGAAAAGGATTTTAGGGGTGTGCTTAGGAAGGGGACAGAGAGTCTGGAGAGTCATAACTTGTTGTTAATCCTCACCTGGGATATTTTTCCATTGATTTTTAGAGAGAGTGGGAGAGAGGGGGAGAGAGGGGGAGAGAGGGAGAGAGAGGGAGAGAGAGGGGGAGAGAGGGAGAGAGACAGAGACATCAATGTGAGAGAAACACATCAACTGGTTGCTTCCTGCATGCACCCCGACCAGGGCCCGGGCTGGGGAGGAGCCTGCAACCCAGGTATGTGCCCTTGACCGGAATCGAACCCGGGACCCTTTGGTCCACAGGCTGATGCTCTATCCACTGAGCCAAGCCATCCAGGGCCAGGCGGCTACTCTCTATTTCGCATGAGGACTAAGGGGGAAAGAGCAGGGTGAGCTATAACTTATATTTCCTCCAACCACAAAGATGCAATGTTACTCCCCCGCTCTGCCCTCCCCCCCGAAGCTCCCCGGCCTTTTTCCTTTACTGATTTTTAAGGAAAACACACTGACATCATGAGAGAATGACTACCTCAGAGTCAAGGGCAGAAAAAAAACCCCAAAACCACGAGGAGACAGACTCCCCCAACCTCCACAGCCCGAGGGCCGGGCTGACTGCGGGGAAAGGGGAGCTCTGAGCCCTTACAGCCTGACACTGACCTTCGGGGACTCTGGCTTTGTCTCGCCATCTGCACCCACGTGAACTCTGCCTCCCAGACTGGGCTTCTCAGTGCACGCGTCCAGCTGGGGGAGACCTCCGTCATTTCCCTCATAGCCCCGTCGCCCCTGGCCTGACAGGTTACTAGTAAACATATATGTGCGTGGAGCCAGGGCTTCCCTGGGCACGTGTGTTTTTATTGCAGCTCATGGGCGGCAGGTGAAGGCGGACACGACATAATTTGAAAAGCGTGACCCTGATTAGGCGCCGATCGGGGCCCTGCGCGCCCTCCCATCTAAGACCTTTCTATTAGCAGAGCCGGCCGTCACATCCAGGCTCGGAATCTCCCAGAGATACACGCAGGGTCACGTGATGCCGTGCTTCTTCAGTGCAAATAAACGCATAGTTCCAAGTGCCGTCTTCTCTGAATGTGTCCTTACGGATCCCCGGCCTGTCACGTGTGTGGCCGAGGGGTTGATAAAGATGTGAAAGATGTGTCGTCTGCCCTATCCGGTTTGGCTCAGTGGATAGAGCGTCGGCCTGCAGGCTGAAGGGTCCCAGGTTCGATTCCTGTCAAGGGCACATGCCCGGTTGCGGGCACATCCCCAGTAGGGGGCGTACAGGAGGCAGTTAATCCGATGTTTCTCTCTCATCGATGTTTCTAACTATCCCTCTCCCTTCCTCTCTGTAAAAAAAATCAATAAAATATATTAAAAAAAAATAAAAGGAAACAGCATAAATTCACTCCTAGCTCAAGAGGTGATGCTGACCTTCAAATACAACACATGGGAACAGTAAGAAAAAGCAACAAACTCTGGTAAGTGGGCTTTTACTCAGAGAGGGCTTCTGCTCAACGTGTCCTGGACCTGGCCCAAATGTAGGAGGGAGGCATGCTGGGATTGCTGACTTAGGCCATGCAAAGGCAGTGTTTTAACGGAGACAGTGAAATCCAAGTGAGGTAGATTGTCCAGTTAAATTCTTAGCCAGAGACCTGGAACTCTGGTGGGACTTAGCGGCAAAGAAACCTGGACAGGCAGGCTCTGGTGGGTGAGCGTGAGGGCAGGAGAGCAGCCATTTGGAGCGAGCCCAGGTGGGAGGTGGCCAGCAAGCCGCCCTCTGGTCACTGGCCAGGGCATTGTGTGCTGAGTCATGGCGGGCCTGCTTTCTCATTCTCTGTCAATCGACTGATCTTCCTGCCGCCCCAACAGGGGCCATGGGACGTGGGAAAATGAGACTAAAGTGAAAAACGAAAATATAATCCAACTTGAGTTAATAACCGACTCCCATGCAACTCATTTCCCCAGTCTTTCTTAGTCTTCTGGATGCTTCTCCAGTTGGGATCTCTGAAACAGCCTGAAGACTCCCCTTTCAATATGCAAGAAAGCTAGCTAGCTATCATACCCTTGTCTGGTTCAACAAATCATCACAGGATGTTACTCTAATGAACATTGTATTTTTTCTGGATTTTGACTCAGTGGGATTTTGTTCCATTATTTTGTTCCTGATGGTGATTGTATTTATTTTATTGTCTGAGATGACGTGTGTTGCTTCTCCTAATGTATACTGAAATGCTGATAAAGTTTACATCTTAATAGTTAATTTTACCATTGTTCTGTTGGTGACCGAGCAGCATTTGGATATATGGATATTCTGATCAAACATAACATATATGCACACATTTATTTAAAGACATAAGCTATTCAATTTTACACATCTATCTATCTATCTATCCATCTATCTACTGACCTACCTACCTATCTACTTATCTACCTACCTACCTACCTACCTACCTATGTATCGTCTATACAGAATTTCACACAGACAGAAATTCTGTTATCTGCACTTTAGGAGTAATTGTTGAAGGAAGAGGCAAGTTCTTTTCAAATAGCTGGTACCAATTTGTACCACAGTCTCAGAAGGAAAGAGAGCGTAGGAAGCAAATATTGGCCAAACACCTACTGTGTGCCAAACACATCACGCTAAACAATTGTAAATCTGTAATTTCTCCTTGATTCTTACCAAAACCTTATGATGAAGGTATTATTATCTTCAAGATAGTAATAAGGAAGCAGACTCTTGGAGGTAAAGTGACTCATGGAAAGTTATTCAGCTTGAATTCAAGCCTGCCTGACTTCAAAACAGATCAGCAGGGATATACATAGTAATAAACCCAAACTAAGGTCTGGGGCAGGCAAGAAATAGATAGATAGGTAGATAGATAGATAGATAGATAGATAGATAGATAGATAAATGAGTGACAGATGGATGGATGGACGGATGGATGGATGGATGGATGGACAGATGGATGGACAGATGGATGGATGGATAGATAGATGGTAGATGTATTGATAAACAGATGATAGATGAATGGATGGATGAATGGGTTAATGGATAGATGATAGACAGACAGATGAATGGACGAATGGATGGACTGATGGATAGATGATCGATTGATGAATGGATGAATGGATGGATGCATAGATAGCAGGTGTATCATCTCTTTCTCTTCCATTAGGTCCCGCCCCCTGGCCCTGGTGTGTGCACCCCCGGCTCTCTCCAAACACGGCATGTGGCTGTGCCTCCGTGTGCCATGCAGTGTCCTATACACTCGACTGGGTCCGCCACGCACACGGAGTTTCATTCCACAATGGCCACTAATGATCCCTAATCAAGACACAATCTCAAAGGTAAACAAACCAACAGCTCCTTTGTTTTTGTGGAGGGAGAACTAAGGGTTATCGATTCTTCCTCTGACCCAGGACAGATCTGTATGGATCTGCAGGAGATTGATGGCTCTTTTGATCCTAGGCTCAGCCAAGCCTGACAACGCAAGGCGGTGTTAGAACTGGACTGTCACGGTGACACCTGGCCCCACTCCGCCAGCCTCCTCCTCCTCCTCCTCCTCCTCCTCCTCCTCCTCCTCCTCCTCCTCCTCCTCCTCCTCCTCTGTCCCTTTGAAAAATCCTGGTCAGTTCTACTCACCTCATCACAAGGCCCATCCTGATGAAGAACTCTGCATTGGTTCCTGGCTCTCAGCCTGGGCATCGCTGACCCTAAGGGATTGAAAAACAAAACAAAACACTTTTCAAAAAGACTTTTTTCAACTGCATCATTCATATTTCCAAAGCCTCATGGAAACTGTACGTTTATTCACAAGCACATGGTCCAGGCTATTTGCTTCACGGTGGTAGCTTTGCAACACAATGAAACAGCAAGCAAGAAGGGACTTAAGGTTGATGGAGGCCAGTGGTTCTCAACCTTCTGGCCCTTTAATACAGTTCCTCATGTTGTGACCCAACCATAACATTATTTTCATGGCTACTCCATAACTGTAATGTTGCTACTGTGATGAATCGTCATGTAAATATCTGATATGCAGGATGGTTTCAGGCGACCCCTGTGAAAGGGTCGTTCGACCGCCAAAGGGGTCGCGACCCACAGGTTGAGAACCGCTGATGGAGGCTCTGCCACACGTGTTGGAGACTCTGTGTTTCCTGCAAAGTCTATGTTTGCTCTACTCGGCTGCTGGGAGTGCCGCCTACGGGGTGACAAAGGCTGCTGACTGTCATCGGGGTGCAACGATGACCCGCCAGGTCTCAGGGACGCTGAGGGTCTGTAAGAGGCCTGCTTATCGCCGCAGATGCTCTGGGGTTCACTGACCACTTTGAGGTGGATCACAGCGCGTCTGCAGCCAAACAAGGGAGTCATTTAGACCCCAAACTTCTGCACGGATTTGCCTGGTCTGAGAAACAGTGTTTTGAGAAGGGAAACAGATCCTTACAAAAGTGCAGTGTCGGGGCCCAGCCGGTGTGGCTCAGTGGTTGAGCATCGACCTATGAACCAGGAGGTCAGGATTCGATTCCTGGTCAAGGGCACATGGCCAGGTTGCGGGTTTGAATCCCAGTAGGGGGCGTGCAGGAGGCAGCCTATCAATGATTCTCTCTTATCATTGATGTTTCTCTCTCTCCTTCTCCCTTCCTCTCTGAAATCAGTAAAAAATATTTTTAAAAAGTGCCGCGTCAGATCTTAAACATTTACCTGGAGTAACTTGGAGATGTTAGAAGTTAAACCCAGTAGCCATCTATGTGTTTGCATAAGGAGTTGGACATAATACACAGATTTACTAGTAAGTACTGGTATTAGTAAATACATATATTTACTGCTGTTTTTATCCATCATTCCCCTCAATGTGGCTGTACTTATTTAAAGAGAAACATTAGCCCTAGCCAGTTTTGCTCAGTGGCTAGAGCATCGGCCTGGGGACTGAAGGGTCCTGGGTTCGATTGTGGTCCAGGGCACATGCCCGGGTTGCAGGCTCGATCCCCAGTGTGGGACATGCAGGAGGCAGCTGATCAATGATTCTCTCTCATCATTGATGTTTCCATCTCTCTCTCCCTCTCTCTTCCTTTCTGAAATCAATAAATATTAAAACAAACAAACAAACAAAAACCCCCAAAGTCTTAAGGGAACACAGCCTGCCTGTTTACCTGAAATCTATGGCAGCTTTTGAGCTATGATGGTAGAGTTAAACAACTAAGTCCATCTAACCTGCAAAATCTAAGATATTTACAAAATCTAAGGTATTAGAGAACAAGTTTACCAACCCCTACTCTAGAGAAAGAACTAAAAACATCAGCTCTTAAAACTAAGAATTATCTACTTGTCGATCATATTCTGCTTATTTTAAAAACAAATAGATAATATGTAATTTACCGCCCAAATGTCAGTAGAATCAGGTCAGGTTTAGCCCTCTTACCTTTTTTAATGTGACTTAAACTTTGAAGTTTTGGGGTGAGGTGTTTCACTTCTCAAGAAAAGGTAGAAAAGTTGACAGTATTTTTTAGAAAGAAAAAAAAAAATCTGAACTCTCTCTGTTGGGAACTTTTTGGGCCTCCAAACTCAGTTGATTTAAAATGTGTGAAATATGTAAGGTCACTTTCTATATTTAATTTGAGAGACAGAAAGGTCCCACTTCAAGGACCTGTATTTGGAATTTTACAGGCAGGCATATTGTATTTTCCTTTAACAAAACTTCTAACTGAAATAGGTTTTTTTCTCCTAATATGAAATCTTCCTTTTTAAAAATTATCTTTTTTAGTACCTATCAGAAAAAAAATCCTTCTGCTGTTTTAATGCATCTAGAATTGAGTAATGAAAAACAAATATAAACAGCCCTAGCTGGTTTTTCTCAGTGGATAGAGCATCAGCCTGTGGACTGAAGGGTCCCGGGTTTAATTCTGGTCAAGGGCACGTACCTTGGTTGCAGGCTCCATCCCGGCTCGGGCCCCGGTCAGGGCACGTGGAGGAGGCAACCAATGTATGTGTTTCTCTCACATCGAAATTTCTCTCTCTTGCACTCTCCCTAAAAATCAATGGAAAAATATCCTCGGGTGAGGATTATAAAAAACACACCCAAAATAAGAAATAAACAAAAAACAATGACCTTGACATAGACCTTAGGAGGGAAAAATATATGTTTACGGAGCTCCTGCCTGCCTTGTGTTAGCTGCTGGGGGAACTAAAAGTGTAAGAAATTAATCACTTTTCAGGGTTTTTCAAAGCAGTAAGGGGAACTCAAATGAGAAAATCAGTGATTGCCGAATAGTGCGACACTTACTCTAAGTTCAGTAGAAAACCTCCCTGGTAGACATTGACTTGGATAAGCCAGTTGAAAAAAATTTATGGAGGACTCAAGGCTAAACGTCCTGATTAATAATAGAAATATACTAATAAAAAGTGAATATTAATGACTCACATAATCTTCCCATTGTAGGAAAATGGAGAAACCCTCTTAGAAATACATTAAATAATAAACATTATGCTAAGCGAAATAAGCCAGTCCGAGAAAGATAAATATCACATGACCTCACTCATATGTGGGATATAATGATCAAGATAATTTGATGAACAAGAATAGATCCAGAGACAAATGACAGGGGAGGAGGGGGGTTAGAGAGCAACCAAAGGACTTGTACGCATGCAAATTAGCATAACCAATGGACACAGACACTAGGGTGGTGGGGGCCTGCCTGGGTGGGAATGGCTGGAGGGGGACATCAATAGGGGGAAAAGAAGACATATGTAAAACTTTAGATAATAAAAAAAAGAAAAAACACATATTTCTCCAAAATGTTTTATTAATGAAGACAATTAGAAAATATGGTAAAAGTCAAAATACAGATCACTCCTTTGTGTGTTCAATTTTTAAACGAAAGATGATGCCTTCTGTGTTCAGAAATGTTGCTTGGCCAGCATGGCTCAGTGGTTGAGCATCGACCTATGAACCAGGAGGTCATGGTTCAATTCTGGTTAGGACACATGCCCAGGTGGTGGGCTTGATCCCCAGTGTGGGGTGTGCAGGAGGCAGCCCATCATCAATGATTCTCTCTCATCACTAATGTTTCTATCTCTCTCTCCCTCTCCCTTCCTCTATAATCAATACAAATATATTAAAAAGAAAAGAAATGTGTCGAACTTATGATGACATGAAAGACAAGGTCACTGAGCCAATATGTCAAGACGTGCTGGTAACATGCAGCTGATCTTGTCCCATGTTGTTGTTGTTGTTCTTGGTTTATTTCGTTCACTTCTGTCCCCTCAGGTCCCACAACAGCTGTGTCACAAAGTCACTCAGTAAATATTGGTTGGACGAACCATGACATGAGTGTAAGACGGATGCTCTATGAAACGCACACAGGCAATGGAGGCTGATGGGCCCTCCTGTCTTCCATGCAAACATCCTTCTTTCTAGAAATCCAATCCTTGTCCAGACAAATAGCATCTATTGGTATAGACTTCAGAAGGTATTACCAACTGCTTCCTAAACATTCAAAAAGTGATGGGCTGCCCTAGCCAGTTTGGTTCAGTGGATAGAGCATTGGCTTGAGGACTGAAAGGTCCCAGGTTCGATTCTCGAAAAGGGCACCTACCTCAGTTGCAGGCTCCTCCTTGGTCAGGGCCCTGGTCAGGGTGCGTGCACAAGGCAACCAATCAATGTGTTTCTCTCACATCGATGTTTCTCTCTGTCTCTTCCTCTCTTCCACTCTCCCTAAAAATCAATGGAAAAATATCCTTGGGTGAGGATTAACAAAAAATGTAAATAAATAAAAAATGATGGGCTGATGAGCATAAAGTTTTTAATTAGATGCTTAATACAGAGGTCTATATATTATTCAACAAAACATCTGTTCTGAGTTATGCATTTTCATGCTCTGAAATTCTGTGTTCAAAAAGAATTTGGGGGCGGGATCTGAGGCATTTGTGACTTCATTCACAGTGAAGAGTAAAAATGATTAGGAGGGTTACGTTTTGAAATGGCATTCACTCCCTTTTTGATCTCCATTTATAAAAATGGGGAGCAAAAGCTTTGAACCTCCACTTTTCGGTAAGAAGGTTGAGAAATATTGTTTGGAAATGGAAGCATGGATTATGCTTGTGAGCAGCAAGAAAAGTATCTATATCTATATAATAGTAATGAGCCAAAGTGGAGAAGTATCCTATCTAATAATAGACAAACATGGTAATTGACCGTACCTTCACTACGCTTCCCATGGGCTAGTCAGGGTGATATGCAAATTAACTGCCAACAAATATGGCGGTTAATTTGCATACATAGGTGCAATGCTGGGAGGCGAAAGGGGAAGGACGGAACAAGCCGCCTGCCACTGACGATGATCAGAAACCCAGGCAGCAGGCAAGAGCCAGTGATCGGAGAAGCCGGGCGGGGCAGGGAAGAGGCGGCCACCAGCAGTTGCCTCTTCCCTGCCCCCCTCCGGCTGGTGTTCGGAGAAGTACATGTATTTTTAATAATTTCTTGACATGGTAAAAGAATTTTACATTATGATCCAAGGGTGGTGGGGTGAGGAGAAGGAGCAGCAGAACAATCCAACAAACAAAACGGGAAACAGAAATGCATGGTGGGAGGGATTTGAAGGGTGCGTAGGGGCATTGCCCAACTAAAATGCAATTGGTTTGTTACTGAGTATTATTCATGGGAAGACAGCATCCTGACTCCTTCTCTATACAGCATATTGGGAGTAAAAATGATGCATCTGGGTGGAAATATGATTAGGGGTTGGAAGACAGACGGAAAGAAGAAGTCAGAAATAGACACTGAGAGAGTCACTGGCTGGCTGGCTGCAAATACTGACTCTCCATTAGTGATAGAATAAAAAAGTGAGGGATATCTCTGGAAGAGTCAAGAGATAGGGGGCAACTCTTCTATGGTTTTGACTTGCCCAGCAGATTTCCACATACACACGTGTACAGGCCTATGTTTGCATGCACACACATATACACATAACTGACTGCCCTCCCTGGAAGCACAGAAGAAGCTGCCGCCAGAAGCCGCCGCCCACCTTTGGTCCAGGTGCCAGCGCCTGCGGCTGGCTGCAGCCCAGGAGACAGACAAGCCACCCACCTGATGTCCCAGCCTGCAGCCACCTGGAGAAGCTGCCAACCCTGTGGTCCCAGGTGCCAGCGCCTGTGGCCAGGGAAATAGGTTCCCTCTTCTCCTACTGCAGTCATTACTTCAATATTCCCCTTCTGAATTTCTCTCCTGTGCTGCAACCCAACTCCACTTTTCATCGGAAGGATACGGAACAGAGAGAGCAGTGTTAAAAGCTGACATTTTTAAGCCAGTAAGGTTGGTACTGAAACATATAAATGGAAAACTAGAGTCCTTAAGGTCACAAAGGCTACAAAGGACAGGGACAGCGCATGACCTATTATATCCAGCAATCCATATGGGGACTGGAAACTTTGCAATGATGACAATTACTGAAGATATGAATCAACTAAAATAGTTGACAGGGACAATTCTTCCATCTTTGAAAATATCTACATCAAATCTCTTTAAATAGATTTTCATCTGCATAATATAACACCTTCTGACAAGACCACCACCACCACCAAAGTGGTCAGTGTTGTGCCAATAAATGTTTAATAACCGAGGGACACCCCCCCCCCAAGTGCACGAATTTTTGTGCACCAGGCTACTAGTCTATATATATATAAGCCTAAGCCTAAGTAACCATTGTGACCAGCCGGTAGCTATGATGAGCACTGACCACCAGGGGGCAGATGCTCAATGCAGGAGCTGCCCCCTGGTGGTCAGTGTGCTCCACAGCCAACTTCCCTTGGCCGGCCAACCTCCTGCAATCTCTCCCCCTGGCTGGCCAGCTCCCATCGGCCCCGATTGCCGGCCAGGCCAAGGGACCCCACCTGTGCATGAATTCGTGCACCGGGCCTCTATTAAATTATAAGATGCCATGCATGGGATGAATGGAGAACAGAGCCCAGAGCTGAATGTACCCTCCTTATCTGCCTCCCCACTGCTAACTGACAGGGTTCCTTTGCTTCTTCTATACACCTTGGAGATCTAAAGAAATGGAAGGCACTCATGCATAGCAACTGTTACTAGGGAACAAAGAACTAGAAGAGCAACTTAGAAGTCCACACATTACTTGTAACATTTATGATTCCATTTCTATCAATGCATTTCTTTAAAAAATGCAGAAACTCACTTTTCATTGTTTCAGAGCTACAAAAACCCAAACCTCCATGGCTAGGAGTATTTTCCTCAGTGGAAGGCAAAAAGAAAATAAAAATTGTAAAGAAAAACATATTTTACATCATGCACTTTCCACCTTGAAGATAAACCATGCATTTACTAGTAAAAAAAATAACCGGCAAGAAGAACCAAGATGGCGGTGTAAGGTACAGACCTATGCATGCTGCCTCCCACAACAACACCGAGACTACCAACTATAAAACAGTTATCCTTCAGAACCATGGGAACGCTGGCCCAGTGGAAGCTCTACAGCTGGAAGGAGAGAAAGAAGAGCACTGAGACTGAGTAGGTTGTGCAGAGGCTCTAAGAATGGAGGTATGGAGTCGCGTGCCAGGCGGGCTGCAACTGGATGCATGATTTTTTTCAATCAGAAGGGGCTGCAGACTTTCGAGTCCACTGAGCTTGTTTGGGGCAGAATTCTGAGGTCCCAGACCCCTACGGGGAGAGGCGGGACAGCCTTGCAATGGGCCGGAGAGCAAGAGTGGCTGTCTTGCGGAGCTGCTCACCGGCACTCAGGGACACGAGACGTGGAGTCGCAGAGAGGCAAGGAGTTGCAGAGATGCCATTGCCCCTTGCTCCACCCTGGTGATTCCCGGGGACCCCGCCCTACTCAATTTACATCCCCACCCAAGCTATGCTAGTGGCACAAAGAGAACCACCAGTGCTTTTGCAGCCTAGCCCAGCCCAGCAGAATGCAGATTTCAACTCCTCATACATGGTCCTTATTATCCATAAATCTTTGTTTTACTATGGTTGCAAATATCAAATGAGTTGCATACACTCATTTATGGATAATAAGGACCATAAGGCATACATAAGGGACACACTCAAGAAGCAGGGTTTCAATGGCCCCTGTGAGGTTGAGGCAGCCCTTGTGAGGCTGAGATGGCCCCTGAGAGGCTGGAACGGCCCCTGTGAGACTGGGATGACCCCTGTGAGGCTGAGACAGCCCCTGTGAGACTGAGACGGCCCCTGGGAAGCTGAGAAAAATACCACATGAACTCACTCATTTTTGAATAATAAGGACCATAAGGCATACATAAGGAACACACTCAGGAAGCAGAATCAGGTTCGGAGGAAGCTGGAACCGGACCTGGCTGGGCCAGTGACATGGAGCCACTGTACCAGCAAATGCACAGGCAGGTCCACCAGATCCAGTCTCACATGGGAAGCTGGGAGACAGCAGACAGGCAGTCTGTGCACTTGGTAGAAAACGAAATCCAAGCAAGCATACCAGATATTCAGCCACCAGGAACGCCTGGAGATTTTGTCCAGCAAGGAGCCGCCCAACAAAGAAAAGAATGCCAAACTTCGTGTTGCTGAGACAGCCCCTGTGAGGCCGAGATGGCCCTGGTGAGGCCAAAATGGCCCTGGTGAGACTGAGATGGCCCCAGTGAGGCTGAGACGGCCCCGGTGAGGTTGAGTCAGCCCCAGTGAAGTTGAGACGGCTCTGGTGAGGTCAAGACGGCCCCGGTGAGGTTGAAACAGCCCTGGTGAGGCTTAGATGGCCCCAGTGAGGCCGAGATGGCCGCAGTGAGGTCGAGACAGCCCCGGTGAGGCTGAAACGGCCCCGGTGAGGTTGAAACGGTCCATGTGAGGTTGAGACAGCCCCTGTGAGGCTGAGACGGCCCCAGTGAGGCTGGGACAGCCCTGGTGAGGCTGAGACAGCCCCAGTGAGTCTGAGACGGCCCCGGTGAGGTTGAATCAGCCCCGGTGAGGTTGAGACGACCCTGGTGAGGCCAAGACGGCCCCAGTGAGGCTTAGACAGCCCCGGTGAGGCTTAGACGGCCCTTGTGAGGTCGAGACGGCCCCAGTGAGGTTGAATCAGCCCCAGTGAGGCTGAGACAGCCCCGGTGGGGTTGAGACGGCCCCTGTGAGGTTGAGGCGGCCCTTGTGAGGCTGAGACAGCCCCCAAGAGGCTGGGACGGCCCCTGTGAGACTGGGATGGCCCCTGTGAGGCTGAGACGGCCCCTGAGAGACTGAGATGGACCCTGGGAAGCTGAGAAAAATACCACATGAACTCACTCATTTATGGATAATAAGGACCATTATAGACTGATGAACAAAAATGGATACAGAGGCAGAGCAGCATTGAGCAGACTGTCAAACTACAGTGGGAAACCTGGGGAGGGTTGGCGGGGGCGTATGAGATCAACCGAAGGACTTATATGCATGCATATGAGAATAACTAATGGACACAAGACACAGGGGGGTGGGGGAAGCCGGGGGAATGTCAAGCAGGGGGAAAAAAGGAGACAGGTGTAATACTCTTTGTAATACTTTAAGAAATAAAATAACCGGCAAATTGAATGGTGAAAAATATGTATTTAATGAGACACACCCACGGTAATCATGGAGATCGGAGACCTAGAGGCAAAGGAGATCTACCTCCCGCCGAGAAACCAAGCTAGCAATGCAGCGGCAGCTGCCATAACAAAGCCAAGTGCAATTGCTCCTATTATGGTCGGAGGAAGCGTTACCTTGGGAGCCAGCTTTTTGCTATCCGTGTTCCCGCACTTGTATGATATAGAACAGTGATGGCGAACCTTTTGAGCTCAGTGTGTCAGCATTTTGAAAAACCCTAACTTAACTCTGGTGCCGTGTCACATATAGAAATTTTTTGATCTTTGCAACCATAGTAAAACAAGATTTATATTTTTGGTATTTATTTTATATATTTAAATGCCATTTAACAAAGAAAAATCAACCAAAAAAATGAGTTCGCGTGTCACCTCTGACACGCGTCGCGTGTCATAGGTTCGCCATCACTGGTCTAAAGCGATAGCTTCTCTCTGTAGTTTTCTTTCTAAAGTTTTCCCGTCTTAAATAAAGTGTTGTGTGAACGCTTCAAAACAAGAAAACTTCCATGAACGTGTCTGAAATGTTAACCAGATAACACAAATGTCTGACCGTTTTTGGAAATTTGCAGACAAATGAGGCTGCTGCTTAAAATGTAGCTGCAGCCCTAACTGGTTTGGCTCAGTGGATAGAGAGCCGGCCTGCGGACTGAAGGGTCCCAGGTTCGATTCCGGTCAAGGGCATGTACCTTGGTTGTGGGCACATCCCCAGTTGGGGGTGTGCAGGAGGCAGCTGATGGATGTTTCTAACAATCCTTCTCCCTTCCTCTCTGTAAAAAAATCAACCAAATACATTTTTAAAAAATGTAGCTGCATTTGTGTACGCAAAGAAGAGTTATACCCAGCAACGGTGTCTGTGACCGTGGGAAGAACTCAGAACCAGGGAGACTGTGTGGTTACCTCCCGCCCACTTCCCATTCCACGTGCACAACTCATTTCCTGCATTCCACAAGCCGAGCCCCGATGTTGGGCTTCAAAAGCAATTTCAGCAGCAAAATAAGGTGCTTTTCTCCAATTTTCCAGCCATTTGTACGGGGTTAGTGTTGTTTACCCACCTCGTACAATGGTATTTACATACCCCTTTGAAGAAAATTGGTGGGTATGATTTATGGAGTACCGTAAGCGCGCAATTTTCCATGTAGTGAACCTAATCTGAAAGCTCACTTGCAAAGGTCGCTCCGGCCACACAAATACCAAGTCTCCTCTTTGGAATAAGTTAGGATATTCATTTTTCTTGGAAAATGTCAGCGGCACCCGGTCCGGGGGTTAGTTTATGCAGATAAATGCGTAAGACTTTAATCTGAGAGCAAAAATACTCGGCGCGGTCCGGGCGGCAGTCCATCGATCACTGTTAAGACCTGTAATTTGTTTTTATTTAAATCTCCAGCCAGGCGGAGTGGGCCACAGGACCATTAACACGGCACCTCACGCCTAAGCCGGGATCAGGGCCCATAAACACGCCGGGACTCCCAGGCCCGGGGGCTCGCCCAGCCAGGGGTGGCATTTTGTACCTTTCTCAGCCAGAGGCGTCCTGTCCAGCTCAGCTCGTGGGAAATCACCCGGTGAGACTCGTTTCCCAGCCCGCACTTGGGTTCTAACGTAAGGGCTCCCTTCAGCGCAAGGAAGAGAACACCCAGCCAGTTAGATCCCTTGTAAATGTCCCTTTTCCCAGAAGACCAGTCCCGTCCAGAGAAATCTCTCATGTTCCCATCAGGAATCACCAGGGCTCCAGGTGCTTACATTTGCAACCGACACGAGGAAGAGCCGGCGGCCCATGGTCATTTTGCTTCATGGTGACGCGCCGTCACACACTTCAGCACACCCGTCGGAGACACGTTAAAAGATCTTGCCTGGGAAGTACCAGTATTTTGTGCGGGCGGCCGTGCTTTCTATTCTTGCCTTCTTTCGTGCCCCAGAGAAGCCCTGTGAAAACGTGAGCTTTATCCCCAATCGCGGTGCCCGGGAGACCCTTTTCTAATAGGAAATGTAATCTTGAGGTGTGATTATGAACTGCTGGCCTGCCTGTCTACAAAGTGAGGGAGGGAGGTGGGAGTGTCCAGGCCAGGACCCTCGGACGAGACTTTGCAAAGGCGCCTTTGGAGTCTGTGGGAGGTGCGTGGCCAGCCGGGGGTGACGCCTGGAGTCTGGACCAATAGTTGACATTGATGCTGCCATCTCAATGTCACCCGAGTGACCGGGGAAAGTCATCCCCATGGAATGGCTTCCTTTTCAAAACGTGGCCAGCCTGTGTTCACCACCCACAGCCAAAGCTATACATTTGACCCCCTGCCCCCTACACACACAATGTGTTATTATAGAGCTCTACGCTGGAAACCTATATAATTTTATTAACCAGCGTCACCCCGGCGTCACCTTCCCTCTGCTCACTTGGCTCTGTTCCCCTCTATTTCCTCAAACGGGCCCCGAGGCTGTCCTTGCTGCCTCCAATCCCCTCTCCCCGGAAGGAACCATGGCTGGGACCCTCCCCCTTCAGGCCTCTATTCCCCGCCTCGTCAAACTCTTCTCTCGTCCCCGTCACTCCCTGTCCCACACCAGCGTGACACTCCCAGTCACCCTTCGGCGCTGCTTATGTCGTGCCCACAGACCTTCTCGCCATCTGCCATGGCGTAGGGTTCGCTGACTTGGTTGCTGTCTATCCGTCTCTACCCTACCCCCCAGCCCCCCAGTAACGTAAGTGCCTCAGAACCCGGCTTTGTTTTGTTTACTGCTGCATCCTCAGTGCCTAGAAAAATACTCATCACCGGGGAAATCTTCAAGTGGACAGTCAGCAGTGGGGCCCACAAATGCCTGTGACCGCCTGTGAGATGCCAACGAAGTTATAGTTGTCACCTCTCCTTCACGAGGTCTCCCCCAGAACGTACGGGCCTCGGGCCTCGCACAGTCACCTCTACACATGAATGTTTCTTAAATGAAACACGTGGAAGGCGTGAACGATGAGCACAGAAACGGCCTTCTCCCATGAGGCCAGGCTGAGTCAGGGCGCAGTCATGGCTGAATTCAGGTCTTGACCTTGAGTGCGAACAGACCTGAAGGGATGAGGACCCACAGCAGAGGGAACGGGAGGGCGTGGGTTCGAATCCCACCGGGCTAGGCTACACACAATGTGCGTGCTCTATGTAAATCAAAGGAATGGAGAGAGTCCTATTTTGTGACACATAAAAACGTCACCAGTACACATTTCAGTGTCGGTTAGGAAAGCGTTGCCAGACGCACACGTGCGCTTTCGTGGGCATATTGTCTCTGGCTACTTCTGTGCTACGAAGACAGGCATGCAGGGCCCACGAAATCTCACAGTTTTATCATCCTGCTCTTTCCGGGACAAGTTTGCTGACGCAGGTCTCACAACAGTGCCTCCAGTTAATGGCCAACCTGGGGGTGTTGCCATTGCCTAAAGTGGGAGAGTCCCACGAACATGTTTCTGGGAGTTACTGCTGGGCAGGCCCAGGCGGCGGGATCCTCCCCGAAACGTGGCTCCTGTCCTTTCTCTCTCAGATGCTTTTACACCCTCATCTCTGGACCCACACGGTGCAACCCTTTTATGTTTTTGCTCCAGAAAGCCCAAAGTGGGCCAAACCCTTTCCTCTTTATCTAACGCTGCCTTCAAGAGCCTTGAGAGAATTTAGCCTCCAACCTGATTGCTTTTGCAATCAGAATTATTTGAGTCAGTCTTCCTTGCTTCGGAAGTTTGCATTCTGTTCTCCCAGCGGCACTTTCCCAAGGGGGCAAATCTACCTCAGTTTAGGAGAAGTAGGTTGCTTGACCCTGATAACTTTTTAAATGCTTTCTAATCGAAAGCCCGCCCTTCCCTGCCCCTCTCCCCTGAGCTCATCCATGGATAAGCCACTAAACTAGAAGGACGCAAGGCTTTTGTTTGTATCAAGGGTGCGGGTGGGGGACAGCTAGCTGTGCGGGAAGGACTCGGGAACCTAGCCGATGCCCAGGACCCACCCAGAGCCCTGACTGCACAGCGTTCATCCCCTTCCCTGCTGGTGGGCCATCCCCATGGGCACCGCCGCCAGCCACAGGCCCAGGCCCGCTCCCGGCTGCCAGGCCCTTAGTTGGGAGCCAGGGCAGTGTACCAGGGCCCTGGAGCTCGCTGCCCCCCCCCCCCCCCCCCGCCACCGCCCTGTTATGAGCTGCGTGACAGCGAGGAAAAGGGCCGACCTCCTCTCCTGGCTTCTCTTGCAAAAGGCCCTTGTTGCCGGAGGGCTGACATTTCACCACATTTCTGCTTTAATTAATGTCCGGGAGACGAACTTCGCTTCCACCCGCAGCAGCAGCATGAATTAGACGGAATTGCAGCCGTTGCTTCTTTTCAGTTCTGCTGTTTTCACCAGCACTACATCCAAGAATCAGTGACACCCGGGCACCATCCTGCAAAGAAACCGCCGGCCACACGCGTCTGGTGGCGATGCCAGTCCCCTGAAAGTCCTCGCTGCACCATCCTCGCTGCAGGCCTCGGCGCCTGCACCCTGGGAGGCTGTGCTGTTCAAGTTCATGGAGCCCTGATATCTTCCCGGGTAGTGACTACGGGCTCCGGAGTGTGGCCTCGACTTAACAGTGGGGGGCGCCTTCTTGACTCACCCCAACCTCCCTCTTTTCCTCTGCTGACATTGGGGAAGGGAGGGCACCCCCCCTCCCCCAGATTAATGGGGTCTAATGCTGCCCTCCCCTGGATTCTCCTCCGAGTTCAGTAAGAAACATACTTGTAACAACAGAGAAAGCACTAGTCGAGGGTTACAAACGGGTTCTGAGCTCCCACTGGGGAGGCCGTGGCCTGCACTGGTTAATAAGAGCCAGTCAGTCAGACCCACCATTCAGCGGCTCTGTGGCTTTAGGCAAGTTACTTAACCTCTCTGAATCTCACTTGCCTCATGTAGGAAAAGGGGATAATAACTGCCATTACTTCATCGGTTGGTGATGAAGACCAAGTGAGAGAACGCATACACACAGCCTCAGATACCCATCCATCTCAGCTATTCAGTGCTCAATAATGATTCGATTTTGCGTTTGCTGCTCTGGTGACAGACAAGACATGCCAGCATTTTGCTCAGCCCAGGATCAAGAGGAGTCCCTCCCTTTGCCTCCCAGGACTTAACACTGCAGACTCTTTAGCTGCGTCAAAAAGAGAGAGAAGAGGGTAGAATATAAAAGGAGTGAATCAAACCGCTTTGAGCCAAAGCAGCAGGGCCGATTAAGAAGCTTAAGCACCAACAGGAGTGTTCATGCTCCTACAAGTGCTAGGGGTTCTCGGACTGTTGTCCTCCAAACTGTAGCATCCAGTGTCAAAGAGGCAGCGGGCTCACTGGGGGTATCGGGTCCAGTCGTGGGAGCAGTTCTGGGAGTTTCCAAGGAGTGGCCAGGGAAAGATGGCCAGGAGGGTCCGAGCTGTCTAGTAATCACATCACAGGGGAAATGAAAGATGGACGTTTTTCTGGGGCCAAGAAGTCTAAGGGGCACAGTGGCTACTGTCAGGAAAGGGGCAGTCACCTGTCCCTTAGAATAGCCCAGCCATCCACCCAGAGAGGGTTCAGAGAGAAGGTTCTGAGCCAGACTTAGGACTTTTGAACCAACAGCTTGGCAGCTTAGCCACTGAAATGGCCCTTCCCGGTGAGGAGTGGAGTCTGCCTGGGTAGGACTCTTTCTGGGAGGCCTGTGAAGGGCACCCTTAAGTTGGAGAGGTCAAACCAGCCGGCTTCTGGGATCCCTTTCAATCCAAGTTCTGAGAGAGAGAGACTTGCTTGTGTGTGCGTTGTAGGGAGAGACTTGGGCTTTGCGCCCTAGAGTTTTCTCTCTCTTCTGCAGTTGCCAAATATCCTCCATGGGTCTGAAATACGCATGGATGTGTCGTGCCTACCAAATAAGCAGGTTTACCAGGAGGGGATGGCCTTTGGAGAATTGGAAGCATTAAAAAAATGCATGTTTGCTGCCCGGCTGCCGTGGCTCAGTGGTTGAGCACCGACCTCTGAACCAAGAGGTCATAATTCGATTCCCGGTCGAGGCATATGCCCGGGTTGTGGGCTAGATCCCCGGTAAGGGGCGTGCAGGAGGCAGCCGATCAATGATTCTCTGACATCATGGATGTTTCTCTCTCTCTCTTCCCCTCTCCCTTCCTCTCTGAAATCAATAAAAAAATATTTTTAAAAAATGCCTATTTTCCTGTCCAAGAAAACTAAAAGCACCCCTTATGTCCCTCAAAGGCAAAATAGGGGAAAGGCCTCATGGGAACCCCAATCTTGGAAAGCGAGGTGTCCTAGCCATTTCACCTCATAGCCACACAGGCACCCACAGTGGCGCAGGCTGGGGTGCTTCCAAATAGGTGGTTAGTTTGCCACCGAAGCATGACCAACACGTCAGCTACAACAAGCGAACACCTGGCTGAGCATGTTAACATCATTTCCTATCATTTCTATTCGAGGTGGCTCGGGCGCAGAGTCTGGGATGCAAGCCACGAAGTAGATTTCTCAAAATCGATGAGCGTTTTCCCGGACATTGGCAGCCCCTTCTATGGCATTTCAATGTGAGTTAACATGGACTAGTGCCTTTGGAAAAATAGGTACCGAATTGCTGTGCAAATCGAGGCAGCGCCAGACGCGGGCTGAGGACAGGATAAAAGCCTACGGCAGGACACGAGATCCATGTGCTGAGGCCACTCCAGCGAGATGAGATCTTGGAGGAAAGGGTGTAAATGGTTCTGTCCAGTTTTATATTAGCTGTTGGTACTCGTCGGACACTTAGATTCTGCGTGTGACAACGTGTAAAATGGGTTGCACGCTTGCAGGACAGAGGTTGTTGAGTTCTTTGTCATAACATGAATCACGGAGAAACTCATTTTCGTTGTTAAAGTGGAGGCCCTGTACAATTTTGTAGGAATTTCATTGTAAAGCTGCCCACTCTTCTTTAAAGTTTCAGTGGATTTAAGAATTGTCACGGCGGCCCGAGCCGGTTTGGCTCAGTGGATAGAGCGTCGGCCAGCAGACTGAAGGGTCCCAGGTTCGATTCCGGTCAAGGGCACGTACCTTGGCCTGGGCCCTGGTCAGGGCAAGTGCAGGAGGCAACCAATCGATGTGTTTCTTTCACATCAATATTTCTCTCTGTCTTTCTAAAAATCAATGGAAAAATATCCTTGGGTGAGGACTAAAAAACAAACCAAAAAGAATTGTCATGGCAGATAGTCAACCAAACCCAGATGGTTGCCAGTAGGAGTGATAAATTGGTAGAAGTTTGGCAATTTCTTGATTCCTGTCCAGTTTGCCACATACAACCACAGACAAGCCACCGTGTCCCTTGTCTGTTATCAAACACAGACAGGAAGTTGGGAAGTGAGTGGAGGCAGGCGCATCTCAGAACAATGGGAACCTTCAAGGTCAGCTCTTCTTGTCAATAGCTGACATTTAAGCATTTCTTTCAGACGCTGCTGATAATGTTTTTTTTTGAGATAGTCAAGAAGAATTGCTGTGTTGGTATGCAATTAGGGTCATAATGAGATGCAAAAATGCAAATAGGGTGGTACGTGCCAGTTCTTCCGAGTGCCTTTTGACAGAGCTGCAGGCACCAAGAGACGTTGATAGATACCATGTCACTGTGCCGAGTTGGAGGGCTGATGGCTTTTAAAGAAGCATCTCTGACGTGTTATCTCGAGATGCAAATGAGCAGGCACCTTTAGTGATGATAAATGCAGAGGTCACTGGTTTTTTTCTGGGTAAATTTTGACAACTTCATTGAACCGGTTGTATCAGTAGGATTTGTCAGTAGATGCAGTCAACATCTTCATCCTTTTTTTATGAAATGTGCCCTATAAAACGCATTGTATATTCATCAGGGTATCCACGGGAAGGCGACCTTGCATGAAGTTCATTTAAAATGTAAATGAGTGGGTAACCCATTCAGCGGCTCCATCAGGTACTTAAACACGACACGCTATCCTTTCAATCTATTCTTTCCATCTTTGCGTTTTGTGCTTTTGTAAAGAAGAAAAATCAAAGAAGTTGTGTAGATGATGACTTTGAGAATGATCACATAGCATGAGCTCTTCTAGTTGTTAAGCTAAGACAGTTTTCGAGAATCACAAAGTAATTATAGCGATGGAAGTGGCATAATGAAGACGATAGAAAGCCAACCCTCATTTCCAGAGCTTCCTTCCCCGAGGCCAAGTACTCATACTTGGGTCTCACAATGGCCACAGGAAGGGACAACTTGAACAATGAATGATCTTGACCAACACATCACATAGAATGAGGTGAGAGCTAAGGTATGTGTTCCATAAATGTTTACAATTGTCTACTGGGTACCCTACTCTTGACTAGATATGGATGAAAGCAACACCCCATTCCCCTCAAGGCTCTTACGGGGAGTCAGAGATGAAAACAATTACATGACAAAATGATCATGCCAGAGGCATGAAGTTCTGGTCCTGTTCCCTGCCCTTGCACCATCCATTCAAGATGGCCGAGTTGTTGAGAAACAACCTGAGTACTTGGAATGAGTCCTAAGTGTCTTGACTGCTGGCCCTGAGCTCTGGGGTTGAAACCCCATCGGGCGTTACGCACCCTTCAGAGAGGTCAGCTAGAGGCCCATGCACATCTGGCTGTCTGCTCTGAGAATACACCAGCATGCTGGAGAATATTCAGTCTGCAAAACGTGGAATGGAGAGTAAAGGTGCATCTCACTTTCATCAAATTTCATAAAACTATTTATTCTAACACTTTATGCTCAGGACCGAGGTGGTGGTAAGGGCAAAACCTGGCACCAGCGATAGGAGGGAGGGTTATGATGATGAGCGGGAAAGAGTAATCTTATGAAAAAACAAAGGAGTGTTTTCATTTGAAAACAATCCAAGTTGCACTGTTAATTTGAATTAGTTCTCACATTCTGGACACACATAGACTAGTATCTGACTGGTTGTCAAGGATGCTACAGCAGTAAATTGTATGCCTAGGTCGCTACTTGGGTGGAAAATTTCCATTTCAGGGACCAAAACGATACCTCAGACATTGCATTTCAGGGTGATAATTGCACTTCTCAGGTGCTTAAGGGAAAGATGATCTACAAATAATAATTAAAAAGTTGTGCCCCAAGGGAATGGGATGTCAGATATGGGACTCACACACGTGAAATGCTAGACTTCTGGCCTGACCTCATTCCATCGGATTCAGTATTATGAATTCTAAGCACATGCATGCTTCCATATTTGAGGTGACAATCTGAGAGTGCAGGAGGTGGAGACAAGGTAATGTTGAGACTAGTGTATTAAACCACCCCATTGGCGCCATAGCTTCTTCTCGACACTTTAAAAGCGTCAGGCTATTAACACGCATAATTAATCAGCTCCCACGTTCTCCTATGCACTTTGGAGGCACACGGTTGGGGGAGGGGAAAACAGACTCAGTTCCCCTGCCCCACGTCAATGTCACAGACATGTTCCACTCTCTGGACACATTATTTTAGAAGTCTGAAGATCTGTTTCTCTCGCTTCAAAAATCAGAAAAATCGGAACACAACATTTGGATCGCTGGAGTCGCTCAGTTGGACAGTGAGGGTTGGTGTGGGAATCAAAAGATCTAGCGAGACTGATCACGTGGCCCTGCGTAGCACGATGAGCTGGAGCCGAGTCTGTCTCATGTCCTCCGAGCGAGTCACGAGGGCGTCGGCTTCTCCCAGACTCCACGCGTGGACGCCCCTCCCCGCATTCCTGCTGCTCACCTGGCTCCCGCACGAGGTGAATGTGTGTTGGGTTGCTTCTGAAGGAAACCCTGGCCCGGCCTGAGTCTCAGAGATCGAAATTAAACCAAAGTTTGCAACATGATGGGAGAGCGTGCCCTGTGTTCCGTGCCCTCCATGATGGACCACAGGAGAGATTAGAAAGATGTGACCCTTCTCTCCACGAAGCCGGGCCAGCAGGAGGCTGCGACGCACAGATCATGGAGGTTGCACCCGACGCAGGTACAAAGGCGGCGGAGCTCCCTGGGCTGCCAAGAGGAGGCGGCATCTAAGCTGGGCTAAGGCCCAATGGACGTTTTCTATGGAGGAGGGACAGCCCGAGGGTGGAAACATCACACGTAGAAGCAGAGGGGCGCAGGCCCGCAGTGTGTTGGGGGGCTGAGGAGCAGCTCCTGAAGGAGGGAGGATGGGAAGCTGACGGGAGGCGACTCGTGTGCCGGGGCAGACCACGGCGTTTGACCGACAATGATGGCCATTCGCAGTGCCAGTGCCTAGGTACCCTCTGCCACCGCCGTCTGCTGCCACTTGAACAACAGGGACGAACAGATGAGGTGGCCTTCCTACGTGGGTGCCCAGACCACCAGCGGGTTCCACGGAGGGCCTGGGACTCCCCTTACCGCGACCGGGGCCCTTTGACACGCAGCTAGAGGGGATCGTCTCAAATGAAAAGTCCCACGAGTGGCGACGAACGGAGGTCAGGAGGACTCTGTTCAGAAGGATAGTTGCTGGCAGAACAACATGGCTGGGACGGAGTGAAGGCGGAGTGACGGCCAGCCCCCGGGAGAAGCAAGCTGCTGTGGGGACGGACTTGACCGGGGCGGGGCAAAGATGAGCGCAGAGTCCATATTGTCTGACTCCGTGCCAGTCCAGGGCATGGGCAGCCACGCTCTGGGGGGAGGCAGATGGCACACGGCACCGGGAGGTGGCCCCGAGCGGGACTGGAATGTCCAAAACGAAGTGCCCTATGCGCACCTTTCTGTGCTCGCATAGCACCTTGTCACTGCGGATCCAAGACCTCCCTGGTGTGTTTCCAGGTGCTCAGGTAGGTCACTGGATCGTCGGATCACGGGCTAATAGTCACACGTGAAAAGAAGACCCTAGCCTGGTTTCCAGCCCAGAGACTCTGTGCCCGCTGCTAACTTTTAAAAAAATGGTTTGATCCTAAGAAAAGGAGTAGTGGAGGATGGGGGGAGAGGACATCCATGTGCCATTGCAACACTGATCAGCTACCTGCTGCACGGCTCCCACTGGGGATCGAGCCCGCGGGCCCCGACGGGGAATCGAACCGGCAACCCTTCGGTGCATGGGACGACACTCAACCAACCAAGGGACACGTCCCTAACTCTGATCGCACTCTACTGCTGTTTGCTCATTTGTCATCTCTGCTAGACTGCCGGGTCCCTGAGGGTGAGGATTTCACTCTTCAGCTCTTTTCCCCAAAACCGTGTTTCTCAGGTTGGGCTGGAGTGGGTCTGGTGGGGTGTCATCTTGGGCCCAAGTGAATGGCACCGTGGGAGCGCCATCTGGGGCAAAGACTTCGGGAGCCAAGCATTCTATATGGACATGTTTGGAACGTGTATTAAGGGGCACGGTGTGATACGGTGTGCGGGGGTGGGAAAAACATCTCTGAGATGGTTTAGCTTGGCTCGGGCTGCTTTGTGCTAATCCTTTCGGCCTGGCTGGGGTGGGAGCTCACTCATAGGCCTAGATTAGAAGCAGGGCCTGCTAATGGGAAGGAGGGAGGGAGGGGGAAAGACGCTGGCCACACCCAGGGTCTTTCATGTTCATCACAACATCACATATGGAACCAAATGCCACCACAAGTGAGGAGAGACAGCCGAAAGCCCACATTCAGTCATCACAGCACCGACAGTATCAAAAATTCCTTTTCCTGCTACGTGTCCTCTTAGAAGTATGTTTGTAATGGCTGGAAATTCATTCGTGAGATTATGTCCTTTATTGTGTGGCAGGATTTTATTCTGTGCCATTGATCTGTGTCTGTCGGTCTTTACAACAATGCCGCGCTGTCTCACTCACTGCGGCTTTGTGGTAAGCTTGGAAATCAGGTAATTTGATTGTTCATCTTTTACAAAATTATTCTGGCATTGCAGGCATTATAGTTATTTTAACTTCCAATACTTGCAGTCAGTACACTTTTAGAGAATAGGAAGGACAATGGGTTAGTAGACTCTAACTGCCGGGGTCCAACCCCAGCGGGTCCAGGGGTTCCCAAAGGCATAGACAGAGTCAGCGAAGAATGAATGACACGGAGACAACGTTCAGTTGATCAGCAGCCTAGCCAGGATCTCTAGCCCGGATCTCCAGCCAAGTTCTGGTCTCGATCTCCAGAGAGGTTCTGCTTTGGATCTCCAGCCAGGTTCTGTGGCCATGTTCCCTCCCTAGGTTCTTCAGCCAGGTTCTGTCCAGGTTCTCCAGCCAGGTTCAGTCACCAGGTTCTAGTCAGGCTCTCTTGCCAATCTCTGCAGTCAGGTTCAGTTCAGGATCCCTTGCCATGTTCTCTCCAGCAAAGCTCCTCTGTCTGTAGGTTCTGTCTTCTTGGTTCTGTTCTAAGCTCTGTCCCTTTCTGTCTTGTTACATCTGTATTTATACCAGTTGATTCAATCCCATCAATCTCTATTCTAAAGGTTAGGGTGTTTCTTATCTCCATTCCAGGGAGTAAAGATTATGTAGCTTAAGCATGATTGTTCATAGTTAAAGTGATTAATTACCCGCCTGGCACTTAGTTAAGGGGTTTTATTCCCTCCCTAACTTCAGGGGAAAATCCCTACCTGGGGAAACAACCTTTCTCAGAGGTGACCTTGGTTAAAACACATAGTGCCAAGAAGGTGAGCAAACATATTAAGAAAAGTATGCCATATATGCCAGGTCCCTTGAAACAGCAAGCATGGACGGGCTCCCGGCATCTAACTATGAAAAGAATGGCCCTGGAAAAGCCTTTAAATCCACGGGTTTCTTGACAAATGTTTCAATAATACATGTATATTTTCAATAATATGTATTTATTGCGTGCATGAATGCATATATATATATTGCATGTGTAAATGCAAAAATTGCATGCACGACTGTCTCTTGTATTTGCAAATGTATGTGCATATTGCATGTATGTACATATAAGCATGTAAAAGCATGTATGCATGTACACATGGCAAACATGTACACACTGCATGTGTGCACATATTGTATGCATGTACATATTGTGTGCATGTACACATTGTATGCCATATATTATAAGCATATGCACATTGTATGCATGTACATGTGATAAGCATGCATTTTGTTTGTATGTACATATGGTAAGCATGCATACATTGTAGGCATGCACATATTGTATGCATGTATACATTGCATGTGCATACATACTGGTATTGTAAGCATGCACATATTGTATGCATGTACATACTGGTATTGTAAGCATGTACACATGGTAAGCATGCACATATTGCACACATGCATGTATGTTGCATGTATGCATGTGCATACTTTGTAATAAACGCACTCTCGACCCGCCTGTGCTTGGAGGCCACCGCACTGGGACGCTGTGCAGCCTGCCGGGCGCCGCCCCGTCGCCGCTGGCAGGTAACTGTGATCTATAGCTTGCAAGCAGCCCTGCTGTTTGTTACCGGCAATTAATCTCCCCGGCGCCTTTCTTCCATTCAGCCCCAGCCTTTATGTTCTAAATCCCGCTATTCTCACGCGCCCCACTTGTGCTGTGCAGAAAAGGCCCAGGCTGGCAGATTATCGCGGGGCAGTTAAGCATGTAATTGCTCAAATGAGTTAAAATCCCTTCAAATATCTGTCTTTGTACCTCATCACACCACTTCAGGGACTCAAATATTTGACAATTGATGAAGATAAACTAAAGGGGTCTTCATTAGCTACCAACCACCGTGACATGCTTCTTTTCAGAGGAGCCTGGTGAATTTTGGAACTTATTATCTACTTAGAAACTGCGGGAAAGCAGACAAATACTTCAGTGAACTTTCCAATAGACAAGGCTGGAAGCTTCACAGGGAAGCGGGGGTTGGAGCAAAACCCGCGATTCGTTCATCTCCGGCTGCACTCGTTAGAAAATGTGGGGTAAGGCGGGCAAGAGCACTGATCCTATAAAGGGCGGGAAATATGCCCACACCCCCATGGCACCGCCATCCTGGCCCCGGTGCTACAGTTGGAGGTAATTAGAGAAATGGAGCGCGGGTGGCAGAAAGAGGCTGATCTTGGTGGGGGGTGGCCCGGCTGCAGGAGGGAGGGCCCCCGCCCCAGGGTAGACCCAGGTGCTGTGCTGAGCGAGGGTCTTGGGAAATGCATGGGCATTTGCTCTGGCACAAGCCCCAGCAAATCCTCTGACTTTCAGGGACCTCCCTGCTTTGTATGAAGCTGTTCAGGCCGGATGGCAAGGAAAACAGGTGCTAACATGAGCAGCGGGCGGTCGGGTGGAGTGGAGAGCGATTTCCATGTGATGGCCTTGCAACCCACCATTGTGACCTATGGGGCAAATTCTAGCTTCCATTTTTGTTTGTTTGTTAATCCTTACCCAAGGATCTTGGATTTTAGGGAGAGTGGAAGAGAGAGGGAACGACAGAGAGAAACATCGATGTGAAAGAATGTACCCTTGACCGGAATCGAACCTGGGACCCTTTGATCCGCAGGCCAATGCTCTATCCACTGAGCCAAACCGGCTAGGGCCATTCCTTACGTATTGAGCGGACCGACTAATTCAGGTTGCGTATGATTGCTTTGTGAACCTGCAAACTCTATTCCATAAACATAAAAAAAGCACCAGGAAGTTTACGAAGAATTATATATTCTTCTTGGAGATTAGCGCGGCTAGGCTGTCCCAACGGCTGTAACAGGAGGAGGGCTTTGGTTTTCAGGCTGTGTGTGGGGACAGACCCACCCAGCAGGCCCGTGGCCACCCCAGCCCCCCTAGACACCTCTCTCCTGGCTGCTTCAATGAGGTGGCTGGTTACAGAGCCATGGGGATTGGACATCTTTGATCGGGTCTTGAATTTTATGGGAATTCTAGTGTTTTACATTTGAATATGATATTGGCACTTGTTTAGACAGAATAGCTCTAAGTAAACATTTAAGCAAGACGTTCAAAGAAGAAAATGACAACATTAAACCGCTATTAGCTTTTTATAGACAATTTGTCTCTTAATTGCGGACAGATCACGAGAATTCTTGTGTTTTCTGTTCTAAGGCTTGTGGTCAATCACGAGAATTCTTTAAAAATATATTAGCTTGTAATAATTAACTTCAAAATGCAATGGGTATTTAATTTTACAGCGTGCCTTTAACATTTATGTAAAACGTCTTTTGTACTCGTTCAATAGAAACTTATCTGGCCACTGGGTAAAGCTAGCAATAAAACTACTGGTCTGCAATGTATTAACGTACCTACCATCTGTCTATTGCTGTACACACACACACACACACACACACACACATACATAGTAGGGCTACACAAAAGCCAGCCAGGGTTTTGATATTCACACCACTTCACAGGCTCAAATATTTGGCAAAAGATGAAGATAAACTAAAGGGATCTATTCAGTTTTGCTTTAACCTTGGCCTTCGGAAGGCCTTCGGAATGGCTACTTTCTGGCCTTAGTGTATGATCAATGATCAAATGATCATATTAATCACTATCATGTCTAACAAATGTAAGTAATATGGTGAATACATAAAAGTAATAAAAACAAGACCTATCCTTTGAACATTCTGTGATATTTTAAGATTGACTTTTTTGAAAGATAGGTGTTCTGCATGTAGTCTAAGCAAAACCCTGATTTTAATTCTACATTTTATATTTAATATGTTGATGTGCTATTGGTCATGTATAAAAATAGTAATTATTGTGGAAGGTATTACTTTTATGTTCAAGTTCAATTAAGAGTTTCCCAACTAGTAATAAAATAAATTGGAAGTAGTTATATAAAAAGTGTCGATTAGATAAATTAAAATAGTTTGGGATTAATTATAACTTTCAAAATAAAATACAATAGAAATAAGAAAATGGGGACAAGATTATATGAATTCAAAACTTTCTAAAATTCTTTTGAGCTCCCATTCATAACATTAAACACAGTAAACTTTAGGAACTATACTTATTGTTTCTGTTTATGTTCTAAACATGAATGTAATATAGAATTTAAAATATAAAATTAAAAAACAATTCAACTAAAAGCCTTATAAATTATAAAATTTAAAAGGAAAGAGAAAAATACGTGTGAATATTTGATCTTAGGCCGGGAATGAGTCTTAAAGCACAAGAACAAAAGAAAAAAACATGATCTGATTACATTTAAAAGTATCAATTTCGCAAATCTCAATCTGTGACAAAGGAGATAAGAATATACAATGGGGCAAAGACAGTCTATTCAATAAATGGTGCTGGGAAAATTAGATGCATGCAAAAAAAGTGAAACTAGGCCATTTTCTTACACCATAAACAAGAATAAACTCGAAATGGATTGAAGACTTAAATGTTAAGACTCAAAACCATAAGAATCCTAGAAGAAAACAGTTAGTAAAATCTCTGACATTAGCAACATTTGTTCTGATATATCTCCTCCTCAGGCAAGGGAGACAAAAATAAATACATAAATGGGACTACATCAAATTAAAAAGGTTTTGCACAGCAAAGGAAACCATCAACAAAAATAAAAACCTACTGAATGATTATTTGCAATAAATATAAATCAAGAAACCACGGGTCCCAGAAGAAAATGGCATAATATTTTTCACTTACTAAAAGAGAATAATTGTCAACCTAAAATCCTATAATCCAGCAAAAATATTCTTTGCGAATGAAGAGAAAATCAAGACATTCTCAGATGAAGAGAACTCAACTGACCTCGTCCCTAGCATACCTGCCCTAAGAGAATAGCTCAAGTGGATTCTATCCGTAGGAAGGAAGCAATACAAGCAAGACTTTAGCACCATCAGGTAGGAAAGAACACGGGAAGCAAAAATATGGGTTCATACACTGAGACATCACCACACGTCTATCAGAACAACTAAAAGCAAAACATCAACTGAAATACTGCCAATACCACGTGCTGGCAAAGAAGCTATAGCTACAGTACAAGGTTATAGGAGCCTGCCTTCTCCACCATCATGGCTTTTTACAGAAAGTTGAACCCAAGATCAGCAATCCCCTGGGATTTACTGGAGAGCAGGCGAAAGCACGGGTCCCTACAAATACCCGTATTTGAATGGTTGTGGCAAATTTTATGCAGTCACCAAATCTAGATGCAGCCCAGACGTCCATTCATCAGTGAGCAGATAAATGACGGCGCACATATATGCATAATGGACTGCTACTCAGCAATCAAAAAGGAGGACATGACCGATACATGTGACGACGTGGATCAGTGTCAAAAGCACCATGGGAGGTGCACATCGGGGCAAAAAACATCATGGCAGCCACGAAAGGACACCATCTTCCCCTCCGTCAGGAGAGGCTGTGGTGGGAATCCTATCTGACAAGCCCCTTGCGGGTGCCTAGTGTTCACCCTCACATCCAGGCTTGAGAAAAACACTTAAAATCCACTTTGAAGTAAATGAATCAGGTGAACGCAGGTGTATCACCCTGCATCGAGAACTGCAAGAAAATATTCTGTAAAAAGGAACCTGTGACTTCTCCCTCTCCACAGCGCAACTTGAACTTGTGGCCTCTTACTGAAGTGAATCACACTTGATCTCTTGAGTAAAAATGTTTTTACCGTAAAACAATACTCCGTCGAGATCTAACAAACTCTATTTTAATTGTAATTGATTTATACCAAAAGATAAAACTGAGCTAATGAGGGCATGCTATTAGAATTATTGGCCAGGGAATAATACATTTGATACAACTAGCAATGGGACGGAAGATTATTTTTTAGAGTCGGAAGCAAAATGAATTTTAAATCCTAAGATATTCACTTAAAAACCACCTCAGTCTATAGTATATAGTAAGAGTGTGGCTCTTCCACAAAATACCGACTTCTGCGCATGGGCCACGAAGTTTCACGAAGTTTCAATCGCACTGTACGTGGGCGTCCGCACGTGGTATTTTGTGGAAGAGCCACACTCAAGGGGCCGAAGAGCCACATGTGGCTCGAGAGCCACAGTTTGCCGACCACGGACTCTATATGGATTAAAATTTTCTTTTACAAAATATCTTTTTCTATCCAGAATATATAAAATAATTTTCTATAGAAAATAATACAGTGCCATGTGTTACGGGTAAAAACGCCTAGTTCATTTCTACCTCTGATGAGTAGGGATGCTGTCCCCTAGGCAAGGAGCCCTTGGACCACAAGCAATGTTACCTAGAAACACTGTACTTCCTCCCTTCATCAGATATCCCAGTAACACAGAGAGAGAAAGTTAAGCCAATGATAAGCCGGCAAAGGAAGAGGGTTTTGGTCACCCCTTGGTCACCGAAGACAACTAGTATCTATTGAATACCCATTATTGTGGTGGTGGCGTTTTTTTTTTTAATAGACTGCCTCATTCTATCTTTACAATCATTCTAAAAATATGTTTCATATATATTTTAGAGACGAGCAAACTGTGGTCCAGAGAGGTTCAAAAACACCCAAGATAACAGTGTAGACCAGCTTTAAATTCTCATCTGTCTAGGTTCAAAGCTTGTATTCTTTTTTAAAAAAATATATTTTATTGATTTTTTTACAGAGAGGAAGGGAGAGGGATAGAGAGTTAGAAACATCGATCAGCTGCCTCTTGCACTCTCCCTACTGGGGATGTGCCCGCAACCAAGGTACATGCCCTTGCTCGGAATCGAACCTGGGACCCTCGAGTCCGCAGGCCGGCGCTCTATCCACTGAGCCAAACCGGTTAGGGAAAAGCTTGTATTCTTGTTTCTATCCTATGCTGATGTGTCAAACAGACGGCATGATATATAGGCATATATTTATCAGCATTAGCGATCCTTGAGTAGCTAATGCCAACAGCTGCATTATTTTGAGTAAGGGCTTCCCCCCTCTCCCCCCCAAGATAAAGATGGGTTTATCATGGGGTGGTTACCTCGGAAGCCCAGAGTAATTTAAATAGGATGAGATGTCTATTTTTTTTTTAATATATTTTTTACAGAGAGGAAGGGAGAGAGATAGACAGTTAGAAACATCGATGAGCGAGAAACATCGATCAGCTGCCTCCTGCACATCTCCCACTGGGGATGTGCCCGCAACCCAGGTACATGCCCTTGACTGGAATCGAACCTGGGACCTTTCAGTCCGCAGGCCAACGCTCTATCCACTGAGCCACACCGGTTTCGGCGAGATGTCTATTCTTAAACTTGCTTCCTAGCAAGTCAACAGAATGGAAACTTGCAGTTTCTGTCTGCCGGGTCCATTTCCCTCAGCCTCAGTTTCTTTGCAGAATCAAGGGGTGCGACTTGATCATTTCCAAGCCGTTCCCATCTTTAATATCCTGTAGGAACAAAGTCTGATCTGCTTCTCCTACACCTGGCGCCCCAGGCGGCCAATTAGGAAGCAAAGATGAAAGCAGCTAAGATGACTGCCTTCTCGTCATTCTTCATAGTGAAGTGTTCTGGCCGGCAACCTGTGGTTTCTGGGACGAGGCTCCGGTTTGAACCAGACACTGAACAGAGATGCTTTTCAAAGTGTGTGGTTTCGCGTGTCCGTGAGGAGAGAAGGCACACGTTTCACCGCCAGCATTTCCGGGGCTGTTTTCCGACTGCTTTGACGTGTAGTAAGTGTGGGTGAGAAAGAAGGTTTTGCTGGGTGCTGGGCACACAACGCAATATACAGAGGCCGTATCGTACCACTGTACATTGGAAACCTATATAATCCTATTAACCCATGTCACCCCGGTACATTTTAAAAAATGCTAAAAACTTATCCGCAGAGGGGGTCACACAGGCGTGGCAGAATAGAAGTGACTTCAAGTTTTTCCAAAGTGAATCCCTAACGGAATTTCTTGTCATCTAAGGCCGCATCTTCATGACTATCAGGAAGTCGTCTGGCTATTTTCAGTGGGTTGTGAAATATAAATATACACTAAAAAACCACGTAACAGGCTCTCTTCGATGCACTAGAATGGTCCGCACTAGTTTGATTGAACATTAAACTCAAAAGATTATTATTTCACTCTCTTAAACCTCACTGAGATTCACCATTAGGGGATATGCAATAAAGAACACTCTATATGCTCTTTCCAAAATGGTCTCCCGGTTGTAAATTTCTCTTTAAAATTCATTCTTAATCAATTGAAGATTTTATGCTCTTATAAATCCATCAACTAAAAGTTTCTAAAGAAAATCACATTTGTTCCAATCCCCTCAATAGAACAGTGTCGGCAACAGATTTTATTTGGGGGCTAATTACTAAATTTTAGTTTTAATAAATATGAACAGCTTTGTGGCACCAAGTCTAGCAAGCTTTTTCCGTTATGATGCCTTCAATTGTTTTATGCATGGAAAACACTCCCCCAACGTGAGGTTGTCTCGTTATATTTTCTTCATATTCTATTTTTTTTTAAATAACACACCTCAAATATTCCATCCAATTTAAAAGTCTCCTGTTTTTGTTATTATTGCTTTTCCTGCCTCAGGTTTATTTGTGCAAACAGCACAGGAGGAGACCGGCCCCATGCAGATAGCAGCCCGGGTCGCCCTCGCCCTCATATCCTCTCTGCTGTGGGGGCCTCCACGGGGACCGGAGCCGGAGCTGCAGCCGCGGACCGGGGCGTGGTTTGCGCCTCGGCCTTGGCCGTGGACTTCGGCCTGTGGAGCCTGAGACCCTGGGAGATGCGGGCACCAGCACGTTTCCCAAGCCTGGGGTGAGCGATGTAGACAGGTTGCCTGAGCTTGCGGCTGCCACCCTTTGGGGACTTGGGCTTGACACCCTGGGCTTGACAAGGGCTCGAGAGCCACAGGATGGGCGCTCATGGCCTTGGCCTTGCTGAGCTGTATCCCCTCAGGCCTGTCCTGTCGTGCTTCTTGGCTAAGAGCAGAGCCTCGGGAACTTGGGTCAACCCCTCAGAAGATTCGCATCTGCGACGGGGGTTTCTTGGTGCCATTTCGGTGCCATTTTCGGGACAGGTTGTTGGGGGGGGGGAGGTGGGTTCTTGGACGTGGCCATGTCTGCATGGCACCTCGAGGCCCCCGGAGCGCCAGGGCCTGCCGCCTGTATTCTGCCTCTCAATCTGCCACAAAAGGAATGCAAACTTTATTAGCAGCAGCTTCTGCTATTTCAGGCATTTCCACAGACAGCTGCGGTTGACCGAGGTCCTAATCAATCTTCCTCAATAAT
Organism: Myotis daubentonii; assembly: GCF_963259705.1. Taxonomy (NCBI): domain Eukaryota; kingdom Metazoa; phylum Chordata; class Mammalia; order Chiroptera; family Vespertilionidae; genus Myotis; species Myotis daubentonii. The sequence continues at coordinate 12,117,937 of NC_081860.1, read as the reverse complement.
TGGCATACTCCTGTCAATGAGAATGGGGGCTAAGCCTATCGGATATGCAAATACCAAGTCAATATCCGACCTCCTAGCGGGCTCTGTTTGCCTATATGTTAATCCAATACAAATTTACTTAAGTTTCTGCTCTCTGGCTATACTCAAAACGGAGCTTGTGGTGAGATGCAAAAGTGACAATGACAAGCAAGTGCTTACTTTGAGATATTCACTGGCTAGCAAGGAAGCCGGGCGTGAAATAATTGCGATAAAAAACTAACAAAATTCTGTTACCCAGAGTTTTATGAGAACACAAATGTTGGGATTAAAAAACAAAAAACAAAAAACAAAAGCAAATGTTAATCCTATTATCTTTAATATTCATCCCGATATGCCCTAAGCACCATATATTTATTCCGCTGTTGGAAGAAGAGTCAACATTGGGAAGCCTTCATTTCTTCTCTTCCAGGCATTGTAAGTGCCAGCCACAGCAGAGATAAGAATCCGGGGGGGGGGGGGGGGGGCACTGGGATTGCTAAATGTCTCCCTATACTTTTCTTTCCAAACTGGACTCTCAGTGAAATGTCTGACCTGGTTGCCTAGGGCAGTGGTCGGCAAACTCATCAGTCAACAGAGCCAAATATCAACAGTACAACAATTGAAATTTCTTTTGAGAGCCACATTTTTTAAACTTAAACTATACAGGTAGGTACATTGTTATTGACTTCATTAGGGTCCTCCTAAACTGGCCTTTGCTAAAAACGTCCTCAATCCGATGGAGGTACGTTCGCTGAGGTCGACCCCTTCCAACTCTCCCATCCACACTCGTCTTGTATACTTGTTTCGTCTATCTCCTTTCCGAAAACTGACTTCTTTGCATGGGCCACAAAGTTTCAATCGCACTGTATGTGCTCGCCCGCACGTGGTATTCTGTGGAAGAGCCACACTCAAGGGGCCAAAGAGCCGCCTGTGGCTCGCGAGCCGCGGTTTGCCGACCACTGCTAGGCCAACTGCCAGCAGTGATTGCCAATTCTGTCACGTGGTCCATGAGAGTGTTATATCGGGGCCAGGGGTCTAAGTCTCAGAGGTGTAGGAGGCACAAGGCCCAATTTTTTTTTTTTATGATGAGGCATTTTGAAGAGTTGGAGGGACACAAAGCTAGCAGCACACCCCCACGCTCAGACCCCCTGAGCTTGACAATTTCTGGCTGGTCACCACGCGCCAGGCCTGTGCTGGGAGCCGGAGAGCGGTCCCCAGCACACACAGAGGCTGCACTTGAGGACTTTTCTTGCAACATAAGGGGCAAAGGTTTGAGCATCTTTGGGGAACAAAAGTCCTCTCCTCTCGGTGTCCACTGAGGACACAAAAATACTTGGTAGACCATTTGGGATGAGGAAATTGACTCCTATGAGCTTCCATCACCCTGAACTACCTTCAAGAACCAAAGGATGGAGGGAGATTCTTTTCTCATATAAACTGGACCATCTCCATGTTTCTGAGAGAATGGGAAAAAATGGTGCACACGGTTCTGGAGAATTAAAAACTATGTAACAAATCCAAAATTCGATCATTCTCTTAGAATTTTAGACATATTTCTTGTATTGTTTAACTTTTCCAGAAACGGGGTAAAATATTCACTTTGCCTGCCCTTAGTAAGCAATACATTTTTACTGTGTGATTCACGAGGTAGACGCCCCATTTTAATCACTTAAACTAGAATTCGTTTCAACACATTTACTGTTGTATGTTGAAACATATTTGCGTTTTAGGGCTTGGGAGGGAATAGAAATGTACTTACAACAGATTTACACTTCACAGAATGGATGGTCTCGAACAGTTTTAAGGACCACAAGGATAATGCACAAACAATGGGTTTTAATTTAGCCTCATTTTGCATGCCAGCAACCTACTGTCATAGTCCACGGTGCCTTTTAATCCAATGTAACCTTCCCCCGGCTGTGGCCATTGGTCAAATGCCTATTTGGATGGGTCCCTTTCCCAGGGCCCATCGTTCAAGTGCATCTCCAAGTTAAAATGTCACAAATGACCATTCTAGTCCGGAAATGTACTCAGGAAATCACGCCCATCCCCCAGCTTCCCTCCCCTGGGAAACGGCGAAGAAATGGAAAAGCGCTCACACGTTTCCAGAATCTGTGTCCACGGGATCAGGGGCAGAGCCTGGCCACCGGCTGGCATCCAGCTTTGAGAAGTCATCCAAAGCAGATGCACGGGACACCCTTCACCCTGGCAAGCATTTCCGGCCCGTTTCCCCGCCATCGCCCTCGTCCCCGCCATCGCCCTCGTCCCCGCCCCTCCCAAGGGTCCCAGGTACACGGAGGGCTACACTCAGCGCGTTGCCATCTGTTCAGACCCCTAAGCCTTCTCTTGGACTATGGGCCCGTGCGGGCGTTGGCTGGGCTCAGGTCAGCCAGTGTCTTCACTGCTCAGGAGTCCAACAGTGACCACAATGACCAGTGCGGCCTCCACACCTGGCCCCCGAGCCAGGCTTTGCTGACTGGGACCTTCCCAAGCATGAGCTTCAAGGAGCAACTAATTCATAACCGTGTTGGGGTCCAGATAACACACCTACAAAGCCATCTCTATCGCATCACGTCCCCTCCCCAAGTTGTCACAGCCTGTGTGGCGCTGTCTGACTGTAACAGGTCACAGACTGTCTTCGCGATCCCTGAGCTGGGCTGAGCTGCGATTCGTACTGAATCTCCCAGGCCCTTCCCATCCATTCCTAACCCCCCAGAGCAGTGATTAAGGAAAGACGCCCAAGTAGGGTGGGTTGAGCAGTTACAATTTCTTTTTTTTCCTCCATAAACATGTTTAGGTTCAAGCAATGGAACCTCACTGCCTTGCTTGTTCCCTTTTCTTTTTTGGGGGGAAATGAAATCTGCCCCCCCGAGTTTCCACGTCTTGGACTCAAAATGGGGTCATCGCTTAGCTGTGGGCGCCATTGCTTTCCTGTTCCTACCGCGCAAATGGCCAGGGGCCGTCTCACCAGCTCTGCTCCTGGGTCATGACGTCAACAGAAATATTCTAATGGCGACGGCAGCCAGGGCCCCTCAGTTCCCTCGTGGCTGCACGGGGCTGGGCGCCTGAGCGTCCCTCAGGGACATTCTGAAGCCATCCCCGAAGGCTGGCCACTCCCCGGGGGACCATTGGGTGACAGCCCATACCCCTGAAGTTTTCTATGAATCCTTCCCAAATCCCGGGAGGCCCAGCCACGCTTTCTTCTGTTCTGGCTTCCCCCCTCCCACCCCCCTCCCTTCGACAAAGAATCCATCTGAACTCAATGGACACCTTGGCATATTCACATCCTGGAGAAACGTGCCAACCCAGGTGGGGGTTCTTGGTGACTCAAACCTTGCAGAACAACCCTACCCCAAGCAACTTCATGGCATAGCGTGCCAGCCGCCCGCGGAGTGGGCAACCCCTCCTCTTGTAAGGCCCCCAAGCCCCACGCCGTGACGTCTAACCTCCCTTGGCTCCTACTGTCATAGTCCATGGTGCCTTTTCATCCAGTGTAACCTTCCCCCGGCTGTGGCCATCGGTCAAAGGCCTATTTGGATGGGTCCCTTTCCCGGAGCCCATCGTTCAAGTGCATCTTCAAGTGTCACAAGTGACCATTCTAACTTGCCTGATAATGTTCTCTGGAAATCTCACCCATCCCCCAGCTTCCCTCCCCTTGGAAACGGCAAAGAAACGGAAAAGCGCTCACATGTTTCGAGAGTCTGATTCCACTGATTCCAAGGGCACGTGGAATTCCCCCACCCTCCACACACACACACACACACACACACACACACACACACACACACACACACACACACTGGCATCCTGTTTTTAACTACAGGTCTCCCACTCTCTCGGATGCCGGACACGCGTCTAGACTCCAGGGAAGCCAGCCCGCCGCCTCCGGCTGGGGCCGATCTACTTCTTTTCCATAGTCCCGTCTCCGTTTTGAATTTTCTGCATCTTGTTCCCTTAAGGCAGGTGGCTTTTAGGTTCACGTCCAGAGAAACGACAGTTCGGGCGGCTGCCCGGGAAGTAGCAGCGGCAGATGTTCTTCCATTGGCCACATCAAAGAACCATGCATCGATTCTGCAAACGCACGCGGCACCCACAGCGCGGCCGGGCCTGGACCCTGGGGCATACAGGCATGAATAAGATGGGAGTCCCTGCTCTGAAGGAATTTACAGTGTTTTGGGGGAGACCAGGGGCAACGAGGACTCTGGCCTCTGAGCCACAGAGCGAAGCAGGGGGTGCCAGATGAGCCTTTTGGGGGGGGGAGCCCCTCTCCCGGCCCGGGGAAAATTCCAGAGACTTCCAGAAAGAAGCCAAATCGAAGGTGCGCCCCAGAGGATCAAGACGTGAGAAGACCAGGGGGAGGGGGTGCAGGCAGCCACGTCCGGCACGTGTGGCAGGATCGAGAGCAGAAAGATCAGTGTCCTTCCCGCACCCCGAGGGGGGCTCCGGGCGCGAGGAGGCCCGCCCGTGGGAACCAGGGCGGGGGAAGAAACAAGCGATGTTTCTCTAACACCTTTGGGACCCAAAGGCCCCCGATTCCAAGGGCCTCTAAGTAAATATTGATGGAACATTTTTTTTCCGGCCGCCATCGTCCGAGTGCCCACTCATGCAGGATCCATAATTTTTCCAGAAACTCTCAGCTAACAACCAGCCCCCCTCCCACCGGTTTTAGCCAGATCACCAACAGCCATGCCGGCCCCCAGCGCCCCCAGGGCCTCAGAAGACTCCAGACACCGGACCCGAACCTTTAAGACACCGGACTCAAACCTTTAATTTAATGCCTGTGCCCGCTCACTAGCGGGGGTGGGAGCTATTTCTGATTCCCAGCCTCAAGCCTCGGCCGCTTCTGCCCACCCCCTCCTGGTCTTGGACTGTATCCTGGTCCCTTGGTTTACATGGGATCAGGTGGCGGCACGCTCTGGACTCGGGGCGCTCTGGGCTTGGGGCGCGCTCAGGGCCCACTCTCCCGTGGGGCGCTGCTGAGTCTCCCAGGGGGGTCCCCCGTGAGCTGCTCTAACTGAGCTTCCCACGCAGAGGCAAAACAACCCCAATGAACTCTTCCCTTTGCAGATGATCCTCCTCCCCCTCCCAGCCCCTCCGAGAAACTCCCCTAGAAATGGTCTGAGAAGGTGCCTGGCCAGCTTTTCCCCTTAAGGGGAGCCCCCCCGCCCTCCGCTGGCTCCAGCCCCTGCCCGGCCCCCCTGGCCACTTCCCCATGAAGCCGGATCCCTGCTCTGCTGTCCCAGTCTCTTCCCTTCCCAAACCCATGGACCACACGGCCGGGGCCCCTCAGTTTGAGGCCACGGGGAGCCCGGCTTTCTCTCCGCGGCCCAGGAAGGGACATAGCAACACAAGGTCCAAGAGCCTGCTCCCAGGCATTCCTTGGCTTTCCCAAGCCGCCCACATTTTAAATGAAACCTTTGCGCGTGTGGGGGTTCAATAGGTCGGGGCTGCTTTCTTTGTCATTCTTAGCTCCTTACTTTAAAAAAAAAAAATTAGCAGAAATTGTCCACCATTTGGTTTTTTGCTGTTGTTGGTTTTTTTTAGGGGTTGGGGCGGGCTTGGCTTTTAGAACTTCAATGAAGACACAAAACTGTTGGCAACAACCTGTTACACATTTTGTCTGTCTTTATATGCAAAGTTGGCGCTTTATCTTGGTAAGGGATGGGCCCTTAAGTATGTGTTTAGTAGCCCTGAACGTGGCGACGTGGCAACGTGGCAACGGGGGTGTGAATCCTGAAATCTACCAGGTACCCCCGCGGGCCCTTGGCCCCGGCCACCCCACAGCCCTGCTTAGCAACCACCCTTTTCTAACAGGAAGGGATGGGTGGCTTCTGGCGGCCAGCTCCCCCAAAGGCCGCCCCCAAATAAGGGACATTGTGATTTGAATCAAAGTAGACGGCGATCAGGAAGGTAAGTGGCAGCTGCCGGACATGCCCACAGCCTGAGCCCTACATCCACTCTGATCATACTTCTCTCGTCTCTTTTCTGCCTTTAGCTCCATCAGATCAGACCCCCGCCCTGTAGCTGCTGTGAGTTCGTGTAAACAGAATGGAGCAGGTAGGGAGGGAGGGGCATTCTTTGGACACCCCCTCCCCCAGAAACTTCCATGTCCTTGACACAGCTTCCCCAGCTGCCCCCGCCTCTCTCCAAAACCCATCTCTTCCACCCTTTCAGGCTCCACAGAATGAGGCTGCCCAGCCCGCCTCCCCGCCTCCCCCTCCAGCGCCCTGGCGTTCTCCCTTCTTGGGAAGAGTTCCTATCTTGCTCCACTTCCCCACACCACTTCTTTCCCTTCTCCATTGTTAGTTTCCTTCCCCCAAGTCTCTCCCTTTGGCGATATAGCTCCATGTCTCTCTTTCTAGGGAGAAGATCAATCTATTTTTCCCCCCATGGGCTTGCCTCTCCACTTTTCATTCCTTTGCCAGCGCCTGTCTCTATCCGGCTCAGCGAATGGCTGGAGCCTGAAATGCTCTCGGGGTCATCGGGACACCGAAGGGGACAGACCCGTGTCTCTTCACCATCTAAGGGACCATGGGTTCGGCCGGGACCACCCTGCCCCGAAAATCCACCTGGATAGCCCATTCCCATACTCTTTCTTAGTGGTCCCGGTCCTCCCCACCAAACGGCATCCAATCAGCATCCATCTCTCTCCCCGTCTGGTTCTTTACTCTCCAACTGGGAACAGCAAGAAATCACCCCACTGTCTTGTTCCCGAACCCCAGTGTTGTTTGTAAATTCCCATCGGGTAGCCCCGGCCCAGTCTCCCGTTCTGCAACCCATCGAGACGTCTGGAACACGGACATTCTCAATGGGGGAAGGCGTAGACTTTGAATACCATCACTGCTAGAAGACTGACATAAAAGAAAGCTCAGCAGATGTCAACGAAAGGGGTATGTATCAGTGATATGAGGTGAAGAATTCAAAGGTGTTTTTATGGATCTAGGAAGCCAACCAAAGCATGAAGCCAGAGTGAGAGGAACTGAAGGGAAAGGAGAGAAAAAAGTGAATGAATACCAGGCCATTGTGTGTGTGTGTGTGTGTGTGTGTGTGTGTGTGTGTGTGTTGGTTCTTTGAACACTGTTGGAGGTTCCTGATGACCTCATATCCATGCGACGGAGGAGCCCTACAAAGGTGCATGTCTCTTGTTACAAATGGAGCAAGACCAACCCAGATCCCAGCTCGAAGTCCAGGCCCAGCTTTTAGGATGGGCTCTTGGGGAGGGCCCTGACTTGTGATGGGGCCATTTCTTGAGCAATGCAAGGCCTTCTGCGCCTCCCCTCCCCCACCCACAAGGAGATCTGGGTCGGGATAGGGTCAAAGGGCTCCAGCATTGGCTGTGGCTTCAAACAACATATTCGTGACACCTCTGAGAAAGACGAGATCCTGGCTTGATTTCTTAAGCAAAAGATGGTTGGTGAAAGAGGCAGAAGATTGTATTTTAGGCCTCACTGAGGATGGGGGCCGAACCCACACAATTAGCCTCTGCACTGAGGCATCTTGAGGCCACTGTGTCCAGGCCAAAAAGGCGAGGAGACCCGGTCCTCCCTCATTCACGCGAGGGCTTGACCCAAACTCAAAGGCACCTCCTCACTTCAGAGGACTCCCCACCGGAGGCTGATCATACAAAAAATTCCCCAAAATGTGTAGGACTGGGGCTCCACTCGAGGCTAAAGACCAGAGATTGCAAATGATGGCAGGTCATCCCCCCACGGTACCGGGGTGGGGGGTAGGGGGTTGGGGGGGCGACTTCCAGCAGAACCCACAAGAACGTCATTGACGGCCACCGGACACACACACTCCTCTTGCCCTCAGGTGGCGTACGGAGGCCTCCACGGGCCTGGATCATCAGCATCCAAACACATCTGACAAAGCATGCGCGCTGAGCTGGAAAACGGGGGACGCATCTGTAATACTCTCAACAATAAAATCCATTTTAAAAAGTCGAAGGGAACTAAGCCGGGGGGGGGGGGGCGCTTTTCAGTGGCCCCAAGCGATTTGACCTCATCCAGTCATGTCCTTCACCCGCGCCCCCCCTCCCCCCCGCCTCCCTTTGCTTCCGGTGTTTACCAGGGACTCATCTGGGGGTTGGAGGGATGCGATGAAGGCGGGTACATTTCCAGCCCTTGCAGTATTTTGTTCCTCCCATCGACGGCCAGAATCCTTCCTTCCTTCCCCACTTCTTCATGTACTTCCCCGGTATGTCCTCTGCACCCCCCTCTCCCCCCCCACCTTTCCTCTGTTTCCCAGGGCTTTGCCCGTGCGGGGTTTTGTGTGTGAAGGGTCCTGGCCTCAGTGGGTAGAGTACTGTAAGTGAGAGCTCAGTTCCTGCTCTTTTGCCCTAATTTGTGCCCTGTCTCTGGGAGAGACACGTTTGCTTCTGTCTTCCGCTGCCATCCTCTATCAGCTCCTTTTTTCACTCACTGCTCTGTACACTGGCCTTGCCAGTGCACGCTTCCAATATAGTTGCTATTTTCCTTCTCTTTTGTTACGGTGCCTCGCTCTATACCGATGTGAGAGAGTAACATCCCCCATGCCCCCCAGTGGGGACTGAGGCAGCCCCCCGGGCATGTGCCCTGATGGAGAAACTGAACCAGGGACCTCTTGGTGCATGGGACGATGCTCAAGCCACTGAGCCACACCGGCAGGACTGTTTTTTTTTTTGTTTGTTTTTTTTACATCTCTTTGTATCCCTCTGTATAGCCATGTGTCCCTGTATCTACCAGCTTCTCCTCCTCTGGTGTGGCTACTCCAGTTCATTCACTGACATGGCTGAAGCGGGGTTGGAAAACTGGGGTGGCATTGGTTGCTACCTCATGGCTCCCCCACATGAGCGCCTGCAAAACAGCCTAGGGCCCCGGGGCCTCGGGGAGCGGGGAGCAACTTTTTGTTTCGCCCTCTCTTCTTGATATTTTTCTAGAGGCACACGGCTTCAGGAGGCCACATCTCCTGACCTCCGCCCCTGCCTGCTGGCTCACTGCCTTCCAGACAAAAACTCAACAAAATGGCTTCCCATTCTAACTCGGGGGGTCCCTCATCCCCAAAGCAGAACCTTATCAAGTGCTGCACCTGTTAGACTTGGACGTGTCTGCATGGCCAGCAGGCCGCTCCTGGGGGCTCCTGACGCCCACCCCGAGCCGTGCATGGAGTAGCGTCTCCGTGCATGGAGTAGCGTCTCTGTGCATGGAGTAGCGTCTCCGTGGCTTTCTCCCATTTGCCTCCCAAGAGACGGACTCCCTGTGTTAACTTACAAAGCCCACCCCTCTGCACCGAAGGCTATAGTACAAGAGGACGTGCTTTTAGAGAAAAAGACACTGTTTCTCAATCATTTGCTGTCTCCCCGAGACTAGCGTCTCTGACTCCGATTGGGTGTGTCTCGGACAACACGAAAACGTGACTGTCCAATAATTTCCCAAAGTGTTCCACGCGGGCGTGGAAGTCTGAGACAGTCTGCGAGGCAGAAATGGGAGAGCAGCCAGGAGCAGGCGGCGGTGGCGGGGCAGCGGGAGCCCATTGAGTTCTCGAAAGGACTGGAATGTCAGCTCGCCGGGGAGGGCCCAGCTGCGGGGAGCCACAGCTCTCGCACCTGAAGAATCCCGGGGACCCCAGGCAGGAACTTGAGAAGGAGTTCCCAGAAGGTCATGACTTTCCAAGCAGGTGCAGCCAAAACTACAGATCAAGGCAAGAGCTCCCTGGACTCAGGCGACGAAGCAGGGTGCTGGGTCGCTTTCCGGGCGGGTTGAGTGAGTGCTGGCGGGAGAAGAACAGAGTCCACAAATGCTCCCTTCAAAACAGGCATTCTCTCTCTCTCTCTCTCTCTCTCTCTCTCTCTCTCTCCCCCCCCCCCTTTCACTGCAGAGCAAGGTCACGGGCGGAGCAACAAGTGTGATGGGGCAAGGCTCAGGCCGCACCAGGTCCAGCTGCGAAGACAGGGGGCGACAAGGCCAAGGATGGGAAGAGAAGGCGGAGATAAAAGGAACATTGCAGGCCAAAGCCATTGGAGCGGTCAGCTCCTCTCCACAGCCTTGCCTGGCCTCGCCTTTCTTAAAGGAGCTCTACACCAATGATCATTTGATAACTCCCTGTGCGTGGGAAGCCATTCTTGGTGAAGAGCATTTTTTTAAAAAATGTATTGGCCTCATTGACATTGGTTGATAAAATTATATAGGTTTCAACTGTGCAATTCTTCGGGGCCTGCTGGGGCGGACAGCTCACCCTCCTCCCCGATGGCCATAGAAACAGAGGGAGAAATCAAGGCCAGCCCAAGTCCCACGGCTCCCCCTGGGGGTGATGGCGCCCCCAGGCCCCAGGCCCTTTGCTTGGGGAATGCCTATTTTGAAGGGAGAACCTGTGGGTCTTGGTCCATTTCATTCTCTTCGATGCCAGCACTTGGTTCTCGGGGGCCTGGCTGAGAACCAAGCAGCTCACGGGAACAGCACCGAACTGAGCCGCTGAGTGAGGAGAACCCCAAGTACTCAGTGAACCTCGCCCCAACATCGCGCTCCCTCTCCCTCGCTGCCCACAGCCTCCTGCCCCTTCCATCTCGCCCCTCCCCACCGCCCCCCACAGTGTGACAGACTGTGGGTCAGGCAGGGGCCAGCCCGGCCCCTCGCTGGCTGGGGGGAAGCCCTCCCTTCTTTCCATGTCTCCTGTCTTGGGGGGACTTATGCTCCATGAACTTCCTCTTCCTTAGAAACATGGGCTGAGAATCAGGAGGAAGAACAGGCAAGTCAGGCAGCCATTGGCTCCTGAGTGCCTGGCCGTGGCTGCCTTTCAATTAGGATGCACTCCGGGTCCCTGAAAGAGGCGCCTTTGGCTCCCCTGGTGCCCGGGCCCCGCCCCCTCCATGTCCACACTGCCCCCTGCCCTACCTCCAGCTCCCCCCCCTCCCCCCCGCTTCCTCCAGGGCAGCCTTCTCCCTTGCCTTCCTTCGGCTCTTTGCTATTCCTTTCTGTACCTGGTCTCCACCCAGGACCCCGCAGCCTGCATCCGTGGGGCTGCTTGAAAAAATCGTCTACAGTGGCAAAATCAACACCATGCATCAAGAAAGGGCCACGGCCCTGTTCAAGCTCCCGGTCCCGCTCTGGGGTGTCCCCATGCCCCCCTTTTCCTTTCTTCTAGGCTGCCTCGAGGCTCCATCCCCACCCTGCCCCACTCCCTGCTTCTCGGGTCTTCAGCTGGAAACAGCAAAAGGTTTTCAATATAAAAAACGGTACTTCAGCCCCCCAAGACTGGGATGGAGGACAAGGCCTCCACCCCCTACCCCCACCCCCACCCCTGCCCAGGAGGTGGGAGCTGGGCACGCGGTCCCCTGCTGGTCTGGGCACAAGCCCATGGCCTCTTAAAAGCGTTTCCATTGGAGGACTCGCCAGGCCTTGCGCCCTCGGCTCTGGCTGACCCCATGGACCCAGCTTCTCGGGGCGTCAGGGCACGAAAGGACCTTAGCACAGGGTCCCAGGGGGCTGTCGTCACCGTGGCTGTCTCCTCCCCCGAGCTTGGGGGGTAAGGACTTGGGATCCTTTTTCTAACTCGGAGCAGACTCAGGGAGGGGCTGCCTCCGAGAACGCGCCCCTGAGACGAGCCGTTTAGGGACCGGCCCAGGGGAATGAGGCTGAGGAGCACTTAGTCCACGCGGCACTCCTGGGACCCAGCCGCCCCCGGGTCGGGGTGCCTCGCTCACTGAACGAAGCTGTCAGGTGGGCATTTCCTGAGTGGCCGGCCTGTGCCTGGGACCACGCGGAAGGCTGCTTAGCTTGAAGAAGGGAACAGGACGAGCAAGTCCCTATTGAGAGCCAGGGGAGCACCGGGCTGGCGGGCCACCAGCACCCACTTTCCAAAGCGCCCCCCGCCCCCCGCAAACCCACTTTCCAGAGGCAGACACTATGCCCCTCCGTTCTGTGGCAAGACATGTCTGCTACTGAGATGAAACTTCTGGAGAGAAAAGCCCAGAATCCTCTGCTTCTGAGAACCATGTTGAAACACGCACCAGGAATTTGCCAGTCAGGCCTTCTCACTGTGTGAGCCAGAGTCCCTCAAACACGGGGCCTCAGGGCTCTCAGGAAAGGAGGGGCAGTCAAGAGAGAAACAATGGAGGGTTTCCCAAAGGACTGAAGAGGAGGGGCCGGTGACAGGGTTCCCCTGGGGGGGGGGACCTGGAGGTGCCACCAAGCAGGGCTAAGCCAGAAACGAGCCTTCACCTGAGGGCAGACCCCAGCCCAGGTGCAGGGCTGGTGATCCGCCTGATCCCGCCTCCATCTGCATCCTTGCTCCCCAAATCGCAACTGCTGCAACTGCCGGGAGGGGTGGTGAACTAGGACTTGGCGCACAGCTTGATTCAAAGAGAGAGGTGGCTGTCTCTTTCCCACCCGGCCAGCCCGCCAGCTCTCCCTACTTCGCCCAGAACACTGAGCAGTTAAGAGGAGTCATTCCAAAGAGGGGGAGACCTCGACCTATTTCTGAGTAACTTACCATCTTCCCGGGCCCTCCCCACGCTCCCCTGCAAGCTTCTCATTTCTAGCGCAGAGCAGTGACCCTCAGAGGACTCTAACTATGGTCCCTGAGAGCAGGAAGCCAGGGCCAGGGCGGGGCCAGCTGCTTCTGATCCCAGGCTGTGCCCCCCACCCCCACCCCACCCCCATCTCGGAGTGGGGCGCCCTGGTCCCAAGGGCCTGTTCAGACCTGGAATCTTTATTCCTCTTCTGTCCCTGGTCCCACCTCCCACCTCTGTCCTCTTTCTTCTCGAAGCTCTCAATGTCACTTCCGCTCCCTCCCTGTCCTTGTTTGCAGTCCTGATCACAGGATTCCTGTTTCCCCCTCCCCCTCTCCGGCCTGGGGTCCCCTAGGCCTGTGGGCCACAGCAAACCCCCCTGCTTTGGCGCCCGTCCCCTGGGTCACCGCTGGAGAGGCTCAAAAACAGTAACAAATGGGAGGATTGCCAGCCTGCCTCGCCCCGGTCCTCTCCAAGCTGATGGGGCGGCCCCTCTTCCTTCATATCTCAGGGCCCTCCTGCTTTTCTTTTTTTTTTTTCCGAAATCACGTTGAAATACAACCTGAAGTCGACCACGAAACAATTCGCCAGGCCCCCTTTCTGCCAGGAAGCGCCATCATCACCCGCATCACCCTGGCTCCCGCCTCCAGGAGCCACCAAGACTCCCCCCGGCCCCCCACTGGCCAACATTTGGGCTGGCCCCGTCATCTCGGGAACAGCCCCTGCCTGGCCTCTGCCCTGTCACTGGGCAGACACCACGGGACCACGGGGCCCGCTCCCAGGCACCACCCCGGCCCTGAGAGGACCCACATCTCCAAAGTCTGCATCTATGGGGCCTCTCGGCGCCCCCTTCGCCAGCCCCCCGCCCCCGCTGGTCTCGGTAGGCATGTGCCCCTTGCTCCTGGGTAGGCCCCTCTGGCAGCCCCTTGTCAACCTGGAACCCCCCTAAGCATTTTGGGGGCGCTCTCCACATCTGACAGGTGGCCCCAACGATTTTTCCTGGTCCCTAAAATATCAGTAGAGCAGAAAGGGAGATGGCGGCCATTTGACACTCAAGGGAGCGTCTCCTTTAAGACGATAAGAGCCTGGTGAGCCAGCGGGGGTCCTCACCCACTGCCTGCAGTGGCCCCAGGGCTTTCCAACCAAAGTCATTGGTATTGACATTGGAGCCGCCTGGGCCACAGGCTGGATGCAGGAGAAAGACTATGGAAGAGTGGCCTCGGGGTTCCAACAAAGGCATCTCCCCGGGACGCGGACAGGCCTGCCCCCCAGGACACGGTGAGCAACTTGAGAGCAGGCTTGCGCCCCAACTCAGTGTTGCATCCCTGGGACCAAGTTCAAGCCCGTGGCTGCTCGCGGGAAAAGATCTGAGAGAATTATAAAAGCGTGGGCCGCGGTGGCATGAGAAAAGAAAGAACAGATGGGGGGGGGAGGGGTGTGTGTGTGTGGAGGGCCCTGTCTCGGAGCTGATGGATACGTGGCTTTTACACCAAGGGAACAGGACAGACACCCCCAAAACGGCAGGTCTCCTACCGCTCAAATAGTCAAAGCAGCTGATCCAGAGAGAACCCCCTCGGGAGCCGGGGTGGAGAGGGGGCCGAAACCCGACCCCCGATCCCGGCTGCGCTGAATTGTGATCTGACCTTTTCCCAAGAGTCCAAATCGGTCCCCGGACTCCTTCCTATCACCACCCCCCCCGGCCCCCCTCCCGCCCCCTCAGCAGGGCTGGGGCCTCCCCCCACTTGGATTCTTATGTAGAGGTCGGTAATCAGCAGAACTTTGCAGCAGAAGGACCCGGGGCACGGGATCCTCTTGAGCCCCCCTCCCCTACCCCCTGGGCCTGGAAATGGCTCTCCTGGGGGTAGGTGCCTGGGGAGTGGCCTGGAAGGCAGGCAGGGCCACGTGGGGACTGGCCTCGGGGGCACACACCCCAACTATTAGTTCCATGTAGTTGCTAGGCACGACCAAGTAATGCACCCCCGCCCCCCCGCAAAGAAGGGCTGCCTCCCTCCTGAACTGCTCATCCCAGGCCGAGTCCCCACCCCCCCACCTGAGCCTCCTCGGGTCTCAGACTCCCGTGGGTGCGCCTATAGTTAAGGGCAGGAAACTTCTGGGCGGTGGGGTGGGGTGGGGTAGGAGGACCCAGGACCCTGCTTCTGTGGAAATCATCCATCTCCATTAGGGCACCCGGGCTGGGCTGGGGGCTCTGGAAGACCCCCCCCCCCGATTTCCCACGAGGGCCTGGGGTTCGGGGCGCCACGCAGACCGCAGCTGAGCTCTCCCCCGAGGGAGGGCCAGCACCCAGCCCCGCTCCTCACCTTGACTCCTTTCCCCCCAGATTCCACACGGGCCAGTCTTGAATGAGGGGCAGAGGGGACGACAAGGATTGACCACATGTCTGCACACCCAGCGGGGGACCCCCTAGGTCCCCGTCCCTGGGGGAGTGGGGAGGAAGCTTCTCCTGCCCATCTCAGCATCCCATACACTGGCTTGGCCACCCCGCTCCCTCCCTGCACTGCTGGACAGCTCCACCCGCCAGGCAAGGTCGACCAGCTGGCTCTTTCGCTGCTTCTCCTAACTTGACTCTGGTGCCCTGTGCCCCCCACGTTGCCTCCACCCCCCGCCTCGGGGTGGGGGGGGGAGGGCGCCCTCCCTGCTCCCTCTCCTCTTCTGTCTCCTCTTTTTCACAGGATATTTATCATCATGACTCCTTTCTGTCTCTTGCGCCCTCTCTCATCGTTTCTATCTGCAGGTGAGACCTCAGTATCTCTTGCTTCATGCCCTGCCCTCTGGGACTCTTCAGGGGCCTGAGTGCAATGGGCTTTGATTCTGGGAAAGAAACAGAGCCCGGGCCCCAGAAATGATGAACCGACTCCTGAACAGCAAGGAGAGCACGCGCGCGCGCCCCCCAGCCGAGGGAGGGGCAGGCTCCTTCCTTTGAAAGGCTCTTTCCCGTCTTCTAGAAAGCACCATCTTGGTGCTACCCCCAAGGTCACCCACCTCGCCCGGGTCCCTTCTGTGAGTGACCAAGATTCCTCGCAGGCCATCTGACCCTTTTCCCTGGGGAGCCGCTATGGTAAACTCAAAACCCCTCTAAGAGTTGGGTCTCCAGCATGTGGGGTCACGTGCACTGGCTTTCTTCCGGGCCACACCCACGGGACTCTCGACATGTAAAAGGCCCCCAAGTGGCGGCTTCCTTTGCCCAGGCCCCCGAGATGCTCAAGATCGGGACCCTGATAATAGGGCAGAGTGTGTCTTTCTCTTGGACTCCACTCCGGAGTGGAGGAGAACACTCCAGTTTCCTACTTGATGCCGGACCGAAAGGGAATTACACTATTTCCTGGCTGATCCGGTTCCCTCCGCCCCATCAATTCCCAAATGTTTGCTTTTCTCTGAGTGGACGTACGGACCGGGGTCACGGGGGTAGATAGGCCTGGGCCGTCAGCCCTGGGCACCGTCTCCCATTGGCGCTCTCAGCGTGTCATCCTGCCCTTTCCACTATGGGTGAGGGGGATGGGTGGGTGGTGGTGGGGATCTTCATCTTTGTACCCCCACTGCCCAGCCAAGCTCACAACATATTTCCTAAAGCAGCGAGCTCATGACTGGCTAATGACACAAGGAATGTGAGGGACGGCCCGGTCAGGAGGCCACGGTGGGGGGTGGGGGGTGGGGGGGAGAGGCCGCGACCCCTGGCAGTTGGGCCGTTGGGCAGTTGGGAGTGGGTTCACTGGGCTCATCTTCTGACTTTCCCACAAAATCCTTTTCTCCCATGGGGTTTGGGGCCTTCCCCAAGTGAGCATGTTCCAACGGTAGCACAGTTAGACGGCCCCGACCCTCTGGTCGCAAGAGCATGCCCCCTGCCTGGCTGGCCATCGCTGGGCAAGGGGAGGGCGATGCCCTGTCTCTCTTCATCTGCCTGCAGTTCCCCCTCCTCTTCGGGACCTGTCTCCACCCCGGTTCCTGTCTGCAGGACTCTCTCGGCCCCTGAGCTAGCAGAGCTGGTGGCCAAGAAGACGGGTCCAGAGCCTTGGCGGTAGTTCCCCGCCCCCCGCCCATGCACCCCGTTTCCCCGGCGCTGGCAGAAGGAAAGGGGAGGAAAAGTGGCTCTTGCTCCTGCTGGGGTCTTCTGAGCAGCCAGCCAGGGGCTCTCTTGCCCATCCCCTGGCAGGTCTGCACCCCCAGTTTTCAACAAGGAAACCATTTCTGCTGACCTCACAGACGCGCTTTCCCCTGGGGCCCGAGGGGTTCAGGAGGACCCCCAAGACCGTCCCCCGCACCACGCACACTGGATGCTTAACTCTCCACCATTAGATGTAGTTGTCACTGCCTTTGAAGCATTTTGGGGGCTAAAACTTCTCTCTGGGAAGGACCCCCAGCTCCCAGCCTTCCATCCCCCCTGACCCGGGACCCTCCCCTTGTTTCAGGCTGGGCTTTGGGAATGGCTGGGACCAGGGGACAAAGCAAAGACAAGGGCACTTTGGGGTTTTCTGTCATCCTCTGTCACGCCCCACGGGCCCCCTCAGCTCCCTGCCTCCCAGGCCGGTCACCGCTTCCCTGCTTTAGTCCTCGCTGCCACCCCGACTCGCCCCCCACTACCTTCCCCTCCCCACCCCTTCCTCTTCCTCTCAGCATCGCTGCCCCACCCAGCTCTGTCCCTTGTCCACCCCTGGACGCTTGGTCTGTGGGGTGACCCTCCCCTCCTGTTGGCCCTCTTTGCTTTATAAGAGTTGGGGCTCCGATGGGCGTGGGGTGGTGGGCTCAGTGGGAGAGCAGGAGCGGGCAGCCCAGCCCGCATCCTCTGGCTCTAGGGCCGGTACACAGAGACCCGTGTCGGGCTGCGGGCGCCCTCGGGGACCGGGACCACCTCCTTGCTGGCAAACCTGCTTCTGGTAGTCGCGGCTGCCCTGCACGGTCACATATATCTTTGTATATATACACAGATATACATGATTTTAAGTGCCTCGGCTGCCTTGGGCTAAGATTTGGGGGGGCTGAGATTTAGGGGGCCTACAGGGGGGGGAGGCATGTCTGGGCAGCCCCCAAGCGACCCTGGGCTCTCCGTAAGCCCCTGCTCCCCTCCATGAGGGGCAGACGCTGAGGCCACTGCCTCCCCGGGGAGCACAGCACAGCGAGTGGCCTGGTGGAGGGACCGGTGGGCTCTCAATGGCAGTTGCTTCCGTTGGCTTCCGGGGAGGGGGGGGCACCCAGCAGGGTTCTGGAGCAGTGGTGGCAGTTGGCCCATAGAATGCTCCATCGCCCCGCCCCCCTCAGTCCAGGCACAGGGGCCTCTGCAAACGTGGATCCCAGTGGCCCAGGCAGGGCCTCCCACGGGGGACAGGCCGCTCTGGCCTAAGGAGCCGGGCCACCTCTGTGCCTTCCAGCGGCAGCCGGGCGTCGGGGAGGGACGGCATGAGCAGCCGCAGTAGCTGAGAGTTTGGGGGGGGGGGTAGGACAGCCCTGCCCTTGCGCAGATAAGGCCCGCCCCCAGATACCGCCCTGGCCCGTTAGTCTCAGAGCCCACAGTTCGGGCTCCTTCCCCGATGAAGGGCTGACTGGCTCCTAGGAAAAGGCACTGACCTCCCCAGGCCTCCAGGCCTCCAGGCCTCCAGCGCCCTTTTGTTCTCTAATGTGAGTGGTCAGGACCCCTTCTGATCAAGTGCGGTGCAGAGGGGCGGTCAGGGCCAAGGAGCACGCCCAGTGCGCCTGTGCCGGCTGGAAGGGATGGGAAAGCACCCGAAAACACTTGCAGATGCCCCAGGTGGCCTTTGGGGGGATGGAGGGAGTCCCAGCCCCGAGGGGTGGCCTGCCCAGGCCACCGTAAGGCCATGCCCAGCAGGCGGAGTCCCAGTGCTTGAGGCTGGGCCTCGGGGTGCCGGATCCAGGCCGGTTCCTGATGCTGAGGGGCCATCCTGACGATAACGCCCCCCAACCCCCCTTTCCCTCATAGACCCGCCCAGCGCCAGTTACCAGAAGCCATGACATGTCCCTGCCTGGGCCCCCAGCATGGCTGAAGACAGAGGAAGGTAGGTGGCCCGGCTGCCAGCTCTGGGGGTGCCCTCCCCTCTCTGTTTCCTGAATCTGGATGCGAGTGATGGGAGGGAGGCTCTGGACCCGTGTCCCCAGTGAGGCCTGTCCCCAGCCTTGGGTGTCTGTCCCCTCTCTCACTGTCAAATGCTGCTCCTGCCTCCATGTCCCTCCCTTTCTCCTAAGATGCCATGTGGACGCAGAGTTGACTTCTGGGGTGGCTCGTTGTGTAACCTGTCCCTCTCTCCCGCCTCCTCACTCAGGAGCTGGCTTTGGGCCTCCTCTCTGCTTGAGGTGGCCTCCTGGCTTCTGTGTCTGTTTCTGCCTCTGAATTCAGCTCCCCCACCTCCAATTCTCTTGTGTCTCTTGGTGGAGACCATCTCTCCACAGCTCCCCATCGCTGAGGGCCAGAGGTGGGCAAAGATCACAGTGCACGCCGTCCCCATGGTGGCCGGTGGCCTTGGCCAGACCTCCCTGCACCCAGCTGTGCTCTGCACCTGCCCTTACCTACGTGTGCGCCGTGAAGTGAGAGGTTTCAGGGGGCGCTGCTCTCCTACTCACGCTTTCCCTCCCGCATCGGAGGGTCTGCTTTGTGTGCCTGTCTGCCCCTTAGCATCCCCTTTATGTTTTGTTCACAGAGCAAATTGGACCCCACGACGAGGGAGGAGCCAGGAGACTCAAAGGAAGGACTGCGTCTGACTCCCCATAGGTTCATAACTCACCCGCTCAGGTGGGGATGAGGGAAGCACCTTGCTTCTTTCACCTGTATCACCATCCCCGAGGGCCCAGAATCTCAGTGCTCAAGACGCCCCCACCCCAAAGCTCTTCCATTGGCCATCAGAACGCTTGAAGGGCGCTGGTCTCTTGTCTGTTCCCCCATCATCTGGCCCTCAACTGGAAATGGCAAGAAGGCCCCATGTTGGGCACCACCTCCTGGTCCCCGGGGGGGTGGGGGGGGGGGAGGTTTCGGTCCTGTCAATGCCACAGCCTCCTAATCCCAAGAAAGACCTGTCCTCACCACCCTTGGTGTATAATATCTGGAATATTCTACCCATGATGTGTGCTCAGGGCCAAAGCCACCCCAAATTCATGTCTTTCTAAGCCCAGCTCAGCCCAGCCCCACTTCCTTGTCACCCTATCTCGTTCACCTGTGCTCCTGGAGGACAAGACACTGTTTCTCATGCATTTCTGGATCCCGGGTGCTTAGCTCAGGGCTGGGCATGTATGCTTAGCTCATGCTTTGTTGAATAAAATATCTCAACATGGCATATGCAAATGTTGAATTATTTCCCGCCCCCTCCCCGAAATCAGAGACAAGGGCGGCGGAAGAAAGTGTAAGGCAATCCTCACACGCTCAGGAGAAAAGACAGATGGGACAAAAAAGACTGGGATGGGCAGGGATGTGCCACGGGTGGGGTTTAGGAACCAAGTTAGCCAGCTGAGGCCGAGGTGCTGAGACTCAGTGCCCCCAAGGCTGAGCTTAAGGACACTTCATGAGTTTCAGTTTCAGGGTCTGCTCTAGAACTTGAAGCAACCTACTGTGCGTAGGAGTTGTTGCTAAAGGCACCAGAAGAAGGTAAATCCCACCAGACTCTGATCAAAGAGGGCTTTCTCTGCCTAAGGGAGGCTCAGGAATTGCTGTAAAACGAGACTGGATTTCCAGTATTATGGGTGCACTTTCTCTGTGCACACCCCGGCTGCTCTGTTTGATAAAGGGTTATGTTCAGGTTAGGTTTCTGGCTATGGCACCAAAAAACCAGAATCTTGTCCAGCTGGCGTATTTTGGTGGTTTAGGGTCAACCTATGAACCAGGTCACAGTTTGATTCCTGATCAGGGCACATGCCCAGGTTTCAGGCTTGATCCCTAGTAGCGGGCGTGCAGGAGGCAGCCAGGCAATGATTCTCATCACTGATGTTTCTCTCTCTCCCTCCCTCTTCCTGCTTCTCTGAAATCAATTATATATATACTAGAGGCCTGTTGCACGAAGAGATTCAGGCAATAGGCCTTCCCTTCCCTTGGCTGCTGGCACCAGTTTTCCTCTGGCACCTGGGACCTAGGCCTTTGCTCTGGCTGGGCTCCAGCCAGAGTCTACCCCCCCTCCAGCCGTCAGGCCTCGCGGCTCTGCTGATCCTGGGGGCGTGAGGCCTCGCTGCTCCGCCAGCTTCTGATACATTTGGCTTCCCTCTACTGCTTGGAGCCTGCGTATGCAAATTAACCACCATCTTTGCATATCGCCCTAATTAGCCAATGGGAAGCATAGCGAAGGTATGGTCAATTACCCTTTTTGTCTTTAATAATATATATATGAATATATATATATATATATGAATATATATATATATACGTACATGTATATATATATGTATATATATATATGTAAAAGATTTTTAAAAACCCACTGGAATCTTAAACTGTTCCTGGGCCCCCAAGGGCACAAATATCTGGATGACATTAAAATGTGAGGAAAATAACTTTGCGATGAAAAGTCATGCCTGTGTGTGTGTGTGTGTGTGTGTGCACGTGTGTACGGTTTTTGTTGGCATGTGTCAGTGTGTTGGGTACAATGCTCTCCACACCACAGTAGCCACAATACTGTTACTTGCATTGTCTCCACTACCAGACCTTTCTGGGAGTCTCCTGGCTTGGTAGTGGCTAAACAGCATGCAGTGCTGACACACATGTTGTCGGCAAGTCTGAGCAAAGAGGGAACGAACACAATGATGGGTAAGTGGTGACCCACACCAATGGTCACAAGGCCCGTGACAATCAGCCTCATCCACGTCTTCCCAATCTCATCCCTCCTCTCCTCACTGCCGGGGCTGGCACTCGGACCATCAGCTCTTCTCTCAAACTCCTAAACCCACTCCCCCATCCTCTTCCACTGGCCCCAGCCTGGTCTTTCCAGAACTTGAATATGAGCTAGTTAAGCACAAACTCATGGGACTTCCTGTTGCCCCAGCTCATTGGCCTGCAAGCCCCACTTTGCCCTAAGTCCATCTCTCTGTCCCCCCGCCTCCGTTCCAGCCACACCGGACCTCTCAGCATTCCCCAAAGCTTGCCTGTGGGCGCCTGCCTCTGTGTGCACCATGCCTTTCCGCCCCTTCCATCTGGTGAGCTCCCCCTCACCTTTCATGTCTCCCACTTCCTGTGTGCAATGGTTGGTTTTATGTGTCAACTTGGCTAAATGACAGCACCCAGTTATTCAATCAAACATGAATGCAGGGGTATCTGAGAGGGGTGACTTTCAGTAGAGATGAGCTTTGATAATCTGGGTGGGCCTCACACGGTCAGCTGAATGGCCTTAGAGCAGCGGTTCTCAACCTTCCAAATGCCGCGACCCTTTAATACAGTTCCTCATGTTGTGGTGACCCTAACCAACCATAAAATTATTTTCGTTGCTACTGCATAACTGTAATTTTGCTACTGTTATGAATCGTAGTGCAAATATCTGATATGCAGGATGTATTTTCATTGTTACAAATTGAACATAATTAAAGCATAGTGGTTAATTACAAAAACAATACGTAATTATATATGTGTTTTCTGCTGGTCTTAGGCGACCCCTGTGAAAGGGCCGTTTGACCCCCAAAGGGGTCGCGACCCACAGGTTGAGAACTGCTGCCTTAGAGCAAAATTGAGTCTTTTGGAGGAAAATGATTCTGCTTCAATTATCAGTCCCTGCCCAAAACTTTCCAGCTTGCTGGTCTACCCTACAGCGTCTAAGTTCTTCCCTCCCCCCACTCCCATTCTGCTCTGTAAAAAATCCATTCTATATACTAGTAAAATGTCTAGGTATTTGATAACCTTCGCCCTATTCATGTATCATCATCCATTCAGACCAACTTTTCATTCCAGGTTATGAGCCAACTTTACAGAGACATCTCCTCTATGGACGGGTATATATGCTACGTCTGGTATCAGAATCCTGCTCATCTAAAGATTGGGCTGAGGGGGCTGGAGGGAGAGGAAACTAACATTTATAAACACGCCACCCCCTTTACATACGTTATGCCCTTTCCTCATTGTGAAGACCTGGCGTAGCCCGAGTTGCTGCCTGTTTTACAGATGAAGAAAGCGAGGCTGGGGGACAGACGCCGGCGGACGTCAGAGCAGCTAAGAGAGCCACACTGGTCTGCATGGGCCCACACTTTTTCATCTGCCACGGTGCCTTCCAGAGAGTGGCCAGTGGCACAGTTACCCAGCGTTACAGTAAAGCTGAGCAAATAGTGTTTCATGCACTTCCCCACCAGGCCACTCCCGTTAATTACATTTCCACATACAGGAGGCAGCTTTGGCTCAGATAACACCTTCACTGTAATCGGATAAGGCCCAGCACATACACGGGTTCTTGACTCACTTTTGTCTCAGTTCATTTCCTTGTCCGGAATGATGCGCTCGACAACACGGGGGAGGGGGGTCTCCAGGGAGAAGATGATAAAGCTAAAATGAAAAGACACGAGAAACCTCTTAAATACTCTCAACATTGATCACTTAAAACTGCCAAGTCTAGTCAATATTGAAAACGTGCAAAAGGTGATCTCAGCTAGATATTGGAACTTGGGGCCCCATCTCCACCCAGTGAACTATGTGGTATGGTATCCTTTTAATCTCATATAATTCAACAGGATTAACTTTGTAAGACCATGGAGCAGTGGTTCTCAACCTTCCCAATGCTGCGACCCTTTAATACAGTTCCTCATGTTGTGGTGACTCCCAACCATGAAATTATTTTTGCTGCTACTTCATAACTGTAATTTTGCTGCTGTTATGAATTGTCATGTAAATATCTGATATGCAGGATGTATTTTCATTGTTACAAATTGAACATAATAAAAGCATAGTGATTAATCACAAAAACAATATGTAATTATGTATGTGTTTTCTGATGGTCTTAGGTGACCCCTGTGAAAGGGTCATTCGACCCCCAAAGGGGTCGCGACCCACAGGTTGAGAACCGCTGCCATGGGGGCTTTTACAGCTGCATTATTCAACCTTTCAGAAGAAAAGGAGCAATGTTTGTTTCTCCTTATTAATGGGATGCATCAAATTTCCCTGTTTCTTTAAATTTGCATGAGCTTGACATACCCTTGTAGTTAGTTACCTGAGGTAGAATGTCAAAACTAGCTTTGGGATTATTATAAAGCTTGGTATGACCACAGGCTTTCCTGAAAATATATCCTATCTTGACAGTGCATGAAGCCTTAAAAGTTTAATGAACACATGTCAGAATGTGTTTCTTCTAAAAAGTGATACAGGAACAATCAGTT
This sequence comes from Myotis daubentonii, assembly GCF_963259705.1. Lineage (NCBI taxonomy): Eukaryota > Metazoa > Chordata > Mammalia > Chiroptera > Vespertilionidae > Myotis > Myotis daubentonii. The sequence goes on along the minus strand of NC_081860.1, from coordinate 12,094,143 downwards.
CGTATGTCCTGTGTCTAACATCTTAACCCTTAAAAGAAAGAGGGGCACACTTCACATCTTCCCATGACTTACGCTAACTGAAATTTGATGTTTTAAAACTGAAGCACATATAACCTAATACAAAAAAAAGAAATTGAAGCATCTTACTGTTTTAATTCACTTATTAATTTATAGACTATCGGTTTACCTAGTTCATATCATTAGGTCAGTGGTTCTCAACCTTGGCTCCGAGATGAGGCCCAGAAGTTAGGATTTTAAAAAGATACCCAGGTGATTCTAATGTGCAGCCAAGGTTGAGAACCACTGGTTTAACGTCTCTAGATCGCTCCTTTATCTTCTGGGAAATGCGGTTAACTGTATCTTTATCCCCTGCACGTGTTTTTACACATAACAGGTGAGAAAACACATGTACAGACACACTGGTAACTAAGGGGTCATGCTAAAGGTTTATTTTTAATTTGTTCACACCTTCTTTATCAAAGAACTAGAGGCCCCGGTGCACAGTTTTGTGCACCAGTGGGGTCCCTTGGCCTGGCCTGTAGGATTGGGCCAAAACCAGCTCTCTGACATTGCCCAAGGGGTTCTAGATTGCGAGAGGGTACAGGCCAGGCTAAGGGACCTCACTGGTGCACAATTGGGGCTGGGGAGGGACGTAGGAGGTTGACCAGCTGGGGAGGGACCGAGGGAGGGCTCCTGGGCATGTCTGGCCCATCTCGCTCAGTCCTGATCAGCCAGACCCCAGCAGCAAGCTCTCCTACCAGTCAGAGCATCTTTCTCCTGGTGGTCAGTGCCCATCATAGGAGGCAGTTGAGCAGACTTAGCATATTACACTTTGGTTGACCGGCTGACTGGATGACTGGACACTTAGCATATTAGGCTTTTATTATATAAGATATACATGTACAAAAACAACAAGAACCCTCACCAGTTTGGCTCAATGGATAAAGAGTCAGCCTGTGGACCGAAGGGTCCCGGGTTTGATTCCGGTCAAGGGCACGTACCTCGGTTTTAGGCTCCTCCCTGGCCTGGGCCCTGGTCCGGGCACATGCAGGAGGCAACCAATCCATGTGTTTCTCTCACATCGATGTTTCTCTCTGTCTTTCCCTCTCTCTTCCACTCTCTCTAAAGATCAATGGAAAAATCTCCTCAGGTGAGGATTAACAACAACAACAACAAAAAAACCAAAAATGTAAAAAAACAAGAAAAAAGAAGAAAAAGGGCAATTTAGTCTTATCTTAACCTTCTATCTTATTCAAGGTTCTCTTTCCCTTTAGTCTGTTTTCTCTGCTCCAAAAAAAAACACTCACGTGCGTGATTCCAATGGCTTACCAGGGACTTACGTAATGAATTAAGTCCCTATTACATATTCAGCTCCTTTCTATTATCATGTTTTTGGGAATGATATGATGATAACCTGTGCAAATGGACCTCCGGACACAGCTCCGATGACTTCCTAAAAGTGACATTGCTGAGCGAAAGGGCACGCATATTTATGAGGGTTTTGCTACCTGTTTCCAAATTGCCCTCAAGAAGCATTTTCTAATTTACGCTCCGCCACCAACGGATGGGAGGGCCCCTCCCCGCGCTCCTGTCAACACCAGGCAGTTGCATGATTTTCAATCTTAATAAGATGTTATTGCCATTATTATGTACATCTCAATCGTCCTGGTAGCCTTCTTTCTCTGTTTTTGTTGTTGTTTGTTTTTTCCTTTTCCTTTTTTTTTTGGTCCTTTCTCACCTACTTGGGGAGAAAATGCCGGATGTGAAACTGTCACTCTTTGAACCAGAATTCCTTTCTCCAGGAGCTCAGAGAGCTGATTCATAAGGAAACATGGTCCGAGCTCCATAATTTTAAGCATCCCAGCTACTCCCGGCCTCTTGCAGGCCCCGGGGCCGACAAGGATGCCCAGCAGCCTGGGGAGGACATGAATTGTACGGCCTTTGCTTTTTATTCCATCTGGCGGCCTGCGCCTCTGGAATGTCTTTGAGACGGTGGTTCATGCTTCTTGTAGCTCGAGCTACTGATCAGGGGAGCAAAAGGGAGCGCTCGCCAAGGCCAGGAGAGGTGCTCTTACCTAAGCCTGCAGCCGGCGTCCGAGGGGCCACTCACACTTCAAAAGGTCTCGAGTCTTGTTGTGCATGACATAACTAATCCTGAAAGGGGGGGAGGGAAAGTCTTGATGTCAGTTGGGAAACCAGGACAAGCTGGGACTTCATGAACGAAAGGGAAGTATTATAAGACACGTTGATAGTCATCAAAAATTGTTTTGCTTTGGGAGTCACGCTGCTGCTCTGTTAAATTTTAAGTTCAACCAATTCCATCTATAAGAATGTATTACAGCCTGGCTGGTGTGGCTCAGTGGTTGAGCATGGACCCATGAACCAAGAGGTCACGGGTTCAATTCTCCGTCAGGGCACATGCCCGGACTGCAGGCTCCATTCCCAGTAGGGGTTGTATAGGAGGCAGCTGGTAAATATTTCTCTCTCATCAATGTTTCTATCTCACTATCCCTCTCCCTCCCTCCCTCTCTAAAATTAAAAAAAAATAAAAAAAGAGTGTATTATAAACGTGTGTCCGCTAAGACCACTGTGTTAAGCAATAGAACAGTTCACCCAACTCTTCTGGGAGAATGGACAGATGGAGGGGTTGAACTTGGCATCTTGGAGTTGGGTGGGGCCCTGTGATTGCCTCTGTGGGACCCTCCCCCTGCCTCGGGGACAAGAAGCATTCCAGGTCCCCAAGTGGGGACAACATGGAGCAGAGCCTGCAGACAGCCACAGCAGCGAAGGACACAGATATGAGGAAACCGACATTGCTTTGCAACCCTGAGATTTTTCAGTAACCATTTTCCTAATAATTTGTTACTGCAGCTTACCCTAGCCCATCCTGACTGATACAGATATTTTGGAGGGTTTTACTTCCCTAGTGAATATCTAATGACACCTATGAACCTTATAAAAAAAAATTAAAATCATCATTGATTGTAGGCAGAATTAAATCTCTGATTAAGACATCCTATATAATAAAAACCTAATATGCAAATCGATTGAATGACAGAATGACCCGTCTCTATGATGCACGCTGACCACCAGGGGGCAGACGCTCAACACAGGAGCTGCCCCCAGCCCGCAGGCCCCAGGCCAGCCAAGATGGGTGCCAGTGGGGGGCCCCCCAATCGCCCCGCCGGTCACCCTGAAGATTAGCCCTGATCACCGGCCAGGCCTAGGGACCCTACCCGTGCATTAATCTTGTGCACCGGGCCTCTAGTTCACTTATAATTAAGAAGCAAAATATGTTTTCTGCTGTTGTCCTCGTTTTTTTTTTCTTTTTCCTTTTATTTTCATGTTTTCCTTTTCCCTATTGGTTTTAATTAATTTTGCCCTAGATTCATGGGCTTGGTGACCCCGACAACTTTTAAATTTAAATGAATAAGAAGAGCCTGTAGGTTTTGCCCAGACTCCCGGGCTTTCATATTAAATTACTGTTTTCTGGCAAGATCATCTGCAAAACTCCCGATTTTGTTTCTCCCTCTGTCCCCATCCCCGTCATTGCGGCTGAACTCCCTTGTCTCTAATACGCTCTATATTTCCCACCTGGCAAAGGACTCGGAACAGATACAGATCATAAATACCCCGTAGACACAGAGAAACCGCTGTAATTGCTTTCGTAATGACTCCGAGACATCAAAGGAAGGCAAATAATGGTATTTAACACCGGTTCCATTCTTCAGCTGCAATGTAATTTTATAGAGTCATTGTCAGGCGCCACGGCGCACGGTACAAGTACGACTGTCATATTCCGCTCATGTTAATGAGCTGCCCAGGAGAGGGCCCGGCGCGGGGTGGCCAAGTTCTCCTCGTTTCCGATGGCCTGATGCTCAGACAGAAGCAGGAGTGCCCCGGCTTGATTAACATAGTTGCTTAGATCAGGTTTTCCCCGGGAGGATGTCAATTGGCATTTTGAAGAATCAATTAATTAGCACTCCACATAATCTATTCTTGGGTGAAGGGAAGTGTTTTGTGCAGTTGCAAATAAAAAAAAAAATTACACGAAGGAAAATGAAAGCTTTCCAAAGTGGCAACGAAGCACATTTATCTCGGGAAAACTGCACTGTCCGTTTCAAAACGCCCCCCAAATACACGCGTTCTTGGAAAGCCAGAAAACTGACGTGTAGTTTTGAACCACAGTGGGGACCCATCTCGGCTTAGAATAAGGCCAGTGGTGGGTGTGCTATGCAGGCGCCGAGATTAGAACCTTTATTTCCACTGCTGTGTCCCTTGATGGTGTCACCCTAATTAGGCTAAGTCACAGGCAGCGTTTCGCATGCCATCAGCCACTATTTCCAGCAATTGCTCTTTGCCAGCAGTACGCTTATCAACACTCCAGAAATGCCAGTACCACCCAGATAGATACCCCTGCTCTTCAAAGCAGGAGATAGATGAGAATTACAAACTGAAGAAGCTAATTTATTTGTTATTTATTCTTTCCACTGAATGCACTTGGGTGACATCGTATATAATAAAAGGCTAATATGCAAATCGACCAAACGGAATGACTGGTCTCTGTGACGTGCACTGACCATCAGAGGGCAGACGCTTAATGCAGGAGCTGCCCCCTGGTCGTCAGTGCGCTCCCACAGGGGTTGGGGGTGACCACGCAGCCAGAAGGCGGGCTCACGGCTGGCAAGTGCAGTGGTGGTGACGGGAGCCTCCCCCACCTCTGTAGCAGTGCTAAGGACCCCTCAGGGGATGTCCTAAGCCAGCAGTCAGACATCCCCCGAGGGGTCCCGGACTGCAAGAGGGCCCAGGCTGGGCTGAGGAACCTTCCTTCCCCCAAGTGTATGGATGTCGGGCACCGGGCCTCTAGTTTCTTAATAAAAATTATTTAGCTTTCAGGTGTACAAATCTGAAATACATCATCTGAATATTTTATAGTGTGTTCACCTGTTCACCATCCCAAGACCAGTTTCCTCCCATCACCATTCATCCCCCCACTACCCTCTTCTACCTCCCCCGCCCCCTTTCCCTCTGGTAATGACCATACAGTTGTCTGTGTCTATGAGGTGCTCTTTTTTAGTGAGTATGTTTTTCTTAATCCCTTTTATCTTTATTTTTTTAAAATATATCTTTATGGATTTCAGAGAGGAAGAGAGAGGCAGAGAGAGAGAGAAACATCAATGATGAGAATCATTGACCGGCTGCCTCCTGCACGCCCCACACGGGGGATTGAACTCTCAAACCGGGCACGTGCTCTTGACCGGAATCGAACTGGGGACCCTTCAGCCTGCAGACAAACGCTCTATCCACTGAGCCACACCGGCTAGGGCCATCTCTTTTATTTCGAACCAAAGCTGTTTAACTTTGAGATATAACACATGTCTTACGATATAGCTGAAATGATCAGAAAACCAAACTCTGAAAATCTGACTCCTTGGCCATCACTGAAATCTTCCCCTTGGCACACCTTGTAAGTTCTCCCCTCTACATAAAGAAAACGCAAGTGCTGTCTTCTCTAACTCTCTAATCCAAATTTAAAGAACTTAGTTTTGTGGCAGCCCCCCCTTCTCTCTCTCTCTCTCTCTCTCTCTCTCTCTCTCTCTCTCTCTCTCTCTCTGAGATTATCTTAATCAAGCCTAGAAGTACACAAACCAGTTTATCTGGTGTTTCAGCTCTCTCCAGTCTCCACAGGCTGGTGTAGCTAACATGTGGTCTTTAGATAACAATTCCTTCTCCAGGAAATTCCACCTTTTATCAGCATCCCCAATGGAAATTGCCTTTAAATCATGTTCAAAGCCCTTGAAAGGAAAAGTGTCAAATAAATATTTGCCAAATAAAAGTGAGTTATAATATCAACTAGAAATTATTTGGAGGGAAGCTATGAATTTAATCATCTGCATGAGTATTGTTTTGTATAGTATGTGAGAAAATGTGATTTCTCATTACTACGTAATTAGTAACTTTCCAGTTTCATTCACGAGACATTGCTATAGATTTAGATTTAAAAAAACCCAAAACACCCATATTTAAAACAGACACAATCAAGTGTTCTGCTAATATCAGGCATGGCTTGCTTCCATTCCCTTATATTGTTTTAGTTAACACTCAATACAGTGTTGGGACTTAGGGGATGTTGAAGTACATTTTTCTTTTTTATATATTTTTTATTAATTCCAGAGAGGAAGGGAGAGGGAGAGAGAGATAGAAGCATCAACGATGAGAGAGAATCATCGATCGGCTGCCTCCTGCACGCCCCACACTGGGGATGGATGGGGCCCACAACCCGGGCATGTGCCCTGACCAGGAATCGAACCCTGACCTCCTGGTTCCTAGGTCAAGGCTCAACTACCGAGCAACGCCAGCTGGGCGATTTTTCTGCTTATTCTTTGGATGAGAGGTAAGAGGTAGTTATACGGTAACAGTAGGCTGAGATTGCTAGCACACTTCAAATACAAGAATACACAGGGGAAAAAATATAAGCATGTACCCCCCCCACCACACACACACACACACAGACACAGACAGAATTCAGTAGGAATGAGCCGCTCATGTTTTCCTATTAGATTGAATGAATCCCCAAACGTAACTGTTTGCTTTCAAGGTTTAACGAGGCCAGTGATGTCGGTGATGGGGAAAAGGCATCTTTTCGGAGCTGCTGGGGGGCCGTGGCCACGCCCTGTCCTTCAAGGCGAGGGAAGATGGGCCAGGGACCGGTTTCCAACCCCTCTGAGTGGATGCGGTGCGATCCGGCATCGCCTGCTTAAGGCCGTGTGTGTTGCCTGTTCTTTTATTTTTCAGCCGCGCTCGGCAACGCGAAATAGACAAGGTTCCCGGTCCCTGCCCGCCGTGGACGGTAGCCGGGGCGGCGATCCGTCGCTTCTTTTGTTTGCCGGCTCCTTCCATATCTGCATGCTCATTTTCTGATAGCTGACGGGTGTGTGTGTGGGGGGGGGGGGGGGGGAGACAAGGTCATTGGACGTACAAGTACTTATTTAAAAATAGACATGAGAGTGAGATGGAGGTTAGTCGGGTCCATCAGAGCTGTCAATCAATTAATGAAAATTATTGAGCAAGGACACGGCGGGGGGAAGCGAACAGAAGGAGGGAAAATGACCATGGAGACACGGCAGAGGGAGACCGCCAGGACTGACTGGCCGCGGTCACGTGGCCGCGACAAACAGACAAGCCCACCTCCCCGGCGAGGGACGCGGAGACACGGCGCCAGGACGCTCGCCGAGCCTCCTCGGCTCAAGGGCTGACAGCTCGTTGCTTTTGCCCAAAGGTATGCCCCGGACAATGCCTCTCCCTGCACGTGGGGGGCAGGCAGGGCGCCTGATGCATATGCTATTAACGTGCCGGAGACCCCCGTGGCCAAGATCGCCCGTCAGTTACAGACGCTGTCATCCAGACCCAAATGCGGGGTAAACAGAGGCCAAGGGAGTACCAACAGCATCCTTCCTCAAGGAGAGAAAAGATTAGATTTCCACCAAATAACTGAGGAATCGGAGAAAAGGCCTTTTTTTTTTTTTTTAAATCCTCACGCAAGGATATTTTCCCCATTGATTTTTAGAGAGAGAGAGGAAGAGAGAGGGAGAGACAGAAACACATCGATGGGTTGCCTCCTGCACGAGCCCGACCAGAGCCTGGGCTGGGAGGAGCCTGCAACCGAGGTATGTGCCCTTGACCGGAATCGAACCCGGGACCAGAGCAGGCCGACGCTCTATCCACTGAGCCACACCGGCCAGGGCTAGGAAGGGCTTTTGAAAGCTCTCTGACTAGCCTCCCACTGTGTTTTCCCCCCTGAATGTTGGCACTGGACAAGCCCACACCACTGATCAGCACAACAGAGAAAGAATTCATAACTTCATCCTTGGCGGAGTGGAAAATAAATGAGTAGAAAATATATATATGAGGGGAATGAGAGAGAGAGAGAGAGAGAGAGAGAGAGAGAGAGAGAGAGAGAGAGAGAGAGAGGAGATTGAGGGCCCAGGGCAGACACATTGCCAATCGGCTTGTGCGAGGGAAAGATAGCGAGGGAGACAAACGAAAAGGCGGCAAAGTCACCAACAGGATACTGACACGAAATTGCTGCAAAGCGTTCAAAATCTTCCAGCTGCCACGCTTTTAATTTGCTACCGTTCTAATTAAAATGCAAATTAAATTTATAATTAGCATCCGCGCTTTGTAAAGAAACCTTCTCGTGTGCCGCAAACATATGGGATGATGCCGGGGTGCAAAGTTTGTAAAACAGGAGTCACGGGACAGAATTGGGGGGGTACAGAATGGGGGGGGTGGCTTTGCTCTCTCCCCGGGAGATGAGTTGCATGTCTGCGCAGAGGTGGGCTGGCGAACGGGCCCACGGCGGCGTTTTCTTCTTAGAAGTGGGTGACTGGCCCATCGCAACAAAAGAATTGCTGAATATGGGAGATCCGCGGCCGGGGCGTGACTCGTGTGGAGTCAGGTGTCAAGGGGGCGACCCTGGATGTCATCGGGATTGTCTAGCAGACGCCACAAGGCAAGAGGGGTCAGGCCTCCTCATCAGAAAGTCTATGGCCAAAATTAACCGCTGCTTGCTTCCAGATAATTAATTTAAAAATTGATGGGGAACAAAATACCCAAATTACCTCATGATTCGCGCATGGATCATGTTTTCAGAGTAAACTCTCGCCCAGACTCGGGGTGGGTGGAGATCTGGGAGATACATTAACCCAGTGCGGGTGGCGGGGGGCAGGGAGATGAGCAGGGCGGGGGGGGGGGTGTTTCGTTGGCTGGGGACTTCGCTGAATGTGCAGGTTTAGCTCTGCACTCCTTTAAGCATCAGTGTGTCAATCTGAGATTTCTGTTCTTTTTCTTCAGAAATACGGTGGTGTTCACTGCGGCTCATGGAGCAGAAATAACGAGCCTGCAGATGCAAAAGGGGAAAAAATATCTACGGCAAAGTCGCCCTTAGATTCCCACTGTTTTGGTTCTGGGAATCTTCAGGAATTAAAAAAAAAATAACCCCAAAACCTGCGATCCTCATGGTCATCGCGTGTCCCTTTCCAGCGAAGGCCTCCCCCTTCCCCGAAGTGCCGTTAATATGCCAGAAAGTCTCCTTTATCTCCTCGCCAGGCTCTCCATCAGATATTTGAAAATTTGAATGTAACAGGAATGAATATTTCATAGATGTGTGTTAAGCTGTTATTAAACTATAATGTAAAGCAGTTTTGCAGGCATGCTTTTATATGTCGCAAAGTCAATTAAAATGATAAGCCTGTCATATCGCTCGCGTGGTCCCGTGCGAGCTGCATTTCATATGCACGGCAGGTCCGGGGCCACCTAGCGCTTGGGTGGGAGGCAGGGCCATTACACATTCACAGGCCGGCGCACTTCAGTTTCATTAGCAACACTCCGGCCTGTTTTCGGCAGAGATTAAACGGAGGGCTATGAGGGTCAAGCTCACCTGACTTGATTTTTATTTAGTGTCACAAAAATGGCATTTAAAAAATATATATATTTCTTATTGATTTCAGAGAGGAAGGGAGAGGGAGGGAGAGATTGAAACATCAACGATGAGAAAGAATCATTGATCGGCTCCTGCCCGCCTCGTACTGGGGATTGAACCTGTAACCCGGGCATGTGCCCTTGACCGGAATCGAACCAGGGGCCCTTCAGTCCACAGGCCGACGCTCTGTCCACTGAGCCAAACCGGCCAGGGAGGCATTTGGCATTCTTAAAGGTAGGTGCTTACCAAATTACACTATAGGTTTATTTTGAGGAACAATGAAGGTGTCCAAATAAAATCTCCGGTGAGCATGCCACCCTCAACTTGAATAAAAGTGATTTGGCATCTGCCTGAGAAAAATGTCACAGGAAACTGAAGACAAGGAAATTAAAACGAATGTGGACCAGCCCTAGCCAGTTTGGCTCAGTGGATAGAGCGTCGGCCTGGGGACTCACAGGTCCCGGGTTCGATTCCGGTCAAGGACACATGCCGGGGTTGTGGGCTCGATCCCCAGTAGGGGGCGTGCAGGAGGCAGCTGATCCACGATTCTCTCTCATCGTTGATGTTTCTATCTCTCTCTCCCCGCCTCCCTTCTTCTCTGAAATCAATAAAAATATATATATATTTTAAAAAACAAATGAGGCCCATAATAATATTGTAGTTAAAAACCCATAGATTCCTAACAGCAGGCTTTAAAATTAAAACAAGCTTTGTGCGGGGGGGGGGGGGGGGGGGTGCACTTTGCTTGCATCTTTATTTAGAAATCTTTCGAAGTCTAGTTGGTTGGCGAGCGTGGAATGCCTTCCACAGAGTTCAACGCTTTCCCAAACTTCCTTTTGCCCATCAATTCTTCCCGGGCAATGGCCATTGTCAAAAACGGGATGCGAAAAGATGACGCGGCTGACAGGTTTGACATAACTCAATTAATCAAGACCTCGCCAAAGAAAGAAGAATAATTCTGCCCATACGGCAGTGAAAGGGGGCCTCGGAGACCCCCAGAAGGCGAGCCCCTTCCTCGGTCCTCTGGTACCAGGAATGCAGGCCTCCTAGGTCCGCCTTCTGTGCGAGGACAAAGGGCCGAAAGCCAGGGCATGAAAGCAGGCCTTTGCTCAGTGTCTAACTGCTGCCCTCCGCTCATTCAGAAAATGAAGTCACCTTTGTCGCCGTTTCATGAACCGCTGGGTAATCAAAATTATTATGCCGCCACCTGTTGTCTGTTAATTATTCGGAGAAGATACTCATAAATCATAAACACCGGACAATAAATCAAACTGTCAGCTGCCGGGTCAGAGGTCGCCCGCGAGGAGTGACAGGTCAGCCGCAGGGTGCGAGAGAGCAGGGGCTTGGGGCATCACTCATTGTCAAGCCTGTGGGGAACAAAAGGGGAGCTGGAATTCCAGTGGGGAGTGGCCAAGGGCGCAAGGGGAACCGAACCCACGGCCAGACAGTCCCGCCTGGCCCGGCCCGGCTGAGAAGTGCTGCAAACCTGCAACCTTGTTGCAAACAGGGCTGCTTTGGGGGAAACGGGTGATGAGCTACAGGATTGGAGCGTGATCTCCCCTGTTCCCTCCTCAGTGCACAATGCACGGGAAAGAAATCGCTTCCTCCGGCATTTTGTTTGTTTATTTGTTAATCCTCACCCGAGGATGTATTTCCAATGATTTTTAGGGAGAGTGAGGGAAAGACAGAGAGAACTATTGATGTGAGAGAAACATCGATTGGTTGCCTCCTGCGTGAGCCCTGACCAGGGCCCGGGGCCAGGGAGGACCCTGCAACCGAGGTACGTGCCCTTGACTGGAATCGAACCTGGGACCCTTTGGTCCACAGGCCGGCGCTCTATCCACTGAGCCACACCGGCCAGGGCTTCCTGGCGCATCATCATGGAGACGATCACGTGTCGCGCTGCAGGGGACCGGGCGCTGCATCGCATGTCTTCCTTCCTAAATTAATTGGGTTTGGAGCACGTGCTTCCTTGGGGTGTGACAAGAACTTGAACTGCACTGAACACATTCAACTCATTTAGGTTCGGTCCCCTGTGTTTCAAGTAACGCCCTCACGTCAGACCAGCGTGGGTGGATGGAGAGCCTCGATCTGAAACCTGCTGCGGGGTGCACGGTGTCTGACATGGTGGACGCCACTGTAGGGTGAGGCATCATCCAGGAACAGTGATCAGGCAGCTGCAAGCAGAGGTCATGGTTCGCTTGGGGGGTGCACTGCCTGCCGTGTGAATCCAATTCTGGAAAATGGATGCTCTGACTCCCTTAAAGCTGTCTGTCCGGCCCTGGCCGGAGTGGCTCACTGGATAGAGCTTCGGCCAGATTAGGCAACCAATCGATGTGTTTCTCTCACATCGATGTTTCTCTCTGTCTCTCCCTCTCTCTTCCACTCTCCCTAAAAAATCAATGGAAAAATATCCTTGGATGAAGATTAACAAAACAAACAAACAAACAAACAAACAAAGCCTTAGCTAGTTTTGCTCGGTGAATAGAGCATCAGCCTGGGGACTGAAGGGTCCCGGGTTCGATTCCGGTCAAGGGCACATGCCCCGGTTGCAGGCTTGATCCCCAGTAGGAGGTGTGCAGGATGCAGCTGATCAATGATTCTCTCTCATCATTGATGTTTCTATTTCTCTCTCCTTTCTCCCTTCCTCTCTGAAGTCAATAAAAATATATTTTAAAAATTAAGTAAAGTAAATAAAGTAAATAAATAATGTCGCTTTCAAATGTTAATTTTCCTCTCTGTGTTCATTTGTTATTTTCTGCTCAGATAAGCACAACTTCCCTTGGGAGGACCAGGAGGACATGGCCTGCCTCACTCTGAGGAGGAAAGAGGGGCAGGATCCAGGGAGAACAGGAGAGCCAGATACGGGAGCCCTAGGAAATGGTCCTTGCACACAGGAACCGCCAGGCCTGGCACAACTACAGGAACGTGTCCCGAGACATGCATCGGTGGGCGACTTTGTCATTGTGTGAGCATCACAGAGGGCGCGTACACGAACCTGGATGGTACAGACCACTACACACCTAGGCTAGGTGGTGCAGCCCATTGCTCCTACACTACAAACACAGATAGCATGTTACTGACCTGAATACTGCGGCAACACTGCAATGGCTCCATGTCACTAGGCCACAGGAATTTTTCAGCTCCATTATAATCGTATAATCATAATCATGCGGTCTGCCACTGACCAAAACATCGTTGTGCATGATTGTATTATCGTGTCCATTTTGCAGATGGGAAAACTGAGGCTCAGAGACATCCATTTTCCCCAGATTCTAGGTTAGAAAGTGCCAAGGTCCCAAATAAAATCCAGGTCAATCTCATACTCTACAACAGGGCACACCTCTCCTAATTTATTTATTTTATCATATCAAATATATATATATATTAAATATGTTTTTATTGATTTTTAGATAGAAAGGGAAAGGGAGAGGGAGAGAGAGAAACATCAACGATGAGAGAGAGAATCATGGCTCAGCTGCCTCCTGCACGCCCCCTATTGGGGACTGAGCCACAACCCGGGCAATTACCCTGACCAGGAATCGAATTGTGACCTCCTGGTTCATAGGTCGATGCTAACCACTGAGCAACCAGCCGGGCTCATTTCAAATATTTTAGCATCAGATGATTGTCCTTTGAAAATCACTTGGAGCCTTCAAAGCCAAATATGTTTCTGTAAGATCATAATGGCTTCCCCCATTTTTAAAAATACAGGAAACAGTTCTGCTTAAAAGACATTTTCAGTGACTAATACAGTGGTTCTCAACCTCCCTAATGCCGCGACCCTTTCATACAGTTCCTCACGTTGTGGTGACCCCCAACCATAAAATTATTTTCGTGGCTACCTCATCACTGTCATGTTGCTACTGTTATGAATCGTCATGTAAATATCTGATATGCAGGATGTATTTTCATGGTTACACATTGGACATAACTAAAGCATAGTGATGAATCACAAAAACAAAATGTCATTATAGATGTGTTTTCCGGTGGTCTTGGGCGACCCCTGTGAAAGGGTCGTTCGACCCCCAAAGGGGCCGCGACCCACAGGTTGAGAACCGCTGGACTAATACGTTAGAAGCATGTATCTGAGAAAAGCGGTTCCCTGTGCGCGTGTGCACGCGTCACCTTTCTGGCACCATAAGGAATGGGGTTACCTTGCAAGCAGCACTGGTCTGCCCTGCACCTTAGCGCTTCCAGCAAAGGGTGTTGGGAGAACCAAGCCTCGAACAAAAAGCAGGAAGTAGCTGGTGAGGCTCACTGTTGCGAGCCACCCGGCCAAGAAGAAGTCGGAGAAAGGGACCCGGGGGCCTGCAAGTCACGGGAGAAGCGGGGGACAGAAGAAGGTGGAGGAGAGGGTGATTACCAGCTGATTTCAGACGCCGCCGGCAAACGAAGAGGTAGGCCTCCCCTCCCTCCTCTGACTGTCATACCAGGAAGAATCCAAACCTGGGACACTAATTACAGGGGCTTGTTTTGACAGCTCAGATCTGCCCTCTGCGTCTGTTGCCTGTTTGTTTGAAGAAACAGTGGCTGCTGCCGGAAAGTTTTCTCTGTCCAACTGCGTTACTTTGCGGCTGCGTGGCAAAGAGCTGGGAGAGGGCTCTACCTTTCTGAAACGCAGGTTTTCAGAAAAGAACTCCAAATCCCAGCAGCGTAAAGGCACTGCACCAGCCCAAAGCTGCTGCCCTAATTCTTATGTTCGCTTTCTTTTAAAAAAATTATTATTTCATTGGTGTTTTTTAAAATATATATATTTTTTGATTTCAGGGAGGGAGAGGGAGAGAGAGATAGAAACATCAATGATGAGAGAGAATCACTGATCGGCTGCCTCCTGCATGCCCCACACTGGGGGTTGAGCCCGCAACCCAGGCATGTGTCCTGACCGGATTCGAACCCAGGACCCTTCAGTCTGCAGGCCAACGCTCCATCCACTGAGCCAAACCAGCCAGGGCTATTTCATTGGTTTTGAAAAGCACCTCAAGCTCCTTTTAATACTTTAAAGTCATATTTCCAAGTACCAAAAAATAAAAACAAGAAAGAAAATCAATTCAAAGCCCATTGGTCCCAGGTTCGATTCTGGTCAAGGGCATGTACCTCGGTTGTAGGCTCCTCCCTGGCCCGGGGCCCTGGTTGGGACGCATGCAGGAGGCAGCCAATGTTTCTCTCACATCAATGTTTCTCTGTCTCTCCCTCTCTCTTCCACTCTCTCTGCAAATCAATGGAAAAACATCCTCGGGTGAGGATTAAAAAAAAAAAAAGTGAATTGGCCTGGGGGATGCAACTATTAGGAAAACTGATGGGTGCCAGGTAGGCACTGGTAGAAGTTGGAAGGCATAGTTTTGTGTGTTTTTTTAAAAAAAATATATTTTATTGATTTTCCACAGAGAGGAAGGGAGAGGGACAGAGAGCTAGAAACATCGATGACAGAGAAACAGCTGCCTCCTGCACACCCCCCACTGGGGATGTGCCCGCAACCAAGGCACATGCCCTTGACCGGAATCGAACCCGGGACCCTTCAGTCTGCAGGCCGACGCTCTATCCACTGAGCCAAATCGGTTTGGCTGGAAGGCATAGTTTTAAAGCCCCCACTTCTAATATGTCAGCCTGGTCTTCAGATGTTTAAGGAAAAGGTAAGACTTTATCCACCTGAGCTCTGATGGCCTGACTTATATTTCCTTTGCTTGAGGAGTATTTGTAAACCGCCTCAAACCCTTAGTAGCAGAGGTGAGGTATAAACAGACATGCATTCTGAGGTCTTAATTAGATTATAATTTTAGTTTTAAGGACCAAGTCTCTCAAGGCCTGGGTAGTGGCTGCGCGTCTGAGTGTTACCTAGGTAACAAGACACATCGCCACCACTTCTGGTGGCCAGTCATTTTAAACACCCACCGATGACATCATGGTCCTTCCGGTGATGCTCTCTAAGGCAGCGGTCGCCAACCGGTGGTCCGTGGACCACTGGTGGTCAGTGAGGTCCGAAAGGTTGGCGACCGCTGCTCTAAAGGATGAAATGTGGGCTTGACGTTGGGAAATCTGTTAGGAAAAATGTCATCTGATCTCGGTGGTGGGGCAACGAGGCAGAACGTTCTGCGTGTTTGTAAAATAAGCTTTGTTTTGATGCATTTGGCTGGAGCGATTATATTAATCAACTGCACGGCCAGGGCGAAGATTATTCATGATGTATTAAAAGTGATTGGCCCTTAATTGCTTCTCTGTAAAACAAGGGACTTGAGTTTCAGGGGAAGGTTGGCGAAAATGTATCTTGCCGGCACGCAAATTCAACTTTCAGAAAGGGCCCTTTGAAAACAAGTGAAATCTCCTGATGAGACATAATTACACATATTTCCCTCAGAAAGCAGGGTTCGTGTTTTATCTAAACCAGTCCTTTTTTTCGTTTGTTTATGCTTATAAAGCATTTCCATCAGAGGAATGCAAATCGAAACCACAATGAGGTACCACCTCCCACCTGTCAGAATGGCTTTCATCAATAAACCGACAAATGACAAGTGCTGGTGAGGATGTGGAGAACGGGGAACCCTCATGCACTTCCAAAAAACTGGAAGTGGGACTGCCTATGACTCAGCAATTCCACGTCTGGGATTATATCCGAAGAAACCCGAAACATCAGTCCGAAAGAATATATGCACCCCTATGTTCATTCCAGTGTTATTTATAACTAGAGGCCCAGTGCATGAATTTGTGCACAGGTGGGGTCCCTCGGCCTGGATGGCGATTAGGGCTGATCTGGGCAGTCTCGCCTAGTCCTGGCCGGGGGGAAGGGACCATGGGAGGTTGGCCGGCCACGGGAGGTTGGCTGTGGGAGCGCACTGACCACCAGGGGGATCCCTGCGCTGTCTGCCTGGCCCCTGGTAGTCAGTGTGCGTCCTAGCAACTGGTCGACCAGCTGTAACGGTTGCTTAGGCTTTTATATAGATAGATAGATGATAGATAGATAGATAGCCAAGATTTGGAAGCAGGCCAAATTCCCTTCAGTAGATGAGTGGGTAAAACAGCCAAGGTACATTGACACAGTGGAATACTACTAAGCCATAAAAAAGAAAAAAACTTTACCCTTTGTGACAGCATGGATGGACCTGGAGAACATTATGCTAAGTGAGAAAGACAAGTACCATATATGATTTCGCTCATATATGGAGTCTAATGAACAAACTGAATCAACAAGCAAAATAGAGACAGACTCATAGATAGAGACTGGCTGCCAGAGGAGGGGTTAGGGAGGTAGAGGGGTTGAGCAAAAAGGGAAAAAAATAGAAAGAACTTATGAACATGGATAACAGTCTGGTGATTGCATGGGGGAGGGGTGTGGGTGGAGATGAAAGAGGGTATGGGGGATAAATGATGATGGAAAAAATAAGTAAAATAAAGAAAAAATATTCATTACTTTATATTATTTATAAATGTATTTAGTAAAAATATATTGAAGTAGACTTTGATTGCCTATCACATCTAAGACCTAGGCATCATGGGAAATGTAAAAATGAGTCACAAGTTAAATGATTGGTTTCCAAGATTTCATCTCTTTTTTTTAAAAAAAATATATTTTATTGACTTTTTACAGAGAGGAAGGGAGAGGGATAGAGAGTCAAAAACATCGATGAGAAACATCGATCAGCCGCCTCCTGCACACTCCCCACTGGGGATGTGCCCACAACCAAGGTACATGCCCTTGACTGGAATGGAACCCGGGACCCTTCAGTCTGCAGGCCGATGCTCTATCCACTGAGCCAAACAGGTTAGTGCCAAGATTTCATCTCTTAAAACACCCTCAGCTAACTTTATTTCAAGACGTTACTATCTCCGTTGTGCTTTCAATTTAAATTTTATTCTAATGCCTTTGCAGACCCTTCCCTCTTCCTACACACACAGAGGCGTGAGCACTTTTCCATAAAACATTATTCTTTTATAAAAATGTTTTCCTGGCCCGGCTGGCATGGCTCATTGGTTGAGCGTTGACCTATGAACCAGGAGGTCATGGTTCGATTCCCTGTCAGGGCACATGCCCAGGCTGCGGCCTTGGTCCCCAGTGTGGGGCGTGCAGGAGGCAGCCGATCAATGCTCTCTCTTCATTGATGTTTCCATGTCTCTCTCCCCCTCCCTTCCTCTGTGAAATCAATAAAAAAAATATATAAAAATAAAAATGTTTTCCCATTTGGCTACTTGTGCACCACGGGCAGCAGTGAATTCCTGGGTGAAAGTGGATGTGGAATCTCCAAGTTCATTGGCCCCATGGAATGATGGGACTTGTGTGTTACCTCTCCCATCAGTGGATTTACCACAGGGGGAAAAGTGGGGATCTCCAGTGAGGACTGGGCAGAGTGTAAAATACTGAGTGTGTCGCCTGTGAAATTTAGGCAACAGGTAAAGGCTAGATTCTCAGTGGCTCTCAACCTTCTGGCCCTTTAAATACAGTTCCTCAGGTTGTGGTGACCCTCAACCATAACATTATTTTCGTTGCTACTTCATAACTGTCATGTTGCTACTGTGATGAATCATCATGTAAATATCTGATATGCAGGATGGTCTCAGGTGACCCCTGTGAAAGGGTCGTTCGACCGCCAAAGGGGTCGCGACCCACAGGTTGAGAACCGCTGGGCAAGAGGAATGATTTCCAGCAGTCTTCCAAACCTCCCCGGATTGTGTTTTGTTTTCTTCTGTTCCGAAGGTTTGACTTTCCTTGGCAAGAGGCAGGTGTGTACCAGATCGAAAGCTAGTGGGAGCCCTGGCTGGTGTGGCTCAGTGGATAGAGCGTCGGCCTATAGACGGAAGGGTCCTGGGTTTGATTCTGATCAAGGGCATGTGCCTGGGTTGCAGGCTCAATCCCCAGGAGGGGGCATGCAGGAGGCAGCCGATCAATGATTCTCTCATCACAGATGTTTCTCTCTCCCTCTCCCTTCCCCTCTGAAATCAATAAAAAATATATATATATATACATATTTAAAAAAAAAAAAAAAGCTCGTAGGAGCAGTAGCATAATCTATACATCTCCACTAACATTGCAACTTCAGGCCATGATCCTTCCAGCCACACGGAACAGTTCACACCTCTGTGCTTTGGTCCTTAATGCATCTCTGATGGAGTCGCCTCCATGAGCGCATGTGCAAGGTCTGCTCGCTAAGTGTCTTCTCACACCCCGAGGACTTTTCTAGGCAATTTGCATCCCGTAATGAGAGAAATCAGCTGGAGAGGGCTTATTGTTTTGTGGAATGGAGAGGGGTGTGAAAATGCCCAGCCCTACAGATGGCTCCCGAGCGTGTACATGCGCAAGGAAGGGCTGTTTCATCTGAACCAATACAGCCACCCAAAAGGGCTATTTTTAGAGGTGAATTCACAGTTTGCTCGGATGGCAATAATTAGTAGGGTTTCTTTAAAGAGGGATGGAGGAGTTATTTGAACTCCTGGCTGGAGAGTGACTACATGAGACGGCATGGAAATTTCTCCCCACACCATCTCTTTGAAACGGTGAACTGTGATACGCCTCTGATGCCACCAGCCTGATGTTTAAATAACTCAGAAGACAAATCAAGGCGCTCCGAGCCATCGCTGCTATGCGTGAGCGTCTCCTTTGCGGCAGTAATCTACAGATGAAAGCCGAGCTGAGAAGGCCGGGAATGAAGACAAAAGCCTTTTAAAGAGAATCTTTGAAAGAAAACTGTGTGTTCTTAAAAATGCGTATCAATGAACAAGAAAATCTTGGCAAAGCTTTAAGATCATGACAATTCAAACTTAGCCTGAGACTTGTACGGTTCCTTCTTCAAGTTGAATATTTACTTCTAAGTTTGACAGATAAGGTACATGCCTTTAACCTGAATTGGATTCGGGTCGCTTTGGTCCGCAGGCCAATGCTCTATCCACAGAGCCAAACTGGCCGGGGCAAGTCCTTTATTTTTTTTAAATTTTGTTTTTTGGGTGTAGTGCTCCTTCCCTGATGTCAGTCTCTTCCCACTGTGTGTTTCCTCCCTTTACACTTTCCCTGTGTGCCAATTCCCAGACCTCACTGAGCCCTCGTGCTGTGACTTGGTTGGTTGGGCATCACCCCATGTCCCATTAGAGCAGCGGTTCTCAATCTGTGGGTCGCGACCCCTTTGGCGGTCGAACGACCCTTTCACAGGGGTCGCCTAAGACCATCCTGCATATCAGATATTTACATGACGATTCATCACAGTAGCAACATTACAGTTATGAAGTAGCCACGAAACTAATTTTATGGTTGGGTCACAACATGAGGAACTGTATTTAGAGGGCCAGAAGTTTGAGAACCACTGCCTTAGAGGCATCAGTTAAACAACATACACTTTGGTGTTTTGCCAATTTAGTCATAAATATTACATCCAAAATATATCACTATGAAGGTGGTAATAATTTTATGGCATTATATATGTGTCTGTATTTTAAAATTTTTTAAATCCTCACCCAAGGATATTTTTCCATTGATTTTTAGAGAGAGTGGAAGGGAAGGGGAGAGACAAGAGAAAGAAACATCGATGTGGGAGAGACACATTGATTGGTTGCCTCCCGCATGAGCCCAGACCAGGGCCCAGGCCAGGGAGGAGCCTGCAACCGAGGTACATACCCTTGACTGGAATTGAACCCAGGACCCTTTGGTCCACAGGCTGACGCTCTATCCACTGAGCCAAACCGGCTAGGGCTGGCATTATATGTTTTTAAATGTGTTCTTAGGTTCTCTAATGATAGACATGGATTCATTGTTCTCTGGTAAGCATTCGGATTAGTTCTTTCTTCAATGCATTTTAGTCCTAACATTTCCCTGACCGTGTGCACATCCTATTTGCATTTACAGTGCATAGAACTGTAATAGAGTTCAGTGAAATAAAGACTTCTATTTTTCTTACTTTCAAGTATTCTTAGGTGAAAGCATGCATGGTTTTCTAAACTATTTTTTGTCCCTGCCTTACCTCGTTTTCTGTCTTGACCAAATAGAGTACATTACTCGGCCAGTCATGGAAATTGCATGACCTTTTCCTTTGGAAACTCTGAGAAAATACATACACGTATATTTTGGGCCAGTTATTAAGCCTGACACTACAAAAGCCATATTATTTCTAAACAAATTCCTTAGCCCGCTGCCATTGGTGTGTCAGTCCAAGTCACACCTACCTGTGAGAGTTTCTATTTTCTATGCTTCAAATTACCCTGAAATTACAGTGTACACAATGGATTATCAGATGGAAACACTGAAACAGAGATGAAATATCTTTCATAGTTTCCCAAACCCGATGAACCAAGAGTTTGTTCTCTGCTCTTAAATCTGTCATTTCTCTCAGATTAAACAGCTAAATTGAGACATCTGTGAAGAAAACTATGTGACTTATTTCCAGTAAAGGTGATTCCTGTTCTGACAACTTCGGCCAAAGAGCAGACACCATCTCAGGCGCTCTTTGGCTAAACAACCCCTCCCCCCTATATACTTTTATTGATTTCAGAGAGGAAGGGAGAGGGAGAGAGAGATAGTAACATCAACAATGAGAGAGAATCATTGATTGGCTGCCTCCTGCACGGCCCCAACTGGGGATTGAACCCTCAACCTGGAATCAAACCCGGGACCCTTCAGTCTGCAAGCCGATGCTCTATCCACTGGGCCACACCAGCTGGTGCTGAACAATTCTAACTGGTCCCTTCTGTCCAGAACCACTCTTTCCCTCTGAGCTTTGGGGGTCATCGGGGAACCTTAAAGGCCCATTTGTTTTTAGTTGCTGTTGTGTTTTAATGAAACAGACAATATTCTTTTCTACTAGAAAATTTCTATCGCTCTGTTATGATAGCTGCCTACTGGGTGACTTTCAGGCTCCATCCTTGGTGTACAACAGAGGAAATATTTAAGCGATAATACCCAAGAACTGAGAGACTGACTGGCAGGTGTGGCTCAGTGGTTGAGTGTCGACCTATGAACCAGGAGGTCACAGTTCGATTTCTGGTCAGGGCACATGCCCGGGTTGCGGGCTCCATCCCCAGTGTGGGGCTTGCAGGAGGCAGCCAATCCATGATTCTCTCTCCCTTCTCTCTCTAAAAATGACAACTCAGTCATGCATACCTACTAGAGTGAATTATCTCCTGATTTCCCATTTTTACTAATTTTTCTCTTATTCTGTCCATATTAAAACAAATTTGTATTACCTATCATCAGATTTCGGGATGAATACGGGCACGGTAGGTACCTTTGGCATATACCTCCCAATCCTCAATTTAGCTCTGTGAGGTGGGCACGGTTACTTACATATCACAGTATTTAAGGAAATAACGCAGAACATTCCTCAAAGTTTCATGTACATAGATCCTCAGTTCAATACTGGAAACAATTCGAAGCTCCGATCATAGGAGGGTTTTTAATAAACTACGTTACAAGGGACCTTATGCAGAGATTAAAAGGATGTTCGCAGAGAGCTGCCACCAACGTGAGGCAATACATACTGTTATTTCATTAATAAAGAAACAAAACAAAATATATGGCAACACAATCATCCCCGTCAGGCCAATACACACACAGAAAACAAATAGATGGCACTTCATTGTTATTTGGGGTGATGTCTAGGTTAGTGGTCCCCAACCTTTCTTTGGCCACGCCCCACCTCAGCATCTCCAACATCCTGATACACCCCAGGACCTGTAATTCTTATTATTCAAAAAGTGAGCTCCTAGTCACGCGGAGGAAGCCTCAGAGGCCATGAACTTGGTCTAAACAAGCTTCCAAAGAACATGGCATCCATGAGAGGGAAAGATAAAAGAACGAAAGGACAGGGGAAGGACTGAGGAAGAAATCACTACGAAATTGTTTAAAATAATAATAATAATAATAATAATAATAATATGAAGCGACGTGAAAAAAATAGCAGATAAAGTTTCAAAACACGTAACAGAGAACTGAAATGCATAAATATGTCACAATATATATTCACAGACTGTATATGAGGCCCCTAGGACCATGAGCAATGCAAAAAGTTCACTGTTAATAACTCACTCTCGAATTGCCCCCCTGAAACGTCAAATTGCGTGTGTCCCACATTGGGAACCACTGGTCTAGGCCAGTGATGGCGAACCGATGACACGCGTGTCAGAGGTGACACGCGAACTCATTTTTTTGGTTGGTTTTCCTTTGTTAAATGGCGTTTAAATATATCAAATAAATATCAAAAATATAAGTGTTTTACTATGGTTGCAAATATCAAAAAATGTCTATATGTGACACGGCACCAGAGTTAAGTTAGGGTTTTTCAAAATGCTGACACGCCGCGCTCAAAAGGTTCGCCATCACTGGCCTAGGCCATTTCTGATGTTTCTAAGGGTTTTGTGTGGGTTTTTTTGTAAAATTTTTCCATCACCTTTATCTATAGATATAAAAAGCCAACGACCAGAACACTAGAACACCAGGCCCCCTCCCCCAGGCTGGCCCCGCCCCGCAGGGAGCAGGTAGGGGCGCCCCTAGGCAAGGCGACAGGGTGTGAGTGTGATGGGGGGAACGTCGCAGACATGGGGGGGAAGGTCTTAAGGGCCTGCGGGGTTGGCGTGGTCGCCGGAGTAGGTGTGGGGTGAGCTGGGGAAGGAAGGGGAAGATCCCAGTACAAAATGGCTCAGCTCAGTACCTTTCTCATTTCGAACCAGGAGGCGCCAGCTGGGGACTGAAAGGGCGGGTGTTTCCTGAGTGCGCACGGCCCGACCTGTTCATGGCAGCGGCAGTTCTCCCGAAACGTCACTGACTCCAAATAGTAAACAGCTACCAGCGTCAAAGAACAAAAAATCCTCTCCAGCTAGAGGCCCTGGCCTTGCAGCGTGACCGAAGGAAACGCCACTTAAGGAGGCGCTAGAAAAACCGGAAGTGTGCAACCAGAGGACTGTGGGATTGTGGAGGACGCCTGGGCGCCTAGAGGACTGTGGGATTGTGGAGGACGCCTGGGCAACCAGAGGACTGTGGGATTGTGGAGGACGCCTGGGCGCCTAGAGGACTGTGGGATTGTGGAGGACGCCTGGGCGCCTAGAGGACTGTGGGATTGTGGAGGACGCCTGGGCGCCTAGAGGACTGTGGGATTGTGGAGGACGCCTGGGCGCCTAGAGGACTGTGGGATTGTGGAGGACGCCTGGGCGACCAGAGGACTGTGGGATTGTGGAGGACGCCTGGGCGCCTAGAGGACTGTGGGATTGTGGAGGACGCCTGGGCGCGTAGAGGACTGTGGGATTGTGGAGGACGCCTGGGCGACCAGAGGACTGTGGGATTGTGGAGGACGCCTGGGCGCCTAGAGGACTGTGGGATTGTGGAGGACGCCTGGGCGACCAGAGGACTGTGGGATTGTGGAGGACGCCTGGGCGCCTAGAGGACTGTGGGATTGTGGAGGACGCCTGGGCGACCAGAGGACTGTGGGATTGTGGAGGACGCCTGGGCGCCTAGAGGACTGTGGGATTGTGGAGGACGCCTGGGCGACCAGAGGACTGTGGGATTGTGGAGGACGCCTGGGCGACCAGAGGACTGTGGGATTGTGGAGGACGCCTGGGCAACCAGAGGACTGTGGGATTGTGGAGGACGCCTGGGCGCCTAGAGGACTGTGGGATTGTGGAGGACGCCTGGGCGCGTAGAGGACTGTGGGATTGTGGAGGACGCCTGGGCGCCTAGAGGACTGTGGGATTGTGGAGGACGCCTGGGCGCCTAGAGGACTGTGGGATTGTGGAGGACGCCTGGGCGCCTAGAGGACTGTGGGATTGTGGAGGACGCCTGGGCGACCAGAGGACTGTGGGATTGTGGAGGACACCTGGGCGACCAGAGGACTGTGGGATTGTGGAGGACGCCTGGGCGACCAGAGGACTGTGGGATTGTGGAGGACGCCTGGGCGCCTAGAGGACTGTGGGATTGTGGAGGACGCCTGGGCGCCTAGAGGACTGTGGGATTGTGGAGGACGCCTGGGCGACCAGAGGACTGTGGGATTGTGGAGGACGCCTGGGCGCCTAGAGGACTGTGGGATTGTGGAGGACGCCTGGGCGCGTAGAGGACTGTGGGATTGTGGAGGACGCCTGGGCGACCAGAGGACTGTGGGATTGTGGAGGACGCCTGGGCGCCTAGAGGACTGTGGGATTGTGGAGGACGCCTGGGCGACCAGAGGACTGTGGGATTGTGGAGGACGCCTGGGCGCCTAGAGGACTGTGGGATTGTGGAGGACGCCTGGGCGACCAGAGGACTGTGGGATTGTGGAGGACGCCTGGGCGCCTAGAGGACTGTGGGATTGTGGAGGACGCCTGGGCGACCAGAGGACTGTGGGATTGTGGAGGACGCCTGGGCGACCAGAGGACTGTGGGATTGTGGAGGACGCCTGGGCGACCAGAGGACTGTGGGATTGTGGAGGATGCCTGGGCGACCAGAGGACTGTGGGATTGTGGAGGACGCCTGGGCGACCAGAGGACTGTGGGATTGTGGAGGACGCCTGGGCGACCAGAGGACTGTGGGATTGTGGAGGATGCCTGGGAGCCAAGAGCAGCGGTTCTCAACCTGTGGGTCGTGACCCCTTTGGGGGTCGAATGACCCTTTCACAGGGGCCGCCTAAGACCATCGGAAAACACATACATAATTACATATTGTTTTTGTGATTAATCACTATGCTTTAATTACGTTCAATTTGTAACAATGCAAATACATCCTGCAGATCAGATATTTACATGACGATTCATAACAGCAGCAACATGACAGTGATGAAGTAGCAACGAAAATAATTTTATGGTTGGGGGTCACCATGACATGAGGAACTGTATGAAAGGGTCACGGCATTGGGAAGGTTGAGAACCACTGGCCCAGAGGATGGTGGGATTGTGGAGGACGCCTGGGCGCCTAGAGGATTGTGGGATTGTGGAGGACGCCAGGGCGCCTACGGCCAGCACGTGAGCCTGTTACTGCGCATGTACATAGTCAGCCCTACAGTCCTCAGTCTCGCAGTATTTGGACGTGACTTCTGGGGGGAAATTATTCGTTTGTTACCTTGCTTTGAAGCGGAGGACAAGAGCCCGAGTACGACCAGCTCTACGAGGATACACACGCCTCCCCCCGCCCACCGCCCCCCCCCCCCCCCAGGAGCTGGCGATGAAGCACACCGCACCACAATGGAAGCCTTCCATGAAACCATCAAGATCTTTTTTTTATTAATATATTTTATTGATTTTTTACAGAGAGGAAGGGAGAGGGATAGAGAGCTAGAAACATCAATGAGAGAGAAACATCGACCAGCTGCCTCCTGCACACTCCCTACTGGGGATGTGCCCACAACCAAGGTCCATGCCCTTGACCGGAATCGAACCTGGGACCCTTGAGTCCACAGGCCGACGCTCTATCCACTGAGCCAAACCAGTCAGGGCAAAGATTTATATTTTTGATATTTGTTTTATATATTTAAATGCCATTTAACAAAGAAAAATCAACCGAAAAACTGAGTTCGCATGTCACCTCTGACACGCGTGTCATAGGTTCGCCGTCACTGACATAAACTGATGAACAAAAACAGATCAGAGACAGAGAAGCATCGATCAGACCGTCAAACCTCAGAGGGAAGGCAGGGGAGGGCGGGGGTAAGGGGGAGAGATCAACCTAAGGACTTGTATGCATGCATATAAGCCTAACCAATGGACACAGACACCAGGGGGGTGAGGGCATGAGTGGGGGGGATGAGAGGTAATGTGGGGATAAGGACACATATGTAATAACTTAATCAATAAAAAAATAAAATAAAATCCTTGTTCCAGAAAAAAAAAAAATGAGGGGGAAAAAAATGAGCCTGAAGACCAGTATGTACTGATGGAGGATGAGGGTGGCGTCCCCACCATGAGGAACGAACCTGGTGTGTGGGCTGCTCCTCATTCCTGACAGCAGCCAGCGGGGCTACTGTGCCCGCTCGGTGGTGGCAGACGGCCATGCCAAGCCCTGTGTCATCTACCGCACGACCACTGGCTTGGGTTTTGCAGAGCCCGACCACCAACCCACCTCCCTCATGCAACACAACGATGCACTAACCATTACACTGGCACCTCCCGTGGGAGCCCCGGGCCCCACGCCCCCCACCCCTACCCCAGCCCGCTGACTCATACAGAGCAGGACTCCATCTTCCTGTCCGTCTGTCTCTCTTCTTTGTGAATCTTTCTCTGTCTCAATCTCTCTCTTGCTTTCTCTGAGTCTCTCCCTGTCACTCTTTCTATCCCCAGCTCCGTCCTCTCTGTCTCTCTTAGTCACTGTGCCTCTAAGTCTCTGTGAGAGGAGCATACCTCCTCCACCCCATACCCCCTGTCCCCATGGCACTGCCTGCCCCTGGCTCTGGCTGCCCAGACCTGTTCCCAGGGTTCCCCCAAACTCCCCCTGCCGGCACCTGCCATGTTCACAAAGGCCCCTGGGGTGCTCAGCCCCAGCCTGGTGCCCTGATTTTTAAGCCCATAGACCTGGGGTCAGGGCAGGAAGGAGGCAGGAAGGAACTTCGCTGGGCCACTTCCAAGAACCTCCGCTGTGACATTTGGGACCGGGCGGGTCCCGCCCCACAGACCCAACGCCCCACAGACCCAACGCCCCACAGACCCAACTTCCCCTCCAAACCTTGAAGCGTAACCCACACCGGTTACCCCCACATGGAGCTGCTGCCCGGAAGCTCCCCTCCCCAAAAGAAAATGATTGGGGAAAAAAAATTGCCGTAACCGGTTTGGCTCAATGGATAGAGCGTCGGCCTGCGGACTGAAAGGTCCCAGGTTCGATTCCGGTCAAGGGCATGTACCTTGGTTGTGGGCACATCCCCAGTGGGGGGGGTGTAGGAGGCAGCTGGTCGATGTTTCTCTCTCATCGATGTTTCTGACTCTCTATCCCTCTCCCTTCCTCTCTGTAAAAAAATCAATAAAATATATTTTTTAAAAATATAACCTCAAGAGCTGGGCCCTACCTGACCCCAGGCTTCCCAGGAACCAAGGCTGCTGCAGGGAATGCTGGGCCAGACGAGAGGCACCGCTGCCCACGGCACCTCCGCTCGATGCAGTTTCAAGTCTTCTTGACAGTGTTGGGCTCTGATTTTGTTTCCTCGACTGTAAACCCATTTTCTCCTCTTTTGGGACAAGCACCCCGGTTTTCTGTGCTGCCATGGACCCCCCTCCTGCCTGCCCAGCGAGGCCGGCAGGGGGGTTTTGTATGGTACGTTGACACTGATGTGGATATAAAACATTGAACTAAAAAAAGAAAAAAATGAAAAATGGGATAGTGACGAATAAGAAACTTTGGAGACAGTGAAAGGCAGTTTGTCCAGACTGTTGAGAGCTCAGAACTGGAGTTTAATTGGGAGAGAACTCCTGCTAAGAGCACCTGATGCCTGAAATCTGAGCTCTCTGCGTTTAGGTTTTCCAGTTCAAGTGTTTGGAGACGGCCTATTAAAACATTCCTGGTTGGAAAGTGTTTGTATAGAAGCCATAAGTATTAAGTATTTGCTGTGTTTACCGTGCTTAGCTCTCTGTAAGGAATATGGAATCATGTGAAATGCCTCATGTTCTCAAGAAGCTTGACTTTTTAAAAAAAAATACAGAAGAAAAATAAATATTAAAAATAAAGAAAGAAGAAGCTTGAGTTTTAGGGGCAATCAGGCCGGCAGGCAAAGTGGTTAGGGGCGATCAGGCAGGCAGGCAGAGTGGTTAGAGGTGATCAGGCAGGCAGGCAGAGTGGTTAGAGGCGATCAGGCAGGCAGGCAGAGTGGTTAGAGGCGATCAGGCAGGCAGGCAGAGTGGTTAGGAGCCAGCGGTCCTGGATTGTGAGAGGGATGTCTGACTGCTGGTTTAGGCCCAATCTGCAGGATCGGGCCTAAACCGGCAGTCAGACATCCCCCAAAAGGTCCCGGATTGCGAGAGGGTGCAGGCTGGGCTGAGGAACCCCCCCAACCCCCATGCACTGGGCCTCTAGTCCTATATAATAAAAGTGTAGTATGCAAATTGTCCCCTTGACTGGGAAGTTGTCCAGGAGTTCGACCAGGGGGTGTGGATGGCGGGGGAAGGGAGGGAGGCCCTGGCTGGCAGCTGGCAGGGACGAGGGACCCTACCAGTGTCTGCATTTTATGCACTGGGCCTCTAGTTTTTTAAATAAAATAGGTACAAACAGAATTTCTATCGCCTTTTCCACAAAGGACTGCTGCGTTTCCAAAGATTCTATGCGATTCAGATACCTGGCACCAGTGGGGAGGGGCCGGCCAGGGCCAGGGCTGTGGGTTAGTCCCAGATCCCCGTGACAGCACCAGCCAATTCTGTGTTAGTCTCCAGCACATCATCCGCCGATTGATTTTAGAGTTTTATCGACTCTTCTTCTGAGACACTGCCAGGCAGGCCGTAAGCCCTTTCTCTGAGCCCCCGGTCCCTCTGCCCTTCACTCCCGGCTTTGATCGAGCTATGGACATTTTCTCACGTGAGGCCTGGTCCCGGGAGAGAGGTTTCCAGCCTCGGAAAGATTCTAGGTCCAGCTGTTTGCGGTTTCTTTGGCTTTTGCAAAGCCTCAGTGCTTCTGTGAACATGTAAATTCTGCAGGCATGAACCTTTCTGACATGAGCCTTCCTCATGATTCCAATTCTATGAGGTCCCTGAGGTCCTCAGATTCATAGAGAGAGAAAGCAGGGTGGGGGTGGCCACGGGCTGGGAGGAGGGCGAAATGGGAATTTGTGGTTGAATAGGTACAAAGTTTCAGTTTTGAGAGATGGTAAGAACTCTGGAGACAGAATGCACAAGCATGTAAATGTACTTAACACTATTTTATTTATTGACTAGAGGCCTGGTGCACCACATTTGTGCACTGGGGGGGGGGGTGGTCCCTCAGCCTGGCCTGTGTGCTTTAGAAGTTCAGGAGCCCTCAGGGGATGTCCCACTGACGGCTTAGGCCCGCTGTCAGACCGGCTTGTGGCTGAGCAGCGCTCCCCCTATGACCACCAAGAGACAGCTCCTGCATTGAGTGTCTGCCCCTGGTGGTCAGTGTGCATCATAGCGAACGGTTGTTCTGCTGTTGGGTCAATTTGCATATTACCCTTTTATTATATAGGATTGACTTTAGAGAGAGAGGAAGGGAGATGATACATATTTGTTGTTCCACTTATTTGTGCATTCATTCCTTGATTCTTGTATGTGCCCTGACCGGGAATCAAACCCACAACCTTGGTGTATCAAGATATTGAGATGATGCTCTAACCAACTGAGCTGCCTGGCCAGGGCAAGCTCAACCCTTTTTTTTTTTAATATATATATTTTTAAATATATTTTATTGATTTTTTACAGAGATGAAGAGAGAGAGATAGAGAGTTAGAAACATTGATGAGAGAGAAACATCCATCAGCTGCCTCCTGCACAACCCCCCGTGGGGAAGTGCCCGCAACCCAGGTACATGCCCTTGACCAGGATCAAACCTGGGACCTTTCAGTCCGCAGGCCGACTCTCTATCCACTGAGCCCAAACCGGTTTCGGCTTTTTTTAATATTTTAAAGGATTTCAGAGATGAAGGGAGAGGAGAGAGAGAGAGAAACATCGATGATGAGAGAGAATCATGGATTGGCTGCTTTCTGCACGCCCCACACTGGGTATCGAGCCTGAAACCCGGGCACGACGTGCCCTGACTGGGAATCGAACCGTGACCTCCTGGTTCATAGGTGAACGCTCAACCACTGAGCCACACCGGCTGGGCCAAGACCAACTCTTTAAGTGTTTTTATTTAGCCTTTGGGGACCATGTTTTGAAAAGGTTCCTTTGGTGTCACACATCAGTCAAATGGCTGATGACATCGGTGAGCAATGATTACTTTTGTCAAAAATGATGCCCGATGCTCAGAATTACATATATTGGATGACACACAGCCACTTCTAATGAATATAAAACTACTTTCAGGGAGCCCAGCCGGCGTGGCTCAGTGGTTGAACGTCGACCTATGAACCAGGAGGTCACGGTTCGATTCCCGGTCAGGGGCACATGCCCAGGTTGCAGGCCCGATCCCCAGTGTGGGGCATGCAGGAGGCAGCCGTTCCATGATTCTCTCTCATCATGGATGTTTCCGTCTCTCTCCCCCTCTCCCTGCCTCTCTGACATTAATAAAAATATTTTTTTTTTAAAAAGAAAAAAAAAAAAACTACCTTCAGGAAAAAAAATACATCTCCTCTCAAGCCATCAGAATTTGGCCAGGCAAAGAAACTATTGGGTGAAGGGGCCCCATATTCTGGAAAATGCCCTGTTGCCTGGCGGAGGGCTGCCATAATTCACCGTCACGTTTCAGCGGCGAAGGCGTCTGCGATACTTTATAATCCTTACGCATTCCAGAACCCCGGCTCTCAGCAGCTTCGACCCCAGGCAGCCACTTCAGAAAGTTACATAAACAACGGCCAACCTCCGGCAGGGAGAATGCACGCGCGGAACATGTTGGAACTCTCCGTATTAAGTCAGTTTAGCACTTTGATTAAAGAGTTTAATCAATCACCATCCTAAGCTGTTTATTAATCACTTTATCAAGGAGTTGATGCATTGCCGGTTTTAATAGAATCCATTTATTTTGATTTCTACCTACTTCATCTTTCCAAAGGGCTTTGCGAATCAGCGCTGTGATAAAAAGGGAGAGGGAAGGGGGGGGAGAGAGAGGGAGAGAGAAAAAAAGTGGGGGAGCGGGCGCATCAAAAACTGGCAATGAATCTCTAACTGAACCCCAATGCACTTTATTATCAACGCCCTCTAAAGACTTGGCCAATTTATTACAGGTTAAAAAAAAACAACAACAAACCAAAGCGCTCCGGGAAGTGTCCGGGTGAACCCACACGGTTTAGCTCAGATAAACACAGGCCATTCGTTTGCTTTCACACCTGACACCCTCATGATATACGATCCTAATAAGATTAATCTCCACCGCCCTCCCCCCCCCCCCCACCCCAACCCGCTCCCTCCGTCTTTGTTCCAACTGATTTGAGATCCCCCACTTGCTTCCCGGACAATTTCCCCACCTTGGGTTACAATTTGTGGTTTGAGTTAAAGCCCTTGTTCCCTCGCTACAGGAAAACAAAGATTTGTGGGAAGAAAGCATTTTGTTTTGTGGCTTAAATTTTACTCAGGGGCTTTTTACATCCCGTCTGCCTCCGGCACGAAAGGGAGTGAATGTTGGAAGGCGTCCCACACAGCCAATCCATCAGGGCTCACTATGGGCTGCGCCACCCTCCCTACTGGGCCCACCCTGTACCATGCTCTCAACGCTGCTTCTATTCCCAACGAACTCTCCTAGGCCTGTGGTCGGCAAACTGCGGCTCGCGAGCCACATGCGGCTCTTTGGCCCCTTGAGTGTGGCTCTTCCTAAGCCTTAGGAATGCCCTAATTCAGTTCTTAACAATGTACCTACCTATAGAGTTTAAGTTTAAAAAATGTGGCTCTCAAAAGAAATTTCAATCGTTGTGCTTTTGATGTTTGGCTCTGTTGGCTAATGAGTTTGCCGACCACTGGCCTAGGCCAATGCCAGGGATGGAGGGGGACGCTGGCGGGCCTTTGATTCTATTCTTATTGGTTTGGTTCATACAGACGGTAAATATGACCCAGGTAAGCCCTTTAACTGTATATTCTCTCTCTCTCTCCAGTTAAAAAAGCCTCTAAAAATATCTTCCACCTCCATAATTTTTCCCCAAGAGGAAAATCATATCCTGGGGATATTACCTTTAAATATTAGTATCAGCCCTAGCTGGTGTGGCTCAGTGAATACTGTCGGCCTGCGGACTGAAGGGTCCCAGGTTCGATTCCAGTCAAGGGCACATGCCGGGGTTGCAGGCTCCATCCCCAGTAGGGGGCGTGCAGGGGGCAGCCGGTCAATGATGCCTCTCTCATCAGTGATGTTTCTATCTCTCTGTCCTTCTTCTCCGAAATCAATAAAAACGAATATTAAAAAGATATTAGTTTCATAGGCAAGCGTTGGGTGCATCTTTCTATGACTGTGTCTGCGGTATTTCCTCTACTCTCGTCCCCGTCAATTTGACAACAGCCACACTAGACACCTGTGGCTACGGAGCCGTGAGTTGAACTGTGGCGGATTGAAATTGAGGTGCCATGCTATAGAGCAGTGGTTCTCAACCTTCTGGCCCTTTAAATACAGTTCCCCATGTTGTGACCCAACCATAACATTATTTTCGTTGCTACTTCACCACTGTCATGTTGCTACTGTGATGAGTCATCATGTAAATATCTGATATGCAGGATGGTCTTAGGCGACCCCTGTGAAAGGGTCCTTTGACCGCCAAAGGGGTCGCGACCCACAGGTTGAGAACCGCTGCTATAGAGGATGAAGGGTGTTGATTTCATTTACCCCCCACCCCACCCCTCGCCCCCCTGAGAGTGACTCTAGCACAGAGATACGTTCTACTGAGCAGACCGTGAAGACTGTGCACACAGGCTGACATCACCTTTTATTGTTCGCAAAAACGATGGGAACCTGGTGTTCTGCTGGCGTTTACTGAGCTGAACTTGGTGGCCAGAGTACAGGTAAACAGAGCTCTTGGCGGGCTGTAGTCCAGTTGAGGAGAAAGACAAAGGGTGGGGGAGTAGAAAGGAGAGAGAGAGAGAGAGAGAGAGAGAGAGAGAGAGAGAGAGAGAGACTGAGGAGGAGCTGAGACTGGCCAGAAGGCAGGAGGTGAGTGGGGGTTGAGGGGTCCCCGAAGGATTGCCAAAATGTAAGTCTACCCATAGACGTAGGAGTCGGGTTCTGAGGAGCCACAAATGTATATCCGTTGGATACACGTCGTTTGTATAGAGGGGAGGAGGAATTCAGACTTGAGTCTGGACGTAAAGGGGCTTTGAAATCTTTTCAGTTTGCGAGTAAGGTGGGAGTTGCAGAATAAAAACACTTTGCTTTGGAAATGATATAAAGAAGGCAAACCGAGTAGAAAGTATTTCCCGAGAGCTTTATCTGGGCCAGGCGCGGTAGACCAGCGCTCTCTGCCTCTGCAGTGGGCGACTCTCGTATCCCTTTCCCAGACGAGGGACTGAAGCACAAAGGGTTCCCATAACCCAGCCACCAGCCTTGGAAATAACAACCGTGACCTACCTGAGACCCCACGCGAACAATTATGACAGCTACCAACGATTATGGGATATTGGTGTGTGTGTGCGTTTCTCCTTCAGAGAGAAACGATGCTCTATAGCAGTGGTTCTCAACCTTCCTCATGCCGCGACCCTTTCATACAGTTCCTCATGTTGTGGTGACCCCCAACCATAAAATTATCTTCGTTGCTACTGCATCACTGTCATGTTGCTACTGTTATGAATCGTCATGTAAATATCTGATATGCAGGATGTATTTTCATTGTTACAAATGGAACATAATGAAAGCATAGTGATGAGTCACAAAAACAATATGTAATTATCTATGTGTTTTCCAATGGTCTCAGGCGACTCCTGTGAAAGGGTCGTTGGACCCCAAAGGGGCCGCGACCCACAGGTTGAGAACCGCTGGTCTATAGAGTCACCTCCCTCCCCACAAAGACCTCACCACGCCCACGTGGGAGAGAAAGGGTGCCCATGCAGGCCCGGGGCTCTGCAAAGCTGGTCTATGCATGATCTCCCCCCGCCCCCCCCCAGGACCGAGCGCCAGCCATGGAAGGCCTCCGGGCCTCATTCTAGAAGCTGAAGGTATTGACCAGCGTCTACTACAAGGTCCATCCCCATGTACACTCTTCCATGCACTCCTTGCAAGCTCCCGGTTGCAAGAGGACAGGCTGGCCCTCATCCCATGCAGGTGGCCAAGGAGAAAGAGGGGAACCCGGCCAAAACCACCAGCTGCCATCTAACCTTCCCAGCCCCTGCAACCTTGACCGTGACCCTGGAGCCAGGAGTCCAAACATGACTATGCCCTCTCCCCACTGCTCCATCCCTTCTCTGCGTGGCTCTTGCATCACAGGTGGCAGAGGGTGACTGTCTCTTAGCTCTCCTGTCACCCAGGCCCCGGCTCTGCAGAGCTGGGTCACCCCTCTTCCAACAGTAAATTCTCTTCCAACTGGCCCCGCACGGTTAAAGGGGCCTCGGAACAGCAATTCCAAAAATATTAATTAGGGCTGAATGGGCGGCCGAGCAGCCAGGTTCCAGGCTCCCCGGGCGAGGGATGGGTGGCCCAGCTGTGACAGCCACTTCCAGGCCACTAGCCACTGCAAGGGAATGCCCCTCCAGCTGAATTGTGGGAGATCCAAAAATGCTAGTTAAGTGGGGACACAGATGTAACACAGCAGCTTGCGGACAGACTCCCTGGGAGCCAGGGGCTGTGAGCTTGCTTTTCTTGCCATTTTCTAGTCTGCATTCAGGGTGAATTTTCTAGCCTGCTTCCGATGCCTGCCTGCTTCCCTTCTTCTCCTTTCCCTGCTCAGTTTCCCCTGCCTCCTGACTTCCTTTTTCTTTTAAATGATTTCAGAGAGGAAGGGAGAGAGAGAGAGAGAGAGAGAGAGAGAGAGAGAGAGAGAGAGAGAGAGAGAGAGAGAGAGAGAAACATCAATGATGAGAGAGAATCATGGATCGGCTGCCTCCTGCACACCCTCTACTGGGGATCGAGCCAGCAACCTGGGCATGTGCCCTGACTGGAAATCGAACCTGGGACCCTTCAGTCCCAGGCTGATGCTCTATCCACTGAGCCAAACTGGCTAGGGCGTGCCTGACTTCACTTTGCTTTCATGTTTCAAGCTACCTTGAAACAGATCAGTGTTTGCATATAATAGGGAAGGGAATGGGCACCTCTAAGATAAATGGGTTTTCTAGAATTAAGTGAAGACCGAGAGCTTTGGTCGTTAAAGGAAATGTGAGGGGAGAAGTAGGTGGGTGTATTCCCAGGTTCTCCATGTGGAAGGCAGTTGCCAATATGGGCCTGCGTTTGGAGGAGAGGTTGAGATGGAAAGAAGAGACAGGGCAGTGATTTCAAGGGCAGACTACAGAGTAGAACAAAGAGAACAGGCAGAGGGTCAAGGACAGAAAGTGAAGGGAGTTTGGGAAATGCTTTCCTACCTTTTCAAGTTCTTGGGCACCAGACACCTGATTTGAGACTACACAGATCTATTTTTTCAGCCTAGGATTGCTTAAAAAACAAGGTCCCTCAGCCGATCCTACACCCTCTTGCAATCCGGGACCGTGTGTGTGTGTGTGTGTGTGTGTGTGTGTGTGTGTGTGTGTGTGTGTGTTTATTGATTTAGACCAGCGGTTCTCAACCTGTGGGTAGCGACCCCTTTGGCGGTAGAACGACCCTTTCACAGGAGTCGCCTAAGACCATCCTGCATATCAGATATTTACATGACGATTCATCACAGTAGCAACATTACGGTTCTGAAGTAGCCACGGAAATAATTTGATGGTCGGGTCACAACATGAGGAACTGTATTTAAAGGGCCAGAAGGTTGAGAACCACTGATTTAGAGAGAGAGGAAAGGAGATAAAAGACATCCATCTCCATCGGCTGCCTCCTGCACCCCTCCCCGCTACTGGGGATCAAGCCCTCACCCCTACATGTGCCAGGGAATTGAACCTGTGACCTTTTGGAGCACAGGGCAATGCTCAACCACTGAGCCTCCCGGCCAGGGCTCAACTTACTATTGCTCTTTACAGCTTATTAATTCACAAATAACAGACTCAGGCCCCTCCACACAAATGATAGCACGTTAGGAGCTCGCACAGCAGCTCTTAGATCAAGAGAAGGGTCCACTCCCTGGAACTATTCTCCCTCCCTCCCTCTCTCTCTCTCTCTCTCTCTCTCTCTCTCTCACTAGCTCTGCCCGGTAACTCTTCTGATTATGCATGGAAATGAAAGGATCGCCACCAAAGAATTCCCTGACACATTTCAAGACCTCGAGGGACGAGAATCTGCCGCCGTAAGTGTGATATGCAAAGTGCCGTCTCTGTGCGGCCGCACGCGCGAAGGTGTGTACGGTGGGGCGCTGCGGAGCCTTTGAAATGGGCTTCAAAGTCGTCACGCGTGTGGCTCAAAGGCCCGTGGGAGCCGCGGCATCCTCCTCCTTTTCGCTGAGGCCGGAGAGCCAAAGTGTTCTCTTTGATGGCGGAGTTGGCGTTTCGAAATGTTGGTTCTGCTAATGCACTCTCCCGAATGGAGTTCCCACTTCACCATCTCACAGGCAGCCCAGAAATGAAGGGCTCTATTTGCGTGAATATTAAGATGGGGAGTCTGCTTTTGCTGCTTCCTCAAGGCCACGGAGGAAATGATGACGTGGCCGGCTGGGCCGAGATGGCGAAAACGTAAATAGCTAATAGTTGTGTGCATCTCCTATTGTGTAGAGCAGTGGTTCTCAATCTTCCTAATGCCGCAACCCTTTAATACAGTTCCTCATGTTGTGGTGACCCCCAATTTCATGGTTACACATTGAACATCATTAAAGCATAGTGATGAATCACAAAAACAATATGTAATTATATATGTGTTTTCCGATGGTCTTAGGCGACCCTTGTGAAAGGGTTGTTCGGTCCCCAAAGGGGTCGCGACCCACAGGTTGAGAACCACTGGTGTAGAGCAATTGATATGAATTACCTTTGGCAGCCCCCATAGGCACCCTATGTAGCTGGTACTCTTATGACACCCATTTAATAGATGAGGAAACTGACACTTAGATTAATTAAGTGTGGTGCTCTGGCCCGGCGGGCGAGGCTCAGTGGTTGAGCGTCACCTATGAACCAGGAGGTCACGGTTCGATTCCCAGTCGGGGCACATGCCCGGGTTGCAGGCTCGATCCCCGGTATGGAGTGCGCAGTAGGCAGCCATCAATGATGGTCTTTCCTCATTGATATTTCTCTCTCTCTCTCCCTCTCCCTTCCTCTCTGAAATCAGCAAAGATATATATTTTTAAAAAGTGCGGTGCTCTATGTGCTAAGACAGTGGTAAATAAACTTGGATTTGACGTGTAGGTGTTGATAAGAAGCAAGGACACAGGACTTGCAAAGACACTAAGAGAAGTGCAAAGTCACAGATGGGATGAGTAAACGGTAACTTGCCACAGACACCAGACCAATAGGCTGGTAGCCTGACTTGCATTTCTATCTCTATATATAAAAGCCTAAGCGACCAGCCTGTAACTATGACATGCACTGACCACCAGGGGGCAGACGCTCAACGCAGGCGCAGAAACCACAGGCATGGAAACATGGAACAGACTGATGATTCTCAGCAGGAAGAGGGGAAGGGAGAGGGCGAGAAGAGATTAACCAAAGATCTTACATGCATACTAGAGGCCCGGTGCATGGATTCATGCACCTGTGGGGTCCCTCGGCCTGGCCGGTGCCCTCTCGCAATCTGGGACCCCTCAGGGGATGTCAGAGATGGTGGGTTGTGCCAGCCGGTTTGGCTCAGTGGATAGAAGGTCAGGCTGTGGACCAAAGGGTCCCAGGTTCAATTCCTGTCAAGGGCATGTACTGTGGTTGCAGGTTCCTTCCAGGCCAGGGCCCTGGTCAGGGCACCAGCAGGAGGCAACCAATTGATGTGTTTCTCTCACATCGATGTCTCTTTCTGTCTTTCCTTCACTCTTTTACTCTCTCTAAAAATCAGTGGAAAAATATCCTCAGGTGAGGATTAAAGAAGAAAAAAAAAGATAGTGGGTGAAGGGTTGGAAGTAAAAAAATATATATATATCATTATAAATTCAGAAAAGAAATTCCGACATTTACAATTTTGTTACTGAGCTCCGTAGGAGCAAGTGATAATGATTTAAAAACCAACACAGTTGAATGTATACAACACAATTCAAAAACTGTTGCGGAAAGCTTGGCAAATCCACAGTAATTATATTTTAAGGAGTATTTGTAAACTTTCGTAATTACCTGAACAAAGACAAGTAAAAGACACATGAGCCTTATTATGATGGAAAAGCAGGTGTGCCGTGGAAATAAGAAAACTATTTGGAAAGAGTCTTCACATCCTTAGAGGAATTCTCTACACAAGAGACTCAGCCTCAACTCCAGGCAATATTTTAGCTCTCTCGTGTTTTGTGCAATTTTCCAAAAAACAAATTGAATTTCCAGAATTACAGTATTTGTTTCCCTGAGGATTCCTTGGAGGGGATTAGGGTCTACAGTGGAAGGTGGCACATAAGAAAACAAAAAAGAAAGAAAAATAAAGCTTCATTGGTTTTTCTCTTCCATTTAGACTCAAAAAAATAAAAAAAGACTGTCTATGGAACAGCTGTGAAGAACTGGTTGGCTGTACATATATTCAGTCTGGGGATTTGAGACAACATTTTGGGT
Source organism: Myotis daubentonii (assembly GCF_963259705.1). Taxonomy (NCBI): domain Eukaryota; kingdom Metazoa; phylum Chordata; class Mammalia; order Chiroptera; family Vespertilionidae; genus Myotis; species Myotis daubentonii. Next base: position 12,055,433 of record NC_081860.1, on the reverse strand, counting down.
GGATAGAAACCCCTCAAAGTACAGGGACTTACTTTGCATTGGGGTGTTAACATTTCTGCTTCACTTTTTTGTCCACCATCTTTGTTTTTAACTGTTGCTTTATTTATCTTTATTTAATTTAAAAAAGTCTAGTTGGTATATATTATATATTTATTATTGTTTTTATTGACTTTTTTAGAGAGAGGAAGGACAAGAGGGAGAGAGAGAGAAACATCGATGTGAGACATATTTGAGGTTGCCTCCCGACCAGGGATCGAACCTGCAACCCAGGCATGTGCCCTGATGGGAATGGAACCAGTGACCTTTCAGTGCACGGGACGACGTCCAACCAACTGAGCCACACCACCAAAGGTGATATATGATATTAATACTAGCTTTAGGTGTATAGTGATTCAACATCCTATATAAGAAAAGGCTAATATGCAAATTGTCCCCTCGAGAGTTCCACCGATTGGGAGTTCTACCGCTCGCTTGACGTGCATTGACCACCAGGGGGCAGCGCGGAACGGAGGAAGGCCCTGGTCACCAGCCAGGCCTAGGGACCCTACCTGTGCATGAATTTCATGCACCAGGCCTCTAGTTTATATATAAACCTTACAATAGGATCAGCACATTAAATCTGGTATTCATCCTGCAAAAACTTACTACAATATCATTGACTATATTCCCCTTCACCTTTTTCACCCATCCTCTCCCTGTCCCCCATCCCCTCTGGCAACCATCAGCTTCTGTCTGCCATGTTTTATTAAGATCTTTTCATGTGCCAGCCTTGGACAAGGTACTGCAGATGGAATAGGAAATGTATCAGAAGGCAAATGTAGACAAATCGGGTTTAAGTGGAACCAACCAGGAAGGCCAGACAATAAAATGGTACCATATGTCGACCACAGGGTGTGTTGGAGGATTTAGACTCAAGCAATCCATCCAACATGATAGGGATGGTATGTCAGATGAAGGGAATCTATGTTTTGTTTTTTAAAATATTTTCATTGATTTCAGAGAGAAAGGGAGAGGGAGAGAGAGACAGAAACAACCATGATGAGAGAGAATCATTGATCGCTGCCTCCTGCACGCCCCACACTGGGGATCGAGCCCACAGCCCGGGCATGAGCCCTGACCGCCAATTGAACTGTGACCTCTGTGTACCATCCTTTACCTCAATCATTACATGTTACATGGGATGAGTCAAACATTTAGACTCAGTAGCATGACAATTGGGGTATTTCTATTTTAGCCATGCCCCTGCTGGAAACCAGAGTACTGAAAAACAAACAAACAAAAACCCATACCAGAGAACTCTGATATTTTTATGTGTTGGATAGAAAGTGTATATTCAGCCTGAGCTGGTTTGGCTTGGTGTATAGAGTGTTGTCCTGTGGACTGAAGGGTCCCAGGTTCGATTCCAGTCAAGGGCACATGCCTGGGTGGCGGGCTCGATCCCCAGTGTGGGGCCTGCAGGAGGCAGCCGATCAATGATTCTCTCCCATCATTGATGTTTCTATCTCTCTCTCCCTCTCGCGTCGTCTCTGAAATAAATTTTAAAATAATATTTTTTAAAAAGTATATATTCAGCAAAGAAATCATCAGAAAATTACAGAATCCCAGTCTTGATGGATAAAACTGCCTCGTAGCGTATGCTTCTGCTGAGACGCCACTGCTGGGAGCAAAGGCAGGACCCTCTGCGAAACATTTAAAAGGCAACTCGATCGGAGTTGAGCCGGCTTCTGTGTCTTTTCCCGGATTGATACGTGTGCCCTCCTCCATTTCAAATGAAGAGTCCTCAGACAATGCTAATCACATTGTCAGCCACACAGGCAGCCCCTGAAAGGGGCTCCTTCACCTTTAAGGATGCATGTACAATAGTGATACGCAAGCAGCTCAAAGCCTCAATACCCCTTTTTCTTCTGCAAAGCAAGGCTGGGTTAGGGAAAAATCAATACATTGCAAGTAAAGGTCAGGCGAGGAAAAGTGACAGGACACAGAACTAAGGGAACAATATCCTTCGTGGAGGGTGTTTGAAGTTCCCTTTCCCCTGGTGGAGCCCGCTTCGCTGCAAATATATTCCACCCTCGCGTCGCGCCGGCCGCATTCTTCGGGAAAAAGTCATATTTTAAATATTTATCTATTCGGCAGCATCCTTCTTGCATATTATCTTGGCCCTATTGACTAATACGCCAAAGGCATAGTCGACTTTAAAGTCCACGTGCTGTATGCAGTTGCCGGATTGTTTTTTGTTTTGTTTTTTTGTTGTTTTTTTTTTTTGGTGGTTCTTTTTTTCTTTTCCTTGGGAGCCATGGGATGTGAACACACACACACACACACACACACACACACACACACACACGCATCTGCCTACCTTTTGGAATAGTTCTCAATTTACTTTCTCAAGTGGGCCAGATGCACTCCTATAGCCCTTCCAGGGGTCAGGACAGTCCCCTGATCTCCCCCCCCCACCCCACCCCCCCGCACTCTGTCCTTATTGCTTGGGGATAGCTTTAAAGTAGCCCATGAACCCTTTTCACTCTCGCAATACATTTACCCACAATTAACAATCAAGCCGCCTTCCCTCCATTCAGGCGGCCATTCTCCCCGGCCTCATTTTCCCTGCCTCTCTCTTGATCTGCCATTGTGCCGAGAGCTGTTTGTGCCATCTCAATCTGCCCCCCTCACCAGCCGCACAAGGACTGGGGGTGGGGGGCGGGGTGGGGGAGAAAGCGCCCGCCATTCAGATGTTGAATAGCAAATTGCTCTTGAGTGTCCTTGCTCCCCCCCTCTTCCTCTGCACACACCCCCCCCCCTCTTCTTTGGGAAGGACAAGGGGGGCGCTGAAAGCAGCCAGACATTCTGCTCAGGGCTCTTGAAAACAAGCGTTTCACACCTGAAGCCTTTCACAGCGGCCCAGAAGGACCCCCTTCAAACCACTTAATTGCCAATTGCTTCGGCGCTCCTTGTGCGGGTCCATTATGCTGGCCGCGACGCATCCTCCTTCCACGGCCAACGTGCATTCAGGCTCCCAGGATCGTGGCTCTGCTCTTGGGAGCAGCCCCCGGCTGGCTCCCGTCGGAGGAATGCATGGAGGAACCTTCCAGCACTCTTCGAAAATGAAAGATGCCATTCTCCTTGTGTCCTTTGTCCCCCAAAAGATCAAAATAAAGCGTGGCCAGCGGTGCCCAAGAAGGGATGATGACACACACTGGGTGTCCCCGGGAGCTGGGCCGAGGCATGGGCCCGGGCGAGAAGGGCCCAGGATAGCGCCTCTATCCGCATCCAGTCGTCCTTCTATTTTTTTGTTTTTGTTTTTTTGTTTCTGTTTTCCTTGAGGTTTGGAAAAAAACAATGAAAGGCTGTGCAGATTCTCCAAGTTAAAAGGCACCAGCCTTGGAGTCCCAGAGAAACTCACAATGAGGTCTTCCCCGAGAAAAGCCCGCTCACGTTGAATGCAAAGACACGGAAGGCGAATTCGCTGGAGAACTCTTTCCCACTGGAGGGCGTAGAAATGGATTTTTTTTTTTTTTCAAATGACTCGGTCCACTTCTCCCCCCGGTTTCCACTACAATGAGCAACAACGCAATCAGCCTGATGGAGACCCACACTTTGTAGGCATCTGAGGGAGGAATATAATAGTCTTGGAGCAACAGAGGTCTTCTCCGTATTAGGGGTGTGTCCAAGAGAGAAAGACATGGTAATAAAATAGGATCTCTAGCCAGAGAGCCACCCAGCTGGATAGTGGAGGCAGGGGGTCCATTTGTCAGGATGGCTCAAGGTCCGTTCTTTTTTTTTCTTTCTTTTTTTAAATATATTTTTATTGATTTCTGAGAAGAAGAGAGAGGGAGAGAGAGAGAGAGAGAGAAACATGGGTGATAGAGAATCATGGATCGGCGGTCTCCTGCACGCCCCCTACTGGGGATGGAGCCCACAGCCTGCACATATGCCCTGGCCAGGAATCAAACGGTGACCTCCTGCTTCATAGGTCGACGCTCAACCACTGAGCCACACCGGCCGGGCATGGCGTCTTCTATTTAGTACACACGCTGGATTCTTGGGCTTCCACGGGTGTTCCCCCAGCACTTCAAACCACAGATCTGCCACTGGAGGAGTTCCGATAACGTGGGAGCAGGTCTTCCAATTTCCCGGTTGGCATGTGTTTTGCAAAACGGACCTCTATGCCTGCGCTTGGGAAGTTTTCCATTGAGTCCGAGCCTTTTGAACTGGGGCCCCCTGCAGAATTCAGTGCTCTCGGGGAGGAGGAGTATGAAACACGTCTGTAGTCTAGGGACACATGTATACGTTGGCTTCTCTTTTGAGCCCAAACTCTCTTCCGAGGGTGGTGATGGGAGACCGCCTTCCTCATCACATGCAAACTTCCTTTTGCCAAGCGATGGGCAGACGTACTTTGGCTGGGAGTCTGCTTTTTATGTTCTAGGAGAAAAGCCCTGTTATAAACCATATAAGCGGGAATGTGTGTTCAATTACATTGTATTTAATGAAGCATCGTCAGCACATCTGTCTCTCTGGATAGACCAGTGGTCGGCAAACTGCGGCTCGCGAGCCACACATGGCTCTTAGGCCCCTTGAAGAGCCACATGTTGGCTCTTCCACAGAATACCGACTTCTGCGCCTGGGCCACGAAGTTTCAATCGCACTGTACGTACGCGCCCGCACGTGGTATTTTGTGGAAGAGCCACACTCAAGGGGCCAAAGAGCCGCATGTGGCTCGCGAGCCACTGTTCTTGGTGAATGAGACCTGTTTCATAATCATCTGAGTCTTCAGGTCCAGCTCTTTGGACATGGAAAGCAAGAAGCAGCGAAACAATGCACAGGTAGTCATTTGGGGGGGTTGCTCATGATGTCACCCCATTTCTTGACACCGCAGGGGGAGTTTAATTGCTTAGGGAGCAACGGTAGGCTTCTCAAATGCAATTTCTTCTTGCCTTTGTCTTCACTCTATTCCCCTTACTCCAGCTTCCTGGCATTTTTGAAAGGAAGTGAGCAATTTCTCTTAAGGATTGGCCTTTTATATAACTGCTTCAGCAACAAAACACCTTTTATTCTGGCACAAACAGTCCATTTCCCACGAGGGAGTCTTGCCTTCTCTTAGCCAACACCTTCAATATGGCAGCTTCTTCCGCCACCGTCCCTTCACACAAGTGTGCCAAACTTTCCTGCCACCGACCTGGCAACATTTATTGACGGAAATAGTGGCAGGTTTAATCAAAGCCTTGCCAGTACCTCCTGGTGGCAGAATTGTAATCTTGCATTATCTGGCATTCCTCTGACCATTTCCCAAAGGGGACAAAAAGGGACTTTTCTTCTTCTTCTCCTTTTTAATGCATTTATATTGATTTCAGAGAGGATGGGAGAGGGGGAGAGAGAAACACCAATGATGACAGAGAATCATGGGTCAGCTGCCTCCTGGACACCCCTTTCTGGGGATCGAGCCCACAACCCAGGCATGTGCCCTGACTGGGAATGGAACCGTGACCTCCTGGTCCACAGGTTGATGCTTAACCACTGAGCCACACCAGCCGGGCAGTTTTCTTTTTCTTGAAAGAACAACTCTCCATGGACAGAAAGAAGGTTCACACCTCTGGGACCTTTCAAACTAGGAAGTTTAAATCTGTATAATTGTTCGACTATCTTTCTGCAGCCCAACCAAACTGCCTCAAAGATGTCCAGATGACGAGATGCGTTCGCACAGTGTTGGTTTGGAGCAATGCTTGGAATTTGAGCTATCGGAAAGAAGTGGCCCTAATGCTTGTGTGTTCCTTCTGAATCCAGCCCTGTACATGTGTGATATCACTTAGTACTCACCGACGTGTGTATTTAATTTATTATTAATGATTGCCCTGGTAGGAAGCTGTCATTGACCTGAATTTACAGAGGAGGAAACTGAGGCAATCGTGTTTACAGAGCTAGAGAAAGACCATCTTTTCTCTCATTCCCTCAAGCAAAACAAGTGTGGTCCACTCACCAGGAGCCCCAGGAAACTGTGGGTGATAGTGTCAAGTTCAACAAGGTGATATCCTATATAATAAAAGAGTAGTATGCAAATTGTCCCCTCAACCGGAGTAATTCCAGGAGTTTGACCAGGGGGCAGGCCGGGCAGGCGGGGGGAGGGAGGGAGGCCCTGGCCAGCAGCCGGCAGCCGCTAGGGACCCTACTGGTGCACTCAACATCATCTTAACCCAGTGGTCGGCAAACTGCAGCTCGCGAGCTACATGTGGCTCCTTGGCCCCTTGAGTGTGGCTCTTCCACGAAATACTGACTTCTGCGCATGGGCCACGAAGTTTCAATCGCACTGTACATGCGCGCCCGCATGTGGTATTTTGTGGAAGAGCCACACTCAAGGGGCCAAAGAGCCGCATGGGGCTCGCGAGCCGCCGTTTGCCGACCACTGTCTTAACCCAACACACAATAGGATCTTCCTGATCCTTTTGGATCCCCCTCATTGGTATGACTATCCCCCCATTTTCCTCCCATTCTAGACCACAAGCCCCTCAGAGATAACAGCCATGTGTCCCCAGCTCACAACTGAGGATCAACAAATGCTTGTTGAATCAATGAACTTAGTCCAAAGATCTACCAAGAATGATTATCAATTGCTATTTAAGATCTATAATACAAAGAAATTGAGCTAGTTTTGGTGTTACGGGCCCCATACATAATTTGCAGGCCCATCATTTTCCAAAATTGTTTGCAAGTTAGCAATTAAACGATGTCATGCAAATCTTCATAGCATTGCTCTCAGGCCACTGAGCTGTTCTCAAACCTGAGTGACTGATCGCTTATGGCAGCGGTTCTCAACCTGTGGGTCGCGACCCCTTTGGGTGTCGAACGACCCTTTCACAGGGGTGGCCTAAGACCATCGGAAAACACATATATAATTACATATTGTTTTTGTGATGAATCACTATGCTTTATGTTCAATTTGTAACCATGAAAATACATCCTACATGTCAGATATTTACATGATGATTCATAACAGTAGCAAAATGACAGTTATGAAGCAGCAACAAAAATAATTTTATGGTTGGGGGTCACCACAACATGAGGAACTGTATTAAAGGGTCGCGGCATTGGGAAGGTTGAGAACCACTGGCTTATGGGAAACGAAGTTAAATTCCTTTGAAGGCCACACCCCTGACTTGACAGTGAATCATGTTTCTGTTTATTTAAACGAAAGCCAAGTCCTATCTGTTGTTGTTTGTTGAAGCAGTTGTGCGCGATCCCTGCTGTGCACATGGGAAGTCTAGGTTGCTAGTTCCCAGGCAGGGTTTGGCAGCCAGCACAGAGAATGGCTTTGGCAGACTTAGCGTAATTGACTTAAACTTGAGCACTGGCCGTCCCTCACACAGAAATTCCCAAAGCTGCTCTTAACGGGCCTCACAAATCTAATAGTAAAAGGATTTGCTGATGAGAAACATCTGCCGAAGGGCCCCGGGAAGATTCCGTAGAAAGTTATACTCTCCGTGCTGCAGCCTTATATGGAATTTCCCCACCGATCTTTATCTCGGGGAAGCCCCTCCAATCATTCCCACCCAGGTTCCCCAGGAGCTTTTCACACACTTCCCCTCCTCAGCGGGACCCCTGACAGTGTGTTCGTGTTGGGAAGGACAGAGAAGCTGTGGAATTAATCACTGAATTAACCCATCACTGCCCTCGGACCCGGAGCTCTGGGTGTCTTTAGGGGTGAATGTCGAAAATGCCAAAAGGAGCCCTGGCCAGTTTGGCTCAGTGGATGGAGCGTCGGCCTGCAGACTGAGGGGCCCCAGGTTCGATTCCGGTCAAGGGCATGTACCTTGGTTGCGGGCACATCCCCAGTAGGGGATGTGCAGGAGGCAGCTAATTGATGTTTCTCTCTCATCGATGTTTCTAACTCTCTATCTCTCTCCCTCCCTCTCTGTAAAAAAATCAATAAAATATATTTTTTTAAAAAAGAAAATGCCAAAAGGAGAAGATTTATTTATTGTAAGACTATCTCAATACATACAAAATATAGTTAAAGCAGTATGAATGTAGCACGTTCGATAATTTTACGATTTCTCTGATTTGTATAGGAAAGGGATTTTGGAATGAAAGGAACTCAGCTCGCTACTCTCCCAGAAGCATATCCAGCCCAACCCATGACCACACAGATTGGCACTCAAGGACATCCACAAGGTCAGCCAGTTTGGCTCAGTGGGTAGAGTGTCGGCCTGTGGACTGAAGGGTCCCGGATTCGATTCCAGTCAAGGGCATATGCCCAGGTTGCAGGCTCGATCCCCAGAGGGAGGCGTGTGGGAGGTGGCCAATCAGTGGTTCTCTCATCATTGATGTTTCTGTCTCTCTCTCTCCTTCTCCCTCTCCCTTTCTCTTGGAACTCAATCAACACTAATAAAAGAGAAAAATGGTAATTGGCGTACGACGATACCCTTTTCATTGGCTAATCAGGGCTATATGCAAATTAACTGCCAACTAAGATTGGCAGTTAACTGCCAACAAGATGGCGGTTAATTTGCATATGTAGGCACAATGCAGGGAGGCGAAAGGGAAAGCAGGAAGAAGCCCCCTGCCACTGACAGTGATTGGAAACCCCAGGGCCGCCTTTGCCCTGCCCCCCAGCTATGATCGGAGAATCAGGTGCCTTTTCCGCCCTGGCCAGTGATAGCAGGAAGTAGGGGTGGAGCCAGCAATGGGAGCTGGGCACGGTCGAAGCTGGCAGTCCCAGGAGCTAGGGGTCCCTTGCCTGGGCCTAAAGCGAAGCCCATGATCGTGGGGCCGCTGCAGCTGCGGGTCCCCGCTGCCCGGGCCGGACGCCTCAGCCAGAGGCGTCAGGCCTGGGCAAGGGGCCGATCCTGCGATTGGAGGGTGATGGGGGTCAATGCCTGAGGGCTCCCAGTATGTGAGAGGGGGCAGGCTGGGCTGAGGGACACTCCCACACACACACACACACACACACACACACACACACACACCCAGTGCACGAATTTCGTGCACCGGGCCCCTAGTCTATAATAATAAAAGGGTAATATGCTAATTAGACCAGACATCTTCCGGATGTCATTCCGGATGTCCTTCCTGACCAAGTCGGGGCCAGAGGGAAGCTAGCCAGGGTCCCAGCTGCCTGTCAGAGGCTGGAGGAGGGAAGCCCGGGTCCCGGGTGCCAGAGGGAAGCTGGTGCCAGCAGCAGGGGGAAGGAAGGCCTACTCTTGCACAAATTTTTGTGCACCGGGGCCTCTAGTAAAAATATATGAAAAAAAAAAAAAGCCATCCCAGAGCTGGGCAGAAAGAAACACGAACAAGCCCTCAATGAATGTTCAATTCAAATATCTGATTGACATTTAGGATCCACATGTCCTAGCTGAGATGGAGGATTTCGATGGCACAAGGAATGAAGATTGAGGAACTCTCCAGGAAGGAAGACGGATTATGCTGTTCAGGGAGCCGGAGTCCTCTTTCGGGCGCCTACCGAGGGAGCCTGTGTTAGGCTCCATTTGCAAAAGCAACTTCTACAGCCCTGCTCTGTTGGTAGGAAGAATCGCATTTTAATGTGCGCTTAGGCATGCGGTGTTGCTGGGAGAAGGTGTGTGTGTGTGTGTGGGAGGGCGCTTCGGGGTGGGAGGGATGAGTCTGATTTCAGGAGGCTCTCCTGCTTTTCAACACCAAGAAGCCAAAACAGTCAACTGGATGAATCCCTCTGCTGATCAGCCAAGAAAAGCAACAAGGCGTTTTCCTCTCCCCCAAGCAGGGGACACTTTTGCCATGAATTATTTAAGAAATGCTTTCCTTCCGTACCCTGAGCAGATGCTCCAATTCCTGTTCAAAATTGACAGTTTCCTTTTAAAGACTCGATGAAGCACATGGAGATTAAGGACCATGGAAGCTCATGCATACATTTTCCATCAGGTGGCTCTTCGTCTTGAATGCCAGGGGGCATGGCACCGTGTTTAATAAGTTATGGCGATCAGGTATTGGATGGCATCCAATAAACATTCTCAAAGCTACATTTTATAACTTCATCTCGATTACCCATAAAAACATGAAATGTATGAAAATACAGATTTTCAGAACCACCCAACCAGTGTGGCTCCATGGTTGAGCGTCGACCTATGAACCAGGAGGTCACGGTTTGATTCCCAGTTGCGGGCTTGATCCCCAGTGCGGGGCATGCAGGAGGCAGCCGATCAGGGATTCCCTCTCGTCCCTGATGCTTCTATCTCTCTCTCCCTTCCTCTCTGAAATCAATAAAAATATATTTAAAAAAATTTCCCAGCACCATTTCATCATCCTTTATTATCTAAGCAGTTCCGGTTGTGGTTGGATGTTGGAAAATGTAAGCGTTCCACTGGCTAAGGAATCCGGGTCCACACTCAGGCCCAATTCCTGATCGTTCCTGGCCTCGGAATGCTGACCTGTTGCTCTGAGGTCAGCGAGTTGACAGGACAAAGGGAAGCAGGCAGAAAGAACCGAGCCCTCTACAAAGTCATGGCCCCAATTCCTGGTATTGCTCGTTGGCTTGGCGAGGGGGAATTTGTTCCACGCCTTGAATTTGTAATAGAAATCCCTGGGGTCAAACGTAGGCATGCAAAACTCAGATTCCCTTGATGAGAGTTGCTTCATAAGGTCTTGGCACCCACTCATCCTCTCCCCCCCCTCACCCCCCCATCCAGGGATCGGGTGATTATCTTGGTTCCTGGTGGGTGGTTTCTCGCTGCCAAATTACTCTCCTGAGAGTACAACTCCATCAGGTTTTCATAGCTCATGGTTTGGAGTTTTGGGACTAATTGATTTAGATTTGTTTTATGTAGAAACGATTGTTCTCATCACTGAAGGACCACCGTAGCCTGGAAACTTCTCCCATGGAAACCAACCTCTGTTTTCTCGAAAGATCACTTCTTGAGTGCAGGGAGCATGTCTGTTTGACATGTGTTACGTGGGTCCTCCAAGACCAAGCAGTGCCTGCCACACAAGAGCTCAACAAGGGTCCCTTGGACTGAATCCTGTACATGTGCCCTCGCTTCCGGTGGATTCTATACGTGGGAAGCCGTCTGCACGTCACAGAATAAAGAGTAGAAATGATGGTCTGGCAACCATTGTTCAAGTTCTGCCTTTGCTGCTTATGATCGATGTGATCTTGAGCAAATCACAAAATCCACCCAAGCTTCCTCTTTTTCTTTTTGTTACTATATTTTTTATTGATTTCAGAGACAAAGGGAGAGGGAGAGAGAGAGAGAAACATCAATGATGAGAGAGAATCATGGATCGGCTGCCTCCTGCATGCCCCACACTGGGGATTGAGCCTGAAACCCAGGCATGTGCCCTGACTGGGAAATGAACAGTGACCTCCTGGTTCATAAGTTGACGCTCAACCACTGAGCCATGCCTGCTGGGCTAAACTTCACCTTTTCCACCAATAAAATGAGAGCATTAGAAGCTACTGGTACTGAAGGTACAGAATTATCATGATGTTCAAGGGCGGGGGGGGGGGTGGTAAATCTACATGTAAAAAAACGCATCCCTTAGAAACATACTGCACGATAGAAATCTAAAGTATAATTAGGATTACATATTAGAGTGGGAACACAGTGGGTCTCAGTTTTTTGTCTGAGTCTCTGTCTAGTACCACCATGGCCTCTGAGATCCTGCCCGAGAATGTTGCCTTCCGAGATCGCCAGTTTCCTGTCGGGCATGAACACTCAAAGCCCAATAGGGTTATCTCGGTCACTCTGACCCATGATGGAGGTCATTGCCTCTGCAGGAATTCAGGAAATGACTGTGGAGAGAGAGTACATTTAAGTCTGGTCTGGAAGGATGAGTAAGATTTCTCTGGGCAGAGAAGGAAGAGTGGCCTAGAAGACACAGGAGCAGCAGCCCGGCGGCGACAATGACGGGACTCAGCTGTAGCTGTCCACACAACTAGACGCAGAGGATGGATGTAGTCAGGTGATTCAGCCTCAGATTTAACCGAGTTGTACTGAGCACCTCTCCCTGACGAAAGCCCGAAGCTCTCAGGTGCATGACCTGATGGAACCCTCCAGCAACGCCAGCACAGGTGTCAGGACACCTCTGACACAGATGTGGGTGCGCCTGCGGACGACCACAGAACCACACAGGCCAAGCTAGAGAGGGAAGGAAGTCGCTTGGAGCAAAACACACGCCTGGGTCCACATCTGGCCTAATTCTCAACTGTTGGTGGTGGAAACCATGTTCAGTGAGAGAGGCTAAGTGATTTACCCAGTGGAACCAAGTGGCTCTGTGATAGACTGGGATTCAGATGTGGGTTTTCCGGATGTAAGTCTGGCGCCTTTCGATTTCCTCTATGATTTCCTTCCTTCCTTCCTTCCTGCCTTCCTCCCTCCCTCCCTCCCTCCCCTCCTTCCTTCCCTCTTTCCTTCCTCCCCTCTTTCCCTCTTTCTTCCCTCCCTCCCTCCCTTCTTTCTTTCCTTCCTTCCTTCCTTCCTTCCTTCCTTCCCTTCCCTTCCCTCCCCCATTTTCCTCCCTCCCTCCCTTCCTTCCTTTCCTTCCTTCCTCCCTCCCTTTCCTTTCCTTTCCTTTCCTTTCCTTTCCTTTCGTTTCCTTTCCTTTCCTTTCCTTTCCTTTCCTTTCCTTTCCTTTCCTTTCCTTTCCTTTCCTTTCCTTTCCTTCGCTTTCCTTCCCTTCGCTTTCCTTCCCTTCCCTTCCCTTTCCCTTCCCTTCCCTTTCCCTTCCCTTCCCTTCCCCTTTCCCTTCCCTTCCCTTCCCTTCCCTTCCCTTCCCTTCCCTTCCCTTCCCTTCCCTTCCTTTCCTTTCCTTTCCTCCTTTCCTTCCTTCCTTCCTTTTCTTATTTTAGGACACTATGTTTTGCTCTCTGTGAAGCCCTTTGACTGAAGAAATAGAGACCTAAGTCACTACCCTGCCATCCAGAATTGCGGACACGAGAGGTGTGGACACTGATGAGCAATGCCATTGCTTTCTTTATTCCAGAACTACACCGCACTAACTGCAGAGCGAGTCTGTGCGCACACCAGCTCCTGTCGGGGTGGCAGGCCTGCTGGGACCCAGCTCCCCCGCTCCAGGTGGGTGACAGTCTGCGAGCCCCTCTTTTGTGCTCTGTGCAAACAGCTTGAGATAACACTTCAAGTCACAGTCGTATTTTTTTAGCCAGAGGTAAGTGCCATAAACCTGAAAATTCAACTTAATGTTTCTCCATGGGCTTATTCCAATTTAGAAAAAAAAGTTTCTGAGTGCTAACCATCTTTACAAGCATTGCACTATGAATCACGTTTGTAATTTTTTCTATGGGGGCAACATGACTCTATTAGATTAGAGGCCCAGTGCATGAAATTCGTGCACTGGGGGGAGGGGAGGGGGGAGGCCTCAGCCTGGCCTGCGCCCTCTCGGAGTCTGGGACCCCTCGGGGGATGTCCGCCTGCCGGCTTAGGCCTGATCCCTCTGGGGCTTTCGCAGCCCGGGACCCCTCGCACCTTACTGCCTGTCTACAGCAGAGGCGAGAGGGGCTCCTGCCACCATCACTGCGCTTGCCAGCCATGAGCCCGGCTTCTGGCTGAGCAGTGCTCCCCGTGTGGGAGTGCACTGATGGCCAGGGGGCAGCTCCTGCATTGAGCATCTGCCCCCTGGTGATCAGTGTGCATCATAGCGACCGGTCATTCCACCATTCGGTCTATTTGCATGTTAGGGTTTTATTATATAGGATGGTCCCCAAATCATATTTAAGAGCAGAAAACACAATTTTGTTTTTTGTGGGGATTTTTGTTTTTTGTTTTTAATTCTCATCCAAGGAGGATATTTTTCCACTGATTTTTAGAAAGATTAGAAGAGAGAGAGAAAGACAGAGAGAACTATTGATGTGAGAGAAACACATTGGCTGGTTGCCTCCTGTAAGACCAGAGGCGCGGGCTGGGGAAGAGCCTGCAAATGACATACATACCCTTGACCGGAATCAAACCCGGGACCCTTTGGTCCACAGGCCAACGCTCTATTCACTGAGCCAAACCGGCTAGGGTAGGCGGAAACACAATTTTGGATGTGATTTTAATCTGATGCATGTGGGAGAAAGATCTCACAGGGACCCCTTCGTCCCCTCCTTTACTGATTATTTTGCCTGGAATCCTGGACGGGGCGGGTCATTCTCTTGCTGCACCGCCCAGTCTCCCATGCTCTCCTGTCTTTACAGTTGCCGAAGCTCGCCTGTTGCTATTCGGTGTGGCTCGACCCTCTGGCCAGCAATGACTCCCGGGGGTCATTTCTGTGGGGATGGAAGAAAGGAGGCCAGTGTGAACGACAAAACAGCTGCAGACCACCAAACCAGTCCCCTGCCAATGGACGGAGGCAGATCTAACAAAAAAAATTGCTCTGAAGGCACGGCGTTAAAGGGAAAATGCATCAGAAGAGATTTCTCAAGTGATCGAATGCACTGCCTAATAACTTTAAATAGTCCATTGAGCCTCCCGGAATTTTTTTTGTTTTGTTCTTCTTCGGGAATAATCTGCTTACATCGTTAAGACCTCAGCTAATTGCCAGTAACGCAAATTGCCAGATGTTGTAACCCCCAGTGTCTCCCTCAAAAACCACCAAACGCATTGAAAGAGAAAGGTCATTGTCCCTCCCTGGCTAGCAAGCTATTCCTGCGAGTCCCCGCAAATGACAGGAAAACACCTCCCAGCCGCCCCAGGAACCTAGGCCCGCCCCTCCCAAGGGTCCCTGGTTCACTTTGTGATTTTCTAATAATGCACTTATGTGTAAGCTAATCATGGGAACAGAGGGAAAATGAAGAGACTTTTTATATTAAAAAAAAAAAGAGAGGGAAAAAGCAGAATGAATTAGGGCAATTGAGGTCGCTCTGTTCCATTTTTTGCTGGGAGGATTTGAGTCCTCCTTGTTACCTTATCGCTTATTACACAATTTCCGATAAATTGAGACGCCAGTCCATTCTTATTGTCCCGCGCTCGCCTATTGAACGTACATACATAGAATTCATTTCGGATTTAAACACTATCTTAATTATACATGGAATAAAATGGACAACCTATCAGGGTCTCTAAATTGCATTCTAACAAATAGTTTTATTTTATTTTATTTTTTAAATCACATTTCGACTGATGACATATTTGGTATAATGATGTTCAGGGAATATTCCTTTTTTCACGCAGTGCCTTAATTATGCCAGAGTATCTCCCATTCGACAGCTAACAGTCGTGTTTCTTTTTTTTTTTGTTTCTGACTTACAAGTTTGAAAACTTGAACCCTATGTCATGCCTCATACTATTTTTCATGAGGTTCTGCCTAAATAACCTGATTAGGAAGTCTCCCTATTTTGAAATCACTTATAAATGCTAAACGTGTGACATAGGACAATGATATTACATATAACTTCTCATTTTCTTTAAAAGTAATGAGAGTGTCTGTATTTAGAAACATAGGGAGAAACTTTTCCAGCAAAAGCCACAAAACAAATTGGAAAACAATGCAAGAATATTCAAATTGTGCTTTAAATGAAATATACAGTCAATAAAATATCAAAAGTACTTAAAAAAACATAGGTATGTGAACCTAAAAAGTTTAGTCTTATATTTATATGTATTTGCCACAAACTGAAAATTGCTGTAAAGAAAAGTTATGTACATGATAAAGCTGTAGTTTTATAGCCCTTGCAAGAATAATCTGAATTAATGAATCATACAAGTCCTAGTCATCATAATATGATACTGTGTATTTTATACAAACATTCATTCATATTAACATATTTTAAAATACTAAAGAAAAACCACATTTAGAAAAACTGCTATTCGAAATTGCAGACAATATATGATTTTGCAATTAAACATGTATACTAATAATCGGTATTTGCTGGAGAATTTCCTAACTTCACATGACTGAAATGTAGTTTTACATATCAAATAAGTAACCATTTCAGGGACAACAGGGGAAGCAAAATCATTAGCACTTTAATGTTCATTGATTATTAATGTGTTAGGTTTACCAAGCCGCCTCATTGACTTGCTAGCTCTTGCTCTATTTCTGCATCTTACTCCAAGACGATGCTATGTCTATAGAACCACACACACATAAGTTTGGATTTTTTTGTTTTCTTATTTTTAAGGTTTCTACGCAGCATCTACCAAGTGAACCTGGCCAGCTGGTCCTTCAGAACTGAGCCCTGGTGTCTTTTGAAGTTGGCACGTCTAAAGAAAGCGTTTGTCCCCAAAGAACTTGGGGCCACCCTGCTGTCCACTTCTTTTTTTCCTGAACAATAATACGAAAGCGGGACCATTTCTCTCTCTCTTTTGCTATAAGTAGGGGGTACGTCAACGCACGCACACACACACACACACACACACACACACACAAGTTTTAAGCATCCCCCCCAATTTAAATGATTTGCTATCACAGTCCCTGCATCTTTTATCTCTCCAATAATTTCAACTCCGTTAATGTGTGCATGTCCTCCCTTCTTATCAGCCCCTGGGCAGCATTAGTGATTCCTAGCCGCCATCAAGGTGATAATAAACTCATTCACAAGACGAACAAACACGGGGGGCGGGGGGGGGGGGGAGAGGGGGGCCCTAGTTATTCACCAGGCAAATCCACCGCAAGGCTGGGCTGTGGAACCAGGGAGAATGGAGATGGTGTTGATTGATAAATTGACAGGTTAATTTACAAGTGGATAATAGGAGTGAGACCCGGAGGGAGAGAGGGAGAGAGAGGGAGTCTAGCGTGGTTGCACTGCCCTCTGTCTTATGCCCGGGAATCTGCAGGGCTGAGGCTGTGGGATCCAAGGCGCACACACATTCTTCATCACTTAAAGACAAAGGACTCCATTTACTGCTGTGCGATGGCTTTGTCGCCTTGGTCCCCCCCGCACAATTGACCCTCAGTGGGTCAGACACAGGGCCGCGTCGCAACCGTGTCTTAGAAGCGCCACTTAGAACACGGTTCGGACTAAGTTGTTGCGTCTGTTTCAAAAAAGAAACAGCGCTGTTTTCAAGACGCTGTTTCAACCAACAGTCATTGTCGTTGGCTTGTCGCTGGTCCAAACGTCTTCTTTCAAGTTCACAGGCTTTTCGTGGGGACGTGATGAAACCCGTCGTTGTATAGTCTTTGCAAGGATCCTCTGAATTAATTAATAAGATAAGTCTTAATCATCACGACACTTGTGTGTGTTATAAAAACATTGATTCGTGTTAATAGGATATCTTAAAATACTAAAGAAGAAGCAATCTAGGTATACATCTTTGCCAGCCCCCATCCCAAATATCTTTAATTTTTTTTTTTTAAATCTTTGGTGTTAAATGCAGCGGGTGCAGCTGTTTGCAAGACAGGAGGAAACAAATGGTATGAATCTCCGATGAACTCTTCGCCTCACCCCCTTCTCTCCGAGTTTGATGATGGCAATACTTGAAATTTACATACTTGAAATTTAAAAAAATACATCCACAAAGTCCTTGGGGGGAAAAATATATAAAGCATTCGTCCAGGTGTTTATTTTTCTCTGGCAAGGAAACATTTTATTTCACAGGCCTGCCTCTCACGGTGCTGGCTCTGCAGAAACAGGCTAGCACAGTAACAGACCTCGGAGATGAAAAAGAATCCAGTTGGCTGTGCAAGTCCATCAGACAAGGAACTCGTCCTAAATGGTCAGGGTAGTGCCTCTCTAGTGGCCCTGATGGGACTGGGAGATTGCAATGACAGCAAACCCGCAACTACTGCCACTTTCGTCTTTGAAAACGAGCTGCTTGGAGACGGTTCATGTCACGGGCTGTGCGTCCCAGGCCCTGCGGTTCGGTCCCCACTTCCCAGCGCCTATAATCTTGGGGCTGAGATCCTGACCCTTTTTCTCTCCGTCTCGCCACATGGTGAGCGAACTCCCTTCTCAGATCCCAGATCCGAAAGCTCCCTCCAGGCTTCCCAACAACATTAACCACTCGGTAGGTTTGCACGACTAGCTCAACACATTTCGAAAGGAAATTCCAAACGGCACGTCTCGCGGTTTCTGTAATTCATTACCAAACGCCAACACTAATATTATTTTCAGCAGACTGCCTCCTATTAATCAAGGTATTACAATGAACTATTAAAACGATGCCTTCGGTTGAATAAAACGATAAAGCCCAGGGAGAAATATGCGATCAAGAATGAATGTCAGAAAATAAAAACAAACAACTTCGCATGCCTGGAATTTTATGGGTCACAAGGTTAAAAATCTCCCCTTAAAGGGTGAATAATATCCTTTGCAAAGAAAATGCATTTCTGTGTGAATAGGACGTTGAATAGCCTTTACTGCTTTGTTCAAACACGGACAATCATCTTTGCAATCTTTTTTGGCAAGTGGTGTACTTTTTCAAAAAAGGCTCATAAAAGATTACACTATGTCTATCTTGAAGGTGGCTAATTTTTTAAATGTGGTAGCTTTGTCAGAAAGGTATATCATGCAAAAAAAAGTGTTTCAGTAATTTTAAAACTCTGTCGCATACAAAGTAAAATTGAATGCTTCAGAATAAAACAAGGCATTTTATTTTCTGAGGACGACTTCAACTTTGCACTTTATCCGAGCTTTCCATTTAGAGACTTAGCGACATGGAAAATGGGATGTAAAACAGAGAAATAATTGGTGGGCAGTTTACAGAAACACGGGGGCTTTTATACCTTCTTTCTACAGGGACTCTAAAGCGTTCAAAATTCAGTGTAATATTCATTGTCTCCTCTCTCTAAATTCCAATGGCAAGAACTAGCAGAGTTATAGAGACATAACCTCCAGGATGTTATACTTTTAGAACTTAAAATCCATAAGCTAACTTCCAAAAAAAAAATCGAATAGTTTTTGAAACCCATGTATCCATATCCCTTTTAATCAGAAACATGCTGATACGGGGGAGATTAAAAACCCCAGTGCAGGGGTGGGCAGGCACTAGCCATTTGACGTGTTTATAATCGAAGAGAAGGCACATTCCCGCTGTGCAAACCCAGGCGAGGTTTTTCCACCTTCTCCTCCTGCAGGTACCAACCCCAATCCTGACGCCAAGCAACACAGCAGCGAAGAGATGGGATTTCATATCCCACCCAGCTCCTGAGTTAAGCCGGTGACAAGTAGGTTTGGAAGCGAGCCGATTAAGACTCATTGATTTCCGGCGCCGCTTTCTTCTTATTTCAGATGTCACATCAAGGCTTGGAAATGAGATGAATGTGAGAAGGGCCCGGTGATCCCTGCTCTTCCGGAGGAGTCTTCAAAGCCGCTGGCTGTGCACGGAGCCTGCTCTGCCCGCAGGACAGTTTGGGGGAACTCAGCTCCCCCGTGTCATTCTCTCACTGCGATGCCTGGTTCTCAAGAAGGTCCCCGTTGAACTGAAGTCTGGCAATTCTCAAAAAGTTAAACATTACGGGGGGTTCGGGGGGGGGGACCTTAAATCATCTTTTCTCCCCCTTTCACTTCAAAGTCCCTTGAAAGGAACACGCCAGTCCGATTCTGGGAAACACGTTTTATGAAGGAAGTCACGCATGATCCCGGGGTGACACGCAAGCTCTGCGCTTTGAAGAGTCTGTGATGATACATGGAAATCAAGGCTGGAGATGGAAGGTGCGTCACTTATGTCTCTTTTCTCTCGCGGTCTTTCCCCTGGAAATTTTTTTTTTTCCACACTGTAAAGCAGACACTCGTCTAATTGGCAACAAAGATCAGAGTGCTGATTAGGCCTAAATTACACCTGACAGACATTTTTACAAAGGCTTTATTTTATGTAAAATATAATATGTCATCACGGCTCTTCAGTTTGAATAGGTAGATTATTCACTTGGTGTGTATCGTACTTAAAAAAGGATTTCAGCCCTGGCTGGTGTGGCTCAGTGGACAGAGCATCAGCCTGCAGACCAATGGGTCCCGGGTTCGATTCCGGTCAAGGGCATGTACCTCGGTTGCAGGCTCCTCCCCGGCCCAGGCCCTGGTTGGGGCTCGTGCAGGAGGCAACCAATCGATGTGTTTCTCTCACATCGATGTTTCTCTCTGACTTTCCCTCTCTCTTCCACTCTTTCTAAAAACCCATGCAAAAATATCCCCGGGTGAGGATTTAAAAAAAAGGATTTCAGAACAGGTATAAAACATTTAAAAATAAATTTTAAAAAGTCCTAATAGCCATTTGGTCCAGGAAAACACAAATTTTAACAAGTGACCAAAAGAGTTGAAATAGAATAAATGCAGTGGATAAATATCAACAAGTTTAAACCTGGCCCGACCGGCGTGGCTCAGTGGTTGAGTGTGTCCCCCCTATGAACCAGGAGGTCACGGTTCGATTGCCAGTCAGGGCACATGCCCGGGGTTGCGGGATCGATCCCCAGTGTGGGGCGTGCAGGAGGCAGCCGATCGATGGTTCTCTCTCATCATTGGTGTTTCTCTCTCTCTTTCTCTCTCCTTTTCCCTTCCTCTCTGAAATCAATAAAACTATATATATTTTTTTAAAAAAAGTTTAAACCTGAAAATATTTAGGAAAAAAACATTTTAGGGTTAAAAGGTGGCTTCTTTCTTTTTTGTTTCATATCCTTACCGGAGGATATATTTATTGATTTGAGAGAGAGAGAGAGGAAGGGAGAGAGAAAGAAACATCGATTGGTTGCCTCCCACACGTGCCCCAACCTGGAATCAAACCCACGACCTTTTGGTGCCCAAGGCAACGTCCAACTAACGGAGCCACACCGCAGGCCAGGGTGAGGAAATACAGAAAGATGTCCCCTCTCTCTATTCCACGGAAAGACAAGTTCCAAACAGACTCAGCAAGTTCAAGAGGGAAGCCGGGTCGTGGCGCTCAGTTCTGCAGCCGCGGATCCAGGGCCCCCGGACAGGCCTTGCGGATCTCACCTGCAGAATCTCAGTCCACCATCCGTGGCCTGGAGCCTGGGGCAGGAGGACAGGACCGCGGCTGCCTCGCCAGCCTGCCTTGAGAGACTCCCTTTCCCCGCATTTACAATCGCTTTCCGGCCTGTGGAGCCATCCAGGCTAGAGGAAATTTTATTGGAGCTCATGGGGAGAGCGCACTTGCTAAGCTGTAATTTCCTAGGATTCGAAATATGGCTCCTGTAGGCCACCCGCCTGGGATCGCTCAGAAAAAACACAAAACAAGACGGGGCTGATCTCCCAATCTTGGCTGCATACCCAGCCATTTTTAACTCAAAGCCCTCTTAGTATATTTCCCTTGAATGTGGCCACGCTTGTGGTGTGGGCAGTCTGGGGCGGCGGCATATTGTATTTGAAATATTGAATTAATTTGTATAAGAAAACGTAATGTATTAATATGAGTGAACATTTACAAAAGTAGGATTGAGCCTGACCCACATAGCTCAGTGGTTGAGCATTGACCTATGAATCAGGAGGTCACGGTTGGACTCCCGGTCAAGGGCACATGCCCGGGTTGCGGGCTCGATCCCCAGCGTGGGGCGTGCGAGGGGCAGCCATTCAATGATTCTCCCTCATCACTGATGTATCTATCTCTTTCTCCCTCTCCCTTCCTCTCTGAAATCAATAAAAAAATGTTTTTGAAAAAGTAGGATTGAGGTTAAAACGCTGTAGCAGAGAACAAATAAAACAAGGAACTTAGAGAGCATAACCAACAGCAAAAAAATCATATAAATGTAAAGTTTTTAATATGGGTGATTCTGTAGTCCTGTCTTCTCCCCAGTCTTTACGGAGGAGAAAGCTAAGACCTAGAAAGATCAAATAAAGTCCCAAGTGCTCATGGGTATTTCATCCCAAAACAATGGCCAGGATCCATGTCTTGGGGGTCTCGGACTGGCTTGGTTCCCATGTCAGCATGAGGGGGACAGTTCTTGTAGCTGGACAACTATAGTGGCTAGTGAGCAAGGGAAGTCACTTGGCCACCAAGCCTCAGTTTTTGCATCTCGAAAATGGGCACAATGGCACTGTCTTCTATTTCTAAACATGGAGAACAAGGTTTTAGAGTTTTAAGTGAACACTGAATTAATGGGGGGGAAACAAGAGAGTCGATGTGGTATCGTTTATGATAAATGTGGACTCTTTCATCCAGCAGTGGAGCCATTCAAGGGGGAAGGCAGCCTGACCATGGCCATGACCATCCTAAGAGCAACCCTATGCATAATGATGGGGTAACAATGGCCTGCTGTCTCTCCTATGAATGTGGGCGTGCACGCACACACACCCACATACGCACACACACCCATGAGTATGTGGATTCTTTCTCAGAAAAATCATCCTGTCATGTAACTATTTTGAGGATTTTTTTAAATTGATTTCAGAGAGAAGGGAGAGAAAGAGAGAGAGAGAAACATCAATGATGAGAGAGAATCATCAATTGGCTGCCTCTTGCATGCCCACTTACTGGGGATCAAGCCCATGACCCAGGCATGTGCCCTGACCAGGAATCGAACCGTGACCTCCTGGTTCATAGGTCGACGCTCAACCACTGAGCCACGCTGGTCGGGCACTGTTTTGAATTTTATTAAGTAGACCAGATTTAGGGTCAGCTTTAGCTCAAGCGGTTACTTTGGTTTCTGCTCATTGCGGACACATAACCCTGCCTTAAATAGACCAGATTTAAAGACATATCTCCTTGGGAAAGAAATTAATTTATATTTTCAATCTGAACGCCTGATTTCTAGTGATCCCCAAACCTCTCCTTGGTGAATTTGTATGATGTTTGACTCTATCCAGAGACTCAGGCAGTGTGTGTGTGTGTGTGTGTGTGTGTGTGAGTGAATGTGTGTGTGAGTGTATGAATGTGTGTGTGTGAGTGTATGAATGTGAGTGTGTGTGTGAGTGTATGAGTGTGAGTGTGTGTGTGAGTGTGAGTGAATGTGTGTGAGTGTGTGTTTGGGGTAGGAGGGTGGCTAGGATGGCCATCAGGCATTTGAGGAGGAGCCAGCGAGGGAGTGGAGCACAATGAGAGGAGGCGTAGGGAGTCTGCCCCCACCCCCACTCCCTTCTCCATGATAAAGTCAGGGCAGGGGGCAGGAAACAGTTCCCATGTCTTGAATCCGTGTGTTTTTGTGTTCGAGATAAGCATTCCCTAGCATATCACGTTTCTCTATTTGTTGTGGCTGCTAGGAAACTCAGAACGATGTTTTGTGCCCATTTGCTATATTTCCCCCCCTCAGGCAGCCCTTGATAAATGATGATGGGCATTTTGAAGGATTTTAATGTTTACATGGGTAATTTTTTTTATATCCCCAGGTCTCTGGGGGAAGGAAGTGATATGACTGAAGGAATATTTGAATAAATGAGCCTCAAAATATCCACTAAAACCATCCAAGAAGTGAGTTGGGAAACTGACAGTATTTTTAAGCCACCTCTTCCTGGGGATAGGTAGCTCACGAATCCATAAAGTATAAATGTCACGTTATGCTTAATCATAATCTATAATAATAAAAGCATAATATGCTAATTAGACCGGACGTCCTTCCAGACGACCTTCCTGACGAAGCCAGGGCTGCATGGAAAGCCCACGTCCCAGGTCCTGGGTGCCTGCCGGTGGTCGGAGGAAAGCCTGGGTCCCGGGTGCCAGGGGGAAGCCGGTGCCAGCAGCCAGGTGAAGGAAGGCCTACTCTTGCATGAATTTTGTGCATCGGGCCTCTAGTGATAATAATAATACAGACCCATAGTACAAAACCTCAGCACAGAGAGAACCCCAACAAGAATGGTTATCTTTTCATAATCTATAGATAATAAATATAAATAATTATAGGTAAGTGTGTGTATGAGTGTGTATGTCCAACCTATATTCTGGCAAATTTGAAATCATAATATGGTATTCTTTTATAACCTATTTTTCCCAAATAATAATTATTTTGACTATTGTCTACATCATTATGTATTCTCACAACATTCTTTTCCAAAGACTCTCACAAAGGAATTCACATCACTGCTGGTAAGAGTTCACATCGTGCATTTAGATGTTTATTTACACACTGCACCATAATCCATGCAATCTTGCATAAATCCCCCCATTAATTAAGTTCACAGGCTTTTATGGAGGGGACTAGAGGCCCGGTGCATGGATTTGTGCACTGGTGGGGTCCCTTGCACCTGTGCATGATCAGGGCTGGGGAGGGACCGTGGGAGGGCTCCAGGGCATGTCCGGCCTGTCTCACCCCATGCCCATCGGCCAGACCTCAGCAACAAGCTAACCTACCAGTTGGAGTGTGTGCCCCCTGGTGGTCAGCGCACATCATAGCTACCGGTCAAACGGCCGAACGGTCGCTTAGGCTTCTGTATATATAGATTATTTCTCTTTTCCAACAAAATCTGAAAAGATCTTGAATATGGAACATGCCTTCTTATACGAAAATTATGTCAACAACTTCAAACTCAGTTAGCGACATTCCTCCTCCTTAGCAGACATTACTGTCATGCCTTTGGCCATGGGGACCCTGAGACAAGAGCTGGGCTTTCCTCCAAGCTCTCCTGCTATATCGCAAGGAACTCAGGCTCAGAGATGACAAACCATGGAGCCGAGCGGTAGTCTAACCCCACTTCCCCTCTGCCTGCCGCTGCCAGTTCCGGAAGGTTGTCATACAAAGCAATGGGATCTGCCCAGTCTCCCCTTCCACTCAAGACATGCAAACCTCTCAAGGGCCATGCAGGTCCCTGGGCAGGTGGGCCCTTTTTCCACTTTACTATCAGTTACCTTACGAGCTCAGGTCTCCTTCTACTGGCCTTCCTACCCTTTCTAGAAACCTGCTTTCCATTCCCACTGAGCGCCCCGATGGTCTCTCAGCATCTCTCCTCGCTCTATACTACATTCTGTTCTACACTCTCCTTGCCATTTGCTTTTCAAAATGCTCCCTGGGCCCTAGCAGGTGTGGCTCAGTGGATAGAGCGTCGACCTGGGGACCGAAGGGTCCTGGGTTCTATTCAGGTCAAGGGCACGTAATTTGGTTGCAGGCTCCTCCCTGGCCCGGGCCCTGGTCAGGGCACGTGCAGGAGGCAACCAATTGATGTGTTTCTCTCACATTGATGTTTCTCTCTGACTTTCCCTCTCTCTTCCACTCTCTCTAAAAATCAATGGGAAAACATCCTCGGGTGAGGATTAATAAGAAAGAAAGAAAGAAAGAAAGAAAGAAAGGAAGGAAGGAAGGAAGGAAGGAAGGAAGGAAGGAAGGAAGGAAGGAAGGAAGGAAGGAAGGAAGGAAGAAAGAAAGAAAGAAAGAAAGAAAGAAAGAAAGAAAGAAAGAAAGAAAGAAAGAAAGAAAGACAATCAAAACTCTCAGGGACCTATTCATGTCCCTGAGCAAGAGGGCCCTTTACCCACTTGACTGTCAGTTACCTTAAGAGCCCTGTTCTCTGTGTAAGGTCTTCCTATTCTTTCTAGAAACTTGCTTCTCATTCCCATTGAGTTTTCCGATGGTCTCCCAGCCCATTCGGCTACCCAGCACCTCTCCTCTCTGTACTACATTCTGTTCTACACTCTGCTTGCCATTTGCTTTTCAAGATGCTTCCTGGCATAGGGCCTGGGAACATCGGAGCAGATATGAGAAAGGACGCACACCTCACCCAGCTACTCCACTTATTCTCTACTGAGTTCTGCTAGAGAAACAAAACATCCCAAAGGAGCTGTCTAAAGCAGCGGTTCTCAACCTGCGGGTCGCGACCCCTTTGGGGGTCGAACGACCCTTTCACAGGGGTCGCCTGAGACCATCGGAAAACACATATATAATTACATATTGTTTTGTGATTAATCACTGTGCTTTAATTATGTTCAATTTGTAACAACGAAAACGCATCCTGCATATCAGATATTTATATTATGATTCATAACAGCAGCAAAATGACAGTTATGCAGTAGCAATGAAAATAATGTTATGGCTGGGGGTCACCACAACATGAGGAAATGTATTAAAGGGTCGCGGCATTAGGAAGGTTGAGAACCATTGGTCTAAAGGGACAAAGAGACTCCGGGGAAACAGAACTAGTAGGGTGATAAGTAAGATCATAACCATTAACTGCCCGGCCGGCGTGGCTCAATGATTGAGCATCAATCTATGAACCAGGAGGTCACGGTTTGAAGGTCACAGTTCGATTCCCGGTCAGGGCTCATGCTAGGGTTGGGGGCTCAATCCCCGGTGTAGGGTATGCAGGAGGCAGCCGATCCATGATTCTCTCTCATCATTGAGGTTTCTATCTCTTTCTCCTTCTCCCTTCCTCTCTTAAATCAATAAAAATATATTTTATAAAGATCATAAGCATTACTGAGACTGGAGGGTACAATGTTGGGAAGATCCGTTGACTTCAACTGCCGGAGACCAATGCCAGCATGTCATAATTTTAAGAGTTTCATCAAAAGGTGGATGAGACTTGGGGACTCAACAGGGTTGAGTCACACATGGAGTCACCTGTTGGGAATGGCTGAGGGCATTTCCCCAAACCTGAATAGGAAACTGATTGTGGCTGCCAGACAGTTCAAGGGCATCTTAATCTACATGTTATTGCCTCCTACTGGCCAAACACCTGAACAGCCATAGGCTATTTCCCCATTCTGACAATGGACTCTGTACCCTTTGAAACCTTACCCTTTGAAGTGTATTATCTCCGCCTTGCCTTAGGACAAATGGTGTTAATAAAAGCAAGGGTCCTAGACAAGGAGGGAGTCTTCAGTTCCTTCAGCTGAAGGTCCTCTGACCCCCAATGCCTTTCAAAATTATATCTCGTCTCCGGACTCTTAGTCTCTGGACTCCTATGTCATCTACATGCAGCCCCTTTTCTAGATTCCTGAACCCTTCTTGAAGCTGGGACATGAACCCCGGCATTCAACACCAGCCAGTTGAAGATGAGTCAGAGTTGAAGCCTGCAGATCCCTACACTGCCCCGGAGAGCAATTGAGAATTGCGATGAAATTAAACTAAGCGGATCCGTGTACAGCATTTCTGGAACACAGCTATTACCTTAGACTGTTTACACACGCCGGATACAGCCAACAATGTCCTAAGATGCTCAAATTAGGTGCCAGGGCCTTCTTGGAGAGCATTGGACCTAATTAGAAGTGTGTGGAAAAGCCATTTGTTGACTTTCTGAAGGCATCTTGAAATCGGGAAGAGGAAAACAGCCTCGTAAAAATGGAAGAGAAAAAATGTGGAATGCCACTTCCAGAGGAACAACCAAATCCCGGGAGTATATTTAACACGTATTCCCAGCATGGGTCTCCGAGAAACATCCCCATCTTATATCGTTCCTGCCTCAGCCTCGTCCGCCTCAGGTTAGCATCTGTTAACACCTAAAGGCAGTCTGGTTCTGTGCTCCCTCTTCTCACAGATCTTTTTTTTTTTTTTTAACCTCCCTCAAGGATATTTTTTCCACTGATTTTTAGAGACTGGAAGGGAGAGGGAGAGACAGAGAAAAACACTGATAAAAGAGAGACACATGGATTACTTGCCTCCCCTATACACCCCGACCAGGGCCAGGAGCATGCAACAGAGGAATGTGCCCTTGACGGGAATTGAACTTGGGACCCGTTAGTTTGCAGGCCACGCTCTACCCACTGAGCCACACAGGCTAGGGCAAGAGGTTCTACTTTCCAGGTTGGTATAGACATAGGAATATTTTCTGCTGAAGGTTTTCTTCCTGCCTCCACATTTTTCCATTTCTCCCTCTACTCTCTGAACTCACCAGTGGGTCACGCGGTGGTCTTTGAAACCCATAGGCAGATGGCTTCATTGGATCCTAAATACTGCTGCTGTCATTGAGGACTCTGCTATTAGTATCATTCAGATGATGGGCACTAGGCTGACAAGAACATGGATCAGATGCATGAGTTTTTTTTTTAATGCATTCCAAGAGCAAGAATGGCAGCAAATCTCAAAAAGTTGCCAACATGAACTGCGAGGTGTATGTGAATGTCACAGAAGGGAGGACCAAACAGGAAAAGGCCAGCCCTTCTCACAAATACTCTGAAATATTGAGAAGGAGTGTGAACAATCTGAAATGTAATAGGGGTGATAAACAGAAGCCTGTGAGAGCTCCGTGCTATTTCCATTCAGGAAAAACCAAAGTTCATGAAGATCTCTGGACTTTGCCATCATGGCAAGGTGGATGGTGAATAAATGCGAAGTAGTAGAACGAAGTGGTGGCTGCCTTCTGTCCTGGCTGCCTGCTCTTGGTGCAGGGAATAGGAACTGCCTAGATCAGCGGTTCTCAACCTGTGGGTCGCGACCCCTTTGTGGGTCGAACGACCCTTTCACAGGGGTCGCCTAAGACCACCCTGCATATCAGATATTTACATGACGATTCATCACAGTAGCAACATGACAGTTATGAAGTAGCAACGAAAATAATTTTATGGTTGGGTCACAACATGAGGAACTGTATTTAAAGGGCCAGAAGGTTGAGAACCACTGTGGTAGACTATTCTGTAAAAATATATATTGATTGATTTCAGAGAGAAAGGGAGAGGGAGAGAGAGAGATAGAAACATCCATGATGAGAGAGAGTCATGGATTGGCTGCTTCCTGCACGTCCCCCACTGGGGATCGAGCCCACAACCCGGGCATGTGCCCTTGACCAAAATCGAACCCGGGACCCTTTAGCCCCAAGGCTGACGCTCCACCCACTGAGCCAAACTGTCCAGGGCTAGACTAGTTTGGGGTAGTTCTGCTCAAAGCTAGTTGTCATTTACTCAGGTTTCACATGAGTAGGGGAAAAAAAAAAACATGTCAGAGAGAGACGCACAGTTGAAATATCGAATCATAGAGCATCGTACGTGGACCAGCTCTGGGGCCCACAGCTCTCAGACCGCCAGGGGGAGGTGATGAGGAGAACAGCTCGGCGGGCACCTGCCTGGCTCTGGTGTTTGCTTTCTCCCGAGCTGAAGCAGAGGGCAGATTTAGCAACTGTCCCTTGTGGCAGAAAATCGTCTTGATTGTGTGCGAGGTAGAGGGTCGGAGTCAAGCCGAGACAGAGAGTCTCAGACGAGAAAGCCTGACCCAATCCTGCCGAGCTGTGTTTGCCTGATGAACCCGTTATAACTCCATCCGCTCCCAGCGAAGGCATTTGCAATTCAGGGAAACAGAAGGAAAAATGAGAACAGAGTGCTGGCAAGTTTGAAGGCAGTCCGACAACAGCCAGTGGTTCTCAACCTTCTGGCCCTTTAAATACAGTTCCTCATGTTGTGACCCAGCCATAACATTGTTTTCGTGGCTACTTCATCACTGTCATGTTGCTACTGTGATGAATCGTCATGTAAATATCTGATAGGCAGTACGGTCTTAGGTGACCCCTGTGAAAGGGGCGTTCGACCGCCAAAGGGGTCGCGGCCCACAGGTTGAGAACCGCTGGACTACACAGACCTGTAGGATGTGTCTTTGATTTCAAAGTTTTTCTTCAAGACTAAAGTAGAGAACTTGGTTTCCTCCTGTCTCAACTTGATCCCCCAAGAGAAGCTGGGAGTCAACTCTTTTGATTTCAGAGAGGAAGGGAGAGAGAGAGAGATAGAAACATCAGTGATGAGAGAGAATCTCTGATTGGTTGCCTCCTGCACGCCCCCTCCTGGGGATCGAGCCCGCAACCTGGGCATGTGCCCTGACCAGGAATTGAACCGTGACCTCCTGGTTCACAGGTCAACACTCAACCACTGAGCCACACCAGTCGGGCTGGGAATCAACTCTTATTAGTGCAAAGATGTCATGTTCAGCATGGCGCCCACTCTAGGATCCCATGTGCTCACTATGGAACTCTAGACTGGCGGTCGCCAACCCGTGGTCCATGGGCCACCGGTGGTCGGTGAGGGCCGGAAGGCTGGCGACCGCTGCCCTAGATGTCATAGGCATCAGACAGGGCCGAGACTTCAATGGCACTGACCCTGGCATAAGGTGGACATGAATCCCAGTTCTCTCTTCTCTCCCTAACAGGCTGTGTCCTCTTGGACAGGTGACTCGATTTCTCTCTGCTTCCGTCTCTTGAGCTGAAAACTGGATGACTGCCGCAGCTTCACAGAGCTTGCACGGCAGACACAAGACGTTAAATGAATGAAATACAGAGGACGTGCTCAGGGAGGGTAGACTCACGGAGTTACCTTCCTTTGGGCTTCATATTCTCACTGTTACTTTCCTGCAATCAAACTCTTCCCAGAGCAGAAGTGAACGATGCTTAAAGTGGAAATTCTACTTGCCCCTCCTAGACATAAAGACTCGAGGTGATTTTCATGGTTGTTTCTTTTTGTTGTTAATGTATTTCTCTTCAGGGAGGAAGGGAGAGGGAGATAGAAACATCCATGATGAGAGAGAATCATGGATCGGCTGCCTCCTGCACGCCCCCTCCTGGGACTCGAGCCCACAACCCGGGCATGTGCCCTTGACCGGAATCGAACCCGGGACCCTTCAGTCTCCAGGCCGATGCTCTATCCACTGAGCCAAACCCGCTAAGGCGATTTTCACTGCTTTCAATGAGGTCTACATCCCATACTGTGTCTACAGTTTCCCATGATCTTCTGATCTGCTTTCTTCAACTCTGATTCCACTTCCACGGTCCCTCTGCCTTAGCCTCGGTGAACTCTGGTCTCTCCGACCCACCAGGCTCTTTTTGGCTTCAGAACTTTGTCTTCTACCTCCCTCTGTCTGCAAGGGGCATTCTCATCTCTCATCTTGTCACATGTGTTTTGAGCATCTGTTGGGATGATGCTAGGATTTCTGTCTCCCACTCTATGAAAGTGGTGCATCCCATTTCCAGATCTGCATAATGTCGAACCATCCTTGTATCCCAAGAATAAACTCCACGTGACCAAGGTGTATGATGCCCCTTTGAATGTGTTGTTGGATCCAGTTGGCTAGTGTGTCGTTGAGAATTTGATTTTATTGAGATGCGACTGTCGAGACTCTTACCTGGCCCAAATAGTAACGGTCATTCACTAGTGCGATTCCACTACTTAGAAAACATCTTCAACAAACACACTGCCATATTTTATTCATGAGACCATTGGGGGAGATGCAAATACTATTGCTACAGGGACGTATGATATCTTAGGAGCCGGGACTTGCTCATCTTTTATTCTGTTCCACCGTTGTAGAACTCTATGATCTGTCTCTAATATAAATTTTTTCCCCAGGAGACTACTTTAGTACCTTAAACTGTCCAAAACCCATTTGATGTCTAGACATTCTTTTTCAATCATCCAATAACGAGTCTCCGGGGGAAAGACTTTGCCTACTGATGTGCTCAGTAGGTTGCTCTTGGCTGGCTGGTTTCCGTACCCGCGAAGCTCCCTGCTCACCTGCACGTGGAGAGACTTCTCAAAGTCACGTCTAATTAACGCGGCTCAGTGGATAACAAGGCTCCGTTATGACTTCTTATACTCAATGCAGGTGAATTTTTTTTTTTAGATCTTTCCAATCTATTACATGCACTGTAAAGATGACAAAGCCTAATATCTGAAATATTTCTATTCCTTAAAGCCTTTCTGTGTCCCTGTCTTATTTATTATTATCATTATTACTAGAGACTCAGTGCACGAAATTCGTGTACTGGCAGGGTCCCTAGCAGCTGCCGGCTGTCGGTCAGGGCCTCCCTCCCTTCCCCTGGCTGGCCCTGGTCGAATTCCCGGCTGAACTCCTGGTGGAGGAGACAATTTGCATACTACGCTTTTATTATATAGTTTTACTATTTTGGTATTTTTCACCATTTTCTTGCAGTCCATGCTCTTTGCACCTAGCTCTCCCCTTTTTAAAAATCAAATCCTTCTTCCAATGTGAATTTTCATCACTGGGGAGCCTAATTGTAAGTCTCTCTGAATCCAATATTAAGGAAGCAGATTATATCACTTGTTTAATATCTTTCTCAGTCTTCTTGAGGAAATCTTATATGTGTGTATCTAAAATCATCACTATAGTTTTGAAAGAAAAAAAAAAAGCAAAAACCTCTACAGATGTTTGAATTTGAATAGGTTGCTGAACCAAATGAAAATCTGGGGACATGAAATAGGAAACACAATACCACACCTACCAGACAGTCCTTATCCAATCTTTCACACGAATAAATGCAGATTCCTTGAGCATCCTATTGACTGTTCGTTATTAACCAGATCTTCAAATCCGTCATTCACACGGCTGTCCTAGTTATCTCCTGAAAATCCAGTCACGTGACATTTTCCCCAGTTCATCACAGTCTGTAGGGGCTGGCAGCCTAAAGAGTCAAGTTGAATTGCATTAAAATGACATTCAAACCTTGACTGGGTAGCTCAGTTGGTTAGAAGGTTGGCCCAATACACCAAGAGTGAGGATTGGATCCGGTCAGGGCACATACAAAAATCAACCAATAAATGCATAACTAAGTGGAACAACAAATTGATGTCTCTCTCTCTCTCTCTCTCTCTCTCTCTCTCTCTCTCTTTCTCTCTCTCTGTCTCTCTCTAATATCAATTTTAAAAAATGACATTCAAGGCCTTCTACAATATAGTCCGAAACTCTTCTGGCCTGATCTCCTACCAAATTGTGTCAACCTCACCACTCACACTCTCTCTCCTCACCGGATGGCATGCCTATTTGTAAGGCAACTCCGTGCCTGTCCTCACGGTGTTCCTAAAATTCCCACGCGCCCACGCCTACGACTGAGCGAGTCTTCTGGTGGCTGTGGCCACCGTCTGTTCTTCCTGATTCTGCTTCCGCTGGAAGATGTGTGGTCGAGTTAGAGACAGGCTTTATCTTCCTTCTGTTCTCGTTATTGATTTGTGGTTTCCTCGTTGCAAAGTAAATTCTCGGAAAAAATCGAGGTGCTTACCCAGCTCTGTGCGCTCAGGGAACGGGTCCTCTGTGCATATTTCTTCATGGATTCAGAACCGGAGGTCTTACTGGAATTCATATCATTTTGTGTGGGAGTTTTTGAGGGTGAGACCTCCCTGAGATTTCATCTTTATTGAGCATCGCTTCAGCAATACCTTCAGGCTGTTGTCCACAGCCACCCCATTGCACCAGGGTCTCTATCATCTGTGTATGTTCTCAACCTAAGTTACTCTATATTGCTCCCTCTTATTTACTTTATTATTATCATTCATTATTTGTTTGTTTTTTAACCCTCACCCGAGGGTATTTTTCCATTGATCTTTTGGAGAGACTGGAAGAGAGAGGGAAAGACGGAGAGAAACATCGATGTGGGAGAAACACATCGATTGGTTGCCTTCTGCACGAGCCCCAACTGGGACGTGGCCAGGGAAGAGCCTGCAACTAAGGTAACTGTTCTTGACCGGAATCAAACCTGGGACTCTTCAGTCCATGGGCCAACGCGCTATCCACTGAGCAAAACCGTCCAAAGCTATTTTATTATTTTTTAATCTTTATTGTTGAAAGTATTACTTATGTCCCCCTTTCACCCCCAATTGACCTCTTCTAGGCCCCCCCGCCCCACCCCCACCCCAGGCCTTTACCACCCTATTGTCAGTGTCCTATCGCTAAGTCTTACACAGGCAGGGCACATGCAGGCTAGAGGTTTGGAGATAAATCCCTCCAAAATGCAAGGGCCTAGCCCAGTGGTCGGCAAACTCATCAGTCAACAGAGCCAAATATCAACAGTACAACGACTGAAATTTCTTTTGAGAGCCAAATTTTTTCAGCTTAAACTATATAGGTAGGTACATTGTTATTAACATAATCAGGGTACTCCTAAGGCTTAGGAAGAGCCACACTCAAGGGGCCAAAGAGCCGCATGTGGCTCGCGAGCCGCAGTTTGCCGACCACGGGCCTAGACCACCGTGATGAATTCCCTAGTGATCTACTGTTCTGCCTAATGGTGGGCCCATGCGGTCAGGGCATTGGGGGGGCAGGTTTGGAAATCTGAAACAAGAGGGTCTGGGTGGGAGGCATGTGCCATTCAGAAGCATCACAGATCCTGAGGTCATTCTGAAATACCAAAGGCCACGCCCACTGCAGACAAGGCTTTGAATAATCGCTACTGGTTTCCTTGAAGCATCCTTGCTCTAGGTACGTATTTCCAGTGGCCATGGAACAAGTTCAAGTGCTCAAGGTGACTGGAAAACGTGGACTTCCTGCCCTGGTCGGGCAGCTCAGTTGGTGAGAGCATCGGCCCCGTATGCCAAGGCTACGGGTTGGATTTCGCAGTCGGGGCACATGCAAGAATCAACCAGTGCACGCAAAAATAATGGAACAACAAATTGATGTTTCTCCCTCTCCTTCGCCCCACCCCCCTGCCTTTCTCAATCAATTACCAAATATATTTCCTCTCTACCAAGACTATCCAGGCTACTCCTACTAACAGATGTCCAATTGACTGTCCACCGGGAATGACACTAAAATACAAAAATACATTCTATTCCAGAAGGGCCAGCCAGGTGTCTGCTGATTGGATACTAACACCTTTCCATATCAAATCCATATTTGATATGGATTTCAAGCACTACTTACATTCTGCGAACACTTTTATAGCTTTGCACATGTGCATGGATTTGTAGTTATATATATACTAGAACCCCAGTGCACAGATTTGTGCACCAGCAGGGTCCCTCAACCTGGCTTACGGGGATCAGGCCAGAACCAGTTCTCCAACATTCCCCAAGGGTTCCCAGATTGCGAGAGGGTGGTTCTTGGGTGACACACCCCAGAATTGGGCTCCCTCCTCTCTGGTTCTGGGTGTGTCACCCGAGAACCACAGCTGCCAAGTCATTGCAGCTCAGCAACTCCTGTGTTGAGCATCTGACCCCTGGTGGTCTGTGTGCATCATAGCTACCGGTCAGACGGTCGTTTAAGCTTTTATACATATAGATGCATTGTTCCATGTATGTACAGTCTTATATATATTTATATCTAATAAAATATCAATTTATTGCTGTCATCACTTTTTTTTCATTTTTCTTCCTATTCTTTTTTTTTCAAGACTAGCTTTATTGATTTTTTAAAATATATTTTATTGATTTTTTACAGAGGGGAAGGGAGAGGGATAGAGAGTTAGAAACATCGATGAGAGAGAAACATCGATCAGCTGCCTCCTGCACACTCCCTACTGGGGATGTGCCCGCAACCAAGGTACATGCCCTTGACCAGAATCGAACCCGGGACCCTTGAGTCTGCAGGCCGACGCTCTATCCACTGAGCCAAACCGGCCAGGGTGCTTTATTGGTTTTTGAGAGAAAGAGAGAGAGAGAAGAAGAAGGGAGAAGAGAGAAACATCGATGCAAGAGCAACATCAATCAGCTGCCTCCTGCACACCCTCTACCCAGGATTGAGCCCAAAACCCAGGCATGTGCCCTGACCAGGAATCGAACCAGCGATCTCTCAGTGCATTGGCTGATGCTCAACCAACTGAGCCACACCAGCCGGGCCTTGCTTCCCAGTCTTCAACCTGATCTTCACTATTGGTATTTATGAGATGCTAATGGCAGGATCCCATTTTTCCTGTAACCGTATTCTTCCTCTCAGTGAGGAGCTCCTGTTGATTTAACTCCAACAAGTATAAAACCCACTTTAACGTTGGCTTTCCCAACCGGGTTGCTGATACTGGTCACGCAGCCCCTTTCTGCTGTGTGTGATGTCGCCTGAACAGACAGACCCGGGGCCTCCTCCCTGACTCAGCTCGCAGCCCGAGGGAGCCAGCCTGGTTATAAATAAACATGACGGTGCGTGGGCTAGCACAGACATGGAGGAACTTAATACTGTTATCTATTTCTTGGATAGGCAGTACAATGGTTGGGTGTCCGCAGGAGGCTCTGGGAGAGAAATGATGCTTTTATATATGAGAAAGGAACATGGAACATTTGCGAGCTCTTTCTCTTTTCCCTCCCAATCATCAGTGTCATTATTCAACTCGGGCCAACTTTACAGATTCCAAATGAGTCCTTCCTCTATTCATTAAGATAGCATCGCGGGCGCTGGGCGCAGACAGCGCACGTCTGCGGAGGACAGGCGCCGTGTCTGCTTGCTAATAAGGCCCTCGTGAAGTTGAGACTTCCGTTTCTGTGACATGCGTGCTGCCGGCATGCTAATTCTATCTGACACGGTACAGTCGGGTCCTCTGGATGTGTCTAGCTGTTGATCAGTTTCACAGAAATAGTTGGTCTTTGTCCTGTTAAGACAGCGGCCTCGAAGGAGCTGTTGGGCACAGGATGCCAGAAAAGTGCACTTACTAGTAATTGCCCGGCCAGTGTGGCTCAGTGGTTGAGCGTGGACCTATGAACCGTGTGGCTCAGTGGTTGAGCGTGGACCTATGAACCAGCAGGTCAGGGTTCCATTCAAGGTCAGGGCGCATGCCCGGGTTGTGGGCTCGATCCCCAGTAGGGGGCATGCAGGAGGCAGCGGATCAATGATTCTCTCTCATCATTGATGTTTCTCTCTCTCTCTCTCTCTCTCTCTCTCTCTCTCTCTCTCTTTCTCTCTCTCTCCCTCTCCATCTCCCTTTCTCCCTAAAACCAATAAAATTATATTACACAAAATAAAACAAAAAACATGAGAAAGAAGTCATGAGGACAAAGGCCAGCATGTCAAGGTTTGCAGAGCAGGAAGGCAAAGAGAAGGTGGCTGGTGATGACGTCATTAAGCCAGTGACTTCTCTCTCAACTGCCCTCCCTGCCCTGTTTACTATGTGACATATGAACGTCATCATGACCTAAATCCCTTTTATCAGGTTTTCAGTACCTGCACCTAAGACATCCTAACTGACTTAATAAATGTCTTCATTCTCCAAAGAAAATGAAATGGTGATTGTAGTATCTCTAATAGAGGGACCCGGCTATAAGGAGAACATTGTTTTTGTTTCATTAGGAAAGCAAGTCAGGTATCAGTCCAAAAAAGATTTCAATGTTCTTTTCTTGCTTACAAGAATTTTCTAGAAGCTGTCTTTATTGGAGAGATCATGTCCTTCTGATTCTTTTCCTGAGGTTTCCTTGAGGAATTCTGGGTGTTGGGATTGACTCAAGCCCTGAAATTAACCAGGTCCCATCTGAGCAGTGAATCATTGAGTGTGACACCCATCCCTGTGTGTGACAGTGTGTGTTTTGATAAATATTGGTTCTGTGGCATGGACTCAGATATCTGTATAGTACACACCACAGGCATCTGTCTTTTTTCAAGACAAAAAATGGGTAACATGACAATTTCTCAGGTTGATCCAAGTAATCCCTGCTACATTCCTATACACCATGTAAAACTTTCCCTCTGTTAACGATGACATATTTGAAATGATTTTAAAAACTAACAGCGTTGTCCGGCTGGCGTGGCTCAGTGGTGGAACGCTGACCTATGAGCCAGGAGGTCACGGTTCGATTCCCAGTCAGGGCACATGCCTGGATTGTGGGCTCCATCCCCAGTAGGGGGCATGCAGGAGGCAGCCGATCAATGATTCTCTCTCATCATTGATGTCTCTATCTCTCTCTCTCCCTCTCTAAAAATCAATAAAAATATATATATATTAAAAAATTAATGGTGTAGAATAAAAACTGAGGTATGGGGGAGTAATGCCTCGGTGCAGACCAAACCAGACACCAAAAGGAACCAGAAGAACTGACTATCATACCATCGCAACAACCACAGAGAATGTGTCGAAGCTTGAAGGGCAACCAAACACTTTCATGCCAGGATCCAGGAAAAGGGGAAAGTGCAGGGCGGTGAGCCTGACCTTCTGTGATGTCTCCACTCAAGCGATTTGCCAATGAGTCGGTGACACGGGTCCAAGAGACTACACAGGAAGGGGCCAGGACTGGCGCTGGGAAGGCAGGACCTTGGAGGTCCCTGCTACCCGGCAGCAAGGACTGCAGAGACCCAGGCGCCAGGAAGGACTGAGTATATGTAGGTGAGCGTGAAATTCCGCCCCCTACCTCCCATCAAGGCAGAACCATGAAGCTAAAAACATCCAACAAAAAGCAGTGGTCCAAGGTCTAGGCAGCCAAACAGAGATCATGGGAGTGCCATGAAGGTGAGAAGATAAAATTGGAGGTCAGGAACCTCCAAGGAAAAGGATGATAAACACCCCAAAGTTCCAGGTAGAAGCAACAAAAACCTATGACTTAGGAGTAAGAGATTCGTCGGCGTCCAATACAGTCCCAGCTGCTATAACACGGCTTTTTTTTTTTTTTTTAAATATATTTTATTGATTTTTTTACAGAGAGGAAGGGAGAGAGATAGAGAGCTAGAAACATCGATGAGAGAGAAACATCGATCAGCTGCCTCCTGCACACCCCCTACTGGGGATGTGCCCGCAACCCAGGTACATGCCCTTGACCGGAATCGAACCCGGGACCTTTCAGTCCGCAGGCCGACGCTCTATCCACTGAGCCAAACCGGTTTCGGCAAACACGGCTTTTGAGCACATCAAATGTACCCAGTCCCGCCCTGGCCGGTTTGGCTCAGTGGATAGAGCATTGGCCTGCGGACTGAAGGGTCCCAGGTTCGATTCTGGTCAAGGGCATGTACCTTAGTTGCGGGCACATCCCCAGTAGGGGGTGTGCAGGAGGCAGCTGATGGATGTTTCTCTCTCATCGATGTTTCTCTCTCATGATGTTTCTCTCTCATCGATGTTTCTAACTCTCTATCCCTCTCCCTTCTTCTCTGTAAAAAATTAATAAAATATTTAAAAAATGTACCCAGTCTAAATTGAGATCTATTATGAGGGTAAAATACATACCACATATTGAGGTCTTAGTACACACACCCACCCACCCACACACACACACACACACACACACACACACACAGAATGTTAAATATCTCATTAAAATTTTTACACCAATGATATGTTGTGGAAATAATATTTTGAACACAGTAATAACAAAATGACCTCCCCCTTTTCTTTGTACTTTTAAAATCTGCTATTGGATAATTTGAAAGGATGTATGTAGCTCATATTATATTTCTACTGAGTAGCACGCTTAGAAATCCATCAGCCCTCACAAAAGCTTAGCATGTGGTTTAAGCTTGATCACTTCCACCTAAAACTATGGCCTCAAAAAAAGAGAAATTGGTTAAATTGATAGGAGAAATAGGTCATTTACAATGTGAGTGATTTTTTAAATTATTGTTTTTTAATCCTCACCCAAGGGTATTTTTCCATTGATTTTTAGGGAGAGTGGAAGCGAGAGAGAAAGGCAGAGAGAAACATCGATGTGAGAGAAACACATCGATTGGTTGCCTCATGCACGTGCCCCAACCAGGGCCTGGGCTGGGGAGGAGCCTGCGACTGAGGTACGTGCCCTTGACCAGAATCAAATCCGGGACCCTTTAGTCCTCAGGCTGATGCTCTATCCACTGAGCCAAACTGGCTAGGGCCAATGTGAGTGATTTTTTAACCACCTTATTCAGCAACTTATAGAAGAGATAAAATCAGTAAGAGTGTAGATGATTTCAATTACATGATGCTTGAACTTGACCTTATCTGCATACATCCAAATCTGCACTCAACAATTTAAGGCCATATTCTGAGCCATAAAGTAAGTCTGGATGAATTTCTGAGGCTTGAAATCACAGAGAGTATATTCTCTAACCACAATATAATTACACGAAAAATCAATAGCAAAAGAAAACCGGAAAAGCTGTAAGACTTGAAATTTATCAATACATTTCTACAGAGACCATGGGTCAAAGAATGTTCGTGGTGGATATTAGAAAATATTTTCTGCTGAATGATAATGAAAATGCAACTTTTCAAGACATATGGGAGGCAGCTAAAACAGTGCCCAGAAGGAAATGAATCTTGAAAGCACATATTAGAAAAGAAGAAAGAGTAAAAAAATCAATGATCGCATGTCTTCTGATGAAGTTAGAAACAGAAGTGCAAATAAAGGCCCTAAAAAACACAAAAGCAAAGAGGCAATCATTAGAGCAGAATTATATTCACAAAACAGAGAGGAAGACACCATGGAGAAAATAGCAAAGTTAGAAGCTTGCTTTTTATTTTAAAATATATTTTGGTTGAATTCAGAGAGAAAGGGAGAGGGAGAGAGATAGAAACACCAATGATGAAAATCATTAATCGGTTGCCTCCTGCATGCCCCTTACTGGGGATCAAGCCTGCAACCTGGGCATGTGTCCTTGACCGAAATCGAACCTGGGATCCTTCAGTCCGCAGGCTGATGCTCTATCCACTGAGCCAAACCAGCTAGGGAAGAAGTTCTTTTTTTAAAAGACTACCAGAATAAAAATTAAGAAAAGGCAAATTTACCCAAACCAAGTGCCAATGATGGCAAGCTCCTTTACTTTCTCATCAGTCTTCCCATCTGTACAATGGGTGCAATGCCTCACTTTCTGGGTTCTTGAGCAGAAAAACAGATGAGATGTGCACATTTCTTGGTGCAGTCCATGCAAACCAGACGCATTCGCTAGCAGCAAGCGCTCCTACTGTGTGGCAGGAACGATTTGAGGAGCTGGCCATACAGAGATGAGTACAGATAGCAGAGAACTCACCAGAACTGAGTCGCTGTAGGAATTAGTGACACAGTGTCAGTAAATACACCTAGCACACGGAGGTACGCAGATGTGCTACTTCTCCCTTTTTTAAAGATTTATTTTACGGAAGTTGAGTCCAGACGCTCAAAGGCTCCACTGAGAGATGTTCGAGGAATAAGAGACCTAAATAAGTGATTTTCACATCTTAATATTTTATATCCAAATAAAAAGTTGTCACAGGGTGCACGGTGTCATTTATAACGGCAGTAATTGTTTTCTGGGCACCTATGTGGCCTACGCATTTTCTTTTATTTCTTTTTTTTTGGGGGGGGGGAATTAATCTTCACCTGAGGATATTCTCCCATTGATTTCTTAAAGCAGCGGTTCTCAACCTGTGGGTCGCGAGCCCTTTGGGGGTCAAACGACCCTTTCACAAGGGTCGCCTACGACCATCGGAAAACATATCTATAATTACATATTGTTTTTGTGATGAATCACTATGCTTTCATTATGTTCAATTTGTAACAATGAAATTGGGGGTCGCCACAGCATGAGGAACTGTATTAAAGGGTCGCGGCATTAGGAAGGTTGAGAACCACTGTCTTAGAGAGAGTGGAAGGGAGAAGGAGAGCAACATTGATGTGAGAGAGACACATCGTTGGTTGTCTCAGGTACACACCCCAACCAGGGCCCGGGAGCCTACAACCAAGGTACGTGCCCTTGACTGGGAGGAGCCTGCAACCTAGATATGTGCCCTTGACCAGAATCAAACCCGGGATCCTTCAGTCCGTTGGCCGACGCTCTATCCACTGAGCCACACAGGCCAGGGCCCATGCATTTTCATTCTCAATGTATCCCATAATGCTCTGCACCGCCTTGTGAGGATGTAGCAGCTGCATCTGACTCAGTGAAGAGCGGCTCAGAGAGGTTAAGTGGCTTGTCTAAGGGCACGCACACACACACATGCACACACACACACACACACACACACACACACCCTGCAGGGCCGCAGCGCCCCTCACTGCCTGGTGTGAGCTTCCTGGCCCCCCCACACATTAGGGGCAGGGCCAAGGGCAGGGGCGCTCCACCCTGTTGGACGAGGACACCCCCTCTTCCCCGCAGGTGCACGGGACACTGAAAGACACAGGAAAGCCACGCAGCTCCTGCGCCTGGACACCCGGCAGGTGATTTGGAAAAAGTGGGACTGCATTGCTCAGGGATTAGCAAGGGGCCTGCTGCTCTCTGAGGCTCCCTCAGCCCCTGAGTGTGGCTGGTGGTGGCATCAGCAGGAGTCACAGTCCCCATGTCTTGATAGCACTACAGTCAAGGCATTAGCAGTAGCATCATTGGTGGTACTAACAATAACAACGGCGGCAGCAACAATAATAATACCCCTTTTCAGGGAAGACGGTCTCAAAGGGTTAAGAATCGGAGGGATGCCTGCTGGTGTGGCTCAGTGGTTAGGCGTGGACCTATGAACCAGGAGGTCACAGGTTCGATTCCTGGTCAGGGCACATGCCCCTGTTTCGGGCTCGATCCCCAGTGGGGGGCGTGCAGAAGGCAGCCGATCCACGATTCTCTCTCATCATCATTGATGTTTCTATCTCTCTCTCCCTCTCCTTTCCTTTCTGAAATCAATTAAAAAAAGAATCAGAGGAAGGCAACAATAAGGACAGGCTGAAAACGCAGGGTGGCTGGGGAGGAATAAAATAAGAGGGAAGCTAAACCAGTGACCCTTGTCGGCAGTGAAAGGCGGCAGATTAGAAAACGTTTCATGCTAATTTCCATGGAGATTTCTCTAATTTATCGAAGATGGCTTCCTGGCCGGGCCTGGCATGCTGGCCGCGTTCTCCGTGGTCGCTGCCCTGGCCTCGCCAGTCACCCGGGCACCGCCAACATCTCCATCAGCTGAGCCCACATCGCGCGCGCTGCTACCGGGATCTCGCTTTTTTTTTTCCCCCCTCCTTTCTTGCCATCTTAGGATTCTTGTCACATGATGGCTTCATCTGGGCCCTCTGCTCCTGATCCCTTTCAAGCTCTCTCCCCCGCCTGGCATATCAAAGGAGATTTGTGGGTCACCGCACGGGGACTCGGCGTATAAAGTCATCAGCCCGCTGCTCCACGCCACCTCACTCACTGGCCACATTGTTCGCCTGCAAGAGGCCGCGCTTGGCTGGGGCTGTTTAAGCCCTAGATTAGCAGCTCTGCGAAGGATGCTCGCTTTTCAAGATGAAGCATAGAAAGGCAGGGACAGAGCGCCGAGTCACATTCCCCCAGTCCTGAAACTTATTAGCAGCCTCAGATAAAGAAACACATCTTAGGACCAGGAATGTTTCGCAGAATCCTTACTATTTACCATTATTCTCATCGTTTAGGACAGTGGTTCTCAACCACGGCTGCACATGAGAATCGCCTGGGAATCTTTTTTTTTTAAATCCTGATTCCTGGGCCTCATCCTCCGGAAATTCGGTTTCTTTGTGATGGGGCGGGGCCACAACATGAGTAGCAAATGAACAGAATTTCCGGAGGATGAGGCCCAGGAATCAGGATCTGAAAAAGATTCCCAGGTGATTCGAATGTGCAGCCGAGGTGAACCACTGCTCGAGGATTTCACGAACGCATGCAACATTCCATCCTGTGATCATTTGGCCACAAAATTATGAGCTGTCCATTTTCGGATGTGTGCACAAGCCTTTTAAAGAATAACTTTCCTTTCATATGTATTTTTTTAGAATATATTTTTATTGATTTCAGAGAGGAAGGGAGAGGGAGAGAGAGACAGAAACATCAATGATGAGAGAGAATCATGGCTCGGCTGCCTCCTGCACGCCCCACACTGGGGATCGAGTCTGCAACCCAGGCATGTGCCCTGACTGGGAAT
Organism: Myotis daubentonii; assembly: GCF_963259705.1. NCBI lineage: Eukaryota > Metazoa > Chordata > Mammalia > Chiroptera > Vespertilionidae > Myotis > Myotis daubentonii. Next base: position 12,012,259 of record NC_081860.1, on the reverse strand, counting down.
CGAACAGTGACCTCCTGGTTCATAGGTTGACACTTAACCACTGAGTCACACCAGCTGGGCACCCACTACTAGTATAATATTTTTAATAATACTCTATTAAATTCCTTCTTTCTAGCTCATAAAATGTGGGCAGGAATTTAAGGAGTCTCTCTCTCTCTCTCTCTCTCTCTCTCTCTCTCTCTCTCTCCTGTTCCTAGCATCCCTGCATTTTGTAGCCCAGCTATTTATAATGAGGCCTGGAGTCCACGGTGGAAATATTAGTCTGCAAATGAGCACATATTTAGGGGTGGAGGATTTGGGAGTTGTTAACCCCTCAGTCATAACAGTGGGCATGGGCCACTTTTATACAAATGAAGCTTTTGGTAGCATGTTGGGGACAACACCCACATGTCTGTCCTACTTTGTTCTCACTAAGCTCCGATATTTAACATACAACTGGGTCTCTCTTCCTGTCACCTCCTCAAAATTTCAGATTCCTCTCCCCGCTGACGTGGCTCAGTGGTTGAGCGTGGACCTATGAACCAGGAGGTCACGGTTCCATTCCAGGTCAAGGGCACATGCCCGGATTGTGGGCTCGATCCCCAGTAGGGGGCGTGCAGGAGGCAGCCGATCCATGATTCTCTCTCATCATTGATGTTTCTCTCTCTCTCTCCCTCTCCCTTCCTCTCTGAAATCAATAATATATATATATATATTTTTTTAAAAAAACTTCAGATTCCTCTTGCATTTCATTCTGGACTTTGGGGCTGTCCATTCCCACAGGATGAAATCCCATCATCAGGGTTAAAGTGCGGAGGGCTGGCGAGGGTCACACGGCTCCTGTTATAAATATGCCAGCCTAAAATCAGGGTCACCGGGGCCCGCCGGCGCTCAGCGAATTCCTTCGTGTCCGCCGCACACATCAGCTGGCCAGAGGCCTGGGCTGTTAGATAGCCACCCCTGGGAAGCAGATTTTTCAAAAGTGATTTCGCCCCCTTTGTGGAAGGGCTGTATGGGCTGTCGAGATAGGAGAGGAGAAAGGGGGATTTTGTGTCGCAGCTTAGCTCGCAGACCAGCGTCGCTGCAGACGTCCTGAGCGGGCTTAGGGCCCTTGCGACTCACTGTTATTCTCCCGCTAATGCTGATGAGATACGAGGAATAAGCCGGCAACTATTTAATAGCATCTGGATGCAGATGACTGAGCAGGATCATCTTGAGAGTCAAGTCTCACTTGGAGAATCCTGCTTTTATCTACTTCGGTTACCGGTGGCATTCCTTTATCAGTGTTGTTGTTATCTCCAGCCTTTCTCTTTTTTTAAATATTTTTTTAATTGATTTGAGAGCGAGAGGAAGGGAGAGGGAGAGGGAGAGAGAGAGAGAGAGAGAGAGAGAGAGAGAGAGAGAGAGAGAGAGAAACACCAATGATAAGAGAGAATCATGAATCGGTTGCCTCCTACACGCCCCCCGCTAGGGATCGAGACTGCAACCAGGGCATGTGCCCTGAGCTAGACTCGAACCAGCGACCTCTTGGTGCATAGATTGACGCTTAACTGCTGAGCCATGCCAGCCAGGCTCTAGTCCAGTGATGGCGAACCTTTTGAGCTCGGCGTGTCAGCATTTTGAAAAACCCTAACTTAACTCTGGTGCCGTGTCACATAGAGAAATTTTTTGATATTTGCAACCATACTATAAAAAGGATTTATATTTTTAATATTTATTTTATATATTTAAATGCCATTTAACAAAGAAAAATCAACCAAAAAAATGAGTTTGCGTGTCACCTCTGACATGCGTGTCATAGGTTTGCCACCACTCCTCTAGTCTTTTTTTTAAATATATTTTTTATTGATTTTTTACAGAGAGGCAGGGAGAGAGAGAGAGAGAGAGTTAGAAAGATCGATGAGAGAGAAACATCGATCAGCCGCCTCCTGCACACTCCCCACTGGGGATGTGCCCACAACCAAGGTACATGCCCTTGACCGGAATCGAACCTGGGACCTTTCAGTCCGCAGGCCGACGCTCTATCCACTGAGCCAAACCGGCCCACTGCTCTAGTCTTTCTTGCTTATGTTTCTTGGAGTGAAAACATGGGAAGTGCTAGCTTGGCCTGAGACATGAGTGGTGTGGGGTGGAAGCAACGTTAGACAGTACAAGGGAAAGGAAGGAGAGGTTGCTATCATAAGGGCATTTACGTTTTCCAGCTCATGCATGCGTGTTTTCTTTACCTTTCCTCCCATGATTTCTCCCATGGGCCCGGCCTCTGCACCCACAAAAGAAAAAAATGTTTTTAGAAGATTGAGCGAGACCGACATCCCAACACCCACAATGGTACACGGAACTCACTGGCTAAGTCAGCGGTTCTCAACCTGTGGGTCGCGACCCCTTTGGCAGTCGAACGACCCTTTCACAGGGGTCGTCTAAGACCATCCTGCATATCAGATATTGACATGACAGTTCATCACAGTAGCAACATGACAGTGATGAAGTAGCCACGAAAATAATTTCATGGTTGGGTCACAACGTGAGGAACTGCATTTAAAGGGCCAGAAGGTTGAGAACCACTGCCCTAATGCCTTTTTGCATTTCCTCCTCCTCATCTTTCAGGTCTCTGCTGGGAAGGCACCTCCTCTGGGAAGTCCTCCAGGACTTGGAAAGACTTAGGTGACCTGCCCTGTGCCCCTAGACCTAGCACACACCAATCTTCATCACCATCCATCCAATCCGCACGGGAGGGCTGGCGCCTTTGTCCTTCATCATTCTTTGTTGATGTTCAACCTAATTCCTATGCCTATGAAATAGGCTGCTCAAAAACTGACCACCATTCACCACCGGTGAATGTACAATACCCTCCTTGCTTCTGGACACTGTGCTTCTATGAATACATCCTAACGTGGCATTCTACTTTTAAAAAATTTGCAGCCCTAGCTGGTGTGGCTCAGTGGATAGAGCATCGGCCTGTGGACTGAAGGGTCCTGGGTTCGATTCTGGTCAAGGGCACATGCCCAGGTTGCGGGCTCCATCCCCAGTAGGGGGCGTGCAGGAGGCAGCCGATCCATGATTCTCTCTCATCATCGATGGTTCTCTCTCTCGCTCCCTCTCCCTTCCTCTCTGAAACCAATGTTAAAAAATAATTAAAAAAAAAAAAAGAAAAGAATGTTACAGAGTTTGGCCTTAGTTAGAACTCCCATGGGGCCACTGAGGACATTTCCCGTCATAAGTTGCCTCCCTCAGACCCAGAGTCTGTTTACTAGTTCTGTGTTCCCTTGCCCACTCCTCCAGCAAGGGTATACGCCTAGCTGGGCCCTGCAGACATTGTGTGGACTCACTGCCAGTTGGATGGAAGGGGTGGTGGACAGCACGCAACAGGAAGCTGGTCATTAGCAGGCAGGCGACACCTGCAATGACGGAACAGGGACCCGAGGTGGGACTGTGCAGAAGAATCACATGATGAGCTATGACAGAAGGAGGCTTAGGGTTGGCCTGGCAAGGGATGTAGGTAATATCCTTGGCTTATCTGCTTGATCCCTGGGAGGCTGGCCCTTGTCTATTTCCTGTCTCCTTCCCTGGTACGGGATCTCACAGACCCTGGAAGGGATGACCCAGCGATGACTAATTAGAGCTGATCCTGAACTCATCGGTCCTCCCTTTTGTCTAATGGGACATCTGCCGCCTCCTCTTTCTGTCTGGTCTCGCTGTCACCTTTGATCAGCGTCGGCCATTCATATTCAAGAACAAGAAAGCTGTTGCTTTCACTCGGATGCCCTCAGGTAGCCAATGGGTGTTCAGAAAGAGCCGCTGGAATGAGCGAGCAGGTGGCTGAGTGAACAGCTCGCGTGTAATTCATCGTCTTCGAAGGAGTCACGTGTCTCTTCATCTTGGTGTCTCCATCTCATCCCTGGGGAGCTCTGGGTAACCTGATCACTGTGACCCTTTACGAAAATTAACTCACCAAGGATCACAGGCCGAAATGTAAAAAGGCAAAACTATAAACCGCCTAGAAGATAACAGAGGAGGCAACCCAGATGACCTCGGGGAGGGCGATGAATTTTTCAGCTACAACAGCAAAGGCCACAGAACATGAAAGAAATAATTGATAAGCCGGACTTCATTAAAATTAAAAACTTCTGCGCTGGGAAAGACAATGTTGAGAGAACGAGACGCCGAGCCACAGCCCAGGAGAAAAGACTCGCAAAAGACACCTCTGATACAGGACTGTTATTTGACATAGATGAAGAGTTATTACAACTCCACAATAAGAAAGCAAGCGACCTGATTAAAAGGTAGGCTGATAGCCTGAACAGGAAACTCACCAAAGAAGAGTGGGATGGCAAATTAGCATGGGAAAAATGCTGCCTACCATATGTCATCAGGGAAAACGCAAGGAAAACAAAATCAGATACAACTGCACGCCCGTTGGAATGGCCAAAACCTGGAACTCCGACAATACCAAGTGCTGGCAAGGAGGTGGAGCAACAGGGACTCTCATTCGTTGCTGGTGGGGATGCAAGTGGTGCAGCCCCTTCGGAAGGCAATCTGGCAGTTCCTTATAAAACTACACATACTCTTCGCCTATGGCCCACCCATCACATTCCCTGGTATTTACCCAAAGGAGTTGAAAAGTAACGCCCAGTCCTAGCCAGTGTGGCTCAGTGGATAGAGCCTCGGCCTGCAGACTGAAGGGTCCCAGGTTTGATTCTGGTCAAGGGCACATGGCCAGGTTGTGGGCTTGATCCCCTTAGGGGGGTGTGCAGGAGGCAGCCGATCATTGATTCTCTCTCTCATCATTGATGTTTCTCTCTCTCTCTCTCTCTCTCTCTCCCTTCCTCTCTGAAATCAATAAAAATCCGATATAATAAGAGCCTAATATGCTAAGTGTCCAGTCGTCCCATCAGCTACTCAACCAATCAAAGCGTAATATGCTAATAACATGCAAAGGCCGTTCAACCCCTCACTATGACGTGCACTGACCACCAGTAGGTTACCTTGCTGCTTGGGTCTGGCCAATTGGGACAGAGCATGATGGGCCGGACACGCCCTGGAGCCCTCCTGTGGTCCCTCCCCAGCTGGCTAACCTCCTGCACCCCTCCCCAGCCCAACTGCAATCCGGGACCCCTCGGGGGATGTCAGAGAGCCGGTTTCAGACCGATCCCGCAGGGCAGGCCGAGGGACCCCACTGGTGCACGAATTCGTGCACTGGGCCTCTGGTAAGTATATAAATAAATAAGAATAGTAAACCCCCCACAAAAACCTGCACATGGATGTTCAGAGCAGCACTTGGAAGCAGCCAAGATGTCCTCCCGCCGTAAACTGTGGCCCATCCAGATGTGGACTACGCCTCCGCACTAAGAAGAAATGAGCTACCGAGCCAGGAAGAGACATGGAAGGAGCTCCCATGCAGGCTCAGTGAGGGAAGCCATTGTATAAAGGCAGCTTACTATACGATTGCAACTACAGGACGTTCTGGAAAAAGGCAAAACCACCCAGACACTGAAAAGATCAGTGCTTAGGGGCGAGGGAGGACCGAGCAGGCAGGGAGACAGTGAGGCAAAAACAAGTCCCCTTCAGAGTTCTCCACCCACGTGAGTGTATCGCTTTGCTGGGCACTGAAGACAGAACCCCAGGCGGCTCTGGGCCCCTGAGCCCCCTAGAAAGGCAGGGGCAAGTGCTGGTCGCCTGGAAGGGGCGTCTGGTCTCTTGACATCCCCGAACCTCTCTGAGGACTCCGGGTTCTGCGAGGAGCGCAGATCAAAGTCTGCTCTTTGAGGTATTTATCTGCCGTCGTTTTAATCTCTGACTTTCACGCCAGCCCTCCCCACAGCGGCGGAGTTCTCCCATTGAATTCTCTTTAGCCACCGGCCGCTCTTTGATGAGCTCGGCGTTGCCCAGCTCCAGTAAATGTGATTCGTGCTTTATTTGAAAACAGCAAAAATAGATATTGACTTTTTTTTTTTTTTTTTGCTTGCTTGCTTGCTTTCTTTTGGGCTTTTAGATCCCCAATAGATCTTGATGTATTTGTTGTTGTGTTTCTTTGCTGCTCGCTGCCGTTCCCAAGTGCACGTTCAGGGGGCAAAGTTAAGAGGAAAGGAACCGGAGGGGGGGGTTTTGAAAAGAATCACTTAGTCGGCAGGCTTTCAGCTCAAACGAATCAATATTCATGCGCCCCTCGTGCGGGGGGACCCATTTTCCCCGGGATGCGGGATGCGAGCGCACGGCTTTTCTTTTAAGAAGGGGCTCTGTTTGGATGGGGGACCCTGGCTCTTTGCCTGGATCCAGCTGTTTGCCTCTGCACTACTGCAAAGACCATAAGGATGTTCTGGGTGGACGCAGACAGGAGATGTTTTCAGTGCAGCTGGTGGCACTGACAGTTCTGCAGATGGAGCAGGAGCCGGCGTGTCTAGAACTCCGAGCTCCCTGACACTCTAGCTTTTAAGTGCAGCCGCTGGCTTCCCGCAGCGGGTGACCCTGGGGACCTGGCCACTAACAGCGTCGTCGGACACCGGTGCCCTGTGCTCGGGGTGGCACAGGAGGGCGAAATGAAACGGCAAGTGCCCTCGTGCCTTAGGTCTGCTTTGGGGTATCAGCACAGAGGTGCTCCCACCCCCAAAAGCCCCTGGATAGGCAGACGTCAATCAAGGGCAAGATCTAGACCAGATTGACTACTTATAGAAGGGCATCGGCTACACTGGTATCAATTAGAGTTTTATTCATCGGTAATAAATAAATCGGTACCATTTGGAAGCTCAGATTGACACTAATTTTTAAAAAATATATATATTTTTATTGATTTCAGAGAGGAAGGAAGAGGGAGAGAGAGATAGAACCATCAATGATGAGAGGGAATCATGGATCGGCTGCCTCCTGCACACCCCAGACTGGGGATCGAACCCGCAACCCGGGCATGTGTCCTGACCGGGAATCGAACCGTGACCTCCTGGCTCATAGGTAGATTGACATTAATTTTAAAGAGGGATTCATCAATCAAACATTAGCCCATTGGCACTTACTATTGATTTCGAAGTTAGGCATCTTTAATAAATTACAATACAAACTGGCGTTGGTACCTTAAGAGAAAGTTAGCATTTTTTTTTTTTTTTTTTTTAGAATAAAATCTTTTTGGCTTTTGCAGTTTTGTATTTGCATACTTTTTTTTTTTTTCCTGATGACAAGAGACAGTTGCCCAGCTGCATGGCTCAGTGGTCTACCTATGAACCAGGAGGTCAGAGTTCGATTTCCTGGTCAGGGCACATGCCCAGGTTGTGGGCTCCATTCTCAGTGTGGGGTGTGTAGGAGGCAGCCAATTGGTGATTCTCTCATCATTGATGTTTCTATCTCTTTCCCTCTCCCTTCCTCTCTGAAATCAATAAAAACTATATTTTAATAACGAATAAAAGAAAGAGAGAGTGAACTGGAAAACATCCGGAAGAATCACTCCGTTCCCCCTGACACTGACATCAATATGATGTCATAAACATACTAGGGGCCCAGTGCATGAAATTCATGCATGGGTAGGTTTCCTAGCCACTGCCGGCTGGGACCTCCCTTCCCCCAGTGGCCTGCCACCGCTGATGGCTCGGGTAGGGCCGGTGGGGAGGAGGGGCTACAGGGGGTTGGCTAGCCGGCCCCGCCCCCTGGTCAAACTCCCGGTTGAGGGGACAATTTGCATATTAGGCTTTTATTATATAGGATAGCGTGAACATAGTTAACATACTATGAAACGTAGTATGCTCAGGGAAGATTTTTCATGAATAACTTACCACCAAAAAGCACAAGGGAGCTACTATGCAAAGAATCTACGTGCAAAGGGGAAGAATTGCATGTCATGGGAAATACCTCCTGCATGCAGTCCACCCAAGTGGCGTGACCCCCTAATGCAGTGGTTCTCAACCTTCTGGCCCTTTAAATACAGTTCCTCATGTTGGGACCCAACCATAACATTATTTTTGTTGCTACTTCATAACTGTAATGTTGCTACTGTGATGAATCGTCGTATAAATATCTGATATGCAGAATGGTCTTAGGCGACCCCTGTGAAAGGGTCGTTCGACCGCCAAAGGGGTCGCGACCCACAGGTTGAGAACCACTGCCCTAATGGGTTGACCAATACCTCGCCTTCACCCCCATCTATGTGTGGGGTTCCCATGAGTAAAGCATGGATAGACCAGGGTTTCCCGGACCATGGAATCCACCCCCTGGTCTCCCAACTTTCCATTTCCTGTTTGATTTTCTTACACTGACCACCATAGGACAATGGATTATATATTAATCTGTTGCTTTGTTCTGTCTTTCTGTCCATCCTTCGTTTTCCTCAAACTACAATGAATTGCAACGGCAGGCCGGGATGTCAGGAAGCCACTTGTATTTTTTCATGGTTGTAGATCCACTGCCTGGGCCGCAGTAAACACTCAGTAATAAGTGTTTTTTGAATGGATCAATGGGGGTCTTGCTGAGGTTAAGTGGATGGGTGGTACCACTCATGCATCAAACTGAAACCAGTGATATTGAAAATGTATTTTCATTGATTTCAGAGAGGAAGGGAGAGGGAGAGGAGATAGAAACACCCATGATGAGAGAGACTCATGGATTGGCTGCCTCCTGCACGCCCCCTACTGGGGATCTACCCTGCAACCCGGGCATGTGCCCTGACCGGCAATCGAACCGTGGCCTCCTGGTTCATAGGTCGATGCTCAACTACTGAGCCACGCCGGCCGGGCTCAGTGATTTAACATATAATGGTATTTACAGACAAAGTCTTTATTTACTGCAAGCAAGACACTCTGACCTGGTCTCTCAGATGGCAACGTGAAACAGTCAAGAACGAAAGGCTGGCCTTAGCCGATTTGGCTCAGTGGATAGAGCATCGGCCTGGAGACTAAGGGTCCTGGGTTCAATTCCGGTCAAGGGCACATGCCGGAGCTGTGGGCTCAATCTCCAGTAGGGGGCGTGCAGGAGGCAGCCGATCCATGATTCTCTCTCTCTCTCTCTCTCTCTCTCTCCCTGTCACTTCCTCTTGAAGTCAGTAAAAATGTAAAAAAAAAAGAAAGAAAGAAAAGAAAACGAGAGGCCAGAACTCAGGCCCTGAAACTGAACAGCAACGTGGAAACGGTGGCCCTCGCTTGGGACCTGGAAGGCTGTGCTGAACCTGAAGCCGTTTCTACCATCACAGAATCTTGCTTAATGGAAACCACCACGGAGAGGCCGACGCTACCTACTTCCAGGGGCTTATTCACCGGAGCTATTAAGGGCCCGTCAGTGGGAAGCGTGTGTAATTGCAGGTGGTCCGCCCGCGACCGCTGACGGTGAGGCTGCCGACCAAAGAGGCACACGCCGCCCTCAGGGGAGCTGCGCCCAGGAGGAGGATTAAAAGATTCTGGAAGGGTTGATAGATGGGTGGGAGCTCATGAAATCAAGTCTGAGAGTTTCCTCTGACCACAGCCTTGGCGGATGGACCGCCGTGGGGAGCCCGAGAAGTGGGAAATGCGTCCCCCCCCCAGGCTGCGTGGTGGGGCCAGCTAACAGCCATCAAAGCTAAGATGGGCAGAGGCCCCACCCATACACCGGGCAGTATTCTGGGCGCTGTACACAGATCCCGGCCAATCCTCGCAGAAAACCCCTGAGATTTCTGTCTCTTTATCTCGGCTGCGGAAGTTGGCCACAGGTAACAGACTATTAAAGACTGCCTTTTTCCCTACACAATTCACAGGGTGTCCGAATCTTCTCGTGCCACTTTTTTAAAAAAATATATAGTTTTATTGACTTCAGAGAGGAAGGGAGAAGGAGAGAGAGATAGAAACATCGATGATGAGACAGACTCATTGATCGGCTGCCTCCGGCACGGCCCACAATTTGGGGGGCTCGCTGAGATGCTGGCGTGCTGTTACATTTCAGCACATGTCTCTCAATGAAGACAGATTGGGGATGGAGGGTGGAGGAGGTTCATAAAGTATTTTCCCCGAGAAGTAACACTTGGTCAGAGTTTCCAAAGTAGGAAGAATTGCCTGCCCTAGCTGGATTGGCTCAGTGGATAGAGCGTCAGCCTGCAGACCGAAACGTCCAGGGTTTGATTCCGGTCAAGGGCATGGACCTCAATTGCAGGCTCCTCCCTGGCCCGAGCCCTGGTTGGGGCTCATGCAGGCGGCAGCTAATCCGTGTGTTTTTCTCACATCGATGTTTCTCTGTCTTTCCCTCTCTCTTCCACTCTCCCTAACAATCAATGGAAAAACAAACAAATAAACAAACAAACAAACAAAAAGAATTGCCAGTACAGAAGGAGCAGGGAATGGTGTGCAAGGTGGAGGGAACAGCATGTGGGGCGGCACTGAGGCAGGAACTGAGAACACACATTTGGGGTCTTGTAATTCATTGTGGCTGGGACTAAATGATGGAGAGCAGCCGAAGCGAGAGGTAACAGCTCCAAAACAGAAGTGCCCATTAGCAGAGAGCAGCGCTTGCTGTTAAAGAAATATACGGCCCCCAGTCAGCACAAATCAGTCCTTCACACAAAGTGGGTAATCACGGGCCACAAAATGATCCACAAAATCCATCTCTTCACTCCTGTGTCTTCTGGACGTTCCTGCTACAATGCGGCCTGTGTGCGGGCAGGTGTCGGCCACACATTCCCATTCACTTAACCCAGAGGTTCTCAACCTGTGGGTCGCAACCCCTTTGGCAGTCGAACGACCCTTTCACAGGGGTTGCCTGAGACCATCCTGCAGATCAGATATTTACATGACGATTCATCACAGTCGCAACATTACCGTTATGAAGTAGCCACGAAAATAATGTTATGGTTGGGTCACAACATGAGGAACTATATTGAAAGGGCCAGAAGGTGAGAACCACTGAGTCTTAAACGCTTCCCCATCTTCCCCTGTGGCAGCGACCACATTCTCTCAGCACAAGGGAGAGAGAGGTACAGGGTTCTCTGGAAACAATGAAGACGACGCTATGTCGGAACCAGCACTCCCGGTCGCCGACCTGATACAATTCATATTGCAAACCCGGTATTCGAACGGTAGGGTCTCTTCCATGTTTTATTTCTGCCGGCTTCGTCCTCGGCGATGCCATTTCCCACCCGCATCCCCAGGGAGCTCGAAATTTGGCAATAGGCAGGCGACATATATATAGGGTGTCCCAAAATTCATGCAAGATTTGAATTTTGCGTGAGCATTAACAACAACAACAAATAAAAGCCTAATTTTACTTGGTTTATTGAATCAGATTCTAATATCTGTTGCCCTTTGATTTCAATCCCTTCAATTTGATAAGCATTACCAAGTACCAATGATGGCCCAGGAGCAGGGACCATGAAGACCAATGAAGACCACGGCTTTGCGTATGTGCCAGCAAAGCCGTGGAGGCCATTGACCCGATGTGCTATTCCATCCATAACCCTATACTGTATCCTTTATGAATCAATAAAAAATGTACAATTTTTATTTATCAACCTGTGTTTTCTATCAAAATTACTTCTTGCGTGAATTTTGGGACACCCTATAGAGTCCCCGTTAACCCTCATTCACCCGCAGCATCCTGTGTAGGGGGAGGCGTGTCCCGGTGCGATGGGAAGAATGTCAGTTCCGATGAGAAGGCGGCCTGTGTTGGAAAGACTCTCACTCCCAATCCAGACCAAGGAGGAGGAGAAAGGGATGCTAAGGTTGCAGAAAAGGTGAGTGCACTGCGATCTTCAGGAAAACAGGGGCAAACACCTGCTCCTTAATTGCTTGGCTGACCTCAGAGATGAGGGAGGAGAGCAAATTCTAAGGGAAATGCATGGCCTTTCTCCCGACAGGGCCCAGCCCTGCCCGCAGGGGCCTTGGCCGTGGGGCCGGGTCCCCTTGGGGCTTCTGTGTTTCTGAGCAGGGAGAGTGCAGCTGCTTTAATAGCCCGGCAGAAAGTGCTGCAGGAGGGGATCTGCAGAGAGCAGGGTCCAGGCCGCAGCCTGTCTCCCCACCAGGCCCCACATATCGAACCTTCCAGTAACTACAATTACCAGCCAAACCACAAAATGCAGATTTTACGGGGGGTTTTCAGCAAACGCCCATTCCGATTTACTTATATTTACACTAGAAAAATTAGGGTAAGTGCTCCTGTGACCAGGGACGCAGACCAGGATCAATAACCAACCAATTCTTGGCAAATAAAGCACTCCTCTAAGGTCTCCGGGTGCTCCGCGCTGGCTCTGAGGTTGGCCTTTAATGTCTCAGCCATTGACTCTTCCCGTAAATCCGTCCAATGGAGGCCGTGCAGGGCCCGAAAGAGACATGGGCCCGGCGGTTTGGTAAGAATTGCTAATTAACCGAGTATGTAAAACCTGTAGCTGCTACGGCTCGGCTCGGGGTGGTTCCACTGGGGGGAAACTGACACGTGACAAGGACTTAAAAGGAAAATATGAACGTCCATTGTGGGTATAGTTCGTGTGTGTGTGTGTGTGTGTGTGTGTGTGTGTGTGTGTGTGTGAATACCCCCTCTTCCAAAAATCATCTTTTACGAAAGAATTTTAAAAATATATATAGCCGCCCTAACCGGTTTGGCTCAGTGGATAGAGCGTCGGCCTGCGGACTGAAGGGTCCCAGGTTCGATTCCGGTCAAGGGCATGGACCTGGGTTGCGGGCACATCCCCAGTAGGGAGTGTGCAGGAGGCGGCTGATCGATGTTTCTCTCTCATCGATGTTTCTAACTCTCTATCCCTTTCCCTTCCTCTCTGTAAAAAATCAATAAAATATGTTAAAAAATATATATATATAGCCTGCCTGAGCTGGTTTGGCTCAGTATATAGAGTGTCAGCCTGTGGACTGAAGGGTCTTGGGTTCAATTCCGGTCAAGGGCACGGGCCTGGGTTGCCGGTTCGATCCCATGCAGGAGGCAGCCGGTCAATGATTCTCTCTCATCATGGACGTGTCTATCTCTCTGTCCCCCTCTCCCTTCCTCTCTGAAATCAATATATATACAGTAGGTCCTTGGGTTACCTCAGAGATCCATTCCTACAGCGCGACGTAACACAATTTTTCTGTAAGTCAATACCCACCTACATAAGCGCCTACATCACTCACAGGGAGCACATACACAGCAGTCATGAAGTGAAACAGTAAAAAAAAAAAAAATTTAAAAGAAAGATAACAATTCCTGACCTTTACTTGTGGTAAATAAATAATAAAAAACATAAAGCACCTATGTACATACGTCGAAATGACTGAACTTTTTTTTTTATAAATAAATAGGAGATGGCGACGTAACCATGAAACAATGTACATCAAGTCCGACGTAACCCGAGGACTGCCTGTGTGTGTGTGTGTGTGTGTATCTCCTATATAATAAAAGCCTAATATGCTAAGCGTCCAGTTGTCTGGTCATCTGTTCGACCAATCAAAGAGTAATATGCTAATGATATGCTAAGGCCGCTCAACCACTCGCTATGACGTGCACTGACCACCAGGGGCAGATGCTCCAACCAGCAGATTAGCTTGGACTGAGCAAGATGGGCCGGACATGCCCTGGAGCCCTCCTGTAGTCCCTCCCCAGCTGGCCAACCTCCGGTATCCCTCCCTGGACCCCCATCGTTTTCGGTGGGGTCCCTCGGCCTGGCCTGCACCCTCTCACAATCCGGGACCCCTCGGGGGATGTAGGAGAGCCAGTTTCGTCCTGATCCCGCAGGCCAGGCCAAGGGACCCCACTGGTGCACGAATTCGTGTACCAGGCCTCTAGTACACACATACATATATATATATATATATATATATATATATATATATGTGTGTGTGTGTGTGTGTGTATATATATAGATAGATAGATAGATAGATAGATAGATAGATAGCCTGGCTGGTGTGGCTCAGTGGTTGAGCATCGGCCCATGAACCAGGAGATCACAGTTCAATTCCCCATCAGGGCACATGCCCGGGTTGTAGGCTTGATCCCCATTAGGGGGCGTGCAAGAGGCAGCCAATTAATGATTCTTTCTCATCGTTAATGTTTCTATCTCTCTCTCTCCCCCTCCCTTCCTCTCTCTGAAACCCATAAAAACATATTTTAAAAAATAAACAGTAAAAACATATACATATCTGTCACAGTATTTTTCCTGATGTTATAAAGCCATTCGCCAGGAACACAGCGTGCGGGATGTGTCCTTGCTGCCCAGGGATCCTTTCATCACGCTTAACCTCCGTTTGTACAAAGTTCTCTGCTTTACAGCCACCCTTCATATTCGAAAGGTCAAGAGAGATTAATTGGGCTCCTCGTGCACTGGAATCATTAATCTGGTTCTGGTAACAGCGCAGGGTCTTTAATCAAACCGAGGGGAAATAAAATAATACCCGACGAGGGCAGGAAAGGAGGGAGGGATCTGGGAAGGGCTGCAGAATACAGGATCCCAGGCAGGCCACGCCATGATGCCTGTGCTTTCAAAGGCCGTAGGAATCAGCCTGGGGAGCTGGCTTCATGCATCCAGGCCACCCCCACCCCCCTCGTTATCTCTGTTCCCGGTGCCAGAGGTACCAATCCCCGACTCCACTGATTAGAGTCAGGCACAGGTGTGATTTCTATGATCGCAGTAGCTCGGGTCCAAGTTCACCACCGGGTCCAGATCGCGAGGACACGAAGGTGCGTGTGAGACGGTCCTGGTGAAACTATCCCAGATCGTGCGGAAACGCCTGCCCTGAAGACAAACCCCCCGGTTCTGTGGGCAGCCCTGGACTCCCTTTTCCTCCCAGATGTACTGCTTCCCTCCAAGTTTTATGGAAAGAGGGCATTTTGTCTCGTTTTGAAAAAATAATTCCTAGGTTATTCAGTTTAATTTTCCAGTCGATGGATGAGATTCTAAGATGGTTGCCAATGAGATTTCAACACCAATAACTGGCATGTATGTGCCCCTCCCCATCCCATGACCCCACCTCCTTCCGGAAGTACCCATCACCCCAAAATTTGTGTCTATTTTCCCTGTCTTGTCAAGAATGCATTTACCACCTGGCCGGTGTGGCTCAGTTGTTTGAGCATCGTCCCAGGCACAGACTAAATATACTAAGTCTTTTTTACTTCCTCATAGTCCTATCAAATCTAAAAGAAATGAAATAATGCATGATGAGGGGGTTGTAGTCCTATGAGGGGGTAAAAAGACTTACTTACTTAGTCAAATTGAGGAAACGCTGAGTTACATACACGGGTCATCATCCAGGTATTTGGACAGGGGCTAAGGGAGAGCTGCTGGCACCAGGGTCAAGTTCTAGGTTGCCGTTGATGGCACAGAAACCACTTAGAGCAGCGGTTCTCAACCTGTGCGTCGCGACGCCTTTGAGGGTCGAACGACCCTTTCACAGGGGTTGCCTAAGACCATCGGAAAACATATATATAATTACATATTGTTTTTGTGATTAATCACTATGCTTTAATTATGTTCAATTTGCAACAATGAAAATACATGCTGCATATCAGATATTTACATGATGATTCATAACAGCAGCAAAATGACAGTGATGAAGTAGCAACGAAAATAATGTTATGGTTGGGGGTCACCACAACATGAGGAACTGTATTAAAGGGTTGTGACATTAAGAAGGTTGAGAACCACTGACTTAGAGAAATTAGGAGCTCTCCATCTTGTGGTATCATCAATGAGTCCCAGATACTTGATTTTGAAAATTATGAACTCTCCCCATTAAAGCACCTCTCAAAAAAATTAAAGAAAGAAGCCAGCAACTAGGAAGAAGAAATGTGCAAGCCACGCAACAGGAAGATTAGAATTTAGAAATACATAAAGAACCCCTACAAATAAAAACAAAAGAGCCCTAGCCAGTGTTGCCCAGTGGGTAGAGTGTCGGCCTGTAGACTGAAGGGTCCCGAATTTGAATCCAGTCAAGGGCACATGCCCGGGTTTCGGGCTCAGGTTGCGGGCTGGATCCCCAGTGTGGGGTGCACAGGAGGCAGCCAATCAATGATTCTCTCATCATTGATGTTTCTATCTCTCCTCCCTATCCTTCTCTGAAATCAATAAAAATATATTTTTTAAAAAAGGAAAAATAAAAGACGTGAACAGGAATCTCAGAGCAGAGAAAGTGCATAATGCTGCTAATTATCGACAACGTTTATCTTAGCTTTATCAGGATTCATGTAAATGTTCATCAAGATCACCAAGAGATGCCATTTTATACCATTACACTTGCAAGTCTCACAGGAGTCTAGATAACTCTTCCACAGGGCTGGTGGGAGCAGTGATTAATACAGCTACTTTGAAAACAATGTAGAATCATCTTGTGACGTTAAATATTCACGTCCCCTAAGGCCCAGCACATGGGCCCCAGGAGATGTGTGCCCTGCTCACAGGCGCAAAAGGCTGGAAACAACCCAAATATCCGTGTGCAGGAGAGGGAATACACTAAACCGTGGTGCAGTAAACACGATGGAAGATCTTCAGTAATAATGAATGAACTGCAGCTACAAGCCACAACATGGACCAATTCTAGAAAAGTAATTCTGGAAATACGATCTGGAACAAAAGTAGCCACAAGCCAGGAAACGTCTTACAATGGAGCTTGATCGTAAATCCTAAAAAATAAGTGCAATGAAACAGTATAATCTGCAAACATAATGCATATGTGAGACGTGCATTCTTTTTTAATGTTTTTATTGATTTCAGAGAGAGGAAGGGAGAGGGAGAGAGATAGAAACATCAATGATGAGAGAGAATCACTGATGGGCTGCCTCCTGCACGCCCCCTACTGGGGATTGAGCCCAGGTCCCCTGACTTGAATTGAACCATGACCTCCTGGTTCATGGGTCATGCTCAACCACTGAGCAACACTGGCTGGTGTTGAATTTTTAAAGAGTTGACTAGCAGGGACTCCCCTGGGAAGGGTATCACTGCCTCACCTGGCCTCAGGCTGATGGATTTTCCTGGTAGGAGAAGAGGGAAGGACCAGGCAAGGAAAAAACAGAGGTTTCTCAGGGCCAATGACCCGCCCTCACCAAAGGGCTTCTGGGAATCCCAGATGCCCCGCCTTCTCTATTTCCAAACCTGGAGTGACAGATATGGTAACCTATAGCCAGAGGGCTTCAAAAATCCCAGTAACCATTTAATAATCGTAACAGCTACTTAAAAAAAAAAATCCAAAAAAAACCCAAAAAACCAAAGACACTTAAAAAGCAGAGCAAGTTATAATGAATGCATGCACGCATGTAACTAAAAACTCCAGAAAAAAAACATCAATTTAACAATAATGATCCCTGGGCGATTGCCATTTTCTTCTTCTCTGTAGCTTCCAAATATTCTACTCTACGGAACTATTTTATGAAGTTTGTATCTGGAAAAATTATGTTAACGCTATGTAATGGTCTCATAGAATTTTCCGTTACATGAATTGTTGATTGCTTCCAGCATCACCTTCCTGGGGTCCTGCTGACCCATTAAGAGTGTTTGTGCCTAAGCAACGCCCTGTAACCTCTGGGATTCAAGTAGACGGGATTTAGGCTCAAGAAAACATCCTTAGCAGGGGTGCTGGTCAGAGACATGGGGGGGGGGGCAGTGAGAAATAATGGCATCCAGTATGGTTTTGTTTATCCAAGGAAAGTGAAGGGAACATTGGGTTTCATGGCTACGATGATGTGATCTGCAGAGTCAAAGACTGAATGATGGCGGGTCTTTGAATGATTTTGCTCTTTTTTAAACAAAATATATTTTTATTATTGATTTCAGGGAGGAAGGGAGAGGGAGAGAGAGACAGAAACATCCATGATGAGAGAGAATCATGGATCGACTGCCTCTTGCACGTTCCACACTGGGGATCGAGCCCGCAACCCGGGCATGTGCCCTGACTGGGGGAATCCAACTGTGACCTCCTGGTTCACAGGCCTTGCAGGAGGCAGCCAATCAATGATTCTCTTTCATCATGGATATTTCTAACCCTCTCTCCCTCTCCCTTCCTCTCTGAAATCAATAAAAATATATTTCAAAAATGTTTTTTAAAATGCAGCCTATCACCTGGCAGGGCCAGGGCACCTCCTCCTCCTCCTCCTCTGTCGAACCATTTAAAGACACAAAAAGAAAGAAAGAAAGAAAGAAAGAAAGAAAGAAAGAAAGAAAGAAAGAAAGAAAGAAAGAAAGAAAGAAAGAAAGAAAGACGGTTTGGCTCAGTGGATAGAGCGTCGGCCTGCGGACTGAAGGGTCCCAGGTTCGATTCCGGTCAAGGGCATGTACCTCGGTTGCAGGCACATGCCCAGTAGGAGATGTGCAGAAGGCAGCTGATCGATGTTTCTCTCTCATCGATGTTTCTAACTCTCTATCTCTCTCCCTTCCTCTCTGTAAAAAATCAATAAAACATATATATAAAAAAATAAAGAAACAGTAACTGTCTGTCTGTCCGGAGTTGTTCAGTCTTAGTTGGAGTGGAGAATAGAACAGGTGTCCTGAGATTCCTAGGAATTACATGCTCCCAAACTGAGGGGCAAAATGAAAAGTCGTGAAGATTTAGGGAAAGCTCATGTTCTCAGAAGCTTCTCATAATACATCCTTCACCAAATTTACCCAGGACTCATCAACATATCTCTGTCTCAGTGCCTTTGGACCACGAAGACAAAATTACTGTGGACTGGGTGGCGAAGACAACAGGCATTTCTTTCTTTCTTTTTAATTGTATCTATTGGGGTGACATTGGTTAATACAATTATACAGGTTTCAGGTGTACAATTCTACAACATATCATCTGTATATTGCCTTGTGTGTTCACCACCCCTTAGTCAAATCTCCTTCCATCACCATCTATCCCCCCTCTACCCTCTTCTAACAGGGGGAGTCGAACAAACATTTCTTTCTTACAGTTCTGGGGGCTGGAAGTCCAAGATGAAGGCACTAATAGATTTAGGTTCGGATGAGGTTCCACTTCCTGCTTCCCAGAAGGCCTCCCCGAGAGCTCTCTGGGTCTCTCTTCTAAGGGCGCTAATCCCATTCATGAGGGCCCCACCCTCATGACCTAGTCTCTCCCCGCCCCTCCAAAGGCCCCACCTCCTAATGCCATCATAGTCAAGATTAGATTTCATGTATGAATTCTGGGAGACACACACACACACATTCAGTTCCCAGCAATCTCCATTACCTCTGGGTGAAATAAAAATACCCTCTCCGTACCAACACGCTGGCCCAGTCTCGTCCCAACCCCCCTCTGTACCGAAGTCTTTGCTCCAATCCGGCAAATTTATCATTTCCCTTCCCTCTCAGAAATATCTCTCCCTTCATACTAATCTCCCCAATTCAGATGGACTTGCCTTTCCTTTTTCCCCCCCCTTAGGCCTCTTTAAGACCCTACTCAAGTCCCAAAGATACCATAGGAGTTAAAGAAATATAATCTCTTCGAACCACCTTTAATAACACATTGCACTATGTCAAGTAAAATAGGTACTTTGCCCACGACCAGTTCTTCCCAGAGCGTATATTACCACAAAGAGATGATTTTTCATTTTGATTGATTCTCCTATCCTCGGCTACAGCGCATAACCAAGGTTGACTAATTCACCACGGAGGGAGTATGGTAACATTTGGAATTTTCAGTATTTGTTTGTCCGCCGAGTACTTTAAGTCCTGAATTATTTACATGCTAAGGGGATTGTTCTGCATAAATATTACATACAACACGGACAGGAGGACTCAGGCTTCCTCCATATA
Source organism: Myotis daubentonii (assembly GCF_963259705.1). Lineage (NCBI taxonomy): Eukaryota > Metazoa > Chordata > Mammalia > Chiroptera > Vespertilionidae > Myotis > Myotis daubentonii. The sequence continues at coordinate 11,992,641 of NC_081860.1, read as the reverse complement.
ATTATTCCTTTTGGCAAGAAATGGACATCACACTTAGACCTTAAAGAACCACTGTGCTTTTTAAAAGGTCATATTCGGCCAGACTTCATTTATCCTACGGGTCTTGCAGAAACAGACAAGACTGATTCAGTGGACAGAACTCAGTTATTTTTTCCCCCATAAAACACTCCACAGATGTTCATAAGGAGGTATAATTTCTACCCAGACCAGGAAGAAGAGAACAATCAATCTGACGAATTGGAAAAAAGAAAAAGTCACAAACTTTAGAAGATAAACCCGCTCAGAAGATCAAAACCAAAGCAGTAAATATACATTTACCTAATTCTCAATTGAAATAGCTTAAGAGTTTGAAAAGCCTGTGATGTTTTCTCTACCTTCATATTTGCGAACGAATAACTTTAGGGAGTAGAATTATCTATAACTAGGGGCCCGGTGCACGAAATTCGTGCACTAGGTATGTGTGGGGGGGGGAGTGTCCCTCAGCCCAGCCTGCCCCCTCTCACATACTGGGAGCCCTCAGGCATTGACCCCCATCACCCTCCAATCGCAGGATCGGCCCCTTACCCAGGCCTGACGCCTCTGGCTGAGGCGTCCGGCCCGGGCAGCGGGGACCCGCAGCTGCAGCAGCCCCACGATCGTGGGCTTCGCTTTAGGCCCAGGCAAGGGACCCCTAGCTCCCGGGACTGCCAGCTTCGACCGTGCCCAGCTCCCATCGCTGGCTCCACCCCTACTTCCTGCTATCACTGGCCAGGGCGGAAAAGGCACCTGATTCTCCGATCATGGCTGGGGGGCAGGGCAAAGGCGGCCCCAGGGCCGCCTTTGCCCTGCCCCCCAGCTCTTAGCTCCCCCCTGGGTTTCCGATCACTGTCAGTGGCAGGGGGCTTCTTCCTGCTTTCCCTTTCGCCTCCCTGCATTGTGCCTACATATGCAAATTAACCACCATCTTGTTGGCAGTTAACTGCCAATCTTAGTTGGCAGTTAATTTGCATATAGCCCTGATTAGCCAATGAAAAGGGTAGCTCGTATGCCAATTACCATTTTTCTCTTTTATTAGTGTTGATAATAAAAGGGTAATATGCTTATTAGACTGGACATCCTTCCGGATAAAGCCAGGGCCAGAGGGAAGCCGGTGCTGGCAGCCAGGGGAAGGCAGGCCTAATCTTGCATGATTTTCGTGCACCGGGCCTCTAGTACTTAATAACACATTTAGAGATAGTGTAGTATTAAAGAACTTTATTTAGGTGTTCGATCAAACCAAATTATTTTAAGATAGAAAGTAAATATACTTATCCATTACTGAAAACAGTCAAGAATAACAAAGAACATTTTCCTGAAATATGAAAATAAATTGACAATATTAGGGTAGTTGAACATTTTTCCTGTTTTTATCACTCACATTTTTTTCCCCCCCAAAAAAACTTGAGCTAAGGTCTCTAAAGCATATATAAAAGTTTATAGAGAGCTTTAGTACAATCCACGTTTTCTGGGTTGAAAATGTGATATTTATCCTTGGCATTATGTGAAGATTCGGGATTATGTCTGTGGTTCAGAAAATCACGCACCATTGCTTTTATATTCCCAGTGAACTGAGGCTGCCTTTTAAAAAATGAATCTATATGCCCTAATCGGTTTGGCTCAGTGGATAGACCCATCAGCCTGCGGACTGAAGGGTCCCAGGTTCGATTCCGGTCAAGGGCATGTACCTTGGTTGCAGGCACATCCCCAGTAGGGGGTGTGCAGGAGGCAGCTGATCAATGTTTCTGTCTCTTGAATGTTTCTAACTCTCTATCCCTCTTTTCCTCTCTATAAAAAATCAATAAAATATATTTTAAAAAATAAAATAAAATAAATAAAAATGAATTTATAATGCAAACACTGAAAATCTTATACTTTAATTGCACATGTGGCCAAATTTTCACAAACTGGACATACTGGCACCCAGTTAGGGGCTGATGACAAAGAGACGCTTTTGCTGCTCATCAAATGCTGCCTTAGATTATTTGTTATTTTTTTAAATTACTTATTATCTTCACCTGAGGATATGTTTATTGATTTTAGAGACAGAGAGAGGGAGAGAGAAACATTGATGTGAGAGAGACACATCCATCTGCTGTGTCTCTTTGTGATCTCTTTTATGTGCCCCAACGTTTGCATCAGAAAACTCCCAAGGGACTCAGGGGTCTCCCACTTCCGGGCACTCAATGGAGGGGAGGCCAAGAAACAGACCATAAATTTACTGAATCCAGCAAATGACTTTTTATAAGGATTCAGACCCGCATGTTTCTCCAAATGGCATATTTGAAGTTAAAAATGCATTGTTCTTTACACATTTTATTAAAGGCAGCTGTGCGATTGTTTTCCACTCAGTGTCTTTATTTATTTTTTTATTGATTGCAGAGAGGAAGGGAGAGGGAGAGAGAGAGAGAAACATCCATAATGAGAGGGGATCATTGATCGGCTGCCTCCTGCACACCCCCTACTGGGGATGGAGCCCACAACCTGGGCATATGCCCTTGACTGGAATCGAACCTGGGACCCTTCAGTCCACAGGCCAATGCTCTATCCACTGAGCCAAACCAGCCAGGGCTCCACTCAATGTCTTTAAATAATAGAACCCAGGCCTACATGTCCAATTTATGTGACGTAGGCCTCAAGGGACAGTTTTTGCACATAAAAATTAAGCACTGAGCTTTAAGAATGCTTCGAATCTTTGCCAATACTATTAACAAGAATATCATCGCTCTGCCGGACTATCCATGAGGTTGAAGCTACTGGGCACTTGTTAGCCATGTGACTTTCCTCATTCATAAATTGCCTCTCTACCCTTCTCCTTGCACTTCTCTGCCCCCTCGATTGCTATTTATTGCACACTTCGTCCCATCCTGTGGCTTGTGTATCAATGCTGGTTTTGCCGTGCTGCGGAGAAGTTCGCCTGGTTTGGTTTTCACGGGAGGTGGCCAAAGGTGTCAGCTGCTTCCTCCTGTGCCTTCCGATCTTTCCAGCACGCCTGGAAAAGCCCTCGCCAACCACACGGGCCAACTTGTACCTTTCGCTTTTGCTGCTCATCAAATGCTGCCTTAGATTATTTGTTATTTTTTTAAATTACTTATTATCCTCACCTGAGGATATGTTTATTGATTTTAGAGAGAGAGAGAGAGAGAGAGAAACATTGATGTGAGAGAGACACATCCATCTGCTGTATGTGCCCTGACCAGGAATTGAACCGGTAACCTTTCGGTGCCTGGGACAATGCTCAACCAACTGAGCCTCATGGACCAGGGCCATGCAAAATAAAGCATCACTGAGCTCATCGAACACTGCATTCTTTCAACGCTAGTGACTGGCAGACCACCAGACCCCAGTTCTACCTTTTCTCCTTTTGTATCCCAGCTGGCTAGCAGCTCCCCCGCACCCCACCTTCCTTTATGTTGGCAAAATGGTTAGAAAAGGGGGGATGTGCCCTAACCGGTTTGGCTCAGGGGATAGAGCATCGGCCTGCGGACTGAAAGGTCCCAGGTTCAATTCCGGTCAAGGGCATGTACCTTGGTTGTGGGCACATCTCCAGTAGGGGGTGTGCAGGAGGCAGCTGATCGATGTTTCTCTCTCATCCATGTTTCTAACTGTCTGTCCCTCTCCCTTCCTCTCTGTAAAAAACCAATAAAATATATTTTAAAAAAAGAAATGAAAAGGGGGGTTGAGTTACAGCTTATGGGAGGGGTCTCACGCATAGGCGTCTCATAAAGTGAGTGAGAAGCAAAGTTCCTCTTACCCAGGAGAGGATGACGGTGATGGTCCCCACCCCCCGGGGAAGGAGAAAAGCCAACGGACCAGAAGCCGAATCTGAGTGTGTTTGCCAATCTGGCATCTTCGGTTCCCTCTCCTCTTCTCTGCTGAGGGCAGCCTTTCAGAAGCCCGTGGTTACGACTCTTTGTCCTCCAGCTCCTCCCAGGCATCCCCTGTACACAGAGATGCTTGGTGCCCAAACGGGTTTTTGCAGCAATAGAATCAGATGCATCTAGAACTCCAGCTTTATATATATTCTAGAGGCCCGGTGCATAAATTCGTGCAGGGGCAGGGTCGGCCGGGGGGAGGGGCTGCGGGCGGTTGGGGGGGTGGGGGGCGTGATCAGGTCCCGGATCAGGCCGGTTGGCCGCCATAGTGCATGTCATAGTGACTGGTCGTTCTGGTCATTCCACTGTTCTGGTTGCTGGACTTTTACATATATAGATATTTTATTGATTTCAGAGAGGGAGGGAGAGGGAGAGAGAGATAGAAACATCAATGATGAGAGAGAATCATTGACTGGCTGCCTCCTGCATGTCCCCTACTGGGGACTGAGCCCTCAACCCTGGCATGTGCCCTTGATGGGAATCGAATCCAGGACCCTTCAGTCCTCAGGTTGATGCTCTATCCACTGAGCCACACCAGCCAGGGCTAAAACTCCAGCTTTTGATGATGTTTTCTTACCAGGATCATCCCTCACCTTTCTGAATGCAAGTGACCAATCTGAGGGTCACTGGTTTCCAGGTGAAGAGAACAGGCCCTTCTTTCAAAGCCTTTGTGAATGTGACCAGTTTAAGTAGCCCGACACCTTGTCCAGATGTTGAAGACTTGAAAATGGGTTTTGCTCCTTTAAAACTGTGAATGAGCCCTAGCGGGTTTGGCTCAGTGGATAGAGCATTGACCTGGGGACTGAAGGGTCCTGGGTTCGATCCTGGTCAAGGGCATATGCCCAGGTTGTGGGCTCGACCCCCAGTGTGGGGTGTGCGGGAGGCAGCTGATACATGATTCTCTTTCATCATGGATGTTTCTAACTCTCTCCCTCTCCCTTCCTCTCTGAAATCAATAAAAATATATTTAAAAAAAATAAAATAAAAAACTGGGAATGGTTACCACAATGCAGAGATCTCTTCCCACAATAAACAAAGCAATTAATGTGTCTTTAATTTGAACCTCACCAAACCCGGCAGGGGGGTGGGTGGGTGGGGGGGGTGCACTCCTCCCATGTGACATGTAGACAAATTTTTCTTTAAAAACCAAGTTTCACGCTGTGACTACAATTAGTGTAATTGTCAGCTCTTCTCTCAAAACAAATATGTATTAAGAGAAACGCCAGCGCTGTGCCCTCCTCTGGTGTGAAAATGAGACAATCAAAATCTATTGTAATTACCTCCGTGATATTATAATTAGCCACGATTAAGTTATTCCATGCTGTTTTTCTCCTCTTGGCTACAATTAAAAAAGTATATATCTTTCCATTGCACATTATAGCTGATCATTTTACCTCCATGCATGTCTGGTAAGTGGATAAATTAGAAGTAATTTTAAAGCACAACTCCGTTAAAACATATATCTTTCTATTAACTGCCTTAACCCTGTAGGTTCACCTGTGTTCCTTGCTGTTTGGTGCAAAAAGCACATTCCCCCTTGTCTCTTGGTCAGAACTAAACCACATTTTTCAAAAGACAGGCTATTGAATTGTTTTAATTATAGATATCTGACTGATATGATTAATCGTTCAGTTCTTGCCAGGCATGCCCACCCGGCTCCAAACCTCTGCAAAACTGGCAAGGACCAGTTCTGAAAATCAGTGGCTGAAAAGCCAGCCAGCTGCGCCGTCACAGCGAGGGAGGGCCTGGGTTAGACGGATGTCTTTCTGCTCAGATTAGAAGAAAACGTGAATTGTACCGTAAATATATAATGTATACACATCATTATAAGCCCTAGTTCAGTGATGGCGAACCTTTTGAGCTCGGCATGTCAGCATTTTGAAAAACCCTCACTTAACTCTGGTGCCGTGTCACATAGAGAAATTTTTTGATCTTTGCAACTATAGTAAAACAAAGACATATTTTTGATATTTATTTTATATATTTAAATGCCATTTAACAAAGAAAAATCAACCAAGAAAATGAGTTCGCATGTCACCTCTGACACGCGTGTCATAGGTTCGCCATCACTGCCCTAGGCGGTGTGGCTCAGTGGATAGAGGGTCGACCTGCAGACTGAAAGGTCCCAGGTTCGATTCCGGTCAAGGGCATGTGTCTCGGTTGCAGGCTCGATCCCCGGCCCTGGTCAGGGTGCATGCAGGTGGCAACCAATCAATGTCTCTCTCTCACAATGATGTTTCTCTCTGTCCCTCCCCGTCCCTTTAACTCTCTAGAAAATCAATGGAAAAATATCCTCAGTGAAGATTAATATATATATTATATATATACATACATACATATATATATTAATCCATGTCAAGCCTACATTTACCAAGATTCTGTGCAGGGAGTATATCCTATATAATAAAACCCTAATATGCAAATTGACCAAACGGCAGAACAACTGGTCGCTATGACACACACTGACCACCAGGGGGCAGACGCTCAACACAGGAGCTGCCCCCTGGTGGTCAGTGCCCTCCTACAGGGGGAGTGCTGCTCAGCCAGAAGCTGGGCTCATAGCTGGCGAGTGCAGTGGTGGTGGCGGGAAGTGGGCTTAAGCCAGCAGTTGCACATTCTTGAGGGGTCCAGGCCTGCAAGAGGGTACAGGCCTGGCTGAGGGACCCCTCCCCACCCCAGCGCACGGATGTTGTGCACCAGGCCTCATATATATATATATATATATATATATATATATATATATATATATATCATTAAAATAACAATTATGTCATAATATATAAATGTATCAAAGTTATAGGATGTACACCTTAAACATATATGTTACATGTCAGATTTATCCAATACGAAAGGAAAATGTATTCAAATAAAATAGTGGAAATAAAATAAAAACATATCCTGAAAAGAAAAGACAGCTCCCAATTAGCAATCCCCCCTTTCATATTCTGTGGGAATTTTTCGGATACTGACCCCACCAATTTCTCAAAATAGGTTAGCCCGTGAGAAGGAGACTGGAGAATTCGAGCTCCTTTCTTGCTAATAATCATCGCTCTCGGTTTAAGATCTGTTAGCCAAAACCTGCCTGCAGCAGAAATCAATGCGAAGGGAGAAGAAAAGGCACAAAGCAAGGAAAAAAAATTACAGTAACATTTTCTGGCTCCGACTCTCATAGTCAGCCCCCCACCCCCCTTTTCTTGCATCCTCTCCCCAGGGACTAGAATTGTGTTTCTTCTAATCAAGTTTTATGTTACAAGTTGTTCTTAGGTCCTTAAAGAAACTCAATGGAAGGAGTAGCATCTTTCTACTTTCAAGCCCAGAAGCACAAACTTCCTTATTCATTTTTCTTAAAGTCTATGTATAGGAATGCCTCCGGATGGGAATATGTTTACGATTATCGATTATCGGTACTCTGTGCGTCGCTGTGGGGTGGCACCTATCACCCCGCCTGGCAGAGGGTTATTTACGGTCTTTCTCACCATCAACATGATCAGCTCCATGGGGGCTGAATCATTTTCTGTTTTATTTTTTTAATTCCTTTTCACTTCCTATAGTGTGCTTCCTCGACTAGCAGTTTCACCATCAACCAGAAGTTTGTAAGAAACACTGAAACTTGGCCCCATCTCAAGCCTGCATTTACCAAGATTCTGGGCAGGGAGCACACGTGGAGAAGCATTACTTAAATATATAGACTAGGGGCCCGGTGCACAAAATTCGTGCACGGGTAGGGTCCCTAGGCCTGGCCGGCAATCAGGGCCGATCAGGGCCTGCTGGCTGCAGGCCACGGCCTCCCTTCTCCAGCTGCTGGCTGCCTGCCAGAGCCTTCCTTCATTCTGTGACACCCCATGGTGGTCGACACATGTCATAGTGAGCGATCAGTCTCCAGTCGAACATCTGTGGGGACAATTTGCATATTAGGCTTTTATATATATAGATATTATTTTATTTTTGGTTAATCCTCACCCAAGCATTTTTTTGCCCCCTTTGATTTTTAAAGAGAGTGGGAGGTAGAGGGAGAGACAGAGAGAAACATCGATGTGGGAGAGACACATCAATTGGTTGCCTCCTGCATGCACCCTGACTGGGGCCGGGGAAACTGCAACCAAGGTATGTGCCCTTGATGGGAATCGGACCCGGGACCCTTCAGTCCACAGACCAATGCTCTATCCACTGAGCCAAACCGGCTAAGGCTATATGTATTGATTTTAGAGAGGAAGAGAGAGAGAGAGAAACATCGATGAGAGAGAAACATCAATCAGCTGCCTCCAAGTAGCACACGCTTTCTATCACATCAGATGACTGCACACATGTTCCTTTTACCTCAGATGGTCACCGATCACTTTACATGTAAACATGGACACATGTGGTGTGCATGTTTCACGTATGTTATATGTTAAATAGATCTTTCTCTGCTATCCTGGGGTCTTAAATCAGTATGTACGAGCATGTAAGGAGATACAATGGACTTAATATAAAAGCTTTAGAAACTCTGCCTTTTCATGAAAAGAGCAAAACAACTCGATTACTCCTTTAAATGCCTATTTGTACTTCTCGCTAAGAAAGCATAGAAAACATCACTATAAAAGACAATCCTACTTATTTTATGCCCAAGAAAAGAGAGCTTGCCAAAAGTGGAGATGCTGGGTTGTGCTTTAATTTGGAAAGGAATGTAGGGCAGTCAAATGAGATTTTTTTTTTCCTTATCAATTAGAATAAAAATTAACCTTATGTTGATGGGGAACAGATTTCTTCTGTTTTGCTTTTGTTACACATGCTGGGAACTCCAATGGAGATGAAATTGCACTGCCTCAAAATTCTATCGCAGGAAGAATTTACCCACTGCCCATATTTGGACTTGTGGATACATCTCAGCTAGCATTTGACCAAAGCTCTGCTTTTCTCTAGTATTACGGGAATTTTGGTGCAACTGGCAACTTTAGGAGTGAGAATTGCAACCTCTTATTTCTGATCCTTGTAGTGAAAAGGTAAAAGACCCAAACTATTCATGTCCCACTAAAATTATTTTCAAAACTGGCTGGTGTGACTCCATGGTTGAGCATCGACCTATGAACCAGGAGGTCACGGTTCGATTCCCAGTCAGGACACATACCTGGGTTTCAGGCTCGATCCTCAGTGTGGGACCTGCAGGAGGCAGCCGATCAATGATTCTCTCTCATCATTGATCTTTCTATTTCTCTCTCCCTCTCCCTTCCTCTCTGAAACCAATAAAAATATATTTTTAAAAAACCACCTAAATCATTATTTAAAATTTGATCTAACTAAAAATATAGACATGGGCGTTTTACATGTTTCTCATTCCATTTTCATTTTATGAACATTTTGAGAATATTATCAATATGGTGGCCAAGTCAATTCTTTGGAATCAAACTTGTTTGTTCTCTATGATGTCGTTTCCGATTAGTTTTTGGAGACTAACAGAAAGTAGGGACATGTTTTACAGAGTGGGCGGGGGTGGGGAGAACTTTGTTAAAGTATTTGCAGTCAGTAAACTTCTGTGTGTTCTGGCTTTGACTTGATGTTTGATATTTGTCAAAACCTAGCAGAAAATGCCAGCAAAAGTACACATTTTGAGAAGTAGAAAAATCATGCTTTGGCTAACAACTATCCTATATTATTATTTCTTCATTATTTACCTTATTCGTTTTGGAATGACTCACCTTATTATTTTTATTATTTATTGTTTTTATTATGTTTTTTAGTTTTTCATATTATTATTATTATTTTCAATTCTTGCCATTTCTGCATTAGAAAATTGGCACCTAGTTCTTTACCTATATTGAGGGTTTATCTGTGAGAAATTAGGGCAAACTCCTCGCTGGGAGCCATAAGAATTCATTGAAATCGGGGTCTTTAAAGAGGGGTGCAAGGGCCACAGGGTGCCAAGAAAATCTACTGTGAAAAAATACATTAGGGTGAATACATCTCATGTGAAAATCTGTGAAAAAGGTATTAGTGTGAATACATCTAGTGTGAAAAACACATTAAATGCATGATTATTTTTATTCAACACAATAAGAAAATTAAAAATTTTATTATTTAATAGGTGGGTTATCACTAGGGTCCTCACTGTTTATCAGTATATCAATATTCACTCACCAGGTAAGGTAAGTGAGCAGCGATTTTCAACCAGTATGTGGTAAGAATTGCACTGATTGACAAAAAAGAGATACACATTTTTTTAAATTTCCCTAACAACTTCTGTATAATTGGTGGACAATACTGACAGAATGTGGGGAATTATTGTGAGATATTTTTCAACTATGATAACCATTATAACCAGATAATTGGGATAAACTGAGGACAAGACAGTCACATGTCTGTAGACTTCGAAAGAGAAGGAATATTTATGTTTTAGATATTGTAGTCATAATTTTAGTGCATGCAAAAAGCTGTTTAGACTTATAATACAAAATAAATCTTTTGCTTCATGATTTTTTGCTTCCTATTCCTCTGTTAGTTCCATTGTATATATAACGTGCATACATAATTGATAAAAACTTCCCATGCATGTTGGGAGATCCAGTGAATTTGTAGGTTACTGGAATGTCTCAAGGGCAACAATATTTAACCCTATGCTGGTTTCATCTCTCCTTATTTGCTAGCACATGATATGCCTTCTGTGTAGGGTGGCACAGTATTATCAAATACTAGAGGCCCGTTGCACGGAATTCGTGCAAGGGGCTTGGCCCTGGCAGCCGGCTTCGTCTGGAAGGTCGTTCGGCTGTCCGGTCTAATTAGCATATTATGCTTCTATTATTATAGATAATTTATTGATGGTGTTTTAAAAAAAGTTCCATTAGAAACATTTGGTCCTGAAAACATAGTATGATTTTTTTTTCTTGTGTGGAGATTTATGTTGCTAAATTTGCTTAGAGAATATTATATAATCAATGCAAAATATTGTAAAACTACACTAATTGAGATTAATTAAGAAGAAAAGCCTATCTCCTTTAATAATTACAACAGAATTACTTTTTTTTTTAAGCAAGCGAGGCAGTGTCTGCTATTTTCGGATATAGATAGCGACTTAAGGAGGCTCTGAAAAGAGAGTCAGCTTTTGGGGTTTCATTTGCATATGCAAATAACTCTATTATTCTATGCAAATACATGCCTCTTGAGTGTTTGGAATTTTTCCCTTAGGAAAATATTCTTGCCTACCACTTTGTGCACATTGATAACGTGTCCAGCAAATTATTTTATGCAAAGATTTGTTTCAGTCCCGCCTCAGTCTTATTTACTATAAATTTTAGATTAGGGAGGTATATACTACTTAGACCTGGTTGAATTTCTCTCTTTAGTCTAAGAATCAGAAGATTTAAATCTTACATTTGTTTCCTGCATAAATGTGGCCATTCTTGTGATACCCATTCCCCCTACCATTCTACACATGGGAGCTCTAGCTCTATATTTGAACAAAACTGTCTTTCTCTCTCTCTCTCTTTTTTTCTTTACGAAGATTGGTAGCCATGAAGTCAGGAAGTGCAGCTCTTAAAAGGTCCCCAGAGGCAAGAGATGTTGAGGAAGCTGCTGGACATGAGAATTGGGAGTCCTCTGTCATCATTCTGGGAGTGCAGTGATGGATGGGAGCAGGCCTCGCTGTTGGTTTTCGATAAACAAGACAGGGGCAAAGATTGAGAGTAACTGTTGAGGCTAAGGTTTAGACAAGGCGGTTTAAGGGGAAAAAAAAAGGCTACAAAAATGACAAGGAACTTTGCTGTTTCTCTATGCCTTTCTTTACATTCAAGTTCAGCTCACGTTAGCTGCCCACTGAATTGTTCCACGGGCAAATCCTGCAGGTGTGTGGCATCACCTTCCTTGCTATGGAAGGAAGAAGACATAACATTAACTCCTACAGCAAGTCTGAGGTACATGCCTTTGACCGGAACCGAACCCAGGACCCTTCAGTCCATAGTCCGACGCTCTATCTACTGAGCCAACCCTGCTAGGGCTGAATTTCTTAGTTATAAAATTCAACCTTCAAAAAAATGTAACCAAAATGCATCTGCAACGTAAGATAGAAGCTGCAAAAAAAATTACTGATTAACTAGAATATGGTTAAATTCCTGGTTCATATTTGTGTACAACAAGTCTGGTCTCTAATACCTTTACGTTGAGGAAGTTTCATCAGTAAGAAATGTTATCTTTTAGAGGCTGGGGAAAAACCCAAGTCCGTGCTTATGTTTCTGTGCCTGAATGCTTTCAAAAATAAAAAAAAAATCTGAAAAGAAAGCAGTCAGTATCCTGCCTTGTTTATTCCCTTAGGCGCTTCCCCTGGTGCCTCCCCCTTCTGACCTCACTTTCTGCCCTTCTGCTTCGGGCTCTCAGGTCTCCGCTGAGGTTTCTTCGCAAAGCCCAGCTCTGGCTTCCACTGGACCTGAAAACACTGCTTGCTGGGAATTTGATGTTTAGCTTCTCAAGGAAACGAAACAAATGTCAGTCTGAAATCACTGAATGTGCTATAGAGGGATGTCAAAGGAATCAAATTTGGAGTCTTCTTATTGTGAAAACTAGAGGCCCAGTGCACAAAATTCATGCACTGCTAGGGTCCCTAGCGGCTGTCAGCTGCCGGCCAGGTACTCCCTTCCACCGGCTGCCTGCCGCCACCACCGCCGCCGCCAGCCGGGGCCTCCCTCCCTTTCCCCCACCGGCCCCGCCCCCTGGTCGAACTCCCAGACAAACTCCCAGTCAAGGGGGGACAATGTGCTTGCTACGCTTTGTATTATATAGGATTAGAGCTACTTTTACTCAATATTCATGATTTAGTTTATATGTTACTAAGGACACAGCTCTGCAAGATCTGACATATAGTAATAGGAAGGTGAGCTTCAGGTCCAGCTCGATTTATATTTAATCCTTACCCTAGAGTATTTTTCCATTGATTTTAGCGAGAGGGAAAGACAGAGAGAGAAATATTGAAGTGAGAGAAACACATCGATTGGTTGCCTCCTGTATGTGCCCAGACCAGAGCCCAGGCCAGGGAGAAGCCTGCAACCGAGGTACGTGCCCTTGACCGGAATCGAACCTGGGACCCTTTGGTCTACAGTCCCACTCTATCCACTGAGCCAAACCGGCTAGGACTAGCTCGATTTAGATTTACATCATGGTGCTTTATACTCAGTATCTGTGTGACCTTGAGCCACTCACATAACCTCTTTAAGCCTTAGTTCTCTCATCTATGAAATGAGGGTCGCATAGCCTCATTTTGATGTGAGGATTCATCGGGACACTTAGTGTAAAGCAATGAACATGCTACCTGGAGTAGAGAACTATTGCTTTGAGACCTTGGTAAAGGTCTGGAAGATGAGCATTAGCCCTTCTGGTCACTGATACACTCACGACTCCATCCATTCATTCTGTAATGCATCCATTCATATATTCACAGGTTTATGAATGAACCCTGATGGACAGCCCATGATGTCATTATGACTCTTGTGTGCCGGGTCCTGATGGGTACTGGCAACTAAAGCAAATAGATGATTGCCAGGAACGGAATTGTTTTTCCCCAAATTCATAGGTTGAGGCTCTCACCCGCAATGTCCCGATGTTCCTATATCAGAGATGTAAATGAGGCCGTCAGGGTAGAGAGCTAATCTCTCTCCCTGTGTACACACGGAGGGAGGGCAGGATGGGGTCTGCCCAAAAGGTGATCATGAACAAGCTAAGAGAGAAACTGAATCAGTCATCCCCTTGATCTCAGACTTCCAGCCTCCAGAACTCTGAGAAAATGCATTTTTATTGTTTAAGTCACCAAGTCTGGCCCTGGCTGGTTTGGCTCAGTGGATAGAGCATTGGTCTACGGACTGAAGGGTCCCAGGTTCGATTCCAGTCAAGGTCCCATGCCCGGGTTGCAGGCCCGATCCCCTTGAGGGGTGTGCAGGAGGCAATAGGTCGATAATTCTCTCTCATCATTGATGTTTCTATCTCTCTTTCCTTCTCCCTTCCTCTCTGGAATGAATACAAATATATATATTTTTAAATCACTAAATTTGTGCTGTGATTTCATGGTAGACTGAGCAAACGAATACAAAGAAAATCTCTAATTTCCTACAAACTAAAAATAAATCCTAAGAAATTTATACTTTTTTCTTATTGATAAGACACTGCAGAAAGTTTGATGATTTAGAAGTGGATAAAGTAGAATCACCATATTGTGAAAGACAAATACCATATGATTTCACTTATATATGGAATAGGAAAGACAAAATAAATGAACAAACAAAAACGAAACAAACTCATAGATACACAGAACTGACTGATGGTTGCCAGATGGGGTGGGGTTGGGAGGATGGGTGAAAAAGGAGAAAATATTAAGAATTGCAAATTTCCAGTTATTGAAATTGTCACAGGAGATATTAAGTACAGCCTAGGGCAGTGATGGCGAACCTATGACATGCATGTCAGAGGTGACACACGAACTCATTTTTTTGGTTGATTTTTCTTTGTTAAATGGCATTTAAATATATACAATAAATATCAAAAATATAAGTCTTTGTTTTACCATGGTTGCAAAGATCAAAAAATTTCTATATGTGACATGGCACCAGAGTTAAGTTAGGGTTTTTCAAAATGCTGACACGCAGAGCTCAAAAGGTTCGCCATCACTGGCCTAGGGAATCTATAATAATAAAAGCATAATATGCTAATTAGACCAGACAGCCGAACGACCTTCCAGAAGACCTTCTGGACAAAGCCAGGGCTGCAAAGGGCCGGGCCCCTTGCATGAATTTTGTGCACCGAGCCTCTAGTATCGTCCATAATGTTGTATGAACTATACATGGTATCAGAATGGGAACGACTTATCGGGTGATCAGTTGGTTAGGTATAAAAATGTCTAATCATTAGGTTGTACACCCAAAACGAATACGATATTGTACATATGCCAACTGTAATTAAAAAATAAATTTAAAATAAGAAAAAAAATCCCAGAAGGTTACATACTTTATGATTCAATTTATATAACATTTTTGAAATGAGAAATTCTACAGGAAGAGAAAAGGTTAATGGTCACTAGAGGGAAGGAAAGAGTGTGGAGCAGAGGGAAGTGGGTGGGTGTGGCTATCAAAGGAGAACCTTAAAGATATTTGTGGTTCTAGAGTCTGTATCTTCACTGTATCGGGTAAATATCATGGCTGCGATATTATAATCTAATTTTATAAGTTTCCTCACTGGGGAAAACTGGTGGAATGATATACCAGGTTACTTTTTACAACTGTATGTGAATTTTTTTTATTTTTATTTTTATGTTTTGTTAACCCTCACCTGAGGATATTTTTCCATTGATTTTTCGGGAGAGTAGAAGAGAGAGGGAGAGTCAGAGAGAAGCATCGATGTGAAAGAAACACATCGATTGGTTGCCTCCTGCGTGAGCCTGAGCAGGACCCGGGCCGGGGAGGACCCTGTAACCGAGGTACGTGCCCTTGACTGGAATCGAACCCAGGACCCTCTGGTCCACAGGCTGACGCTCTATCCACTGAGTCAAACCGGCTAGGGCTGTATGTGAATTTTTAATCATCCCCAAACAAAATGTTTAGTTGGAAAACATGAATAACATGAAAAAGTCATCCAGGACTTGGCAGAGAAACAGTGAGTTGTGCAGTGTACTCCAGTAATCTCTAGGTGCACTGTACTGACTCAGTGTTTTAAACCTCCCATTACCGTAAAGGCATTAGACACAGATTATTAATGAAATCAATCACAATTAAGTCCTTCAGTGTTCACACACTCACAGTTTATATTTCCTGAGGAGTTTCAGTCTAGTTTGACATTAATGGAGATGGAAAATAGTGAAATGATTCTGGATTTATCAAGTAATGTACACCAATCCTACATAATAAGGTGTTTTGGGTCACTGAGAGGTACTTGTGGCTTTATAAAGCAAGATCATGATGACTTTTATATGAATTGCATATAAATTCTCTGTATGATGCCGTAATAATGGATACAGGTCATTATACATTTGCCCAAAACCGTAGAATGTACAACACTAAGACTGAACCCTGAGATAAACTATGGACATTGAGTGATTACGATGTGTTACTGTCAGTTCATCCTGACATTATTAACAAAAATATGCCATTCTGGGAAATGATGGTGATAATGGGGGGTTATGAATGTGGGGGCAGAGGATACAGCGAAATCTCTGCACCTTTCCCTCAATTTTGCTGAGAATCTAAAACTTCTCTTTAAAAAAAATAAAGTTTTTATTTAAAAATATATTTTAACCAGTATTAAGAGTCCAGAAATGAACTCTTGCTTCTGTAGTCATTCCTTTTTTTTTTTTAAAGATATATATTTTTAAATATGTTTTTATTGATTTCAGTGAAGGGAGAGGGAGAGAGAGATAGAAACATCAGTGATGAGAGAGAATCATGGGTCGGCTGCCTCCTGCACGCCCCACACTGGGGATCGAGCCCACAACCCAGGCATGTGCCCTTGACCGGAATCAAACCCGGGACCCTTCAGTCCACAGCTCCAGTTCTTTTTCTTAAGAACAATTAGAAATAATTAAAATAGCTCCTACTCCATAGGATGGTTGTGAATACTCAGCATAGCATGCATTCAGTACAGCGACCAGTGAGGGGCTTGTACTCCATAGTTCTCTCTCTCTCTCTCTCTCTCTCTCTCTCTTTCTGTGTGTGTGTGAGAGAGAGTGAGAGAGAGAGAGAGAGAGAGAGAGAGAGAGAGAGAGAGAGAGAGAGAAGGAGAGGTGAGACTCAAGGAAATCTGCAAATATAAGAATTACATCTCAAAACACTGTTAATGTAACTATTGGGCTAAGTGAAATCAAATACATAAGAAAAATACTCGTGTTAAGTGAGTTATACTGAAAACCAAACTACCAACAAATTAGCCTGGATTAAAAGCCTGAAGTACAATGTAAAATGACACACTTTTTAGGGGGGAAAGGAGAAATATCTTTAAGATGAATCTCTTAGATTTGATACCCACCGCATTAACCATAACAGGAAACATTTATTTATAAGAAATGAGTATTAGCACACACAGAGAGCCTGTATTCAGAGTTCCCAGAGTATAAGGAACGCATAATGGTATTCAGAGTACAATTCATCATCCGGGATATTGCCTTTCTGTTTTTAAAACACACACAAGGACAGGATGAATACAGCCCTTCTTCCTGAGCCTACACCCTTTGAAATGAAACACACATAAAAACAAAGGACAGAAAAGAAAACAAAAACAAAAAAAACCCCCACCTTCTACCCTCTCTCCTGTCTTGGCTTTGAATTTCATGGAGGACCCTTCATTTCTCAAGGCCCTCGCTCTGGGATGGGGCGGAGGGTGGAGTGCCTGCAATTGTCCGCTATTTCCCCCCGAGGCCGCGCCTGTGCCCCAGGCATTGTGAGGCCTTTCACACAGCCTCTGAGGCGACAGCCTGGAAGTCTGTTTAAGGACAACCCAATGCCCACTCGCGGAGAAATTCATCATTGTTAGAGAGAAAACAATGACAGTGCACTCTTCTCTGTGTCAAGTAAAACCCATACTTCACAGGAAAATGGAAACCCTCCGATCCTTTCTACTTCTCTCTCTCTCTCTTTGCTCTTATCATCTCCCCCGCAACCCCACCCTATCCCTCTCCCATTCTAGCAGGGACAACAGAAGGAGTTTTCAGCAAGAGGGAAGAATTTTAGGTTATAAAGATACTAGAGGCCCAGTGCACGAAATCCGTGCACTGCAGTGGGGGGGGGGGGGTGGGGGTGGAGTCCCTCAGCTTGGCCTGTGCCCTCTTGCAGTCCAGGAGCCCTCAGGGGCTGTCCAACTGCCTCAGAGGCAGGAGAGGCTCCCGCCACCACCTCTACGCTCGCCAGCTGTGAGCCTGCTCAGGGCTTCTGGCTGAGCGGTGCTCCCCCTGTGGGAGTGCACTGACCACCAGGGGGCAGCTCCTGCATGGAGCATCTGCCCCCTAGTGGTCATTGTGCGTCATAGCAATTGGTCATTCTGCCGTAAGGGTCGATTTGCATATTAGCTTTTTATTATATAGGATGAGCGTGCAGGTGATCTTTGCAAACTGACAACACTGGCCCATGATAACAGAGGAGGCACCCCAAGAATCCATTCATTCATTCCCAGGTCTTTTTTTTTTCTTTTTTAATCCTCACCCGAGGATATTTTTCCATTGATTTTTTTAGGGAGAGTAGAAGAGACAGGGAAAGACCGAAATAGCCATGTGAGAGAAACACATTGATGGGTTGCCTCCTGCATGAGCCTGACCGGGGCTCCGGCTGGGGATGTGCCTGCCACCGAGGTACGTGCCCTTGACTGGAATGAAACCCGGGACCCTTCAGTCCACAGGCCGACGCTCTATCCACTGAGCCGCACCGGCCAGGGCTCATTCCAATGTCTTATGTGGAGAAGGGGGTCGTGCGGCTCCAGCTGCACCCAATTCTGTTCTCAGCGGAGTGGCATTTTGCTCTTAGAGTCATAACCATCTGCTACTCTCCCAGGATCCTGCTCTGTCTTCCCTTTAAATTCTCTTGTTTTCATCTTTGGAGAGAATATTAACTGGGGAGAAAGTGAGTCCAAGACTGAATTTGATGATACCAGTTTATGTTGCGTTGTCCTTTCTTGTATCTTTTATGGCAGCAGGTGCACTGGAAGGTTCTATAATACGTGGAAAAGTCCTGTGCGCCTGCCGCTCGGGTTTGAGTTGGGCTTTGAATGTGCGTTTTGGCATGCCGGTTGATCATAGTTCCGATGATTTCTTTAATGGGGGGTGTAGCCAGAGTGTAAAGCTGTATTCTCTCTCCACGGATACCCTCACTCCCTTGGCTCTGGACCGGAAACTGGCCCTCAGCTGAAGGCTCCCCCATCACCTGTCTGTTCTGCCCCATCACAGAACCTCCCTGCATCTTTTCTCTCCACTCAGGGCCATTCGTTCAACTCTTGCCAACTGTGGCCCCCAGTCTTACCATTTGATAGTCTTCAATCCATTTCCAAAGAGTGGATCTTTACAAAAGCATTTTTAATATGTTTTGAATGTTGTTTTTTTTTAAGGTTTTCATTCAAATAACCTGGGTTCATCTAACTGATTTCATCTGTGATTGATAATATGTTTGTTCTGCGTAATACTAAGAACTAAACTACATACATGTAAGCCTTGCTTTTAGCGTAACTTCGATAAATTTTCATTTAAACTCTCCCTGATGGCTTTGTTATTGTTACTTTTAGTGTTTTATGAATACTACTAGAGGCTCAGTGTGCGAAATCGCGTGAGACCCAGAAACCTGCCGCGCCGCGAGACCCATCAATGCATCTCCTGGTGACCGGTCATTTGGTTGTTCCGGTGTTACAGCATTACGGTCACTGGCTTTTTATAATATAGATATGAGATTAAAATGCTAGTGATTATAAATTATTTTAACAGATACACTTACATTATAGCTTTAAAACAATTTTATAAGGGGAACAAAAATTATGTTATTTCTATTATATTGATGAAGAGATTGAACTACTCAGTAGTTAGCACTATTCAGATATGATACTCACATAAAGCCAATTATTCTGCCTGAAAAAGCTTTGTTCTTCTAAAAAAAAAAATAAGTTTTGCTAGCTGGCCATAAATATTTTGATTCTCTACCTGAGGTCAGAAATCTTAATGATTCAAATATACCCTTCTAGGTTTAGTTACTTAATTTATTTTAATTGATAAAATCACGCTTAGCTGAGTGGTACCATGGAATTGATTAATAAATTACATTGGACTGTCAGTGTTCTAGGGTTCCCTAAGCAGTGATATTTGAAACAAAGTTGACAGTAATTAAATAATTCCGTCACCAATAACAATTGAATATATTCAGCTGAGTAGGTCACTCATGCAACTTGCGGAAAATCCGAATCTTATGGTATCACCTTGCTCGGTGGATGGATGAAGAGGACAGACACTTTTTTAAAAAAGAAACTATGGATTATGATGGTCCTTCTACTGTAAAGATATTAAAATAAAACCTGGTTTGTTGGTTTGTTTGAAGTGGAAAACTCTTCTATCAATTTGACTAATTTGAAAGCCAATCCAATTGTAACCATTGCCTCCAGTCCCAAATGGTGTTCCCTTGGGACACTAGCAATAAAATAGACTTTTGGGAACGCAAAATAAATGAAAGTCTCGGTAATATTAAGACTTGCATTTTTTTCCACATTGTTAGGCATCCTACAACTGGGTCATAAATGAATGGGTTGCACCTTTTTTCTTTGTCACAGTCTTTCTCCCTTTTCACTGTCCCTGTGCCTTTGTCAAAAAGTAGCCCTAGCCAGTTTGGCTCAGTGGATAGAGCAGCCACCTGCAGACTGAAGGGTCCCGGGTTCGATTCCGGTCAAGGGCAGATGCCCGGGTTGTAGGCCCGATCCCCAGTGTGAGGTGTGTAGAAGGCAGCCGATCAATTATTCTCTCATCACTGATGTTTCCATCTCTCTCTCCCTCTCCCTTCCTCTCTGAAATCAATAAAAATATATATTAAGAAAAGAAAAGGAAAGGAAAGGAAAGGAAAGGAAAGGAAAGGAAAGGAAAGGAAAGGAAAGGAAAAGAAAGAAAAGAAAAGGAAAGGAAAGGAAAGGAAAGGAAAGGAAAGGAAAGGAAAGGAAAGAAAAGAAAAGAAAAGAAAAGAAAAGAAAAGAAAAGAAAAGAAAAGAAAAGAAAAGAAAAGAAAAGAAAAGAAAAGAAAAGAAGAGAAAAGAAAAGAAAAGAGAAATACTAAGTAAGCAACCCATCCCCAACAAAGAACCACACAGACACACAGAGCTGCTTCTGCTAGCTGGAGCAAATGCGGGCCTTCTCCCTGAGTCACGAGTATTATCTACTCTGAAATACATTTCTGCTGCCTCTGGCCCTGGTCTGGTCTTTTCTCAACCCCCCTTCTGTATATCCCCTCCCATCTGACCACTGTCTCGTCAGCATTGTAAGGGATAACGCATCTTTAGGTATCACCCTGGACTCCAAGCCCGGCATGAGGGTTAGTTATTAAGCATCCAATGTGCCTCCTTCCTTTTCCCAGGCAGCAGGCTTCCCTCCTGAATTTTGCAAGAAGCCAAACAGACGCCCTCCCCCTGATGGGAGGCAGTAACGCTAAATCTCCCCCGAAGATTCCCCATGGCTTCTTACAGCTGGGTGTTAGTACCTTTTTATATGCAATTTTACTTCATTTAGTCTTTAAGGTTGTGCCTGAGGTTAGTTTAAAAGGTTAGTTAAATGTTAATGGATGTTAATGCTGCAATTAAATTGTTAAATCAATTGAAAACTGTGTCTCAGGCTCTCTCTGCCTTCAGTGCAGGCCGGAGCTGCAATGGCGTATAAATTAAGAGCTGTAAATCCACTGCCGTCTAATTAGAGACCAAATTTCTCATTTATCTTATTTTCACAGGACTGTAAGCACTGATAGATAATCAACGAAGGGCTCAAAGTTTTTAACATTAAAAAACTATTTTATCTATTCCAGGATGCAGGTGACTGATTATAATTCAGATCCAATTACTGTAAAAGGTCAGATGGGAAATGAAGTTCCTTTCAGACACTCCAAGTTTTATTGCACAAGTTTGCATACAACCCTTTCCCATCCCCATCCCCATCCCTAGCCCCAAAAGGAAATATAAATACATGCTTCTACAGACCGACTTTAATAGCGTGTTAGAGAAACCTCTGGGCGAAACAGTGTGTTTAATAGACTACTTGGATTCTTTTTTTTTTTTTAAAGCTCTATTAAAACATTTTTATTTTGCAATAATTTCAGAAAAAAAGGAACAAAGAATTCCCATATAAGTTTGACTTTAATCCCACAAAGATTGACATGTTACCAACAGCACGGATGGACCTGGAGAGCATTAAGCTAAGACTATTTGGATTCTTTGCGGCAGATTCGTCAGGGAGCAAAATTGAGCCTTGAAGGATGTGTAAGGGGAGAATTTTTCGCTGTTGCCGCAAATTGGCTGTTGTTATCTTGCTTCACCCAAAGTCTGAGGACCCTTACGTATCCAAGAGTCCAAATGAAAGGATTTGTCCAGCTTAATGCCCTCAGTTCACTGTTGTAGAACAGCTCTGTTGAAATTGAAATGACTGTGTGTGACTCAAACTCAGACCACACACACACACACACACACACACACACACACACACACACTCTAGAGGGCCGGTGCACAAAATTCGTGCACTTGGCGGGGGGTGGGGTGGGGGAGGTCCCTCAGCCTGGCTTCTTGTACCCTCTCGGAGTCCAGGAGCTCTTAGGGGATGTCCAACTGATGGCTTAGGCCCGCACACCATGGGCCTAAGCCAGAAGTCAGACATCCTAAGCACTGCCACAGAGGTGGGAGCGGCTCCCGCCACCGCCACTGTGCTCGCCAGCTGTGAGCCCAGCTTCTGGCTGAGCAGTGCTCCTCCTGCACTGAGTGTCTGCCCCCTGGTGGTCAGTGCACATCATAGCGACTGGTCATTCTGCTGTTTGGTCAATTTGCATATTAGCCTTTTATTATATAGGATAGTCTACACACACACACACACACACACACACACACACACACACACACACACTACTGGAGATCAAGCCCACAACCTGGGCATGTGCCCTGACCAGTAATCAAACCGTGACCTCCTGGTTCATAGGTCGATGCTCAACCACTGAGCCACGCTGATCCACTATATTTGATCATATTAAAAAAAAAATTCTCTTCACTATTCTCTCAATTATGGCACTTTAATCAGCTGATCCAACCATAGCTCTTGATAGACAAATACTGACATGAAAACATGTCAATTCACACCGAAACGGCAAAGTCAAACATTGGCTTCCCACAAAATAGAAACACTCAAAGGTTTTGATTTGCGAAGCTATTCCTTTTATTATTATTATTATTATTTATTATTATTATTATTATTTTAAAGATCTGATGAAAAATGATCTTTTCCTTAAATGCTGCTGTCTTTAATAAAAATCTGTCCAGAAAAATACTACTTTGGGAGAACAGGCGATAAACGGCTATTCAGCTAGAAGACCTCCTCACGCTAATGAAGACATGAGCCGCGCCCTCCCTGTGTTAGGAGTGGAGCGTCAGCCAGTGGTCGCCAACCAGGGGTCCCTGAGGTCTGAAAGGTTGGCAACCGCTGGATTCAATCTCAGAAGGACCCCTGAGAGCCAATCGCTGAGCAGATCCACTGTCCGGAACTTTTTGCTTTGTTACTTTTGTCATGAATTCAGATTGGCTAAACCCCTTCATCACAGACTCTAGGAAAAACGCCGAAGTAGGTTGCCTATCCCTTGAGCAAATGAAAAAGTTCCCCCCTTTTTTTTCCCTCCCTTAAAGGCACACTGATTTCCTGACAGCATGTTTGTTTCTTGTTTGCAAGCATTCCAAACTTAAAGTACTTCATGTGAAGCATGGAGCCTCTCTCTCTCTCTCTCTCTCTCTCTCTCTCTCTCTCTCTCTCTCAAAAGCAACAGGAAAGCTCCATTTTGGCCTTTCTCTGAGGGGTGTGGACTATCACTCTGCTTATAGAAAGAGGCTTAGGAATTTCAACTATAAACTCTTTTCAATTACAGATATTTTTTCTCCATTGCAAATGCCAACATGTGCCAAGTCCTACAAGCCACGCCCAGTCACTGATGTGACCCTGTGAAGCTGTGTAGATCAGGCTCAGAGCTGGTGAGGGCGTAGATGAGGGATTTCAGGTATGGCAGCTATAAGGCAGGCCACGCATCTTATCTCTACATGCCCTGCAGGGGCCAGAAAAAGAAAAAGCCACGTATACAGTAGATGTTCAGCGAAAGCCGTCTGCAGCGGAATCCAGTCCTGCTTCTGTGAATGAACACAGCCCTCCCTCCTCTGAGGAGGAGAAGATGGATCGATCAGAACCAAGGGCCAAGGCCAGGGACAGCGATGTGCTGGGTGTGTGAGGAGGAGACGGGCTGGAGAAGGGACCACGCTGGAGAGGAAAATCAGGAGCAAAAGTGCTAGAAATGAATCGCACTAAATAATGCAGTTCTTATTAGCGCCTGATGAATAAATGAACAATGCTAATGTCACCGCAGGCATAGCAGAGACCCACCCACTCCAGGATGCTTGGTTAGATACCAGCGCACAATCAACTAAAGGCCAATATTCGACAAGATCCCACCAGCTGTACATCTAAGGAAAATCTTTACATTAGGTATGGTTTTATTTTATTTTATGTATTTTATTTTTTAAATATATTTTTATTGATTTCAGAGAGGAAAGGAGAGGGAGAGAGAAAGAAACATCAATGATGAGAATCATTGATCAACTGCCTCCTGCATGCCCCTTACTGAGTATCCAGCCCAAAACCCAGGCATGTACCCTCACCAGGAATGGAACCGTGACCTCCTGGTTCATAGGTTTATGTTCAACCACTGAGCCACACTGGCCAGGCAGGTTTGATTTTTATGCAGTGATAGAGTTGTTTCCCAATTTTATGTGGTAATATAGTTGTTCCCCTTTAACTTGGGTGATGATGAAACTCATATTGGAAGGATTGGTGGAGAAGACGCTGGTGTGTTAGAAACATTGTACGGTGCCCATATCTTTTCAACAGTGAACTTAAGATAAAATAACTACACACCTACGAGTGGTCATCTTTCTACTATGTAACAAAACATCCAGGCGAGAGGACTTTGTTATCTCTGTGACTTTTGAACAGAGATAGAAACATAAAACATAATCGCAACAGACTTTGCTAGCTGGAAATATTACACACAGTCTGGCCAGTGTGGCTCAGTGGTTGAACATCGACCTATGAATCAGGAGGTCAAATTTGATCCTCAGTCAGGGCACATATCTGGGTTGCTGGCTCGATCCCCAGTGTGAGGCATGCAGGAGGCAGTCGATCCATGATTCTCTCTCATCATTGTGGTTTCTATCTCAGTGTTTCTCAACCTTCCTAATGCTGTGACCCTTTCATACAGCTCCTCATGTTGTGGTGACCCCCAACCATAAAATTATTTTCGTGGCTACTTCATAACTGTCATTTTGCTACTGTTATGAATCGTCATGTAAATATCTGATACGCAGGATGTGTTTTCATGGTTACAAAATGAACATAATAAAAGCATCGTGATGAATCACAAAAACAATATATAATGATATATGTGTTTTCCGATGGTCTTAGGCGACCCCTGTGAAAGGGTCGTTCGACCCCCGAAGGGGTCGCCAACCTGTGGGTCGCCACAGGTTGAGAACCGCTGTTCTATCTCTTCCCCTCCTTTCTTCTCTGAAATCAGTAAGAATCTATTTTTAAAAACAGAAATATTGCACACATACTTCATCCCAGGGAAGAGAGCGAAAGGGTGTTTGAGTGGTTCTGGCCTGGCCTCCATCAGGCTCCACCTCAGGCATCAGTAGGCTCTCCTATGTTTGCCATCTCCTGAGTATTCATTTGCTGCAAATTCAGCGGAAGAACCTACATTTCCTCAAACCACTCCAGGACGGGCAGGAACCTGGTCTGAAAAACCCAAAACACCTAAGGAACCATCCCAGATAGCCCTGAGAGAGGTGATGTGAAGAACCCGTTACTTTTATGGGCCTGACCTGCTCCCTCATAAAACCTTCCTTGGTGATTTCTCAGCACAATATGGACCCTGAGGACGCCCTGAAAGGAAATGAACCCCTTCCGGCTTGCATTTAAACTTGACCCCCAACGCATATATGTTTATTGGCCTCATAAACCCAATGCAACGGTAGCATTGACGAATCAGGACCGTGGTCTGTGACAGGCTAACTTGTCACCGGCGATGACATCATTGTTATCACCTACATCATCACTGACTATGTCTGAACGTCTCTTTGTGGGTGCAGCCACACGCCCGCCACTCCAGGGGACAGCAGACACGGAGACCTCATCACAGCGCAAAGATAAAACGATTCAGAGTTCCTAGCGCCAATTTGCTGAGGAGGAATGTCTTGAACAACCAAAAGACAGGGCGATTAGAAATCAAGCCTCATTTCCCATCCAGCAGACCTGTCCTAAGATGAGACAGTGGTTTATGGGTTTGATTTTGGAAACTGAATCCTATATAATAAAAGCCCAGCGACCATAATGGCATAACGACCGAAACGACCACTTGACCAGCTGCTATGAGGTGCATTGACCACCTCTCGGTCCCTCCCTAATCCCCCCCCACCCCCTTTTCCCCGGCCCGCAGGCTCCGATTGCAGGATGGTGAACGGGGAACTGGGGTGGGTGGTGGGGGAGGCAGGACTGGGGACTGGTGAGCGGGGGGAAGATGGCTCTGATCACAGGCTAGGCCTAGGGGCCCTACCTGCGCACGATTTCGTGTGCTGGGCTTCTAGTTTAGTTTATCTGTAATATCACAGCACTTATCGTCTTTCTTTTGTCCTCCCTCCACCCCTAACCCCTGGTTTTATAGAAAAGTATGTCTACAAGGAAGTTGGGGGGATGGAGGGTCTTGGAAAATTGCCACAGGGAGGCTAGGTGACTATATCCAGGGTCTCATTATTAGCTCCCCACCCCATTTCCAGAATACAGGGGGGCACCATGGGTATGAGATGGAGAGAGGAGCCTTGAGAGGCACCACTTTAAAATATATATATATATATATATATATATATATATATATATATATATATGTTTTAAAAATATATTTAAAGGGAGAGAAATAGAAATATCAATGATGAGAGAGAATCATGGATCGGCTGCCTCCTGCACGCCTCCTACTGGGGATCAAGCCTGCAACCCGGGCATGTGCCCTGACCGGAATCGAACCAGGACCTCCTGGTTCACAGGTCAATGCTCAACCACTGAACCACGCCAGCTGGACAAGGGACCACTTTTTTAAAAAGTTCATCAGCCCACCCACCTGCTATCAAGGCAGCCCATCGGGGGGCCCCCCTCAGAGAGATTCCTGACGTGAGGTAGTTAGCGATTCCCCTTCCTTCCTGCCTGGTACCGACCTGCCCCAACCCCGCCCCACTCACAGCCACCCAGGCCGCCCAGGCCAAGCGTGTTGCTTGCAACGGAAAGCACTGTTTCAAACGGGGCCTGCTAGCCCCCCCTACCCCCCAACCTCCCTCCTCTCCCCCCGCAGCTGCGACTAACAGCCAGAGAAGGGGGAAGAGGCTCCCCCAGCCTGCAGCCCTCAGACAGGCAGGCTCTGGGGGAAACAGGAGAAAGCCATTAACTGACCACAGCGCTATCTTGATTCTCTAGGAGGCACGGACTGGGGACGAGCAGTTTGCAGGCCAGGACGAGAACAAACAGTGTGACGGATGGATGCCCGGTGCCTGCATCCGGAGAAAAGGCTATTCGCGCCTCTGAGGACTGAGGGGAGGCATACAATCTCCCTTCTCTCCTTTAAAAATGGTACCTTTTCCGCGTCCCTTCGGGTCGAGGAGCGGGCAGTGGACGGGAGGGCTCGGGGATGTGCGGGAGCTTGCTCAGGATGCTGGCTTTCAAGTTCACTGACACAGAACATGCTGCCCAGAGGCCGATGTAAGAGGGTTTCTCTGTAGACTTTCCAAGTCATGGCTCCATTTTCCTGCGCTGGTCACTGCACGCCAGTTGGCGATTTTAGATGAAATCATCCGGACTCTGATTCCTTATGCTTCTGACCGAGACGGGGTCAAAGGGCAGGCAGGCAGAGCCCAGCTTCTCAGCTCAGAAATCCCCAGGTGGCCACCAGCCCTAGGTTTTCGGAAGGTGACTGGGTTTCTCAGCCCCAGCCTCCAGACTGTTCGTTTTCGAGGGGGCTTAGCTGCATCAGTTAGCATTTGGGAGAATTTCTTGATGTGGAGCGATCTCAGAGTATAAAACCCTCATCGGATCCCTTGGCAATGACCGAGATTGGAGTGTTACCCTTGTTGGTGGCCAAGGGACTGCCAAGTGTCCCCTGTAAAAAACTGCTCTTGAATTTCCAGAAAAAGAAAGAGTGAAAGAATGAAAGAAAAGAAAAGGAAGAAAGAGAAAGAATGGAAGGTTTGAGTCCGTACCCCAATTCAGGGACCTTGTCGTTTAGATCAGATTCAGCCTGGAGTCTCACGTAGCTTTATTTTCACAGAAGACTTTCATTTGAATAAATTCACATAATTTATTTTTTTTATTATTATTTTTTGGTGCTAATTTCCAACCAGTGTGAATCCTCGTATCATGGTGACTTGGCAATTTGGCTTTAATCCGCGGAAGTGCGACAGCAAGCTGTCTGGCCTCCCTGTAGCTCCATCTCCCAGAATTCCAAGTTTTCTGTGGAATCACAGCCTAAGCAGAGTTCCTTTTTTTAAAAAAAAAATTGATTTCAGAGAGGAAGGGAGAGGGAGAGGGAGATAGAAACATCAATGATGAGAGAGAATCATTGATCGGCCGCCTCCTACATGCCCGTACTGGGGATCGAGCCTGCAACCCAGGCATGTGCCCCAACCGGGAATCGAACTGTGACCTCCTGGTTCATAGGTTGAATCTCAATCTCTGAGCCACACCAGCTGGGCCCAAGCAGAGTTACTCGCTGTGGGAAGGATTTGCAATGAACAGTCAGTTTCACTGTCTCTTAACCACCAACACGCCAGCCTCCTGTGCAAAGCTAATCCCAGAAGAGTAGTGTAACAGGCAGTTCATATTCCTGTGAAAATTCCCTCCTCGTAAGCCTTACAATGTCCATCGTTTCACCCAGCAATGCCAATTTTTCTAAGAAAACAGTCAAAGGTGGTTGTCAAACTTCACTTATAAGAATATTTACTGCAGCGCCCAACCAGGAGGTCACAGCTCAATTCCTGGTCAGGTCCCAGGTTGCAGGCTTGATCCCCAGTAGGGGGCGTGCAGGAGGCAGCCAATCGATGCTTCTCTCTCATCATGGCTGTTTCTCTCCCTCTCTCCCTCTCCCTTCCTCTCTCTGAAATCAAATGAAAAATATGTATTTAAAAAAGAATATTTATTGCAGCAACTATCATGTTATGCACCTATCTGTGTTAGAGAACCAAAGTCTTGCAAAGTTTCATTTTTCTTTTAAGACCATGTACTTGCTAAGTCTGGAGGTCGGGAAGTCCAAGGTCAAGGTTTGGGCAAGGTCATTTCCATTCTGAGGCCTCCTGGCTAATAGGTGGCCACCACCTTGCTATGCATTCATATCACCTCTTCTTTGTGTGTTTGTAGGGGGAGGGGAGAAGAGAGAAAAGGGAGAAGGGGAGAGGTAGAGAGGGAGAGGGACACACAGAGAGAATCCTACCTAATAAAAGAGTGATATGCAAATTAATTGTCATTCTGACATAAATATGGCAGTACCCAGTCCTCTCAGCCCCACTGGAGTCCTCCAGTCCCGGAGGGCGGCTACTGAGAGCAGGGCCGACTTGGCTGTTGCCGTGGTGACCCAGGAGGGACCAAGCGGGCCCCGCAGACAGCAGAGAACCACGGGTAGTGGGCCTAAGCCATCAGTAGGACGTCCCCTGAGAGCTCCCAGATTGGAGAGGGTGCAGGTCGGGCTGAGGTGCCCTCTCCCTAACCACCATCCCTGCACGAATTTCATGCACCAGGCCTCTAGTCAACTATAAGTGTCTGTGTGAAAGAGAGAGAGAGAGCACGCGCCAGAAAGGGGAAATTTTCTTTGGCTTTCCTTCTTAAAAAGACACTAATGTTATCAGGTCAGGGCCCCACCCTCATGACCGCATTGAACCTTAATTACTTCCTTAGACCCTCCTTCTCCAAATATAGCCACATCGGGGTTAAGGGCTTCATTATTTGGTTTGGGGGGTGGGCACAAACATTCAACCCATACTATACAGTTCCCTGGTGGGAGGAAGTTTTTCTTAATGAGATAATGTTTGAATAAATAGTTCACTGAGCCTCAAATACGATGGTTTAATGAAGCCAAAGAAACTGCCCACCAAAAGCCTGAAGAAAGTTCTCCTTGTTGCTTTTCTTGTGACCGGAAGCAAGGCCCATAAACTTTCTGAATCTTGATTCCTACATCTTTTTTTTTAAAAAGAGGAGATTAAACGAGATGTTTTCTCAAGTTTCTCTGAGCTCTAAATTTCACACATCTGGGATCGTTTCTCATAGCTCAGTGTTCTCACACCTGTGATACAACTGTCAGAAATTTCATAATAAAATATTTCACAAAATTTATAGGTATAAAAGTTGCATGGGCAGATAATTTACGCATGGGTACTTATTTCCTCACAGGCTCATTTATACAAATTCTTCCGGGTTATTGTTATATTCCACAGAATCAACTAGTACGTATAATTCTTTTTAGTTCTGTCCTTGAAGTTGGAAGCCAATGGAATGAAATATAACTCAAATTTAAAGGAGAAATTGGATCCATATTTGGAATTTCAGCAAAAACAGGAACCAGGAGGAGCATTCCAGGAAAATAATGTAATTCATCTTTATGAGTAGAATATTAGCAAACATATTTCAAAATCCGAGCCTTCTTAATACTCTCTGTGTTTATATTTATTGCCTAGCAATTTCCTCCTTCTATGCCATAAAACAAAGACAGTTTTGTCCGATGAGCTCCGAGGACCAATTATATAAACAAGTTGGTAAGGACATGAAAGGACAAAGGGAAAAATATAAATATCGGACTATGTGTCAACAGGTCTGTAAAAATCTCAAAGGTTAGAGGTTATCGATTTCAGTTGGACTCTCTGGTTATTCTTCAGTCAGCTAGAGTTTAAAAAGAAGAAACTGCTGATGGGTTTGTTGGAAGAGTTGAAACACAGCCTCGGAAGGGGCCATAATTCAGTCGTGAGCAAAATTATCCCTTGAGTCGAGGTTAGAGAACGCTCCAAGATTCTTAGAGACCAAAGTTTCAATTCAAGTGTTTAGTGTTTCAATAGGGAATTACTTTAAAAGACACTCATTAAACAATTTCCACTAATAGGACCCACTGGGCATAGATCGCTCAACTCCCCAAGGCTTTCTGGGTGTGTCTTTCCATGTATTTTTTTTTTAAATCGTCACTCAAAGAGTGAGGATATTTTTTCCCCATTGATTTTTAGACAGGAGAAGGGAGATGGAAGGGGAGGAGAGAGAGAGACCAAGAGAAACA
Organism: Myotis daubentonii; assembly: GCF_963259705.1. Classification (NCBI taxonomy): domain Eukaryota; kingdom Metazoa; phylum Chordata; class Mammalia; order Chiroptera; family Vespertilionidae; genus Myotis; species Myotis daubentonii. The sequence continues at coordinate 11,961,725 of NC_081860.1, read as the reverse complement.
TTGACGTAAGAGAGACACATGGATTGGTTGCCTCACACACAAGCCCAGCAGGAGGCCAGGATCGAACCTGCAACCCAGGTACATGCTCTTGACCTGGAATCAAACCTGAGACCCTCCAGGGCACAAACCAACGCTCTAACCACTGAGCAACACTGGCCAGGGCTTCCATGTAGTATTTTAAGATGTTTTATAAAACTCTTTTCCATCCTACTCCTTACTGCATCCCCTCGTTGGCATGAATATAATCAAATTTCTGGTCTCAACATACTTCATGCTGGAGCCACTGTAAGTTCAAGCCACATGAGACTAAGTTGGATTTTAAGGGAGTAAGAGTCGGAACCAATGACAAAGCAAACAAAAACCCCGGACTCTCATCAATGGGTAAATATGTTAATTTTATGGATGGGAAAACATCACGAAACTATGCTCTCATTGTTTCTAAAAGAAGTTTAACCTGGACAATTATCTGAAGAAGAAATTATCTGGAGAAATGAGCCTGGATAGGTAATCGATTTGGAGAGGCCCGAGATGAAACAGAAAATCTGTAACTTAATTATATGATTGCCAGAGGCCCAGTGCACAAAATTTGTGCATGGGTAGGGTCCCTAGGCCTGGCCGGTGATGAGGGCTGATTGGGGCCTTCTGGCTGCCAGCGGGGCCTTCCTTCGTTCAGCATTGCCCCCTGGTGGTCAGTGCACATCATAGCGAGTGATCGAACTCCTGGTCTCCAGGTCGAACGCCCAAGGGGACACTTTGCATAGTAGCCTTTTATATAGAGAGATGCTATCTCCATAGCTTCCATTTGACATATAACTACCAGCTCTCTTTTTTATTTTAGAGTCTATAAAACTAGTCATATATTTCATGATAACCATATAATGTGGAGATTGGGAGAAAGATCCTGACACCACAACCTTAAATGACTTCCCATCTCTCTTTATATTGTTCTACTTTCTTTTTATCCCTGGTATTTATTACTAGCTGATATTTCCTGGTTTTGACCATTTAAGTGTGAATTTTGTGAAAGCAAGGTTCTTTTCTGCCTGGTTTTCCTCTATTCCCAAGGCCTACTGCTACTCCCTGGTATCCAGCAGTTTCTCAGAACAACCCTGATACAGGAATGAATGAATGAATGAATGAATGAATGAGTTTTAGTTGCCTCATCTCATCTGGGGAAGCATTGCCTACCTCAGAGCTGTCTAGTGCACACAGTAGGGAAATCCAATTTTATTTTATTGTTTTAATATAGATATTTTTTATTGATTTCAGAGAGGAGGGAAGAGGGAGAAAGACAGAAACATCAATGATGGGTGAGAATCATGGATCGGCTGCCTCCTGCACGCCCCACACTGGGGGTCGAGCCCGCCACCCAGGCATGTGCCCTTGACCGGGAATCGAACCCGGGATCCTTCAGTCCGCAGGCTGACGCTCTACCCACCGAGCCAAACCAGCTGGGGCAGGAAGTCCAGTTTTAAATGGCTTTCCCAAGAAATACTCATCTTTTCCCTTCCCCCTTGCCTTTATGTATTTTCCATGGTAATTAATGAGACGAGCCAAAGTTCTCATGACTTCGACTTTTGACATCTCCTGCCCTTTGCCTTAACATGAAGAGACGGAGCACATCTCCAGGAAATAGATGTGCCCGGAAGCCCCTGCTTTTAACAACCCTCCCACCCACTACGCTCGTTGGGACTCTGTGATTTTTCTTCTCTCTGGTGTGTCTCTATTTCTCGCGGTGGCCCTGTTTATGCGAGAGGCCTTTTTAAGTTCATGTTTATGTGTGTTGTTTTTCTTAGTCTTTCCTCCTCCTCCTTTTTTTTTTTTTTTTTTCTCTAAGTGAAGATAATCAGGTTCTCACGTTACTGCTAAGTGTTCTAGCGGATGGAAAAATGTTGCCACATGAGGTCATTGCTGGGTGGGTGAACTTGTAGGCGGGGGCCTATCAGCGAGCATCTCAGGGAAATATTAGAGGGGCCATCAGGGCCGCCTCGAATTTCCTGATGGCATATATTCAAACAGGATAAGCTCCAGTTACCGGAGTCCTCGCTTCAACATAATGGAGAATTGGAGCTGCGTGGGGATTCTGATCTCTCTGAGAAGCCGAATGGACCTGAAAATATGAAAATACAGTTCGCTATCGAGAGCTGGAAGATCGGCGGAGCTAAGGAGCCAGGCCGTATCATTTAGGGCAAGAAAAGAGAGAGAGAGAGAGAGAGAGAGAGAGAGAGAGAGAGAGAGAGAGAGAGAGAGAGAGAGAGAGAGAAAAGGGTTTTCAGAGTTCAATTCAGGTTTGGAGCTTTTCACCCAATACGGACCTGAAATGCATCGCTTCGGATTTCTTCTTCCCGGTGATGTGTCAGATAAGATACAGAAACTGACCCTAATGGCTCTCACCCTTTCTATCCGTGGCCATGAAGTGACCATTTACAAATGGGATTGCTTCTCTGGCCTCAGACCCCGTGGCTTCTGGCCCTGACCCAGCGAGTGGGACTTCCAGCTCTAACAACAGCCAACTCCTTGCCCTAGCCGGTGTTGCTCAGTGGATAGAGCGTCGGCCTGCAGACTGAAGGGTCCTGGGCTCGATTCCGGTCAAGGGCACATGCCCTGGTTGCAGGCTCGATGCCCAGTGGGGAGCGTGCAGGGGGTAGCTGATCAATGATTCTCTCTCATTATTGATGTTTCTCCCTCTCCCTTCCTCTCTGAAATCAATAAACATATATTTAAAATATTAAAAAGCAAACCATCAGCCAACTCGTGCACAAAGTTTCCCACCATCTGCATGTGATGAGGGGAGTTGCACCAAAGACAGCTGCCTAGAACAGCTGTCTGATTCCACGACCATCTTGGGGGAGAGTGATTAATGAACTCACTTGGGCAGCGAGGAGCCTGGTTCGCTGATCCGTGGTCACAGCACAGGTATTGATGTGAAACTAATGAGAAATGTGATGCTCAAATTTGAATGTTTATTCCAATTACCAACCAGCAGATCCAAATTTTTTTTTTAAAGCTTAAGTCATTAACCTTTTGATAGGAGCAGGCAACATCAAACCGTGGGTTTATGGCGTGCTTTAGAACTTGTAGGCTGAAGTGATGGGGGGGGGGGCGGAGGTTGGGGTGGGGAGAGGGTGTTTTGACAAATGGTCCACCTCCCATGCACTTACGTCACTTTTTTAAAATGTCATTTTGGGTTTCTACCTAAGGAAGGAAGGAAAAAAGAAAGGGCCCTTCTGTGCCTGTCACATGGCAGCCACTTAGTACTGAACCCCTGAATACGATGAAAAGTCCCCCAAACCAAACTGATACGACCCTACACTGAATATGGCTCAGTATAGAGCCCAACCAGGGTCTTGAGATTCTAGGTCTTCTTTACTCCGGTGAAAGGGCCCATGGGGCAAAGATTACAAACGCATAAAATAAAAAAATCCACTTAAAAGAATGGAGCTATGCAAGCCAGAGAAGAGGAGACCAAGAAGGGGTTAGAGCAGTGGTTGGCAAACTGCGACTCGGCAAACTGCGGCTCGTGAGCCACATGCGGCTCTTTGGCACCTTGAGTGTGGCTCTTCCACAAAATACCAGTTCTTCCACAAAATACTGACTTTTGCGCATGGGCCATGAATTTCAATCGCACTGTATGTGCGTGTCCCCACGTGGTATTTTGTGGAAGAGCCACACTCAAGGGGCCAAAGAGCCGCATGTGGCTCGCAAGCCGCGGTTTGCCAACCACGGGGTTAGGGCAAGTATACTGCAGATCAATAATATGCATACATTGGCTATTCACTGTCCATGCCCGGCCAGTGTGGCTCAGTGGTTGAGCATGACTCATGGAGGAAGAGGTCACTGGTTGATTCCAGGTCAGGGCACATGCCCCGGATACCGGCTTGGTCCCCATTAGGGGACGTGTTGGAGGCGGCTGAGGGATGATTCTCTCTCATTGATGTTTCTATCTCCCCCTCCCTACTTCTCTTTCTAGAAATCAATCCAAACATATTTTAAAAATTAGAAAAAAAATAGATTTACTGCCCATCCCTGTCTGGAATCCATTTCAGATACTGTTAATCCAACAAAGCCTTTTATAGTAACCAGGACAAGACCCATGTCCCAGCCTTCACTGTGGAGAGCTAGACGGCGCTACCCACCAATGGGTATCCGTAGACCCAGAGCGGATGGGATCAGGGTCCTTGATCTTTCTCCTCCCAGCGCCCTCCCCCAGGTCTCTGCTCACCTGGAAGTTTGCAAGGCGGGGCAGGCCTTGCAAGGCGGGGCAGGCCTTCCCTGAGCACCTGACCCCGAAGACAAACTCGCAGCTCCCTCCTCACCCCGTGTGCCCAGCATTCTCCTCTGCCCAATTCTTCTCCCGCTGCCATTGTACATTCTTACATTTTTCGTTTGCAATCAACACGGAATATCTTACGTCCGACATGGTGATGAGACGTTTGTACAACTCACAAGGTGATCCCCTGGGTAAACCCACCCCCCCAGCCCTTTCAGTCAAGCACAATATTGTTGACTATGCTATACTTTACATCCTGACAGTCTGCATTTCCACGTATTTGTTTACCTCCCTCCTCTCCCCCTTCAGAAATGAGTCCCACAGGGGAATGACTGTCACTTTTGTTGATTGCTGTATCCCCAGCAACTAGATGGGTGCCTGACTCACAGTGGGTGCCCAGTAAATGGCTGAATCAATAAAAGAACGATTTAATTAAAATATTAGTAGGAGTGTCCTGGGGGAAATAATTAGCTTTCCTCTATGAGGCCCTTTAGCACGCAATACCTCCAGTGGTTAAAGATTTGGAGGGTTGCCCAGCTGGCGTGGCTCCGTGGTTGAGCGTCAATCTATGAACCAGGAGGTCATGGTTCGATTCCCGGTTAGGGCACAGGCCCGGGGTTGTCGGCTCCATCCCCAGTGGGGGGCGTACAGGAGGCAGCCCATCAATGATTCTGTCTCATCATTGATGTTTCTATCTCTCTCTCTCCCTATCCTTTCTCCTCTGAAATCAATAAAAAATATATTCATTAATAAAAATGTTCTGGAGGGTTGATTATGGCAAATTATGAGAAAGAGGTGCCAATTAGACGCGTCAAACAGAGTAAGTAAAAGGCTGCTTTCTGGAGTCTTCTGAGAGCAAAGGCCTCAGAGACCTCGCATCCATCAGGCCGAAGAACGATAGGAGGGCTCATGAGTCCTACAGGGAATAGACTTGACCACCTCTGAGTCGATAGACAAATTCCTGCGGAAGTTGAAAGTCACGGTTAAAGATTCATGCTGCTTCATTAAAGCCACCACGCAATGCCCAGGGGCCTGAAGGAGGCTGCCAGAAGGTCCAAGCCACTGTGCCTTTGGGGATAATGCTAAGAATATTCTTATTGCCCTAGCTGGGTGGCTCAGTGGTTGAGCGTTGACCTCTGAACCAGGAGGTCATGGTTCCTTTGCCTGGTCGGGGCACATGCCCGGGTTGCCGGCTCCATCCCCAGTCGGGGGCATGCAGGAGGCAGCTGGTCCATGATTCCCTCTTATAACCAATGTTTCTACCTTTCTCTCCCTCTCTGAAATCAATAAAAATATATTTAAAAAAAGAATCTCATTCGGGAGGTGGTAACTGCAGGAGGAAGCGAGGCTACTACAGTGCGCGCAAGGAGTTAACTGCTCTCGGAAGAGCCTGTCGCTAAGCCAGGATATGGCATTAAAGCAGAGAGAAAATTGGGCCCAGTAATCTCCACAGACTCTCGGAGGTGCTGAGCTGACATTTGGATACGCGGAACGTTGGCAAGTCGGCGTTTCCGACTTTATCTGCAGATTCCACATTTGCAAAGTCGAGTTTCCCACTTGCGAAAAGCCCGCGCCTGCGAACACCTCCGGCCGTATCTACTCCGTAAAGGCAGGCTTTCATAAACCCAATTCTGCGGGAAAAGGAAGCTCATTTCTGCGTAAAACCAATGCCTGGAATTTCAGAAGGCCCCAAGTATCAGAAAAACAATAAGCAGTGGAATGATAGCGAGGTGTAAGGTATTACAGAGCTAGTGCTTTTGAAAATAAAGTTAGGACATGCTTGAAGTGTGAGTTTTAAGATCAGTGGGGGCTCTTTCATGTGGTTTGGCCATCATATCAAAGTACAATTCTGTTTTGATTCTTCACCAGTCAGGTTGCTGAGACGGACTCCCTACCGGGATTTCCAAGTTTAATTCAAAGAGGATGTCCACTTCTAACTACTGTGTTGTGATAGCTCAAGAGAGAGAAGTCAGGGTGGGGTTGGAAGGGAGAGAATGGGTCTGAAAGTTACTGGAGGTAGATGTGGTAATCACAACAGAATCAGTGAAATCAGATCTATAAGTCCCTTTCCATTGATTCTCTCTGATTATCATGTCAAACATCCTGTTTCCCAGAAAGGCTTCCCCATTCCTCAGCCCAAGTTTGCTTCGCTTATAAGCTCCATTGGTCTCATCACTTCTTCATGTGACTCAACGCAAGAACAATGACCTGACCTACGTCACTATCCTTCCTACGGACGTGGGTTCCAGGGGGGCCAGGCTGTGTGTGTGACATTTAATGATCACCACAGCCTGGAATAAAGCAGAATCTCAGTAACATCTGCTGAAGGTAGAATTAACCTTGAGTCTCCTTTTTAAAAAAAAAAATAATTAAAAAATATTTTTATTGATTTCAGAGAAGGGAGAGGGAAAGAGACAGAAACATCAATGATGAGAGAGAATCACTGATTGGCTGCCTCCTGCACACCCCACACTGGGGATCGAGCCCTCAACCCGAGCATGTGTCCTTGAATGGAATCGAACCCGGGATCCTTCAGTCCACAGGCCAGTGCTCTATCCAATGAGCCAAACTGGCTAGGGTGGGCAGGAAATTTTTTAAGTTATTGCACATTTCTACCTTTGTAGGTCGGGAATCTTGTCCACACATGTCATTTTTGAATGCCATGCCCCCCTCCCTCCCAAAGGAAGATGACTAAAATGATTTTTCTTTTCATTTTTGATGCTACACATTTTTTTTTCAGTTACAGTTGACGTACTGATATATAAGTTCCTGGTGTAGAAACCAGTGATCGGACATTATATAACTTACTAATTGATCAGTAAACATGACTTTTCTATTATGGACACACTAGAGGCCCAGTGTACGAAATTTGTGCACTGGTGGGGTCCTTAGCGGCTGCCGGCCAGCCAGGTACTTCCTCCCTTCCCCCGGCCAGCCCGGCCCCCTGGTCGCACTCCTGGACGAACTCCCAGTTGAGGGGACAATTTGCATACTACGCTTTTATTATATAGGATTTCAGAAAGTCAATGATCTTCATTACGGCCATTTGCGTGGTGATGATACATCAGGGTAGGACTGAGCAAGGGTGTCCCTAACTTGAAGCTCCATACGTAATGCTTTTCATAAAGCAAATACATACTTGGTGTTAATTTTATTGGGCTTTCCAAATACTATCGGAGCTTCAAAGAGACCTCTCAGACGCTTTAAAACATCGGTTCTCAACCTGTGGGTCGCGACCCCTTGGGCGGTCGAACGACCCTTTCCCAGGGGTCGCCTAAGACCATCCTGCATATCAGATATTGACATGACGATTCATCACAGTAGCAACATGACAGTTATGGAGTAGCCACGCAAATAATGTTATGGTGGGGTCACAACATGAGGAACTGTATTTAAAGGGCCAGAAGGTTGAGAGCCACTGCTTTAAAAGATGAAAGATTAGCCTTGAGCCGATGGAGCAAATTATCTAGCATCTCCCACTGCCCAGGGATGGGCCACATCTGCCTTGAATGATTCCGAGACGCGATGAGTGTGGAAGGGAAGTGCTCCCTGGGAACCGGCCCGCACAAAGGCCAGTCTGTCGACTGGAGGTCGGGCCCAGGGGATCTCTGCTCCCAGAGATGAAAAGATTGCGGTGAAATCAAACCGCTACTTTGCCTCTCTCCCGGGCGTTCTCCTTTCGCCTGGGAAAAAGCCGGGGCCGTGGTCAAGCAGAGGTGGCTCAAATGAAGCCGGCAAATGCGCACGCCCACCTCTGGGGGCCTCCAGGACAACAAAAGAAATGGGTCATGCGCTTTGAGCATTGCGCCATGTTCCTGTTGTCACCAGGATGACCGTTTCCTCCGTCAGGCGTGTTCCTGGCGAGTTTGCTTCAGTTCCCCGCGCTGCCCGAGAAAGTCAGCTTGGGGGTGGACTCGCCTCTCGCCCGCCTGCAGCTTTTGAGGTTCAATGTCAAAATCACAGATTCTTTTGTTGTTGTTTTTGTTAATCCTCCAACAAGGGTATTTTCCCATTGATTTTTAGGGAGAGAGAGGGAAAGACAGAGAGAAACATCAATGTGAAACACATCTGCTGGTTGCCTCCTGCACGAGCCCTGACCAGGGCCCCGGCCGGGGAGGAGCCTGCAACCGAGGTACGTGCCCTTGACCGGAATCGAACCTGGGACCCTTCCATCCAGGCCGATGCTCTATCCACTGAGCCAAACCTACGAGGGCACAAATTCAGTTTTGTTTACATAGCCCGAGAGAAGTGGCTTTTATACAACACACTCGATTCAGAAATTGATGAAACTATTACGTTACAGCTGAGAGGAACGGATCCTGATTTAGGAGGAAAAAACCCACAGGCCATCAAGAGCCTTTTTTATATACGACCCGTGAAATCTTGGCTGCCAGGGACGTAGGACACAGCCCATTTTACACACAACATACTCCAGAGCAGCGGTTCTCAACCTGTGGGTCGCGACCCCTTTGGCAGTCGAACGACCCTTTCACAGGGGTCGCCTAAGACCATCCTGCCTATCAGATATGTACAGGATGATTCATCACAGTAGCAACATGACAGTGATGAAGTAGTGACGAAAATAATGTTATGGTTGGGTCCCAACATGAGGAACTGTATTTAAAGGGCCAGAAGGTTGAGAACCACTGCTCTAGAGAGACGCTGCTGCCCTTCTAGGCTGAGGGGGGTGGGGGGAGCCAGGCTTTGCAGGTCTGTGGCAGAATTATGGGGCCAGCTTGCCCAGACGAGTGACAATATTACAGCCACCTTCCCTGGCACAAGGGAGATCCTTAACACGGGCAAAAATGAAGTTGTTGTGGCCGTCCATCGCAGCCCATGGAAATCTGTGTTTGGAGCTGGTTCCGCCCCAGAATAAATCCCCAGCGAACCGCCCGGTCCCCCCCCCCCCCCCCCCCACTTCACAGTCACATCTGGCCGATTCTAACTTGCGGCTGGAGCTGGAAACCGTGCGAAATCCTGTGGTTACAGTCATTGCCACCAGGAGCGGAGCCACCGAGTGGTATGCAAATAAAGACTTTCCTGTCGGGTTTATTTTCATTTCCAAGGTGGCCCTGGAGGTTCGGGAACACACAGGGACTCAAGTGGCAAACGAGTCCTGTGCATAGCTCTGGACGTGAGTATTTGGAACGGTATTCTTTCCCTGAAAAATGTTTTTTCTTTTTTCTTTTTTCAATTTATGGAATTTAGTGCTGGGAGACTTGTCTTTCCAAGAGAAAGCAGTGAGAAGACGATTTCTCACTTCCTCCCAAAATGATTATTTCCATTTCAAGGGTGAGATTCCATAGAGCATCGGCCTGTGGACTGAAGGGTCCCAAGTTCAATTCTGGTCAAGGGCACATGCCCCGGTTGCGGGCTCGACCTCCAGTAGGGGGCGTGCAGGAGGCAGCCGATCAATGATTCTCTCTCATCATTGATCTCTCTCTCCCTCTCCCTTCCTCTTTGAAAAAAAATTTTTTTTAAAAAGAAGGATGAGCCCTGGCTGGTTTGGCTCAGTGGCTAGAGCATCAGCCTGCGGACTGAAGGGTCCCGGGTTCGATTCCACTCAAGGGCACATGTTCAGGTTGTGGGCTCGATCCCCAGTGGGGAGCGTGCAGGGGGCAGCTGATCAATGATTCTCTCTCATTATTGATGCTTCTATCTCTCCCTCTCCCTTCCTCTCTGAAATCCATAAAAAATTATATTTTAAAAAAGAAAAAAAAAAAGGATGAGATTCAAACAACATGCAAAACTTCAGAAACTTTTATCTTTCTTCCTGGACAACACAGCTCCACACACGGGACTTCAGCTGTGCCCTCCCCGCCTCCCCGCCTCCCCGCCTCCCCGCCTCCCCGCCCAGGATGCTGTTGGAACTGTTGCCAGTTCGGAGAGGCTGGCGGGAGGGAGAACGCACGTGGCCAGCGCCTAATCGCCACCCTCCCAACATCAGCTCGGATGTTGGCCGCCCGGCCAAGGGGTCTTTGCAACAGCCCGTCCTCCAGTGGGGCCTTATCTGTAAGTTACTTCTCAGGAACGGAGGCCGGATCGATAATGCCTCCTTTCAGGCCTCTCTGAGCCCAGCGGGGGAGGCAATCACCAGAGTGCAACTCCCTGCACCTTCTGGAGCAGATCAATACCCCGACAGCGCGAAGCTTTGTTCCTGCCCCAGCCCTAAGGTGTTCTGCTTGCTCTACATGATTGCTTAACGGCCCGCACCCCCTGGCCCCGATGACAACACGGCGCCCGCCCGCCCGCACCCTCCCTGAGTGCATCACTGTAATGGCATCGACAAGAAATTGCTCAGACCCGGGGTCTGGGCTTTGAGGCCTATTTTGAACGTGTCAATTAATAAAAGGCGTCGATGAGGCTTTAATATGGAGTCGGGGCTTCCATGGGAACCTACACTTATTTCCACGGGTTTGCAAACCCCACGGCGATGATTTTTACCTCTGGGGATCGCGCGGGGGGCTGTTTCAGGGGAGAGGGAGATATAAATGCCCAGGCACGAGATTATTAACTTAAACTTTATGCGGCTTGAAGCCCGTTCTATCTACCCCATACTGTCACAGCAATTGTCTTAGGAGGGCTCTGTGTCTTATTCACTTTTTAAAGCCATGCCAGGTAAGATGAAATATTTATTTTACTGTTTTCAGCCAATGTTCCATTAAGTGATAAATAGCACAAAACCTCAGCAGATCCCATTTTCTCAATTTCTTTTCCTTTTTTTTTTTTTTTTTTGGTTGTTGCTGCCTGCCAAGCAAAGTTATTGATATGATCTGAAGGTTTCTCATGCACATTTTGCCTCATACTTCTCATCTCCCTCCAAAAAAACCCCACAAATAACAACAACAAAAGCAGTTAAAATATATCTTAAAATATGTATTACATAATAGCATTAAAAATAAAAAAGTACAGTCCACCCAGCGTGGCTCAGTGGTTGAGAATCAACCTATGAACTTGGAGGTCGCGGTTCGATTCCCTGTCATGGCACATGCCCAGGTTTCAGGATGGATCCCCAGTAGAGGGCGTGCAGGAGGCAGCCCATCCATGATTCTCTCTCATCACTGATTTTTCTCTCTCTTTCTTCCTCTCCCTTCCTCTCTGAAATCAATAAAAAATATATTTTTAAAAATAGAAAAGTATAAATGAAGACCCACTACTTGGCCTAAAGAATATAAGTTTAGCCCATTCGTAGCATTTAACTGGCTTCAAGCTCATCACTTCTACCTCTTCAAGCGCGTGTCTCTGTCCAGGGTCCTGAACTCATGATTCTCTTTCATTGCTCCAGCCTTCTGTGTACTGTTCCCCTTGCTTTTCCCCTCAGACACACCTCTCTCTACATCCACCCCACCCTTCAAGGTCTGGTGTCAATTTCAGTCCCTCTAGGAGCCTTTGAAGACAGTCTGACCCCGTGGTCACAATAGAGTCCGATTATAAGACATGAGCAGCCAAAGGCAGATGAACTTCCTAAGTTGGCCAACAATTTGCTTTCTAAAATGATAAATATAGATATTTATTGACTGATCAATCAAACAATGATTGTTCAAGGTCTTCCTTAATTATCTTATTCTCTCCCTGGCACACTGCTATATTTCTAATAATAATAGAGAGGGGTAAGGCTGTACCCCCTGACTTGTACTTTTCTTGAAGCTTGTCTTATACAATGCATAGGTCACTTTTGGCCAACTGCTGCGTGGTGGTAAGTATCTAAGACTTGTTATAACATTCCCAAATAGATGATTTGTATTTGTTGGGTCATCCACAGCCTCAATACTATACCTTATACATATGATTAGGCACAGAAAAAATACTTATTAAAGTGTTGGCTGGTGAAAATCACCCTTTAATAGAAACCAGGTATGTCCTATGGACCATACACACACCATGACCATGAAAAAGAAAAAAAACACACACACAACTACCCAGAAACACAGCAGAGGGAAGTAATTCACAACGCCTCCAGTATTACAAGCTAATTAGATAAATTGTCACTTCTTATGGCAGACACATCAGGCAAAGTTGCTTTAGCTAGTGGCTCACTTTAATTTAATACTCAGTCCTCTTCAGGTTGACTGTTTAAGTACAGCTCCTGAATACACTGGGTTGCTAAGATATATAATTAAAAAGTCCAGCGGAAATATTCTGATGCTTTAAGCTGTTACATATAGCGGAGAATAGAAATCAGCTTGTCAGACACTTGACTATCTTAAGGGAAGGAAATTGGTTTCACTCGCTGAAAACCTTCAGGATGACAACCACGTAACAACGTAATGATGAGAGAGGAAGAGACGCAGCATGAGACAGAGGGAATTATTTCTCCTGCATTCGTGCGATTTGGTTGCGACTGAATTATTATGCATTTTCAAGTCCATTGCGTTACAACTATAGGAGCTACAAGCCAACACGTACGCGAGTTTATGAAATTTATTTTAGAAGCATTTGCCCAAGATGTGGACGTCGACGAAGAAACCAAAGGGAGGACAAGAACTCATTATAAGGGACAGAACAGGTTGCTGATGACCGAAGCCACGGCAGTGTGGAACGTTGAAAGAAAGGAAAATTGAAGCTCTGTTTCTAATTGTTAATGTAATATATTTTAAACAAAGAAAGGGCTCAGTCTCATCCTTCCTGCCTGCCTCCCCTCCTTCCCTCCTCCCTCCTTTCACTTCCTTCCTTCCTTCCTTCCTTCCTTCCTTCCTCCCTCCCTCCCTCCCTCCCTCCCTTCCTTCCTTCCTTCCATTTCCTAATGTTTCCTCTCTCAATTTTTTTCTGCATCTTCAAAATTAAAAGAAAAATTTTTTGATTAGTTTATATTCAATATTATTTTGTATTTGTTTCAGGTGTCTCAATTTCTATTTTTTTAAGTGTAATAAAAATTTACTTCATAATCTGGATTTTTTTAAACAATAAGCGTCCAGTTACACTATTGCAGTTTTACAAATCCATTAAGATGATGTTTTTAAATTACTTATAAGGAAAAGTTAGTATGGGATATAATAAAATAACATACTGGAAGCTATAACATAAGGTGTCTCAATTTCTATAAGAGTTATCAAACTCCTCAATGTGGTCTCCTATGTGACATGGTGTGTCAACGGACAGCTGCCCAGTCCTTTGCTGGTACCTTTTGAATATATTCAGTGTGATATGATCATTTTCTCTTTAATATCACAGTGGTCAGCAGAACTGCCCATCCAGTAACCCACTCCACCCTGAGGAGAATACACTGCATAAACATAAGTTTAAAAAGTGCTATGCCAAAGGAAAGGATAATTGAAATCATCATTTCCTCAAGCCCTCAGCATTCTTGGCTGCTATTTACTATTCACTGAGTATCACTATTTGCCACGCACAGGGTTTGAAAAAGCCATTAGATAGCTAAATACCTCTACTGTTGACTATACTTCATTGCTTAGAATACTGTTTTCAGCGTGGTCTTAAGGTTTTCATTTTTCTCCAAGTCCACCAGGTAAAATGTATTCATTTTCATGCTAATAATGGCATAAGTTTAGCACCTAATATTTAGTCCTTGGCATTTTTTTTTAAAGCCCATTAAACTCAAGCTGGCTTAAAACAAACTTGATCAATCCAAACTACCTCACTTCTGGAGAAAAATTAATATAACAATAGAATTGTTCACTCAACTCAGTGTTTGATATGAAATGCCCATGCAGGTAATACAAGCAGTCTCTTGAATACTGTTTTCTGGTTGTTTTTCCTACTTCCTGGAGGTTTATAAGAGCTATACCCATTCTTAACAAATTTCTGTTTTGAGAAAAAAATAAAGTTACAGAAATTTGTAAAAAATAGTGCAATGAATCTACAATGACTGCTACCCAGAGTGAGGTCACACCTCACAGGGTAGGGCACAGCTCCTCACAACTGTGTTCTCATTTGTGACACCGGTCATAAGGTGAGAAGTCCCCAGGCCATCCCCACTTCGCAACTGTCCTCCAATCTGGGGGTTCCCATAAGCTGCCCAGTTTGCTAATCTACTAGACCAGTGGTCGGCAAACCACAGCTCATGAGCCACATGCAGCTCTCTGGCCCCTTGAGTGTGGCTCTTCCACAAAATACCACGTGCAGGCGCACGTGTACAGTGCGATTGAAACTTCGTGGCCCATGCGCAGAAGTCGGTATTTTGTGGAAGAGCCACACTCAAGGGGCCAAAGAGCCACATGTGGCTCGCGAGCCGTAGTTTGCCGACCACTGTACTAGACTAACAGAAGTCAAGTGAGTTCTGTTCTTATGATTAGAGTTTTATTATAGCAAAAGGACACAAATCAGAAACAGCCAATGGGAAACCCCATAGGGCAATGTACAGGAGAGTCCCAAAAATGGAACTGCCATTGTCTTTGGGGGCGTGTCACCCTCTGGCACATCAATGCGTGATAAATACACAGAGAACCGCCAACCAGGGAAGCTGACCCAAGGTTAATGCCCATAGTTTTTTTGGTGTGTGTGTGTGTGTGTGTGTGTGTGTGTGTGTTTTGGGGGTGGGTGGGAGTTAATCCTCACCCAAGGACATTTTTTCCATTAATTTTTAGAGCAACTGGAAGGGAGAGACAGGGACAGAGAGAAACATTGATGTGAGAGAGACACATCAATTGGTTGCCTCCTGTACATGCCCCAACCAGGACTGGGGATCGAGCCCACAACCCAGGCACGTGCCCTTGACCAGGAATCAAACCCAGGACCCTTCAGTCTGCAGGCCAACATTCTATCCACTGAGCCAAACCAGCTAGGGCGATGCCCATCATTTATATTGGGCCTTCATTAGGTTGGCATGGTCCATTGAATCATTGGCTCTATGACTCGATATTCACTCCCCCGCCCCCATCCCCAGAATTTGGGCGGATACCAAGTGGCTCAAAGCCTCAACTCTGTAATCACATGGTTGATTTTCCTGGCATGACCATTTTCCATCTCGAGTAATTTCATTAGTATAAACTATCTAGGGGTCCACCATGAGTCACCTCGTTAGCATAAAGTATCCGACGAGGTTCAAGAGGCCCACCATGCATAACAAAGACAGATCCTCCCAAAGACAGGAAATTCCACGTGCTTAAAGCCTATTTCCTACCCAGGGACAAAGGCCAGCCACATTTCTTCATTATACACAACGGCTGTTCTTGTGCGAAACCATCTCACACGAGACACAAGCTTTTAAGCGTTTCCACATGAATCTCTTATTAAAACAAGGATAGGCTCCTTAGAAAAAATACGCCATCCACGAGGCAATGACTCAGGGAAGGAAACGGAACACAAATATAACCACATTATCTAATCTGGAGTCCAAATGCAATTTTCTGTCGTTGTCTCGCTTTTTGTCTTCCCTTTCGGTTTAAGTTCCAATCTCGAATCACACATTTCACTGAGATGTTATGTCTCACTACTCTCTTTAAACGGAAATTGTGCCTTCGTTTCATCCTTCCTCCTGTGACACTGACGGTCGGGAAGAGGGTAGACCAGTTGTTTTATTTAAAACATCCCCCCGGCTTAGGGTGGTCTGTTTCCCCATGATCTCATTCTGGCTGTGCGTTTTCTGGCAGGAATTCGACGTTGAGTTTTGTGGTGTCCTCAACTGAACTGTAGCAGGAAGCACATGATCATGTGATTTCGGTTTTAGACGCACCACTTTTCTATTGTAAAGATCTCTTTGTTACCCTTGGAATTCATAAGAAATCTATGTGGTACTACTTTGAGATTATGTCAGGGGTCCTCAAACTACGGCCCGCGGGCCACATGCAAATACAAATATTGTATTTGTTCCCGTTTTGTTTTTTTACTTCAAAGTAAGATATGTGCAGTGTGCATAGGAATTTGTTCATAGTGTTTTTTTTAAACTATAGTCCGGCCCTCCGACGGTCTGAGGGACAGTGAACTGGCCCCCTGTTTAAAAAGTTTGAGGACCCCTGGATTATGTGGATACACCATTCTTTTTTGTTGTTGTTAATCCTCACCGGAGGATATTTTCCCATTGATTTTTAGGGAGAGTGGAAGAGAGAGGGAAAGACGGAGAGAAACATCAATGGGAGAGAGACACATCCATTGGTTGCCTCCTGCACGTGCCCTGACGGGGGCCAGGGCCAGGGAGGAGCCTGTAACCAAGGTACGTGCCCTTGACCGGAATCGAACCCGGGACCCTTTGGTCCACAGGCCGATGCTCTATCTGCTAAGCCAAACCAGCCAGGGCTGGATATTCCATTCTTTAACAAAATTTCCTGCACTAGTTTCAGTGTCTAAGGATGATTCTTGCCTATATCACTAATGATTATGGTAGTTGCAAAGGGGTGATTTCAACTGTATTATTCCTCCTATATCTGTTATTTATTATCCGACCATAAAAAAGCTTTCCTTTCCTTCCTGTCTTCCAACGGCCCAGCCCAAAGGTACCGTCTGTGTCCCCTGGAAACTTGATTGAACACAGGTACCAACGCAGGTGTCAGCTCAGCTAACGTGATGACATGATGTCACCAAGTAATTAAGTAGCCCAGGCAGTTTTCAAACACATGAGGACATGCCTTCAAAACCCGCGATCCTTTGAACACGCTGTCCTATTTCCACACGCCCGGCGAATGGGGACGTGGAACCGAGGCAGCCGGACAGACGCGCAGGCCCGGGAGCGACCCCAACACGGTTCAGTGAGCAAGTCTGTCAGGCCAGGCCTTCCCAGGCCCAGATGACGAGGGTTCTGAGTGATTTCCTAGGACTTCTGCATCATGACTTTCTCTTTCACCCCAGAAACAGGGACATGTAGGACTCAGCAGCTTTGACCATGGAGTGAAGACAATTCACTTGTGTTGGAGATTTTAAAAAGAAAAAGGAAGTGGGGAGTTTTAAGGGAGAAGGAATTAATGAAGAGGCAGGACTTGTAGGTGATAGAAAAAGTGAATGATCCCAGACTTAGCAGACAGGAGGCGCTGGGGAGGGCAGAGCTACCCACTCCTGTGAGCATCCCGAATGCCATGACATGTAAGCTGAGGCATAAAGGGTCATGAGGTGGGAACGGGCAGCAAACAGCCGCTGGGAATAACTGGAGACCACAGAAGACATGTCCCCGTGCTCTCTACACACACAGACACACGCTACACACGCACAGGCACACAGCTACACACACAGCTACACACACAGCTACACACACACACAGGCACACAGCTACACAAATACACACACCTACACATTCACAGGCACACATGCATAGGCACACATGCACAGTCACACAGCTATACATGAACACAGCTACACACACAGCTACAGGCACACAGCTACACACACACAGGCACACAGCTACACATGCACAGGCACACACGCACATGCACACAGCTACACATGCACAGCTACACACGCACAGGCACACAGCTACACACGCACACAGTTATACACACACAGGCATACAAACACACACACAGCTACACACATGCAAACACACAGCTACATATGCACAGGCACATAGCTACACACACACTGATACACACACAAAGCTACACACACACAGGCACAGAGCTACACACACACAGGCACACAGCTACACACATACAGGCACACAGCTACACACGTGCAGGCACACAGCTACACACACACAGGCACTCAGCTACACACGTGCAGGCACACAGCTACACACACACAGGCACACAGCTACACACATACAGGCACACAGCTACACACGTGCAGGCACACAGCTACACACACACAGGCACACAGCTACACACACACAGGCACACAGCTACACACATACAGGCACACAGCTACACACACACAGGCACACAGCTACACACGTGCAGGCACACAGCTACACACACACAGGCACACAGCTACACACATACAGGCACACAGCTACACACGTGCAGGCACACAGCTACACACACACAGGCACTCAGCTACACACATGCAGGCACACAGTCACCCACACAGACAGCCACCACAGACGCTGGGGACACACAGTTGAGGCAGAGTTCCAAGGCCATGAGGGAGCCAGGGCAGCACCGGCTACATCAGCGGTGCTGTGACATGGAGGGGACAGCCGTGTGTCCCGGAGGCTTCTGGCGCCCACACTGACCCAGCTTCCCCTTTCCTGAAGCTGTGGTGACCTTAATGTAATGAGTGACACTCAACCTTTTTCCTGGAGATGTATTTATAGTTCCCAGGTGATGGAAGGAAGGAAGCCCTGGTACAATAAGTGTAACCCTAGCCCTGGCTGGTTTAGCTCAGTGGATAGAGCGCTGGTCTGTGAACGGAAGGGTCCTGGGTTCAATTCCCGTCAAGGGCACATGCCCGGGTGGCGGGCTCGATCCCCAGTGTGGGGTGTGCAGGAGGCAGCCGATCCATGATTCTCTGTCATCATTGATGCTTCTCTCTCTCTCTCCCTTCCTCTCTGAAATCAATAAAAAATTATTTTTAAATATTTTTAAACCTACTGGAAGTGGTCAGCCTTTCCTTTTCCAAAGACGTACCCCAGAGGTTAACGAGTCCAGGGAGCCCTCGGAGAAGGGACAACTGTGTTTAACGCTAAACTGTCCCCCAGGGAAGTGTCTCCTTGCTAACAACACACCTAAGCGAAGGCCCTCTGGATTGAATGAGTCCTGTCAGCTGAGCTCTTGGCAAGCCAGCCTCCTGCGTTTCCTCATTGGAAACCCAGGCCGTCAAACTTCCCGCGGGTGTCAGACAAGGTGAGCAATCGCGTAACCTGTTAATTTGCTCGAAATAATGACAGCTATAATCTGATCAGGTGTGGCAGACTGTCGCCGTGGGAAGTGGACAGTGGTTCCTCCTGTTAAGACGGTGACACGTGAAGACAAGGGTGCGATTACTGTCTCCAGCGGTGGCTCTCGGGGAACTAGAGGCAGCCCACGGCTGTGTGAGCGACCCCTTTCCCACCCCTCCCCTCCATTTGCGGTGACTGGCACGTTGGTGTGCTTGAACCTGTCTCCAGGTCCCTTCTATCCTTCTGGGATGACATCTGTCACAGATTCCTTCAGCTGGACTCAAGTGCTCTTATCAATACCTTAGCCCCTCTCCACAGACACCCCAACGGGTGTTATTTCTGGGTGGTGGTGAGAAAGCTACTTGAACTCTCTAACGAAGGAGAACAAAGACACAGGCACACCAGAGTGTTGGAGAAGGGTTATATTTAGGCTTTTTTGATAGAGTAGAAATTGGATCTTTGTGTCTGTCTAGTACACGAGCCAGTCTTAAATTCCTCTTAAATTCTGTAGACATATCATCCAGTACTCCTTGACACCCAAACCTGAGTTCTGAGGACAGACATTTTGAGAATATTAAGAGAGTAAGATCATTTCAATCTGGGTAAATCTATTTGGACAATAGTTCATATACCCACTTGCTCAAATATCTATCGTTGTCTAATCAATGACAATTTGGGGAATGTCACTGGAACTCTCCATGATAGTATAGACCAGTGATGGCGAACCTATGACACGCGTGTCAGAGGTGACACGTGAACTCATTTTTTGGGTTGATTTTTCTTTGTTAAATGGCATTTAAATATATAAAATAACTATCAAAAATATAAATCTTTGTTTTACTATGATTGCAAATATCAAAAAATTCTATATGTGACACGGCACCAGAGTTAAGTTAGGGTTTTTCAAAATGCTGACACGCCGAGCTCGAAAGGTTCGCCATCACTGGTATACACCAAGACCAATAATGGCAAAGAAGTTGTCATGAGATTTTTTTTCTTCCAATAGATTCCTTTCCTATGAAGTAACTTACACCATTATTCCAACTTAATTAGGGTCAGGGTTGGGATATAGTCTCTTGATGTAAGGCCAACCTTACTAAGCTGTTTTACGGTCTTAATCTTTTTCTCTTTTAATTTTCTTTTTTAAAGAGGAGAGACAAAACTTTTGATCCAACAGGTAGGTACACACTGGTACAAGAGAATTTAAATCTGATTATTGTAAGATAATTTTCCGATAATGCTCATTAAAAACTTTTCAAACAAAATATTTTCTGAAATTTAAATTTCAAATCTTCGATCCAGATAAATAAGAGTCAAGGTTGTGTGAGAACTGGTTGATCAACTTAGAGAAAGCTGGGTAGGTGCTGGCCTTCATGAGGCTATGAAGCAATCACATCAATGTACAAAGATAAATATAGGAAGAGGAAGGATCTGCCCAGCCCGGAGGAGTTGGTGTCATTGCTCAGAAACATTCTGGAAGCAGTTATTAGAAGGGCAGCAATAATCGTAAATGTCAAAGAAATGAGTCACGTTGGGTAAATTTCATTTACTTGACAGATTATTTTTTTGGTTCCCTCTTGTCTAGTTTTCTTCCTTTATACCCCACTAGAAACCCAGTGCACGACATTCATACACTGGGGGGAGTTCCCTCAGCCCAGCCTGCGCCCTCTTGCAGGGAGCGGGCCTAAGCCCGCAGGTGGACATCCCCCTGGGGTCCTTAGCGCTGCTGCAGAGGCAGGAGAGGCTCCTGCCACCGCTGCTGCACTCGCCAGCTGTGAGCCCAGCTCCTGGCTGAGCAGAGCTCCCCCTGTGGGAGCACACTGACCACCAGGCGGCAGCACCTGCATTGAGCATCTTCTCCCTGGTGGTCAGTGCGTGTCATAGCGACCGGTCATACTGCCGTTCGGTCGATTTGCATATTAGCCTTTTATTATATAGGATTCTATCTTTGCTCGCTACGTTGAATTTGTCTTCTAACTCTGATCACATAGGTCCTCTGTGTTATATGAATAAATGTTCGTACTCCTTTGCATAGAATACACATTCTCCATGATTTGGCCACTTACCATAACTCCAAGCCACTCCCAATCCCCACAACCACCTCTGTCATGCGTCACTTGTTGCTAAATTCCTGCTGTCCTTCAACATCTGCCTTTGGTCATCTTTCCTGCAATGTTTCTCTGACTGTCACCTCTCCTTTCTCTACTACAAGGTAGAGTTGGTCACCCCCAACCCTTGTGCCCACATAGAGTGTGCACATACCATTATTCAGAGTTAAGATCTCACACTGAGGTTCAATTTTTAGTTTGCATTTCTGATGTCCCTCAGTAGACTATGAAGCTCCCTAGAGAAGACACAGTGTTACCACCCTGTTGTTATCACCAGATGACCTAGTAGGCAAAAGAGAAATAAACATGATTGTGTTATACATTTAAGGTTCTGGAGTTATAAAATCATTACATAAATCAATCCTCCAAGTTGATCTATGGACTCAGTACATTCCCTATCAAAATGACAGCATCTATTTATAAAAATTGAAAAATCTTTCCTAAAATGTATATGCAAATGTGAGGGACCCAGAAGACGAAACGAGCTTTGGAAAAGAACAGAATTAGAGAACTTATAATTTCTAATTTACAGCATATTGTAA
Source organism: Myotis daubentonii (assembly GCF_963259705.1). Taxonomy (NCBI): domain Eukaryota; kingdom Metazoa; phylum Chordata; class Mammalia; order Chiroptera; family Vespertilionidae; genus Myotis; species Myotis daubentonii. Next base: position 11,940,104 of record NC_081860.1, on the reverse strand, counting down.
AGACACAATAATCAATGCAATCTGTTTCTGAATTAAGTATATAAATAGAGTTCAATGCAAGGGAATTGAAAATATGGACATTTATTCTTATGATTTTTGACAAACATGTCCAGGAAGTTCAATGGGGAAACATAGTGTTTCAGCAAATAATATTTAAAATATATATATATATATATATATATATATATATATATATATATATATATATATATTACTGATTTCAGAGAGGAAGGGAGATGGTGAGAGAGATAGACACATCAGTGATGAGAGAGAATCATTGATTGGCTGCCTCCTGCACGCCCACACTGGGGATCAAGCCCGCAACCCGGGCATGTGCCCTGACCAGAAATGGAACCATGACCTCCTGGTTCACAGGTCGACGTTCAACCACTGAGCCATGCTAGTCGGGCTCAACGAATAATTTTGAAACAATTGGGTACTTCTAGGCAAGGGAATGAATGTAGGTCCATACTTCATGGCATACACAAAAGGAGACTCAAGATGAATCAAAGACCTAAACGTAAGTGCTAAAAATGACAGAAATTCTAGAAGAAAATACAGGAGAAAAATCTTAGTGACTTTGAGGACAGAGAAGGCTCCTACACTGATTCTTTCTGCTCAGAACTCCCGTCCAGCCCAAGATATGGGCTTTGTATGAGCTGCAGCAATGGCTGCTGCTTTTAGGGATGTGGACTTTTCCTCTGAAGAATGAAACGCCCAACCATTTATGAACGCGAGCACACTTTTCCAAAAATCTTTCGTTCGCTCCCTGAAAATTGGCACCAGGGGAAGGAATAAAAGCCAACTCATTATCGTTCAGGCCCTAAGTCTAATTCTATGAAAATCCTCCGTGATGCACATAATCTGCATGAATAATTTCATGGTTCTTTCACTTTGACCATTGGCTACATTGAGCAAAGCAGTCGTAAGATTTACAAGTGAGAGACATAAGAAATACATAACGATTCACATTTAAAATATGTAACGCAACCTCCCGTCATCAACATGCATGTTCTGTTCATGGGATCTCAAAAGGATATTGATGAAATGCATGTTATGACTAAGAAATATAGGGAAATCTAATTAATATGTGTGCCTGAATGAAAATAGTCATCACAGTGAACTCTGGGTCATCCAGGTTAATGCATCCGAGAGAATTCTTCAACACTCTTAGTAATGGGGTCTCATTGTTAGCAAACTTTCTAAACGCTATTCTCCACAGTTGTTTGTGGAAACATTTATATCTGCCACGTGAAGCATTTTTCGTTGTTTTTCTCTATGCAGACACATTTAAAATAACTTTTTGCACCCTTCAGTGTCTTAATCATGGATGCTGACGGTGTTATTCTTACTGTCGGAGATGTGGATTTTCGAAGGACCTAGCATGAGTGCTGGAGCTAAACAGGTGTGCAACGCAAAACATATGTAACTAACTAAAAACTCCTCAATGACATTTTACTACTCTCTGGGCTCTTTAGGAATGTTTAGAGCATCTTCTATGTTTTGGTATTCCCAGCACCTGGGCCATAGTAGGCACTCAATAATGTCAAAACACATTAATGGGCCACTTAATCATGTATAACATGAATCTATAGTTTTAACTTATTTATATCATTTAATTTTTATCAGTTATAAAACAACTGCAGGATCAGTGAAAGGACCTTTGAAAATGCCAATAGGTACATATTTATATATATCCTATATAATAACAGGCTAATATGCAAATTGACCGAACAGCAAAACGACCGGTCGCTATGACGTGCACTGACCACCAGGGGGCAGACGCTCAACGTAGGAGCTGCCCTCTGGTGGTCAGTGTGCTCCCACAGGGAGAGCACCACTCAGCCAGAAGCCGAGCTCACAGCTGGCGGGCGCAGTGGCAGTGGTGGGAGCCTCTCCCGCCTCTGTGGCAGTGCTAAGGATGTCTGACTGCTGGGGGACCACGGGTAGTGGGCCTAAGCTGGCAGTTGGACATCCCCCGAGGGCTCCTGGACTGTGAGAGGGTGCAGGCCAGGCTGAGGGACCCCCCCCCCGAGTGCACGAATTTTGTGCACTGGGCCTCTAGTATATACCTATTTATACATACATATATAATAAAACAGACATAAGCCAAGTTTATATAATTACAGGGTACATGTTTTATGAGGAATTTCTAGATAACCCTCCGATTAAAGAGAACTAAAATGATATTATTTGGTTTTCCCTAATCATTCAAATATGAGCAAAATTAGGTCTTTGATTCTGTACAGCGAGTAAGGCAAAGTTTTCTGAGTGCCCAAAGGCCAGTCTTATGAAGGCTGGCTGTTTCAATGGCACCGATGGGTATGCTCAGGGCTCCAACACTGTTTCCCAGGAAGACACACACACTTCCTATTCAGAAAATCCACGGGAGATTAACTGAAGAATTATCATCAGAGCAATAATCGCTCCTCCGAGAGAATGTGATGCCCAAATATTGTCGCCCACACACATTTTGGCTTTTTTTTAACTTGCAAGAGCATCAGGGCATGTAAGAGAGAATGAGTTTCCTCAGAGCTGTGTCGGGTGGAGACAGGCCCAGATGTCTTTATTAGGCAGGCTCCCTGGGGGTGACCCCGGCAGGGGTACCACTCACAGGCGGATGCCTAATCTGTGAGCGTCTCTGTGCTCATTAAGGTGCCATTAGCGGTGGGTGACCTCCCAAGGAGGGACCTGGTACTGCGCCTCCTCCGACTCTTATTCCAGGGGTAAGTAGGCACGCCAGCCTCACAGACACACACACACTCTCAGGACGAGCCATTGTTCACACACATCCTGAGCACAAATCCACTGAACAGCTCTCTTCCACACGCCGGGGCTGTCTCATGAGAACGATTAAAAGGGGTTTTCATAGATGTCATTTAAAAATTTAAAAAAATATATGTATATATGTTTATTGATTTCAGAAACAAAGGGAGAGGTAGAGAGAGATAGAAACATCAATGATGAGAGAGACTCATTAATCGGCTGCCTCCTTCCCGCCCCCCGCAACGGGGGATCGAGGCCACAACTCGGGCATGTGCCCTTGATCAGAATCGAACCCGGGACCCCTCAGTCTGTAGACTGACACTCTATCCACTGAGCCAAACCAGCTAGGGCTAAATGTCATTTTTATTTATTTATTTACTTACTTACTTACTTACTTATTATTATTATTATTATTTTAAAATATATTTTATTGATTTTTTACAGAGAGGAAGGGAGAGGGATAGAGAGTTAGAAACATTGATGAGAGAGAAACATCGATCAGCTGCCTCCTGCACACCCCCCCACTGGGGATGTGCCCGCAACCAAGGTACATGCCCTTGACTGGAATTGAACCTGGGACCCTTCAGTCCGCAGGCCAACACTCTATCCACTGAGCCAAACCAGGTAGAACGAGATCTCATTTTTATTAGCCTACTGCGGCTTTCCCTGAACCACTTCCCCAGTTAAAAATGCTGGATCCGTGGACAGAAATGTTTGAGTTGTGAATTTCATTTCTGTCTTTATTGTAACAAAAAAAAGTTATACAGTTTTTTTATTCCTGCAATTTCACTTGTGAGAAGCTCTTGTACGTGACCACAGTGGTAGAATTTTTATTCTTCTTCTTTTTTTTTTTAATGTGAGATTGAGTCTATGTACAAGGTGGGGCAAAAAGACTTTGTAAGGAAAACAATACAATAACTAATACCTAATAATACCAAAATAAATTGGTTTCACATACAACTGTAAACCTATTTTTGCCCCCCCCTCTCTCTCTCTATATATATCTTTATATATATAGATAGATAGATAGATAGATAGATAGATATCTATATAGATAGATAGATAGATAGATAGATAGATAGATAGTTGGATAAACACACACACACACTAGAGGCCCAATGCATGAAATTCGTGCAAGGGGCTCGGCCCTGCCAGTCACGGCGGCTTGCCTCGTCCGGAAGGTCATCCAGAAGGTCGTTCAGCTGTCCAGTCTAATTAGCATATTACCCTTTTATTATTATAGATATGTTGCAATAGCCCTAAGTCTTTCTTTTATTTTAATCCTCACCCAAGGATACATTTTTATTGATTTTAGAGAGAAAGGAAGAGAGGGAGAGAGACATTGATGTGAGAAACTTTGATTAGTTGCCGCCCATACAAGGATCGAACCCGCAACCTAGGCATGTGCCCTGACCGGGAATTGAACCTGCCCCCTTTCGATGCATGGGACGACACTCCAACCAACTGCGCCACCTGGCCAGGGCGCTTTCTGTCTTTCTTTTTCCTCCTTTCTTTCTTTTCTTACACTAGCCCTGAGTCTTCCCTTACGCGTGATCATATCAATTTCTTACCCAAAAGCCCAGGCTGCCCAAGGAAACATTTACTGTTTTCATGCCGTTCCGCACTGAAGGAAGCGCTAGCTCTTTTCATGGAAGCGCACTGTGGGTGTTAGCACTTAAAACAGGTGAGCGCCGGGAACTCAAGTTCGCTGTTTGATCGCTGCATCCGTGACAAGCATCGTCAGGGAATGTCCAAGGGTTAGACTTTCTTCCAATCTATGACTCTCTCACCATTTCCCCCCACAATCGGTTGGGAAATTAAAAAGAGAAAACTCATTTTAAAGCCTCCCTTTTCCAGAGAGAGAGAGAGAGAGAGAGAGAGAAAGAGAGAGAGAGAGAGAGATAGAGAGAGAGACTCTATTACAGACTCAGTGACTTTGCACACGGGTTTTATGCGGCTGCCACAGCACAGCACTTTCTCTGACTCACTTGGGGGCAACAAACAGAGCTTTCACCCTCACCTTGACTCACTTGCTTTATAGGAATTGGCTGAAGGATACTGCAAGTGTGGCTAAGCCGCAAGTTAATTCTGTCTGACACCGTCTCTGGGAGCTGGCGAGGGTGGAAAGAGAATTATATATAAGCTTAGCGCTCCGATACTAGGGAGATGGCTTTTTTTTTTTTTTTTTGCCCAAAAATATAGAGTAAACGTTGTAACCTTCCATTAGGGAATTAGTTGACATGGAACCGAGAGAAGCTGGTTTACAATCTTCGTCCACACCTCGCCGATCTTCTATACACACTCTCTTTGCCATCATTCCCTGACGCTTTGCGTCAAAAACAAATATTTAAAAAGACGGGACCCCCCCCCCCACACACACACACCCCACAGATCAAAGGACCAAGAGGAGAGGGCCCGGATCTTAACTGGCGGATGCTGCAACATGTCCCCACGTGGGCAGAGAGCTGCCCCATGCACAGACTCATCACTTACAGCCCCTTCAGCTCAGCTCAGTGGGGTGGGGTCTGTCCTATGTCAACCAGGTTCGCTGCAGTCAGACAGTCCTGAAATCCCGAAGGCCTGTACAACTAAGAACTAAGGTCAAATCCTGGCCCAAGGTCTCTCTATGGTGATTCAGATGCTTTTTTATTTTTTTTTTTTTGGGGGGGGGTGTTTACTCCTCACCAGAGGATATTTTTCCCATTGATTTTTAGAGAGGATGAGGGTGGAAGGGAGGGGGAGAGACAGAGAGAGAGAAACATGGATGTGAGAGAGACACATTAATGGGTTTCCCCCTGCATGCACCCCGACCAAGGCCAGGGATCGAGCCTGCCACTGAGGTACGTGCCCTTGACTGGAATCGAACCCAGGACCCTTCAGTCTGTAGGCCGATGCTCTACGCACTGAGCCAAAGTAGCTAGGACAGCTGCTCTACTCTTATATATATTTTTAAAAATTTTTTTATTGATGGCAGAGATGGACAGAAAGACAGAAACATCAATGATGAGAGAGAATCATGGATCGGCTGCCTCCTGCATGCCCCACACTGGGGATCGAGCCCGCAACCCGGGCATGTGCCTTGATGGAGAGAACTGATCCGTGACCTCTTGGTTCATGGGTCGGTGCTCAACCACTGAGCCACACTGGCTTGGCTGGATGCTGTCCTCTTAAGAGTCCCAGCTTGACTGAGCCCTACCACCTTAACTGTGGTCAGTTCTCACACCAGAGTGAAGAGCCCCCTGGAAGGTCTTCCCTTGGCTGTGACAGGCATGACCCACGGGTGACACACATCACCTTGCTCACAGCTCACTGGCCGGAACTTTGCACTTGACCCACCCACTCACCTGGGGGTGGGGGGCGGGAGTTTCCCTCCCATCATAGGCCTGGGTGGCAAAGACCTGCGCGTCCCCTTTTCACCTCCCTCTTTTCCCACATTATATTCCGTTTTTCTCCAAGGACTTCTTCCTCCGTAAGTTCACGGTCATTGCTTCCCACCTGGACCTCAGAGCAGTCCCGGGACCACGGTGGCACCCGTGCACCCAATTCCGAGATGAAAGCAATTTAGCCAGAGTGCTCTGGCATCCTCACTTCCTATTAGATAAAGGGCTATTAGGGATCAGCCGTGTCATCATAAAATCTACTATTATGATGCATTTTCTTCCCTTCATTATCCAGGGCCAGTGGTCTTCCTTAATTACCCATTTCTGTAGAAAGTCAACGGGCAGCGATTCTTTGGGGATGTGATTATTTTGCTGTAATACATCTGCGAGGGTCCGAAACCACTGTTTCCGAGCAGCAGTGAGAGAGCTCTATCCATTTAGCCAAGAAGGAAAACATCACTCTGAAATGAAAACACCTCTTTTCATTGCGTTTTGTGTAAGTCGGTTTATAATACGTGTATTTCGCAACACTTTCCCCGGACTCTCGTCTTTTTGCATTTGGGACTTGGCTGTATGTTCACTGCTGGATTCTCTCAACGTGCCTTTCTTCCTATTTATTTTTTTCTGAGGAGAGCATCCCCCTCAAATCAATCAAAAATGTATCAGATGTCAGAAGAAGTCATACCACCAAGGAGAAAAAGACATATCTTTCTACTTCCTACTACAACTCCCAATTTCCCAGCTCTCTTCCTTTCCTACCATCACAGTCTTTTATTAATGAAAAAAAAAAATTAAGAGCCAAAAAGAAGTAATTCACACGGGTCATCTACCCTATGATTAGCAATTCTGGGGCAAAGTCCTCACATCATATACTGAGGTTACTCAGTTATTTTATTTTTTTTAATCCTCACCAGAGGATATATTTTTTTCCCACTGATTTTTAGAGAGAGTGGGAGCGAGAGGGAAAGACAGAGAGACAAATCTATGCGAGAGAAACACACTTCAATTAGCTGCCTTCCGGAGCCTGCAACCGAGGTACGAGGCCTTGATGGGAATCAGAGAAGGCGGGACCCTTCGGTGCACAGGCCAAACTCTATCCACTGAGCCAAACCGGCAAGGGCTTACTCCGTTATTTTAAAATCATCTTAGATATTTGGGCCACTGGCTGTATCCCCAACCTGCTCCGTTCAAAGCCAGCCTGCTTTTAGCCAGATTCCGGACAGATCACATACGCAGGAGGGTGCTTAAAACTCTCATATCAGCAGGATAAGCCTGTAGAATGTCATGGCCACAAATAACGCTTCGTTATCCAAGCGATCGCCAGAAAGAGGGGGATGCGACGTTCCGTTCCGAGAGGCTTTTCGGGGCCCCAGAGGGCCTGGTGACCGGCCACTGGCTGGGCCGGGCCCCTCCTTGGGGTGCCTGTCAAGCGCCAGCAGCTCGCGGGGCTGAGTGAAGTCATTCCATGGGGCTCACCATGGGAACGAGGGTGGGGGTGCTTGGCCTGGGGGACCCCCACAGCTGTGATGTCACCGTGACAAAGACAAGCACCCCATGTGGCCAGGGTGGTGTCGGCTACACCTGGACGCCTTTGTCTCCCGTCCCCCTCCCCCGATCATTCTGTATCCTTGTGCGAAGCGCCTCATTAGGGGGACAGACTGAAAATTGGGGTCAGGGTATTTAAAGCTGACCCGCGCGCAGGCCAGACAAGGGCGGGACCCCGGCGGCTTTCACGGCGGAGCCCGGACCACCCCTGAGGTGACACACCAATTCAAGGCCGGTTTCAGCAAAGCTTTATTAATTATTGTCCTCGGAGAGAGGGGGAGAATTGGCCTGAGAAAGCGAGTGTCATTCTCCGAGGAGGAGTGGGCCGGCAAGAAAAGGAAGGGAGAGAGAGGGAGAGGGGAGAGGGAGAGAGAAAGGAACACAAGATCAAAAGGAAGTTGTTTCTCTTCCCCCCTCGGCACTCCCCCCCCCCCACCCGCTTTTGCTTTTCATGCCTCCAAACCTCAAAGGAGGTGGGAGGACAATCAGACCGGGGTCTCCCTGTGCTTTCTGGCAATTAGACTCAGCTGATGGGTTGAAAGGCATGAATGCCAGAGTTCAAGGCCCTTCTCCCCGCGCCTCAGACAACAGGCTTTTCCGAGCAGCCGGGGCCGCAGACACCATCGAAATCATTTCAAACGGGGACTGAAAGGGAGGATTCATTAATTCACTCGCCGAGACAATGACGGGGGGACCGATAACGTCTCTATAAACACTCGCAGAAAGACTGTCATCTCGGCCGGCCTGTTCCCCCGTCTCGTGAATGCCGCGTTATGGAGGCATCTTTTATTTCTCCGGGGAGAGAATTAGAAACCCTTGGGCTGAAAAGCCCTCCACCCCCAAATAACTGGATATTTCATTTTTAACATGAGGCTGAAAGAAGAAAAAAATAACCTGAAAAAAAATATATAAAACTTTCCACCCTTGAATCTGCAACACTCAGGTTGCCTTCTGTCTTGCAAAGGGCAATGAGCTCTCTGGTTTCAGAATTCTTCCCTATCTCCTTGATAGTCCTCCGTGTCTCCGTATTAATTTAATTTTTAATCAATTCATTGAGAAAACAAAATTTATTTTTTTTGTAACTTGGTCCATGTTGGCTAATTAGAGGGGAGGCAAACGCAGTAATCTAGCATGGTGTGTACAGGGGGTGCTCGCTGGTTTTTTTTTTTTTGTATTTGGGGCATTACCTCGATTTGAATGAAAAAGAAACAAAGATGAGCCTGTGAACGCTTTGGCCCTAGGGGGCGGCTGGACATGTAGAAGCCCACGGAAAATCCAAGGATGGGGGCTCCCTGGCGGGCAGCGAGAAGGAACGAGGCTGAATTTCCAGAGCCAAAGGCGATCAAATGGTTGTGATCAGTTCGGTCACTTTTACCCCAGTGAGTGCTGATTTGCAAAAGTGCGGCCTGTTTTTATTTTATTTTATTTATTTAATTTATTTTATTTTATTTTATTTTATTTTATTTATTTTATTTTATTTTATTTTATTTTATTTATTTTATTTTATTTTATTTTATTTTATTTTTTTTATTTTATTTTATTTTATTTTATTTATTTTATTTTATTTTATTTTATTTTATTTATTTTATTTTATTTTATTTTATTTTATTTTATTTTATTTTTGTGTGTTTCTTTAAAATAGATTTTGATTGATTTCAGAGAGGAAGGGAGAGAGAGATAGAAACATCAATGATGAGAGAGAATCCTTGATCGGCTGCCTCCTGCACACCCCCCACTGGGGATCGAGCCCACAACCCGGGCATGTGCCCTGACCGGGAATCGAACCGTGACCTCCTGGTTCGTAGGTTGACGCTCAACCACTGAGCCACACCGGCCGGGCACGGGGCCAGTTTTCAAAATCCTCTGTGATCCGAGGTCAGCTCTGGACTCCCCGTATGTGTTCTCCCTGGAGTCTTGCACCTGGAATACCCGTGTGGCTCCGATTTGGAGATGGAGCTCACGCTGGTACCGCACCCGAGAGCAGAAATCACCCACGTGTGTGTGTGTGTGTGTGTGTGTGTGTGTGTGTGTGACCATGCTGGGCTGTTCAGCAGGGCCAGGGTTAACCACTGACATACTGTAGACCCCTCGCAAGCAGGGCTGAGCACTGCTGTGTCTAGGCCACACATTTGGCACTGGAGGGCTGCTGGGGACCACTGATGACAAAGTGATAAAAAAAAAGAAAAGAAAAGAAATATGGCCCAGCCAGCATGGCTCAGTGGTTGAGCATCGACCTATGAACCAGGAGGCCACGGTTCGATTCCCGGTCAGGGCACATGCCCGGGTTGCGGGCTCGATCCCCAGTGAGGGGCATGCAGGAGGCAGCCGATCCATGATTCTCTCTCATCATAAATGTTTCTCTCTCTCTCTCTCTCTCCCTTCCTCTTGGAAATGAATAAAAATATAATTAAAAAAAAATAAAGAATCGTTACTTTCTTTAAAAAAAAGCAATACTTGAATGTCCTTTATATTTATCTCTGTTAATTTCTCCTAAATTCTTCTGTGATCTGCATAGATTCTTCCTTTTGTTTCGTGCCAATTACATGTGGAGCTAGCCTCAGGGCGGTCGCTGGGTCCCCCTTCCTGGTGAGGCCTCTCGGGGAGCCAGCGCTGGCGGGCAGGGGCAGAGCGGGCTGCTGTCTGGCTGCGTGACAGGCCAGTTCCTCCCCAGCATCTGAAATATTAATGCCCGGTGTCAGGTAGCACATGACCCAAAGCAGCAGCGGCCCAGAGATGTGAATCAGCTTCCTCACTCCTCCTCTCCTAAGAGGTTTTGTGGTTGTCGATGTTTTTTGCTCAAATGCACATATTTTGAAACCTGCCAGGAAGAATCAAGAATTCAATTTTTTAAAAATGCCAAGCGGTGAACTCAAACCTGATTGTCTTTGCAGCAGAGAGGTTTAAATTCTTTAATCACTCCCAGCCACTTTGATGATCTGTCTTGTTTTTTTTTTAATCTTTTTGTGTGTGTGTGTGTGTGTGTGTGTGTGTGTGTTTGTTATTCCTTGCCCGAGGATATTTTTCCATTGGTTTTGAGGGAGAGTGGAAGAGAGAGGGAAAGACAGAGAGAAACATCGATGTGAGAGAAACCCATTGACCGGTTGCCTCCTGCACGAGCCCGACCAGTGCCGGGACCTGGGAGGAGCCTGCAACCAAGGTACGTGTCCGGGACCAGAATCGAACCCGGGACCAGAGTTGAACCCAGGACCCTTTGGTCCGCCGGCCGGCCGACACTCTATCCACTGACCCACACCGGCTAGGGCTCCCTCCAAAGCTTTTCTCTGCATTTTTCTTCCAAAGAACAGCCACTCATTTATGTAGCATGCCCTTCCCGCCTCCCCCTCGCCCCTGCCCCCATCCCTGCATCCCGGGTCCACGCCCATTGCCTTTCTCCATCCTGATAACTAATCCGCATTCCTCTTACAGCTGCTCATGGAACACTTTAAACCCTGAAGCAGGTACCGACTTTGACAATGAATGGCCACCCTGCCTTGGCCTCATCCTTAAAGTACACGATGCATTCCTGGCCCTTTCTTGTTCCTCGCAAAACACTATGGAGAACCCTAGCCGGTTTGGCTCAGTGGATAGAGCGTCAGCCTGCGGACTGAAGGGTCCCAGGTTCGATTCCAGTCAAGGGCACATGCCTGGGTTGTGGGCTTGATCCCCAGCAGAGGGCGTGCAGGAGGCAACGGATCAACGATTCTCTCTCATCATTGATGTTTCTTTCTCTCCCTCTCCCTTCCTCTCTGAAATCAATAAATATATATATATTTTAAAAAAACAACACTATGGAGACACCCCTTGGAAAGCCGGTGTCAGTTCAATACCCATTCGCTACGTCCCTCCCTGGGGGCCGGCGGAGATGAAGCTGTCACCCCCTGCTTTGAGAGCCTTGCAGAGCAGTCAGGGGTAAGATGTATATACATCCACGTAAGGGCAAGAGGAGGATGAGAACAGAATAACATGAATCAAGAGCCTGCTGAGGGCCAGGCCTTTTCCATTCATTGTGGTGCTAAGTCATCACTGTGGGCTGGTTAAAATTTTATTTTATGTTCATTTTTTATTTTTTTTAATCCTCACCGGAGGACATTTTTCCATTGCTTTTCTTTTTCCAGAGAGTGGAAGAAAGAGGGAAAGACAGAGAGAAACATCGATGTGAGAGAAACCCGTCAATTGGTTGCCCCCTGGCCAGGAGCCCGGGCCAGGGAGGAGCCTGCAACCGAGATACATGCCCTTGACCGGAATCGAACCCGGGACCCTTCAGTCCGCAGGCCGACGCTCTATCCACTGAGCCACACCAGCGAGGGCTGTCTTCATTTTGAACTTAACTGAATCAAATCTGATGCCAAAGACCAAGCTCCTCCCACGCTGGTCCATCACCTGAGTGCCACTCATCAAAGCTCATTGGGGCCTGGATGTCCCAGGTGACAGCCCAGATGACGGCGGCGGGGCAGAGGTCTCCCTAACCACGGAGCTGCCCTGGTCTCGCTCCTACATTTCATGGTTCAAAGCATCCAAGTCAATGGCACCGTCAGCTCCACACTCTACTTGCCAGGCAACTACCAACTGGCCAGACGGTGGCTTCAGTGAGAGAGAAATGAAATCCATGGCCCAGTTATTGTTTTTTAACCCAAAACCACCGCTCGGAGGTCCCCGGGGCGGAGTTCAAGTCCTCCCAGCCCACACGTGGGGAAGAACCTACTCTTTGCTTTCGAATGAACCTGGAAAAGTCATTCAAACGCGTACGATTCAGGATCAAGGGGGACGTGAAAATCCTTAACATGTCGTCCATCCTAACCACTGATTTACGATCCAAAAGGAAGACAGTGAAGACACGAGGACTGATCCGTCTCCTGCGAATAGCGTCCGCTCCCCGGAGGGACTCGGGGGAATTCCTGTCACGTGAGGCCTGTGCCAGACCTTCTGTGAGAGGCCGTGCGCTTATGGCTGACATTCAGAAATCCCCAGGCGCGGTGGGTGGGAGGTGCTGGCAGGGAGGGAGCCAAGCGAACGTGCCCCAGAGCCATCCGGAATGTTCAACGGGGAGGGTGCCGGCTCTGCTGTGAACCCCAATTAAAGATAAAACCCTCACTGGGCGAGCCCGCCCCGCCCTGAGGATAAACAGGACTGGATTCAGGGCGATTGCACGCCCCTCGCTGGGGTAGAGTAACACAGGGTATGCGCCTCTTCTAGGGAGGCACAAAAGAGGCGCCTTAATTATCATCTGGCCAGAAGGAGGGGGCCTAGTTAACACCTTTCTGGGTGGGCTGAAATGAATGCCCCCTCCCCCCCCCGCGACGGCCCACCTCCGAGTCCCATTCTAAACGACTATACAACCCGGTCGTTGGTATTCAGATCACAGGAGAGGGCATTTAGCACAAGCATTCGTCTGCGGGGTTTGATCTCTCTTTGATTTTGTTCCGATGTACAACTGTGTTCGAAAATGAGATAACGGGGCTCCATGGGGCGGGGACCAGGGCCTTCCCCACCCAAGTCCGAACATCTGACGTTAACATTCGTTTTTGTCCCCTAAGTGTTTTCACAGGCGGCTAGCCCGGAGCCAGGCAGCGGGGTGTGTACAGTGGGGCTGCCCACTTCAGGCATCAGGAGGGGCTTTGGGGACAAAAAGACTGGACTTGAGAAGTGTGTCTCTGAAGGGTGAGAAGAGATCAGCCAATGAACTTGTACGCATCTGTGCCTAACCCATGGGGGGGGGGGGTGAGGGCCTGGGTGGGAAGGGGTGGGAGCGGGCTGGAAGAGGTTAATGGGGGGGAAAGGAGGACCTATGGAATGCCTTCAACAATAACGATTAAAAATATATAAAAATAAAACGCACCGATGGTCAAATGGGTGGGAATTTTACTCCCTTTGGGCACAGGGGGGACTGTACCAGAGGTAATAATGATATCCAACTGTAAGGTAGCATTTTGTCCTTCCAATAGGGGTATAGGGAATGTGCGTATGGAGGTATAGAAACCTATGTAAACGTAAATAGCATTTTCCTGAAATTACACTGTGTGGCTCACAAAGAGAGGAGTACAAGAGCTGGTGAAAAGCCCTCGCTGGTTTGGCTCAGTGGATAGAGCATTGGCCTGCGGACTGAAGGGTCCCGGGTTCGATTCCGGTTAAGGACACATGCCCAGGTTGCAGGTTCCATCCCCAGTAGGGGGTGTGCAGGAGGCAGCCGATCCATGATTCTCTCTCATCATTGATGTTTCTCTCTCTCTCTCTCTCCCTCTCCCTTCTCTGAAATAAATAAGAACATATTTTTTCAAAAAAAGAATTGTAATCCTTACTATTAAAAAAAATCTGGTGATGTCACAGATGTCATGTGATGTCACAGATGTCACGTGATGTCATTAGGTCATGTGGCAATCCACACGACAGGACAGTCGTGAAGTGAGGACACCATTAGTTCCATTTTGCATGTGGAAAAGTGATCTTCCAAGCTTAAGTGATTCATTCCAAGCTAATGAGGATCAGAGGGAAGACTCAACCCCATTTCTTCCCGACTCTAAACTCAGTGGCATTCAATGGCGTGACTCTGCCTTGCCTATGGGAACGCAGAGTGAGAGGGAGGGTGAGAGAAAGAAGGACAAACGCATAAAAGCCTGGTGGTGGGGAAAAGAACATCATACTAGAGCCCTGGCTGGGCAGCTCAGTATCGTCCCGATTCTCCAAGGTTGCGGGTTCGATCTGAAGCTGAGAGTTGGTGGGGAAAACGGGTGCATGCGTATTGTATTTCTCCATGTTTGCAAGGCCCCTCTCAGCCATAGGATTGCCACATGCCCTAACTCATTCACAGTTCCGTGTAGGTAGAAAAGAAATGGCACCGGCCCTGACTGGTTTGGTGCAGTGGATAGAGCGTTGGCCTGTGGACTCAAGGGTCCCAGGTTCGATTCCGGTCAAGGGTATGTACCTGGGTTGAGGGCACATCCCCAGTAGGGGGTGTGCAGGAGGCAGCTGATCGATGTTTCTCTCTCATCGATGTTTCTAGCTCTCTATCCCTCTCCCTTCCTCTCTGTAAAAAAAAAAAATCAATAAAATGTATTTTTTTAAAAAGAAAGGAAACGGCACCATTTTGACTTCCAACTGGTACCCTACTTTCCTTCAAGGGACATAGGTACGTTTCTCCTTGGCTAACGTCTTCCCATTGCAAGAGGGGCAGTAAGCAAATGTCTACACCGGGCTTGCGGCAGCCTCATCTTCCTTTTCTTTGGATTCAGAAACTGTCACTTCTGGGTTTCCTTTGTGAGAAGCAGTTCCCATAACAACGTGGGAAGCCAGACCTCTGGGGGACCCCCTGTGGAGCGCTGGAATGTTCTCTGCCTCCAACACAGGGAGGAGGATGCCAGCAATCCCCCAGCCTCCCTTGCTGACGGGCACTTGTCTGTGGAAATGGGCCAATCCCTGAACGCCAAGGGCAAACCTACTGTTCTGGCAATCGTGCAGCATCTCAAATGGCAAAGCTACATTTTTTAATACATCAACTGGTGACTAAAAGACGGAATTACTGTAAAATATTCCCAAAGACTGAAAAATAGATGTGTGTCTCGGGTATTTTAAATAATGATGTTAATCAATACTCTATACAGTTCAAATATAGTGTATACATCTGTGTGGACAAAACATTCCTGTACATAGTAAATATATGTGTATTCGCTATCAAAGATTATCCATCTACGTTTTCTAAAGAATATCGTTTTAGGGAAAAAAGGAATGATGATAGAATGTAGGCTAATTAGCTTTTTTGTATCTGTACCTAATTGCTAGTGTGGGCCGAACGCAGACACGTTTAGAATGAACTTACAATTCCGACAGGAAGCTACTGAATTACATGGTAACACATAGAAATAGCCTAGTTTAAAAAATGCCCGTTGCAGTTGCTTTTTAAAGAATTTCTGTTATGGCCCCAGCCAGTTTGGCTCAGTGGATAGAGCGTTGGCCTGTGGACTAAATGGTCTCGGGTTTGATGCCGGTCAAGGGCATGTACCTCAGTTGCAGGATCCTCCCCGGCCACCGGGGCCCTGGTCAGTCGGGGCGCGTGCAGGAGGCAACCAATCGATGTGTTTCTCTCACATCAATGTTTCTCTCTGTCTTTCCCTCTCTCTTCTACTCTCTCTAAATCACTGGAAAAATATCCTCGGGTGAGGATTAAAACAAAATAATGACAATTTTCATTATGATTATTAATCTATTGTGATTAATGAATATATAACCTATAATTCATTATTTAAATTTAGCTAGACCTGAAAGAATTGGCTGGGGCTCAGTACTCTCTCCATAATGTAAGGCTGCAATAATAGATCATGTTCTCTTCACATTGTTTTATATTTCTAGACCCATGATAATAGCCCAAATGATTCCATTATACAGGTAGTTTTCATAATAATATTAAACTACCTTTACCTTGTCCATAAATTGTACATAGTGATTTGTGCTATAGCCATCTTCTTTTTTGGTGCTAGTTGAAATGAGAATTTTTAACCCCAGCTCTCCCAAATGCACCCATCCTACGTTTGAAAAAGTTAACAAAATAACAGGCAAAAAAAAAAAAAAGATGGTATTGGTAATTGACCGACAACCAAGATACAACTAAAAGGATTCTGCTAAATAAAAGGGTCTTGATTTAATTTTTTCCCTTTTGTATATTTAAGTTGATTGGATTTGTAACATCACAACATAATATCATGAAATTGTTCATGCAGTAAAACTGTAAGAATCGGACTTTATCAGTCTATACTCTTTCCTGTAATGTGACCCGGGACGAAATCTAATTTAACTTTATCCTATCTTTACTGGAGGAAGAAAGTACCTCAATAAAATTATTAGAAGGTTTACGGCTTAATTCTTCTTAGTCTACTATGACATTGGCATTTGGGGGGAATAGAATATTTTGCATTTGGGGTTTGTATGACATTTCCTTCTGGTCAACTTCAGGTTATGTGTTTCCATTCAGAATATGACATACGAGCCACTGTGTTCTCAGCACATCATATCTGGATGCAGACAATATCCATCACCCAGTCAAGGTATTATCTGACTCCCCCACTGTATAGCCATTATTCTTTCTCTCGCTAATAGTAAGTAATTTCAAAAATCCTATATAATAAAAGGCTAATATGCAAATTGTCCCCTCAAACAGGAGTTTGACCAGGAGGCGGGACTGGCCAGCCAACCTCCCATGTACCCTCCCCCTGGCTGGCCTGGCCCGATTAGGGAAGGCCTGCTGGACCCCAACCATGCACGAATTTGTGCACTGGGCCTCTAGTATTCAATAATTCCCTTTCTTCATCAATATCCCCTTAAATTGTTTTTCTCTGTGTTTCATTTAAAGAGCCACTATTGCCCAGCCAGCGTGGCTCAGTGGTTGAGTGTCAACCTATGAACCAGGGGGTCATGGTTCGATTCCAGGACATGGCATACGCCCGGGTTGTAGGCTTGATCCCCAATGCAGGTGACAGCCAATTGACAATTCTCTCATCATTGATGTTTCTATCACTTTCTCCCTTTCACTTCCTGTCTAAAATCAATAAAAATAGACTTTAAAAAAAATAGTCACTACTGCTTTACTTGGCACCCCCATCTCCCAGCAGGTATCTTCATCTCCCTGGGCTTTGAAATGGCCATTTGTTGACCATGGACGTGACCTCAGTGACCAGATGGATTCTTGAAAAGTTGGTCATTTGTTCCCTAACAGGTTTGGGGCTCTCTACTGTGTCCGAGTTGAAATAAGTTGGGCATTTAAACGTTTAATACACCTGGGGCCAAGTCTTGTGTATGAAACTAATGTTAGTTGACTTCCTTCTTTATACTCTTGTTCTTTGGTGTTTATTCTTATACTAGAGGCCCAGTACATGAAATTAGTGCATGGGTAGGGTCCCTAGGCCTGGCCGGCGATCAGGGACATCTGTGGGGTGACCAGCGGGAAGCAGGATGGGGGGGCTCCCCCACTGGCCGGCCCCGTCCTACTGACCGCTGCTGCAGGTTGCCTCCCGCTGCGTCTGCCCCCTGGTGGTCAGTGTGCGTCATAGCGACCGGGCCTCTAGTGTTCATATAGTGGTCATAATACTTTATGCATCAAAGCTGTGCAGTTACTCTGTAAAATGGGAATAAAAAGTTCATTTTTTTACGTTCTTAAAATATAGTTTTATTGATTTCAGAGAGGAAGGGAGAGGAAGAGAGAGATAGAAACATTGATGATGAGAGAGAATCATTGATCATCTGCCTCCTGCACGCCCTACACTGGGTATCGGACCCAAAACTCAGGCAAGTGCCCTGACTGGGAATCCAACCATGACCTCTTGGTTCGTAGGTCAATGCTAAACCACTGAGCCACACTGACCAGGCAGGAATAAAAAGTTTTTAAACGCCATCTTGCCAAGTAGTGTTTTAGCTCAATCGCAATCCCATGCGCCAGAATCCAGTCAGACTTTTCAGCATGGATTTCAGTAAATGTATTTATATGCCCCGGACAACACCCCACATCAGGCCAATACGCTACTCAGCTGATTTATAACATCCATACCCGACTGCCTTCTTAAGAAACCATTTAATTTTAAAAATTACACGCAGAGAGTTTTTGTCCTTGACCTTCTTACAGATATTACTGAAAAATCAAGCTAAAAACTCTCCCAAATCCCATAAATTACCTCACTCCCCCAGCTTACCTCACCCTGCCTCTTCCCTGACAGCTGGATTAATTTCCAGGAGTCCCATGGAGTCATCTTCAGACATCCATTATCCGGGCATTGCAGCGGAGGCCCGGGTAGGCATTTGCCAACGCGTCCTTTTAATCGTCTCCTAATGATGAATTGGCCTTGAGTGAGTCTGTGTTCTGTCCCTGATCGTTCCCTGACTCCCTTTCCTCTTGTTGGCCATTGTTCCCTCCCCTGGGGACTTTATTGGAAGCCACAGCATCGCAGCGGAAACAAAGACATACTTCCTGACTCCCTCCGCCACCCAGCACCAGGCGTTCCTTCCGCCCACAATTCCAACTTTATCAAGTGAGTCGACACCTCACTCTGTTCCTTGCTTCCATTTCCTGTTCACGTTGGTACTTGGGGGACTGGATCCATCGGATTTGACTCCCGAGCCATAACCCGAAATGGGAACAGTAGCCCCAGGATTTCTTGTCCCAATCATGACTTTGGCTTGACCCTCCCCTTCCATTCCTCCCTCAAACTTTCTCTCCCATGAGCCTTTGCCTCTCTTTCGTCATAGAGCTGACATTTCACACATGCTTTGGGCACAGCCTTATATCACTCAGCATCCAGTTGGTAAAACAAAGACCCCCCCCCCCACTAGATACTGCAACAGACAGACTTGAATATCGGTTACATGGGTGCTGGGAAGCTGGAGAAGAAGAAAGAAAGAAAGAGATGACATGGAGATGCTAACTGCAAGGAGAAACTACCACCCTAGGAAAAGAGGGACTGTCCTCACCTAGGAGCAAAGAAGGTCCAACAGACATGGAATGCATTCTCCCCGAAGTATGGCTGGTGGTGCATGTGGAGGTAGCTGGGGCGAGGACCGGATGGTTCTGCTATGACGAAGGGTCACTGATGGGCTGACCCTGACAAGCAGAGGAAGGAGGAAGGCCCTTTTTTTGCTCTCCTGCCTCTCTGTCTCCCTCCAGTGTCCCAATATCATAACCGAACAGGAAGTCGGCTGACAAAGGACAAACGCACTGTCCTCTCCATCTTCACAGAGCAGACACAGGAAGGTGAATTTGCAACAAAGAGAAAATAGCCTAACAATTACCACTCCAAGTTCCCTATGCTGGCTTCATCTCAACTAACCACAGTCTTTTAAAAATATATATATTTATTGATTTCAGAGAAGAAGGGAGAGGGAGACAGAGAGAGAAACATCAATGATGAGAGAGGACCACCAATTGGCTGCCCCCCGCATGCCCCACACTGGGGATGGAGCCCACAACTTGGGCATGTGCCCCGACCGCGAATCGAACCGCGACCTCCTGGTCCCAGGTTGACGCTCAACCACTGAGCCACGGTGAGCCAGGCTACCCATAGTCTTTCAAACTCTTCACGCATCTTTCTCTCTGCCTGAAATGTTCTTCTTTGTTTTCACCCAGTGAATTCATCCTCTGATGTGATTTTTCCCCCCTGTAAATCGTCTTTACTTCTGTAGCCTTTCAGACACATGGTCATTATAGTCCTGGGCAATAGGTGCTGTCTAGAGCAGCGGTTCTCAACCTGTGGGTCGCGACCCCTTTGGCGGTCGAACGACCCTTTCACAGGGGTCGCCTAAGACCATCCTGCATATCAGATATTTACATGATGATTCATCACAGTAGCAAGATTACAGTTATGAAATAGCAATGAAAATAATTTGATGGTTGGGTCACAACATGAGGAACTGTATTTAAAGGGCCAGAAGGTTGAGAACCACTGTTCTAGAGTTAGGAGGTATGTCTGTTTACAAGGGAGTTGGAGCTCCTTGAGGATGGGGTGGGCATATCCAACTATCTATTCATAGAGTCCGGCTCAAAATTAACGGTTCAATCTGTGCTCTAATAGTGACTGGGTGGCTGCAAGTCAGAAATGGCGCACCTCATTTCTTTCCAAGTTCACTGGCCAGAACCCAGCAGTATGACCCAACCCAACTGCCAGGGAGGTTGGAAAATATAGTCATTACATGTCCCCTCGGAGGATGGAGGGGATAAAGGTTAGTGATCACCAAGACAGCCCCTCTCATACTCTCCACCTTCAAGTATATCTCACCCAGCAAGTAACGTCATGTAATGCAATACCACACACATTGGCATATGCTTGGACACACACCACAAGGAATAATATCATTCTCAATCAACCCTAGTTACGGAAAGATGAAAAGCTGATCACATCAGTGCAAACACTTGATATTACTTTGATACATTTTCATAGAACTCATTGATTTAAGAAATATGACAGCAACTAGACTATGTATCTATAGAAAGAGACTAAGCCATCTAGCTCTGCAAATATTGCTTCATAGGATTTTTTTTTAACTTTTATTATTTTGTTAATCCTCACCCAAGGATATATTTCCATTGATTTTGTTAGAGAGAGTGGAAGAGAGAGGGAAAGACAGAAAGAAACATCGATGTGAGAGAAACACATCGATTGGTTGCCTCCTGCATGCTCCTCAACCATCTGGGCTGGGGAGGAGCCTACAACCAAGGTACGTGCCCTTGACCAGGATCGAACCCAGGACCCTTTGGTCCACAGGCTGATGCTCTATTCACTGAGCCAAACCAGCTAGGGTGGATTTTAAATAAATGGAGCATCCTGTCATTAATAGTTTCCTTTTAAAGGTAGAGGGAAAGCTAATACAATGAAAAAGTATTATAATCAACTCAGATTTCATTATTGGAGGGGGGAGGGGAGAGGCACTTTATCCAGTAGTCAATTTCACCAGTATTAATGATGTTTTCATAAATTCTCACCTCTCAAATCTTGGTACTACCCAAATGCCCAAAATATGAGTAGGGATAAATAAATTGTGACACGCTCACACAAAGCTCACTCTAATCCAGTGGTTCTCAACCTTCCTAAGGCCGCGACCCTTTAATACAGGTTCCTCATGTTGTGATGACCCCTAACCATAAAATTATTTTTGTTGCTACTTCATAATGTTGCTACTGTAATGAATCGTCATGTAAATATCTGATACGCAGGATGTATTTTCATTGTTACAAATTGAACATAATTAAAGCATAGTGGTTAATCACAAAAACAATATGTAATTATATATGTGTTTCCCGATGGTCTTGGGCGACTCCTGTGAAAGGGTCCTTCGACCCCCAAAGGGGTCGCGACCCACAGGTTGAGAACCGCTGCTGTTTACGAAACCCAACCCTTTGAAGTGTATATCTCCGCCTCGCCTCAGGACAAATTGTGTTAATAAAAAGCATGGCGTCCTGAGAGGAGGAGATCTTAGTTTCTTTAACTAGGCTCCTCTGACCCCCCAAATGCCTTTCAAAATTATATTTCGCCCCTGGACTCTTTACTAAGTTACACACAGCCCTTCTCCAGCTTGCTGAACCCTTCTTGATGCCAGAACAAGAACCCGGCATTAATGGCGTCCGAACAGGGACTCTCTGAACCTTGTAGCACCAACAGTTCACAAACACCCCAGAGCCATCTGTGCTTGCCGACCTCAGGACAGAGACGGACTTCGGTGAGCAGGAGGGTGGCTTCTAGCATGCTTTCTCTCTCTGCTTCTTTTAAAAAATATATATTTGTACTGATTTCAGAGAGGAAGGGAGAGGGAGTGAGAGTAGAAACATCCATGATGAGAGAGAATCCCTGATGGGCTGCCTCCTGCATGCAACCTGTGCATGTGCCCTGCCTGGGAACCGATTCAAACCATGACCTCCTGGTTCGTGGGTCGACGCTCAGCCACTGAGCCACACCGGCCGGGCCCCCTCTCCTTCTGGCTCCGGGTACGTTTAGCTTATACGCGATGCACGTACACCCTCCTTCGAAGTGGAGCAAGAGAAAAGCAGGAGTGAAAAAAAGCTTCCTTTGCCCACGCCGCTCTGAGATAAGATGCTGCACATCCACTTTGCATGATGCAGAGAAACGAAGATCCAGTGTCCAGTGTGGGACGCAGAAGGCGGGCTTAGTAGGACGGCTCACGCAGAAAGCGGGGTCACACAGTAGGCGCTTTCCACAAGTGGAACCTCAAGTCCAAGACAACCGGGATCCTCCTGTCCAGCGGTCGGCAACCGGGGGTCCGTGAGGTCTGAAAGGTGGGCGGGTGCTGCTCACGATGACAGTGACATGGCATCGTGATGCATATTCGGGGATCAACAGGGGTGGGTGTCATTTCAGCGCCAGAGAGAAACCGCGCTGTGAGATTCAGCTCTTTGGACAAATTTAGATTTCGGCGGGTCCCGTGCTGTCCTTGCATTCTTTTTGTTTTTTCAAACACACAAAACCCTCACCTGAACATATGTTTTTCTTGACGTTAGAGAGAGGGGATGGGAGAAGGAGAGGAAGAGAAACATCAAATCCACGACCTGGGGATGTGCCCTGATTTGGAATCAAATCCGTGACCTTCAGGTGCACGGAATGACTCTCCAACCACTGAGCCACCCGGCCAGGGCGCTGTCCTTCCATTCTAGTCGCAGTGCCTTGTCAGGTGCAGGAGGCTTTTCTGCACCCACGGCTGCGTTGCTCAGATGCTGCCCGTGCGGTCTGGTGCCCACCGAGAAGGAAGGCAGGCGGGCGTCCCTGCAGATCCTGCCTGGTTACCTAGCACAGTGGTCGGCAAACTGAGGCTCAGCAAACCGCGGCTCGCAAGCCACATGCGGCTCTTTGGCCCCTTCAGTGTGGCTCTTCCACAAAATATCGACTTCTGCGCATGGGCCACAAAGTTTCAATCGCACTGTACGTGCACGCCCGCACGTGGTATTTTGTGGAAGAGCCACACTGAAGGGGCCAAAGAGCCGCGTGTGGCTCGCGAGCCACGGTTTGCCAACCACGGACCTAGCACAAGTGCTCGGCGAGCTTTCCAACGCTTCCCTCTCTTTTGTGAACAAACACAGAGCTGTTCTTTTCAAATAGGCCAAGGCCCTGGCCGGTTTTGCTCAGTGGGTAGAGCATGGGCCCTTGGACGGAAGGGTCCCGGGTTCTATTCCGGTCTCCGGTGCAGGTTCGATCCCCGGCCCTGGTCAGGGTGTGTGTGGGAGGCAACCAATGGATGTGTCTCTCACCTCGATGTTTTTCTCTCTCTCTGTCTCTCCCCCTCCTTTCACTCTCTCTCTCTCTCTCTAAAAAATAAAATAAGCCCAGATTTCTTTGGGGCTTGTCTCCCATCACAGGTGAGGTGTCTCAGGCCAGCACCCTCTCCCCAGCTGGGAAAAGGACTGGAGGTCACCAGGACCCAGGCCGTGCAGACCCCAGGTGGGCAGACAGGCAGCCTGGCCGGGGAGACCGGGGCAAGAAGGACCAAGAATCGGGAGGTAGGAGAGGGTGGTGCAAACAAGCCGGGTTGCCCCTTCCCCAGCACCAACGAGGGAACTGACCCCAGCCCCTGGCAGAACCGCTCTGGGGCTCAGACTCCGCCCTGCGCTCCACTTCTCATCATCTCCCCTCTCCCTCCCCGCGTGTGCCCGTCTTCCCCGTGTTTCTCGACATCGCATTAACTCCCCTCCCAGCACAATGATCGACTCCAATCTGCTATTATCACGGAAATAGAAGAGGTAAAGTGCCTGTAATAGGATCCAAATCAAATCACTTTCACTTCAGCCGCTTTGGCTGTGCAGCCAAAGGGTTCCCCAGGGAGATTCAATACAGAGAAACACCTGCAGACGCAGGCTGAGGCCCCGGGCGGAGATGGAACACGACAGGCCCCGCTCGCCTGTACCCTCTGCTTAGTGAGAAGGCGGGCACCTCGGGAGTAATGGCCCCAGGCAGGCTCCCGGGACTCGCCGCTCAGAGGCCAAGCCGGGCCAGACTCCCCCTCCCTCCCCCGGCCCAGATCACCGGGTTGGTGGACAATTCGCAGCGCTGGGCTGCAGTCCTGCATCCTTTCCCGAAGTATTCGCTTTCCTCGGAGGGGTGGCTGTCCTGGCTTCCTGCTGGTTCTCTGAGCGGCCCACCCTCCAGGTTAGAAAGGTGATGGAATGGAACATGGCTCCAGCCGGGTGGCGGAGGTCCGGGGTGGGGGAGGGGGAGGGAAGCCCCAATCTTTCCTTTGGGCACAAATGTTACGCACTTGACGTTCACCGAGCGCTTCCCAGATGGTCGCAGGCTCAGGTTTTTTGTGTTTTTTTTTTTAAAAAATATATATATATTTTTATTGATTTCAGAGAGGAAGGGAGAGGGAGATAGAAACATCAACGATGAGAGAGAATCATGGATCGGCCGCCTCCTGCACGCCCCCTACTGGGGATCGAGCCCATATCCAGGGCATGTGCCCTTGACCAGGAATCGAACCTGGGACCTTTCAGTCCGCAGACCGACACTCTATCCACTGAGCCAAACCGGCTAGGGCCAGGCTCAGGTTCTATATAGTGAAGCCCCTCTCTCTATATGTGAGTCTATCAGGCGGCATCTATTTTGTTTGCATGCGCCCCCTCTCCCCCCTCCCAACCCCCTATTTACAGAGCAGAGCTGTGTACATCCAGGATCCCACCATTCATGCTCCTCACCTGGGCTCAGCATCTGACATGCACTTGGCAGGAAGGTCTTAGAGTCCTCGCCCACTCGCGTGCTGGAATTTGTAGATTTCAGCCGCCCAGACTGATGGTGAATTCTGGTAAGTAGTGATGGGATCGGCAAGGAGAGCAATTTCTTTATTTCATAGGCCGATTTAAAAAAAAAAAAAGTGCAGGTATTTCCTATGCAAACGATTCAGTGAAAACATCTTCCCAGGGGAGTGCCCTTCAGTGTCCTTGGGTAGTTTTGACCTTGACCTCTGTCTGAGAAGTCAAGGTCAAAGCGTCCGGCGCTAATGAAACCAGAACCGGAATCAAAGACGCTGAGTTTGTATCCAAGTTTCAGCCTTACCAGTTCTGTGCGGCATTGGACAATGATTTTTAATATACGTATATAAAATTTTATTGGTTTCAGAGAGGAAGGGAGAGGGAGAGAGAGACAGAAACATCAAAGATGAGAGAGAATCATGGATCGGCTGCCTTCTGCATGCCCCACACTGGGGATCATCAAGCTTGCAACCTGGGCATGTGCCCTGACCTGGAATCGAACCATGACCTCCTGGTTCATAGGTTGACGCTCAACCACTGAGCCACGCAGGCTGGGCTGGACAATGATTTTTATGTCTCTGAACCTTGAGTTCCTTATCAATGGACTCAAACTCTGGACCCCTCAGTCCGTAGGCTGAGGCTCTAACCACTGAGAAAAACCGGCTAGGGCACATCCAGGCTTCTCGGAGGAGGGAAAGGGAAGCATTTCCAGTGAAACACTGAGGGATTCTCCAGGGAGGAAGCCATCGGCACGATTATGACTGGGCTTCTGCTGGATCTCGCCCTCTTAAATGCTAAGAGGGACCCCCGGAAAATGGTTTCACGGTGAACGTGGACATCCAGAAAATCGCCGATTGCTGTCCCCACTGACCAGCCTGTTTCCTTTCCAGCCCTTGACGTCTCTGTGTTTGCGTGGCGGACTCCATCAAGGGCTTCCCGACAACAGGAGGGTGAGCTGAGAGCCTGGCCAGGTCAGAACAGGCTGCGTGACCCACGACGGGGTGATGTAGGCACGTATTGTACAAACAGCCACGTGAAACCAGGGCGGGTCCAATTCTGCATAATTCATTCTTCTCAACGGAGGACTTGCACTACAGGTGGATCCAGCCCTGGTTGACCAGGCATAAGCTTTGGGAGATATTTTATACAGATATTAGTATATGGATATGGCGAGGAATCGCATGGTCCAGTTTGAGATTTGAAAATTAAGATCTCTTTATCCTGTCCGGGGTTTTTTTGGTCTGTTTTTATAATGTCTGTTGAGTGCACAGAGAGGCCCATGAAGAGCCTGAGGACACACAGCGCAAGGCATTCTGGTTTCCCTGCTGTGTGTGTCCAGGGATGGGGAGACAGGAGGGCAACTAGGTTAGAGTGGTTGATGTGCTGTAAGGCACCTGGTGAAGAAGAGAGTAGGGCAAGCATGTCAAACTCGCAGCCCGCGGGCCGCATGCCGCCCACAAGGAATATTTTTGCAGCCCAGCCAATATAACGGAATGTAAGAAACGTTTTAATAAAAATTCCGTCACTTAATTTTGACAATATCCTGCTATACATTATTAATAACGAACTACAACGTTCGCTAATGACTGGTTACTCTCACCGTGTTGCATTCATTTCCCTTACGTGCCTTATGTACGCCCAGGCGCACCATTTCTGTGCACGAATACCAGCAGTGAATATTTTAGCAGCCGATGGCCACGTCGTTAGCCTTAGACTGACTTGTTTGGTGTGCGCCACAGGAAATATTTCGCTTTCGGAGAGCCAGAAAAATAGGTTTATTTGCCTGACACTTATTCATTTGTGCAGTTACTCAGTGTCTGGGAAGTTCATGTTCAAGAGAAAAAAAATAATTTTTATTAAATGTTCTATGATTTTATGTTAACGATGACTCATTTATCTCAGCCCTTTGCGTTCAGCATGTCTCTATCGAAATAAACCTACGTTGCTATGAACATGGAAGCGTTTGTTGCTTTGCGGCCCACATACATGTAAACGGTGTTTATGGGGCCCGTGTGAGCCTGTGAGTTTGACATGCTTGGAGGAGGGGAAGCGGACCAGATCCTCACTGGAGGAACTAGGAATGCCGGCCTCGGAGAAGAGGCGATGCGCGGGTGGAGACGTGGAGGCAGAGAAGAAAGTTGCCCGATGGAGGAGGTTATGGGGGTGAGAAAGTGTGGAACAAACACCCTCTGTGTGCGCACCGGTGAGCCCCCCGGAAGTGCCTACACCGATGGGCACACACACATTCTATCACAGCACTGACTTCAGTGCACAAACTCTAGTAGCCTGTGCCTTTAAAATGGCTAAGGTGTGTGTGGGGGTCACGTGGAACAGAGGACACGGGTGGGCTACCTGAGGACCCCTTTATGCCTGCTTTCCCTCCTCTGTCCCCCATCTCTCCCATTTGTCGAGGACTCTCCAGTCTGTATGCCATCTCTTTAAATGGTTCGAGCTGTTTTATACAGAATTTTAAATACACACACACACACACACACACACACACACACACACACACACACACACACTGAGTGGCCAGATTATTATGACCACCCTATCAGTACTTCATTGACACTTCCAAAAATACTGAATATTGAAAACTTCCTAAGCAAATACTCTCAAGGTTTTATTATTATTATAATTTGCATAACTAATTCACTTCATTTGTACTGATGGGGTGGTCATAATTATCTGGCCGGTCATAATAATCTGGCCACTCAGTATATGTATACACACACACACACACACACACACACACACACACACACACACACACTAAAGGCCGGGTGCACAAATTCATGCACGGGTGGGATCCGGCTGCCCTCCCCCCTGCCTCCAGTCACTTGGCTTTTATATATATGTATACACACACACACACACACACATATATAATTTTTAAAAATATCTGGACAAAACTTTGTAAACTTTTAAAAAGCAAGTGATCGTCTGTTCGATGCTTCTATGTCTCTGGGTCTATTTTTGTTCATCAGTTTATGTTGTTCATTAGATTCCACCCACATATGAGTGAGATCCTGTGAGAGTGTCCAACCTCAGAGGGAAGGCAGGGGAGGGGAGGGGAGGGGGGAGAGATCAACCAATGAACTCACATGCGTATATGCATAACCCGTGGACACAGACAATGGCGGGGAGGGTGGAAGGCCTGGGGTAGGGGGCAGGGGTGGGGTGGGAGAGATCAATGGGGGAAAAGGGGCCATCAATGTAATACTTTCAACAATAAAGATTAAAACTAAAATAAAATAAATGAAATGAAATGAAAAGCAAGTGGGAGCTGATACAATTGCAGAATGTGCGTGGCGAAAGCGATCCTCTGGCATCTCTCACTTCTATTATGACATATTAGGTAGGAGAGTCCATTGGTGTCTGCTATGTATCCATATATATGCTTACATGCTCCATTAGATATTTCTGGAGCGATCTGATATATCGATGACTATAAAATAGCTACCATTTACTGAACACTTATAACTGTCAGGGATTCTACTAAGCTTCTTACACGAAGCATCTCAATTAGGACTGGATGTGTTCGTGTGTTGGGTAAGACACCACTCCCAGTCCATGGATCGCACAGATTCCCCTCTTTCTAATTTGACTTCCAAAGAAAATAATTATGTTTGAATGTAGAATTATCCTGACAGAACTGCTTCCTTCATGCCAAAAAACATGTAGATAATATCCAGATACCGATACTGTATTCATCCTCTTTCCCACAGAAATACTGGCATTATTTTTCACCATTTTGTACGTCTAGAGAACAAAGCTATTCGATTTGAACTTGATCTTGGACCTTCCTTTTTTTTTTTTCAGAAATGGAGGTGTAACGATTCTCAGGGGTCAGTCCAGCAGTTTCATTTATAAAAAGCTTAAGGATTGAGCACAGGAGAGAGAGAGAGAGAGAGACCTTCCAAGCCCACTATGAAAATTGTAATTGTCATTTTCTTGGGTTTTTATCATCTTTTGGCTAAAAGCTTAATGTTTGGTTGAAAGAGACGGCTAGCTAAGGAGGGATTTTGTATTTTGTTCCATGGTAGCCAGGTGGACCACTTCAAAGAAAGCATCATTATATCCCCCCAAATAATGAGGTATACCCGTGCGTGGTGATATTTCTGGAGAAACAGTTCCATATTGTGGTTTTTTTCAGGGATAAACAGAAACATTCCACGCACACACCCCAGTACCCACGGCAGCACTTACACCGCTCGAAAATGATAGCGGCGACCGAGAATTTTTGACTAATTAGGTTTCTCAGATAATAAGAGCTTTTTAATAAGGTACATATCATTTACAATATTGCTAATGAAATGTGAAAGCGAGTCAGTCCCCGGTAAGATAATGGCTAACTTGTTTTAATTGTTCACGTTTTTTCTTGCTTGCAATGACACAGTCATTATTTCACAGTCACCACTTATCATGAAATCCAAGAGGATTAATGGTTTCACTTATACCGGCGAAAATGTTTAAGCTGTCCCGATTATCAGCGCCGTTGGAAAGAATAATGGTTATTTGTCATCGCGTTGAGCAGGAGAGCGAATTGTCTCCGGAACGCTGGTGCCATTAACCCTTTGAAGGCAACGGTAATAGAGTTGGCGGGCTGAGCCGGGGAACGCCAAGATCTAGCATCGGTGTTTGCATGAGTGTGGCTTTTTCTCACCCACAACCCTCTAAAAAGGACTGTCTCCTCTCCTGGCAGAAGTGGAAACACACAGCTTAGCTGGCTCCACCTTTCTGGATCTCTGAAAACGAGATAGTGACCCATCTAGTTGTGTGATGAATGAGCAAACCGCTACATGAGAATCAAGAGAAGTGGGAATTCTGAAAAAGGAAGGAAATAATTATTTGTAGATTTCTTGCTCCTTTTTTGTTGTTGTTGTTAAAGAAACAGAGAAAAATGTGCAAAAATAGTCCCGTGTGGTTTCTCACTCGTCTTCATTATATTTTAATTCAAATACTACATTTTAATAAATCCCGTATCTACTTCAAACGTTCTCATCAGACCTACCTTGCTTAGTCACAACAAATAATAATTAAGGGCCCTGGCTGGTTTGGCTCAGTGGATGGAGCGTCGGCCTGTGGACTGAAGGGTCCCGGGTTTGATTCTGGTCAGGGGCACATGCCCAGGTTGTGGGTTCAGTCCCCAGTGGGGGGCATGCAGGAGGTGGCCGATCCATGATTCTCTCTCATCATTGATGTTTCTATCTCTCTTTCCCTCCCCCTTCCTCTCTGAAATCAATAAAAATATATTTTAAAAAAGACAACAAGCCCTAACCGGTTTGGCTCAGTAGATAGAGCATCGGTCTTCAGACTCAAGGGTCCCAGGTTCGATTCTGGTCAAGGGCATGTACCTTGGTCGCGGGCACATCCCCAGCGGGGAGTGTGCAGGAGGCAGCTGATCGATGTTTCTCTCTCATCAATGTTTCTAACTCTCTATCCCTCTCTGTAAAAAATCAATAAAATATATTTTTTAAGAAAGACAACAAATAATAATTAAGGAAACTAAATTTTTAAAGGAAAGCATTGCATAGGGAATATAATCAATGACATTTTATAACTCTGTATGGTGCCAGAGGGGTACTAGACATAGTGGGGGATCTTTGTAAGTTAAGTAAATGTGTGATCCCTATGTTGTACTCCTGAAACTAATATAACATTGAATGTCAACTGCAATTAAAAACTTTAAAATTTTTTAATTAAAAAGTTAAACGTCACGTGATCTGCGAAAACCTTTTTAAAAATTTATTTTTATTTTTATTGATTTCAGAGAGGAAGGGAAAAGGAGAGAGAGAGGAGAGAAACATCCACGATGAGAGGGAATCACTGAGCTGCTGCCTCTTGCAGGAGCCCTACTGGGGATCACGTCTGCAACCCGGGCAGGTGCCCTGACTGGGAACTGAACCAAGGCCTCCTGGTTCATAGGTCAACGCTCAACCACTGAGCCACACCGGCCGGGTGCAAAAACCTTTTTTTAATGAACACTAAAATGATGCTAGCCGAGGAGCAAGACTGAGAAAGGTCTGCGTTCAGGAATCAAGCCTTCGATGAATAAAAAATGTAAGTGGACTAATGCCCATCTGCTGTTTTATGTTAAACCCCTGGCTTTGGAGGACGGTGTGATGAGTAAAACCAAATTCCAGCATCCACAGCAACATAGGACCCCATTCAGAACATCAATACTGATTGGCCTGCAGTGAAATTAACAGAAGCTGCCCTTTCCGGTGCTGACACGGGTCGGCTTGGCATGAACAGCCTCTCCACACGGCCCCTGGTAGGCTGACTACAGCAGGGAAAATAAAGCCCGTTTTAGAAGGCGCAGTTTGGAGAAAAGCAAGTGATGTTTACAGAAGCCTAGACAGGCAGTCGACAGCCATGCGGAGTAGAGAGTACGGAGAGGGAAGGGATGGTTGCTATGGACGGACGGACGGACAGACGGAGGTGAATTTGGAGGGCCTAGGGCTGGGGCCGGAGAGCCGCTCGCCTCTCCTGGATGGCTGGCTGCATTACCCCCGCTTTTATTTTCCTCAATTACAGCCACTTCTGCCGCGCCAGCTGGAACCCAATATCTTGATTTCCCCCCTGTATTTATGATCCTGGAACCAGTGCTCCCTTCTCCTCCGAGGGCCACGGTTTTAATGAACATATTCCTGGAAAGAGATGAGGTCAATTTCGCTCAGAAGGTGCCAAATGTTGGTGAAATGGTAATTCTTCCAATTAAAAAAAAAGGCTTCTTAAAATGAGTGTGTTTTACATTTTCATCGTTGCTCAGACTTGGATCCCAAGTTACCTGCACGCGCGCGCACACACACACACTCTCTCTCTCTCCTATCGTTTAGTAATTGAATTTCACAAATTCTTATCGTG
The DNA here is from genome assembly GCF_963259705.1 of Myotis daubentonii. Lineage (NCBI taxonomy): Eukaryota > Metazoa > Chordata > Mammalia > Chiroptera > Vespertilionidae > Myotis > Myotis daubentonii. Next base: position 11,908,325 of record NC_081860.1, on the reverse strand, counting down.
TCTCAATCCCCGGACAGCTAAGCAGGACATCATGTTAGGTGTCCTTAACGTGACTGCGTTCTGAAGTGGGGTCATCATTTCGCTGAAAATCACACCGGGTCTGGTTTGTGCAGCTGCACTAATGGAAAACCGGGGCCTGAAACTCCCTCCAATCACAGGCTCACCTGGTGATAGAAATGATTGCACCGGGCCACTAGGGCGCCATCGAGTGCCCTGATTAAGGCGACAGGTCAGTTAATACCTTGGTGCCTTCAGAGAGAGAATGCACATGCCCTGTCTCACATAGCTGGCTGATATAGTCAAAACTATTCCAAAAAATCCTGTTTCCACCCACCTGGTAAAATCACCAGGTGATACATCAAGAAAGAAAAAAAAAAAAAACTTGCCCTGGCCTGGTGGCTCAGTTGGTTGGAGCATCATCATATACACCAAAAGGTTGTGGGTTCGATTCCCGGTCAGGGCACATACCTAGATTGCAGGTTCGATCCCCGGTTGGGGAGCATACGGGAGGCAACCAATTCATGTTTCTCTCTCACATCCATGTTTCTCTCTCTCTTCCTCTCTCTCTCAAATCAATAAAAAGCATATCATAGGGTGAGGATTAAAGAAAAAAAGCAACCCTAAAAGATTTGTAGAAGAAGTCATGAGCACTCAGAAGGTAGAGAATAAGATACAAACACTGAGATGGGAATGCTGCAGGCATATCGATCCTAATTTGTTCAACTGTTGATATCCTGTAATTTTATCTGACCCTGATGGAGTACTGACTGTGTGCATATGAGTTCAACTCATCCAATCTATCTATCTATATAAAAGCCTAATATGCAAAGTGTCCCCTCAGGAGTTCGAGTGACTGGGAGTTAGATCGCTCACTCTGATGTGTGCTGACTACCAGGGGATGTCACAGAATGAAAGAAGGCCCTGGCTGGCAGCCGGCAGCCAGAGAAGGGAGGCCCGGCCGGCAGCTGGCAGCCGCTAGGGACACTACATGTGCACAAATTTCATGCACTGGGCCTCTAGTCTGAGTAATAATCCTATAGGGTAAGAATGATGCCGACCAACATTTTACAGATACTGTGGCCAAGCAGTTAAGTAAGTTTCCCAATGTGACCCAGCTGGTAAGTGGTAGGACCAACAATTAAACTAAGATCATCTAAACCCAGTGCCTACATGGCTACACATTAGTCAGAACAGCCTCATTAACACATCTGACGTGGCGAAGAGACATAATGCACCATGCTCTTCACGCTCTGGAGCTGGGGAGACACCAGTAAGATTAACTAGAGGTGGTCCCTGGACCATACATTTTATTTATTTGCTTTTTCAGAGAAACAAATTGCCCGACTGGTTTTTAGATACACGGGAGGCATGTTCTGAGGATAGGATTAATGAACAGATAGCGTGGGCTTGGAATGAGCAAGACGAATTCTTTCTCCTAAACTTACTGGTCACACGACCTTGGGGAAGGAGTTACTCCTCCCTGCCCCCAGTTTCTTCATCTGTAGAACACAAAACACTCACTTTTTAGAGTTGCTGTGACAAGGTGGGGGCTCCAAGCCAGTTCTCATATATACATGGTGGTTGTTTTTGTCACTGCTGTTGTTTCTGCCATTGAATTACTGGCTTCCATGAACTCTGGACGATGTGCTCAGCTTAATTCAGGACGCGTGTTATTCTCCATGTCTTTGTTTTGTGAACTTACAAAATATATGGCTACGTTTTCGATGTTCAAAATGGTCATGATGCCTTCAAGAAAGCATTTTTGAAATTGTTTTTAGTTCGTTTTAAATGTCTAAGGCAATCGTAAAGGAGCAGTAAGCCTAGAGGATTAACCGCAATATATTCGAGATACTGCTTTACTATTTAAAAAATTTCATAGTGTTTTAACTAGAGAGTTTTTTTTGTTCGCTTATTTATTTTTTTAACCATGATAAAGCTCCTAAGGACTGTGTTAAGTCTGGGAGACAGAAACTAAAGCAAAGACATGAAGCGGCAGGTTATTGCAAATTAACATTCAGATACGTTTTATATATTTTGCCTATCACTCAGTTCAGCCAGAAAGTGGAGAAGATGGTTATTAAAACGCTAGAGGATTGGTGCACAAATTTGTGCACATTGAAAGGAAATTAATTAGAAGAAATATTTTAGAGGCCGGGGAGGGACTGCAGGAGGTTGGCTCCCGGGCGTGTCCGGCCTGTCTCGCCCAGTCCCTATCGGCCGAACCCCAGCAGCAAGCTAACCTACTGGTCAGAGTGTCTGCCCCCTGGTGGTCAGTGTATGTCATAGTGACTGGTTGAGCAGTTGACTGAATGGTCAATCGAACGGTCAGACACTTAGCATATTACGCTTTTATATATATAGATACCAATCCAATTCAAATCCCATGATTACATACATACCTTTTGAAATTTAATGACAATAACTTTTGTGTTTAGTTACAAGGCACTTTACCACACACTTGACTGGTGCAGAAACTATAGCTCTTAACTAACCTTCCTTCTGAGTTCTGTTGAAATGAACACCAACACAGACCTACAGCTGACGCCATGCCCCGCTAGCACTGTCTTTGGGGAAAACTTCAAATGACAGATGAGCAAAGACAAAAAGAGTTCAGCCTGATCTTCGGTCCCCCAGACCAGGGGAAAGAACAAGGTCATAGACTTGTTTCCTTCTGAGACTGAGTGAGAAAAAAATCGCTTTGGTTTTCTTCTGTTTATTAGTACTAAAATGACTGCATTGTCCCTGGTTCAGCTCCAACTATTAGATAAATTCTACCCTGAGATGAACAGATGAACACACCCAGAAATAGCATCTCCACCACTCATCATAAATCGCACCTTTTCCTCTATCCACTGACCGCACTTCCTCTCTAACCTATAAACACAAACAAAACAATAATAAACTCAAAGGAAACACACACACGCTTCTGATGAGGTTCCCTCCCTCCCCACCATAGAATACCACCACCGAGGAGGCATCTGATGCCACAGACCGAGCTGTCACCCGGCTATTTTTTTAAATATATTTTTATTTTTTTAAAAAAATATATTTTATTGATTTTTTACAGCGAGGAAGGGAGAGGGATAGAGAGCCAGAAACATTAATGAGAGAGAAACATCGATCACACCCCTTAGTGGGGATGTGCCCACAACCAAGGTACATGCCCTTGACTGGAATCGAACCTGGGATCCTTTAGTCCGCAGGCCAACGCTCTATCCACTGAGCCAAACCGGTTAAGGCTAAATATATTTTTATTGATTTCAGAGAGGAAGGGAGTGGGGGAGAGAGAGAGAAACATCAGTGATGAGAGAGAATCATGGATCGGCTGCCTCCTGCACACCCCCTACTGGGGATCGAGCCCTCAACCTGAGCATGTGCCCCAACCTGGCATTGAACTGTGACCTCCTGGTTCATAGGCCGATGCTCAACTATTGAGCCACGCCGGTTGGGCTGTCGCTTGATTATTATTCACAGTGTAGCTCTGGTCACACGCACTGGTGCACGACCACCGCCAGCATCCAGCCTATTCCCGTTGATGTCATTGTTCCATAAAGTGCTCAGGGAGGAGGGTCTGGCATGCCCCGCGGCCCTCGCTTCAATGCAATTCAATTTCGTCAGCGATCAGCCATCCACACGGTGCAAATGGAACACGAGGAGAGAACCCGGTCCAACCGCCTACTGGTGTAATTGACTCGGCAGAGCCAGCCAGCGCCATTAGCCCTATAAACAGTTGCATTTACAACCATAAAACTGAAAAGCACGGAAATTAAAAGCCGTTAGGATTTTTCTCTGGTGTGCGGTTATCTTTGAAGGAGTGCGTGCGCTCTCTAAACACATTTTTTGTCATCGCTTCGGGTAAACGGGCAGCGGAGGCACCTGTGATCAGATCTGAAATGAGGGAACTGAGGGTGGGATCCAGGGGGGTGATGATGGACTCGCTTCAGGGTCCAGGGCACAGATTCCGTGTTAATTTAACGGCAGGGCGTCCAGTTTCTGAACACTTGGCTGGGGTTATATTTGGCGGAACACTGTAAGTAACATAATCATTGACATCCAGAATGATGCAGCTTAAAGAACTATTAGGCTGACAGTTCAATCTGTGCTTTCCGAATAGCATTTCTCCTCGGTGACTGTTGGATGGACAACTGCACCCCCCCCCCCCAATCATAGCATTGAGTTGATTAGCGGGACCCTGTGAAGCAAGCAGACAGCGTTCTGTAGAGGTGACCTTTTTACTCACCACTCCCACCCCCATTGCCATTAAAATGAGGCTTTGAGGGTGTCTTCTGGGCACCCCCACGTCAACAATAAGGCACTGGTGTCTTTCTGTCTCTGGTGACGCGCCACCAGACCACGTAACCAAAAATGGAGACAGCGAAAGAGCAGAGTTCAGAGGTCACGATCGTTCTCATCAGGAGATGTTTCCGTGCACTGACTATCAGTGAATTAATCGATGTTTCTGTCTGGAGATGATCAGGTTTCGTCAAGACAGCTTTAATTGGCCAGAGCTATGCACTGAGAGGGAGATTTTATGGGTGGTCCTGGTGGCAATGGTCAAAGGTTACATGGTTTACAGCAAGGCGGACTGTGACAACTGAGATGACGTATGCGTTGACATTCCAGGCTTCCCTAGAGCGAGCAGCTTGGAGAATCCGTAGATTGGTCCAGAGCTCCTCAAATCCCAAAGTGGGCTTGTGGTTGGATCCACATATAAGCAGAGAAGGGTCACTCATTCAAGGGTTGCCCAGGTTGCTTTACTGTCACGTCAGTCTTGAGGAAAGGGAACAGACCCTATGGGTTTTCCACTACATCCCAGGAACTTTCTACCTATAACTCAAAGGCCATTTTTGCAGACTCCTGCTCAATCACGGAATCACAAGCGAGGAAGATAAAAAGAAAAGGTTTAAATAATGATAAACTTCACTGCTATCCAGAGAGGGGAATGAAAGACTCTAACACACTTTGCTTTTCCCGGAATTTTTACTACCAAACATTATCTTATTTATTTATTTCTTATTTTTTAATTGATTATTTTAGAGAGAGGAAGAGAGGAAGGGAGAGAGAGAGAGAGAGAAACATCGATCAGTTGTTCCCCGCACGCAGGGATGATGTTCCAACCAACTTAGCCACACCAGCCAGGGTCCAAACATTATCTTAAATCACCTTTCTATGAAGAGTGGGTCAATATATTCAAAGGGTCAGCATCATATAATCTCTCACTTATAATTGCATAAATCTATATTGACTAAAACTAAATATAATTAGAAGATGATCATAAACACTTTAAAAAGCATAAATGACTTATAAGATCCAGGTGTCATATTAAGATTGATTTTCAAATCCTGACTTTGTAAACAGAAGAGAAACTGTGACCTTCCGAATGTACCCAAACTCAATAAAAGCCATATGTATGGAATTCAGCTTAAAAGCCACCAATTTGGTTTGGGTTTTAAAGTTTAAAAATTTAAATAATAAACAATAATATTGCTTATTGAGATATTGATTCCATTCATCACTAGGGTCCCAAAAAGGCTGGAAAAAAAAATCCTTGTATGAGACACTCTGCTTGGAAATGCTGGTAACAAGCACTTCCATAGTGGCTTACAGCTCATTGGACATTTTAACCCAAAAATCATGATTCTGTGTTCACATTGCTTAGTTAACAATTCAGGAAGTACATAAGGCATGGCATTTCCTTTATTTTCCATCCATCCTCCACCCCCTTCCCTTTGGCAACCATCAGCTTCTTCTCTATAACTGTGGGTCTCTTTCTCTTTCGTTGATTCATTTTTTTAGATTCCCCATAGAAATGAAATCATACAGTATTTTTTTCTCTGTATGACTTAGTTCACTTAGCACAATACCCTGTAGGTCCAACCAAGTGTGGCAAATGGTCAAATTTCACTCTTTTTATGGCTCAGTAATATTCCATTATATATATGTACACACACATATATATTTATACACATATACACATACATATGTACATATGTATATATACACAGATACACTGAGTGGCCAGATTATTATGACCACCTGACGTTTGTAGGCAAATTAGCTATAATTTCGCGTTGAAGTTGCTGGAGGGTCAGACCATTATAAATAGGGAAGCAGATTGCTTACCATAACAGAAGTGATTTTTTTCTGAAGATATGGGTAAACAGCACGATTTATCAGTCATTGAAAGTGGGATACATATATATATATATATATATATATATATATATACACATATATACATATACATACATACAGTATATACATATATATACATACATATATGTGTTCTTTAAAAATTCATCTATTGATGGATATCTAGTTTGCATTCATATCCTGACTATTACTAATAATGCTTCAATGAACATAGGGGTGAATATATATTTTCAATTTGAATTTGCTTTCATTTTCTTCAGAAATATACCCAGAAGTGGAATTGCTGGATTATATGCCCAAATTTAAAGATGAAAAAAAAAAGTTTCTTTCCAGCCATATCCCAACTCTAAGGGGTTTTAAAAGCCTCAACTCTTAGAGGAGAGAAAAGGTATGTGTTTGTTGTGAAGAAAAAGGAAAGGAGGGGTGAGGAAAATCCTGAGTAGAATAATCAACTCGATGGAAAATGAGATTGCTGCTGTAGCCACCAAGCAATGGCTTGCTTTGACTCTATACCCAGCATGAATAGGGGACAAGCTTTCTGCTCTCCCAGCTCTGGTTTCTACCAGACTTGCCTCCCACACCTGCATCAATGCTGCTACTGTCAGGGAAAGAGTGACAAGAGCTGTGGAGAGGCAACCTGGGAAAAGCATTGGGGGTTCACCTCACATTCCCGCAGTCTGAGCCCTGATCTCTCCCACAGATTGTGTTTAAATCCTGGGATGTGACAAATGCTACAATTAATTCCCAGGAGAAATCCTATTTAGCAAGCAAAATGAGTGAATGAATGAATGAATGAATGAGTGAATGAATGAGTGAAGAAATGAGTGAGTGAATGAATGAGTGAAGAAATGAGTAAGCGAATGAGTGAGTGAATGAAGGAATGAATGAGTGAGTGAATGAATGAATGAATGAATGAATGAAGGCAGGAAGCTTGAACACATGCCTGGCTGCCTCTACCAGGCATAGATTTACATGCAGAGCCCTTTCAAATGGCTAGAGTCTGTTTATCTTCAAAAAAACATCAAGACAGCGAACACAGACCCTAGGCAGTTTGGCTCAGTGGATAGAGCATCTGCCCGTGGACTGAAGGGTCTCAGGTTCTATGCTGGTCAAGGACACTTACGGGGTTGCGGGCTCGATCCCCAGTAGGGGGCGTGCAGGAGGCAGCCGATCAATGTTTCTCTCTCATCATCGATGTTTTTCTCTCTCTCTCCCTCTCCCTTCCTCTCTGAAATCAATAAAAGTATATTTTTAAAAATATGATACTGTATGTCAACTGTAATTAAAAAGTTTAAAAAGGCTTAATCCTATGCAACGTGAAACACAATACTCCATAGAGAGGCACTCTGCCCACTTCCCGCGCTGTTGCTCCGTTAGGAAGACACCAGCCCAGCTGTGCGTTGCTTCTAGGCCCCCTCAGTCCTCAGTGTGAAGGTGAGGGCTTCCTACAAGGATCTGAAAGTCACAGGGACTGTTAGCTGCCTCCACCCAGTGCAGGTCACAGTGGTCCTATTGGCAGTTCTTATGAGTAGCCAGGAGGTTTATTATATTTACTAGAGGCCTGACGCACAAAATACGCGCAAGGGGCTCGGCCCTCGCAGCCCCCGGCTTCGTCCGGAAGGTCATCTGGACGGTCGTCCGGAAGGTCGTCCGGACGGTCGGTCGTTCTGCTGTTTGCTCTAATGAGCATATTAGCTCTCTATTATACAGGCTATGGGGCAGTTGATTCCGATAAATCTCATGCCCGTGAGGACTACATGTAGGAATGGAATTTGCCCACCACCAACCAGTTGGGTAGTGTGTTTCATAATCACCACCGGCATTGCCATGGTTGCCTAGTAATTCGTGTTGCTGAAAATACATCAAACTACTATTCAAATATTTTGTGTTTGGCAAAACCCAAGACCGGTTTTGCCAAACACTAGCTTTCTTAATTCTTGAGCTCATGTGTACTTTAAGGAACATGCAATCCATATGTTTCTGATGTGCTCGCATTTAACTCAACCAACTGTTGTCTTGCAGGAATTATGTTGATGTCCAAAAGGCCTTTACACATAATTTTGCGAGTGCTTTCCCTTTTAAAATGCTATTTTCCAACAAGAGTCCATGGAACAGAAGAAAACACTGGATAGTGTAAGTGTAAGCCACACTATCATACAATGAACCTCAAACTTGGCCATGTCTCCCTCCATTATCAATCAGAGTTATTATTATGATTGAAATCAGAAATGCTGCCCTGTACTGGAATAAAGAAATGCCTTTTAAAATGGTATATTTCCCTGGCCGGTTTGGTTCAGTGGATAGAGCATCAGCCTGTGGACTGAAGGGTCCCAGGTTCAATTCTGGTCAAGGGCATGTACCTTGGTTGCGGGCACATCCCCAGCCCAGTCCCTGGTCCCAGCGGGTGCAGGACGCAACCAATTGATGTGTTTCTCTCACATCGATGTTTCTCTATGTCTTTCCCTCTCTCTTCTACTCTCTCTAAAAATCAATGGAAAATACACTGAGTGGCCAGATTATTATGACCACCCCATCAGTACTTCGTTGGGCCACCTTTTGCCTTCGGTACTGTGGCGATTCTTCTTGGCATTGACTCCAGGAGATGTTGAAAGGTGATGGAGGAATCTGACACCATGCCCGATGAATGGCACTGTCCAGGTCTGTGAGATTTGATGGTTGTGGAACCAGCTGCCTGATGACTCTTTTAACTTCGTCCCACAAATGCTCCATTGGATTGAGATCTGGTGAGTGTGGGGGCCACCTAAGCAAGGTAAAGTCTCCCTCATGTTTTGAAACCACTCCTGCACAATACGAGCACCGTGGCTTGGCACATTGTCTTGTTGGAAGAAGCCATCTCCATTGGGATACGCCATCAACATGATAGGATGAACTTGATCAGCAACGATACTTAGGTATGTTGTGCTATTCAGACGTTGTTCTACATGAATTAAAGGGCCCAAATCATGCCAGGAAAACATGCCCCAAACCATAACACTGCCCCCACCAGCTTGAGGGGTTGTACTCATGCATGTGGGGTGCATGCTTTCATGCTGTTTCCGCCAAATTCTCACTCTGCCATCTGCATGATGCAACTGGAAATGTGATTCATTGGACCCCAGGACTTTTTTCCAATACTCGACTGTCCAATCCTTGTGTTCCTGTGCGAATTGGAGACGTTTTATCTTGGTAACTGCAGACAGCAAAGGTGTTCAAACAGGCCTTCGGCTTCCGTATCCCATATGATGCAGTGTACGGCTAATTTGCCTACAAACGGCAGTTGGTCATAATAATCTGGCCACTCAGTGCATATCCTCAGGTGAGGATTAACAAAATTAATAAACATATCAATAAGCAAACACGCATATAAATAAAATGGCATATTCACAATTCCGGCATATTATTCTTTAAACATAACGCTGGTAGCAGAAGAGAAAAACATAGTGTACCTTTATGAAATCAACAAAGCTACAGTCCTTCCAATTTGCTCTCAGCAAAACTAGATCTAAGCAAAAAAAAAAAAGAGAGAGAGGAAAATGTATGCACGCCCAATTCAGTACAATGTCTTACTCCCGTGACGCGCCCAGATCTGTGCTTGCCTTTCATCGGCCTCAACGTCAGTCTTATTCATACACGGGGCAGAGAGTTGAATTATTTGGTTTTTCAGGAAAATGCCTTTACCCTGGTACAAGTTTTTTTTTAAAGTGAACATGTTAAAGCAGCCACAGCACTTTCAACCTGCAGGAAAGCGATTCATTTACGGCCTCGTGGGCTGGAGCACAGCCCTTAGGAGGGGAGGGGGATCTTCGCGAATACATGATATATTAGAGAGGGAATGAGTATTCACAGCCAGGAAGCCAGCCCATGTTTCAATAAGACAAATGGCCCTGGAGAGTTCTGGTGGCAACCCATGATAGTCCGTGATCCCCAGACAGAGTGGGGGAAATTACAGAGAATTGATGAAAATCAGGGGCGGGAGGACAAATGGTTGTAAAGAGGAGAATCTGTGATGATTATTTCCGAAGGCTTCGGTCTGATGGAGCTTGAATCTATTGCCTTTGAAGAATCCATGGAGCCGCAGACACACTATGTCAGCGTGGAAAAGGCTGTATTTGCTTCTTGCTGATGGGGTGTGATGAACTCCTCAGTGTGGGCGTAGCGATCAGCCCCCCGAGACGCATTCCTGAGGAGATGGCTGCTGTGGCTTACAGTCTCCGCGTTGGTCAAGTTCACACTCAGGTACCAGAGGGCTCTGTTCCCTTCAGTCCTTCCTACACTATTGTCGACATAGCGATTGGGTTCCGTATGGTTTAAAGAAACACTTTTGTTTCAGAGCCAGGGATGATGTATTCAATCTATATTAATAAAAGGGTAATATGCTAATTAGACCGGGAGACCTTATGGGAGACCTTCTGGACGTCCTTCCGGACAAAGCCATGGTGGCGGGGCCAAGGCAGAAGTGGTTAGGGGCGATCAGGACAGGAGGGGAGGGCAGTTGGGGGTGATCAGGCTGGCAGGGAGCAGCAGTTGGGAGCGAGCAGGCTGGCTGGGGTGGCAGTTGGGGGCGATCAGGCTGGCAGGGGGAGGGGGGCAGCTGGGGGCGAGAAGGCCAGCGGGGGAGGGGAAGTTGGGGGCAAGCAGGCTGGCAGGCAGAGTGGTTAGGGGTGATCAGGCAGGCAGGCAGGTGAGCGGTTAGGAGCCAGTGGTCCCTGATTGCAAGAGGGATGTCTGACTGCCAATTTAAACCGGCAGTCGGACATCTCCCGAGGGGTCCCAGATTGGAGAGGGTGCAGGCCGGGCTGAGGGACAATCCCCCCGCGCACAAATTTTGTGCACTGGGCCACTAGTAATAGCATAATTGTTATTTTATTTATTGTTTCCTTTTGTTATTATTGTTAATTCTCACCCGAGAATATTTTTCCATCGATTTTTAGAGAGAGTGGAAGAGAGAGGGAAAGACAGAGAGAAATACTGACCTGAGAGAAACATATCGATTGGTTGTCTCCTGCACGTGCCCTGACCAGGGCCCGGGCTGGGGAGGAGCCTGAAACTGGAATCGAACCCGGGACCCTTCTGTCTGCAGGCCAACCCTCTATCCACTGAGCCAAACTGGCCAGGGTATAAATGCTATTTAGAATCACTTTGTATTTGACATTGCCATGAATGGATAAAGGACACTGAGAACTCAGGTAGGATTCATGGTCCCCTGGTGTGCACGCTGCATATGTATATGAGGAGTCTTTAAAATCCACTGCAAATAGTGTGGAAGGCTTGGGATCACGGGTAGCTTACAGGGGTCTCTTGTGTGTAATACAGGCATGTTCCCTGGAACAGTGATCCGCAAACTGAGGCTCGCGAGCCACATGCGGCTCTTTGGCCCCTTCTGTGTGGCTCTTCCACAAAATACCGACTTCTGCGCACGGGCCACGAAGTTTCAATCGCACTGTACGTGCGTGCCCGCACGTGGTATTTTGTGGAAGAGCCACACTGAAGGGGCCAAAGAGCCGCATGTGGCTCGTGAGCCGCAGTGTGCCAACCACTGCTCTGGAATTGCCTAAAAACTGTATTAGGTAGCAAGGTGCTTCCTGCAATAGGTTACGGGGTCGCCTCCTTCTGTCTCAACATTAATCCTCAGTGTCACTGTCGCCTTAGGCACGTTTCTATGCCTTCATTATTCTTCCTTAAGCACAGGAATGCCAAACACCACGGCCCCTCTTAATGTTTTTAAAATATAATTTTAGTGCTTTCAGAGAGGAAGGGAGAGTGAGAGAGAGGTAGAAACATCAATGATGAGAGACATTGATCTGCTGCCTCCTGCACGCCCCCTGCTGAGGATGGAGCCCACAACCCGGGCATGTGCCCTTGACCGGAATCAAACCCGGGACCCTTCAGTCCACAGGGCGACGCTCTATCCACTGAGCCAAAGCGGCTAGGGCACCTCCCTAAGATTTGAAGGATTGAAGGAAGTACTTCATTTAGCTCTAATTACATTAGAATCTGAAAAAAAAAAAAAACCCACCATATTTCATCTGGTGGTATGTGATAGCCACACACTGTCATTCTGGAATTTATCTGTACTCACAGTACTTTAAAAAACATGGGAAAACAAATTTATGTTTCCTTTCCAAATGGACTCACAGTTTAAAGCTACATCATCCATGATCGGCATCCCTAACTCAGTCCCTCAGCCAGGGGGTGTAAATGATCTTAGATAATCCATCGGAGAAGTTGGCTTTAATGTAAGAACATGCGCGCTCCATTTGAAAACATTAGCACTTCTTCAATATCATTTACGTTCGCCTTTTGGAAAAGTAACTAGTAAGCCACCCTGGGAATTATTCGAGGAAAAGCTAAAACTTTTTCAAAGCAGTGTCGACTGCCCTTGTCTCTATATGACAGAACCCGTGTCCACTGTTTTGCAAATATTTCTTCAAGCCTTTACCACTAATGCCTCTTTTGATTTTTTTTTTAAACTGGTGAAATCTAACTTGGGATTGTTTTCTTTCACATCTATTGCTTTCAGGGTCCTCTTTAAGAAAATTCTGCCTGCCCTCAAGTCACAGGTAAAGATGTAAAAGTGCTATCCACCAGAAAGGTATCCTATCTAATAAAAGAGAAAAATGGTAATTGGCGTACGACGATACCCTTTTCATTGGCTAATCAGGGCTATATGCAAATTAACTGCCAACTATGATTGGCAGTTAACTGCCAACTAAGATTGGCAGTTAACTGCCAACAAGATGGCGGTTAATTTGCATATGTAGGCACAATGCAGGGAGGCGAAAGGGAAAGCAGGAAGAAGCCCCCTGCCACTGACAGTGATCGGAAACCCAGGGGGGAGCTAAGAGCTGGGGGGCAGGGCAAAGGCGGCCCTGGGGCCGCCTTTGCCCTGCCCCCCAGCCATGGTCGGAGAATCAGGCGCCTTTGCCGCCCTGGCCAGTGACAGCAGGAAGTAGGGGTGGAGCCAGTGATGGGAGCTGGACACGGTCGAAGCTGGCAGTCCCGGGAGCTAGGGGTGCCTTGCCTGGGCCTAAAGCGGAGCCCACGATCGCGGGGCCGCTGCAGCTGCGGGTCCCCGCTGCCCGGGCCGGACACCTAGGCCAGAGGCCTCAGGACTGGTCAAGGGGCCGATCCGGTGATTGGTGATCGGAGGGTGATGAGGGTCAACTCCTCTGGCCGAGGCATCAGGCCTGGGTGGGGGCCGAGCCGGGGGTTAGGGGGATATGATGGTCCCCTTGCCCAGGCCTGAAGCCTGGGTCAGAGGCGTCAGGCTTGGGCAGGGGGTGGAGCAAGTGATCAGAGGGAGATGGGGGTCCCCTGCCCAGGCATGATTCCTGGGCCAGAGGGCTCAGGCCTGGGCGGGGGCCAGAGCCAGTGATCGGGAGGAGATGGGAGTCCCCTGTCCAAGCCTGACACCTCTGTCAGAGGCGTCAGGCCTGGGCAAGGGGCCGATCAGGCGATCGGAGGGTGATGGGGGTCAACGCCTGAGGGCTCCCAGTATGTGAGAGGGGGCAGGCTGGACTGAGGGACACTCCCCCCCACACACACCCAGTGCACGAATTTCGTGCACCGGGCCCCTAGTCCTATATAATAAAAGGCTAATATGCAAATTGTCGCCTCGACTGGGAGTTCCACCTGGGAGTTGGACCAGGGGGTGGGGCCGGCCAGCCAACCACCCACGGCCCCTCCCCCTGGCCAGCCCCATCCCCGACCGCTCCCCCCCGCCACCAATCTGGTGCGGGACCAGCCGGACCCCACTCGTGCATGAATTCGTGCACCGGGCCTCTAGTAACAATCATAAACATATATGGACCTAACAAGAGAGACCCCAAACGCAGGGAGCAAAACTGACCAGATTGAAGGGCGAGATTGACAACTGAACATTCATTAGTTGGAAACTAAAACACCCCACTTCTAATAACGGATGGAACAATTTGTAGCAAGATAAACAGAAATGAAAACTTGAGAGACTATAAGTCAAGCAGATCCAGCAGACATCTACAGCATAAAACGAAATGCTCACCCAAGCAATGGGCCCTGAAACTTACGTTTCTTTAGCTTCATGGCAAATCCATCCCCCTCATTTTACCTTTTGTTGCCCAATATGTTTTCAATCTGATTAGGAAAACCAAGACAACATTCGTTAATATGCTCATTAAAGCCTGCTTGATATACAAGGGAATTAATTAATAAGTGAATAAAGTTTAGGTATGTCTTATAGTTTTCATACAATCAAATTCTACTTATTGAGACTTTTACCTTCAGTAAATTTTTTTGAAAATATATCTTTATTGATTTCAGAGAGGTAGGGAGAAGGAGAGAGAGACAGAAACATCAATGAGAAGAGAGAGTCATGGATCGGCTGCCTCCTGCACGCCCCCTACTGGGGATCGAGCCCGCAACCTGGGCATGTGCCCTTGACCGGTATCGAACCTGGGACCCTTCAGTCTGCAGGCTGATGCTCTATCCACTGAGCCACACTGGCTAGGGCACCTTCAGTAAATTTTACAGTTTTCCTTTCTGGCTAAGAACAATGAGAAAGCAGCAAGGGAGCGGGCCCCGTTTCATCTTCTGCGTCTCTGTGCATCACTCCTCTCACTCACCGCTCTGTTTAAAAGTTCTCGCCCAGCCAGGGGGACCGCGAAGAACAAAGTGATTTCATCTAAACTCTCCCCGCGGCTCCGCCTCGCATGTGTGCCCACATCCCATCTTGTGCGGAGCGGTGCCTGTTGGGCTGGAATAAGATCTGTGTGTTTTACCCACTTTTCCAACTTAACTCCATGGTGAGCACAGAAGCCTCCCTACCTGGCATGTCTGATCAAAGCGCTCGCTTACGAGGGGAGGGAGTGACTCCCACTGGGGCAGAGTAGCCACAGAGATTGCTGCTAAATTACCAGCATTTTCACCAAATCACCTTCCAGATACCTGCTCGCCAGCATGCCACCCGGAGAAGATAATAAGTGAGGAAGCGGAATGAGCCCCTGCATCGCCTTGGCAGCCGGGGGCCAGGCCTGACGCAGGGAACTGAGGGTATCATTCGCCTGATGCCTTTCTGGACGGCGGTGCTTTGAACGGAGCTAATATCTCAAATCCAGGCTCAAGGAGTGTACGCCATGCACTTCCCGGTGGGGGATGTGAATGAGTCACTTCAATGAGATGACTCGCATCGTGCTCATCATATTTGGCGCTTTCAAAGTAGAAGGAATACACATGACAAGTTTTTCAAGGACACGCTAGTGTGGGGGGAACGCTTATGTTGTGGGCTTACCTAGAACCAACCAGCGTGACCTCGAGGCCAATTCGTAAATGTGAAAGCTTAAGAAAACCGTTCATCCCATCCGGATGTTATGCGCCCATATTACAAAGCATCGGATAGCTAATGAAAGAGTAGGGCCTCACCGGTTGGGGCACGTGCCCGGGTTGTGGGCTCATCCCCAGTGTGGGGCGTGCAGGAGGCAGCCGATCCGTGATTCTCTCTCATCACTGATGTTTCTATCTCTCTCTCCCTCTCCCTTCCTTCTCTGAAATCAATCTATACTAATAAAAGGGTAATATGCTAATTAGACTGGGTCAACCAGCCATCTTCCAGACATCCAACTTCCTTCCAGACAAAGCCATGGTGGTGGGGGCCAAGGCAGAGGCAGTTAGGGGTGATCAGGCAGGCAGGGGAGGGCAGTTGGGGGCGAGAACAGGCCAACAGGGGGTTAGGGGCAATTAGGCCAGCAGGGGAGGGCAGTTGGGGGCAAGATCAGGCTGGCAGGGGAGGGCATTTGGGAGCAACCAGGCCAACAGGGGTGGGCAGTTGGGGGCGAGATCAGGCTGGCAGGGGAGGGCAGTTAGGAGCAATCAGGCAGGCAGGCAGGCAATAAGGTTAGGGGCAGTCCCAGATTGAGAGAGGGATGTCTGACTGCCGGTTTAGGCCCAATCCATGTGGGTTGGACATCCCCCAAGGGGTCTCCGATTGGAGAGGGTACAGGCTGGGCTGAAGGAACCCCCCTCCCATGCATGAATTTCATGCACCAGGACACTAGTATATATATAAATAAATTAGGGCCTCATTGCAAAAATTATTCAAAATGAGACCAGTTTAGGGGACCAACATTGTAGGTCACACATGAAAGTCTAGTTTTAGTACTCAGCAGTGTTCAAATACAAGGAGGTCACATGTCTTATTCCACATTAGCTAATTAATAACTATTCTTTTTTTAAAATAAAATGTTTGGGGATTTTTCTTAGAAAGAGAGGAAGAGAGAGGGAGAGAGAGAGAGAAACATTGATGAGAGAGGAATGTCAATCGGCTGCCTCCTGCATGCACCCCACGTGTGGGGAATTGAGCCAGCAACCCAGGCATCTACCTGCCTTGACTGGGAATCAAACCGGCAACCTTTTGGTTCATGGGGTGATGCTCAACTAACTGAGCCACACTGACCACGGCAGTAACCATTCTTTCTGAGTGAACAGATGCTATATTCTAAATGTGTACTCTCTTGGATGTGGTATTAAGTATATAAATATGTACTATTTAGCACAAGGGCAATCAAACACAGAAATGTGACCCTCTGTGAACATTCTAATATTCAAATTACTTTGAAGCAGTAAGAATCTTAAAAGCAAAAGTGGCAAAAGGCAGACTTTGGCTTTAGATAAAAGCTGGTTTCTAATAAAGCCATGTTCCCTTCTTAGTATTTTATCAGAACCTCTCTGCTTCTCAGATCTCTCATCTTTAAAATGGGGTAATAAGCCCTAGCCAGCTTGGCACAGTGGATAGATGTCGGCCTGCGGCCTGAAAGGTCCCGGGTTCGATTCCGGTCAAGGGCACATGCCTGGGTTGTGGGCTTGATCCCCAGTGTGGGGCGTGCAGGAGGCAGCCCATCCACGATTCTCTCTCATCATTGATGTTTCCATCTCTCTTTCCCTCTCCCTTCCTTTCTGAAGTCAGTAAAAATATATATCTTTTTAAAAAGTGTGTAAGCTCTGTTTCTCCCACTTACTACCTGTTTGACCTTGAGCAAGTTTAATTAACTTTTCCATGGCTGAATTTTCTCTTCCCTTACAGAGAATAATAATAGTACCTACCCTTCAGGGTTGTTTGAAGATTAAATGAGATGGTGATGTAAAGAGCTTAGGATAGAACCCTGGCTAAATTTGTTAGTTGTTCTTCAAGTTATTTCTATACCACTTCCTGTAAAAAACTACGAATATTTCCTCTTAGACACCTCAGTACCCCCGAACTAACCAACAAAAAGAATGGCGTCAATAATTTGAAAGGTAAAATTTGGTCCTCCAAGATTCTGTTTTGTTAGAATAAATCCTTCTACTCTACATTCAAGATGATGGCAGAACGGAGAACAAGAACTTAAAACTCTTTAAAAAATTGTAATGTGAGTAAATGCAACTCAAACTTACTGACAGATATTATAGGGCACGCTAACTTAGATGATTAAATAAGCATTTAACTATGATTTAGGTTTAATCAAACAATTATGTATATTAACTTATAATTGATGATTATTCAATGTATAATTAGTGAGCTTGAATAACCCAGGAAAAGATAAAAATCTATCATTAATCTATTGTTCACTCTCCATATGTAAAATCCTAATAATCATTGTCATATAATATAATTATGATGTTATAAATATAAATCAGATTACTGGAAAGATGGATTTTAAATCCTTATTCACTTTATCTAATTACTATAAATTTGATTATAGATATATAGCTAAACTATAATATTGTATTTGAGAGTAAAGCTTTTCTGACTCATTCCTTGAGCACTGATCTCAGACTGTTTAATTTTATAATGCCTGGGCAGTTGATGGCAAAAAAAATAGAGAATAAGACAAAACTGTAATTAATAGATTATAGCAAAGTTTGAATTTACCTGCACAAAGGTAAGAACTTGGGGTAGATCAGATTTGCTGTCATATTAAAATAGTCTTATAAAGTTAAAGTATCTTTTATTTTTATTATTTTTTAATCCTCACCCAAGGATATTTTTCCATTGATTTTTAAAGAGAGTGGAAGAGAGAGGGAAAGATAGAGAGAAATACATTGATTGGTTGCCTCCTGCAGGAACCCCAACCAGGGCCCGGGCCGGGGAGGAGCCAAAGTACGTGCCCTTGACCGGAATCGAACCCTGGACACTTTGGTCCACAGGCCGACACTGTATCCACTGAACCAAACTGGCTAGGGCTGAAGTTAAAGTATCCTTTATTTTTATGAGCGCTCCTGATAGATTATTTCTTTGGATCTGAGCAAGCTCCTTCTTATAATTAAACTGATGATATTCCCGGTCACAAATAAGGCAGCGCGACCCAGAATGCAACCCACACCATAGCAAGTACAGAAGCAATTTTCCCAGCTCCTCCTTGTCGAAGGGCTCCCAAAATAAAGGTACTTTCCCCTTGTGTACTGAAACCCTCATTTCTCTTAGTGCCCAAGGAGAACTTTTAAGAAACTGTAATTAAAGAGAAAAACTTCGTATTCATTTATTTTATTTCAAATATTGCTTTTCATTTCCTGCAGAGGGAGAAATGAAAAATGTGTGATGGGTGAGTAATCTAAGTCATAGTGGAGACCTAGATCGGAAGAGGAATATTTCAGCAGGAAAGTTCCCACGCTCCACCTCATCAATCTACCAACTACTCAAAGGGAAGTGGTTCAATCTGAGGAGGGGCCCTGACTCGCTTGCTACACGGATCAACCCACTAGGCCAGTGGTCGGCCAACTCATTAGTCAACAGAGCCAAATATCAACAGTACAACGATTGAAATTTCTTTTGAGAGCCTAATTTTTTAAATTTAAACTATATAGGTAGGCACATTGTTATTAACTTAATTAGGGTCCTCCTAAGGCTTAGGAAGAGCCACGCTCAAGGGGCCAAAGAGCCGCATGTGGCTCGCGAGCCACAGTTTGCCGACCATTGCACGAGGAGAACCGGGAGAAAGTGCTATATCCCCAGTCCCTGTCATGGCCCCTCCACTGGGCCTATAATCGTTTGTTATCTGATCACAATGGAGTTCAACTAGAAATAAGACATCGGAAAGAAATCTGTAGCATCTGCAAACATTTGGAAATTAAACAATGGGCATCTCAGTAACCTATGGGTCCAAGAAGAAAACAGAAGGAAGAGTAGAAAACATTCTGAGGTGGATAAAATTGGAAATACAACATATGAAAAATTATGGGATGCCGCTGAGGCAGCCCTTAGACATTTTTAGTTTGAAACGTCTATTTTAGAAGAAAAGTCTCCAGTGAATGCTTTAAGCCCCCACCTTAAGTAATCAGAAAAATAAGAGCAAACTCAACCCAAGGTAAGCCAAGTAAAAAGAATGGTAATGATTAGAAGTCAGTGAAATAGAAAAGAAAAATTAAAAAAGAAAAAGAAAATCAATGAACTCAGCCGTTGGTTTATTAAAAAGGTCAACAAATGTAGTAATTCTTTTTTTTTTTTAATATATTTTATTGATTTTTTACAGAGAGGAAGGGAGAGAGACAGAGAGCTAGAAACATCGATGAGAGAGAAACATCGATCAGCTGCCTCCTGCACATCTCCTACTGGGGATATGCCCGCAACCCAGGTACATGCCCTTGACCGGAATCGAACCTGGGACCTTTCAGTCCACAGGCCGACGCTCTATCCACTGAGCCAAACCGGTTTCGGCAAATGTAGTAATTCTTTAGCCAAGTCGACCGAGAAAAGAGACAGATGAGATGTATATTATCAAAACCAGAATAAAATAGACATTACTATTAAGTCTACAAAACTAACGTGATTATAAGAAATATGATGAACAACTCTATATGTCAAAAAATTAGACAATTTTGATGAAATAGATATATTCCTAAAAAGAAAAAAAAATCACCAAAATTGAATCATGAAGAGAACATTTGAATAAATTGGTAACTAATAGAGAAATCGACCACATAATTTTAAAATTTTTCAAAAAGAAACTTCCAAGTGCAAAGTATTTCTTTGGTGAATATTATAAAATACTTAAGGAAAGCCAATATTTCAAAAGCTCTTTCAGAAACAGAGGAAGAAAAAAACGTGTCCCAGATCATCCTATGAGGTCATGATTACTCTGAAACCGGCCATTTAAAAGACACCACAAGAAAAGAAAGCTGCAGACCAGCATCCTTCACGAACAGTGACATGGGTCCCTTTAACAAAATGTTATTAGTGAAATGACTCCGGCAACATATAAAAAGCATCAGATATCATGACAAGTGGGGTTTAACCCAGGAATGCAAGCTTAGATTAACATCAAAAACCAATAAATGCAATATACCATATTTTTAGAGTCAAGAAAAAAAAATACCCCATACTATCACTCCAATAGATGCAGAAAAGGCACTTTATAAAACTCAACATACATTTGTGATTAAATCTCTCAGAAAAGTGACAATAAAATGGAAGTTCTAATTTCAGGAAACATACCTACTTATGAAGAAGAAGAAGAAGAAGAAGGAGAAGGAGAAGGAGAAGGAGAAGGAGAAGGAGAAGGAGAAGGAGAAGGAGAAGGAGAAGGAGAAGGAGAAGGAGAAGGAGAAGGAGAAGGAGAAGGAGAAGGAGAAGGAGAAGGAGAAGGAGAAGGAGAAGGAGAAGGAGAAGGAGAAGGAGAAGGAGAAGGAGAAGGAGAAGGAGAAGGAGAAGGAGAAGGAGAAGGAGAAGGAGAAGGAGAAGGAGAAGGAGAAGGAGAAGGAGAAGGAGAAGGAGAAGGAGAAGGAGAAGGAGAAGGAGAAGAAGAAGAAGAAGAAGAAGAAGAAGAAGAAGAAGAAGAAGAACAAGAAGAAGAACAAGAACAAGAAGAACAAGAAGAACAAGAACAAGAAGAACAAGAACAAGAAGGAGGAGGGAAGGAGGAGAAGGAGGGGAAGAGGAGGGGGAGGGGAGGGGGAGGAGGAGGAGGAGCTTACATCAAGTTTAATAGTTAAAGACTAATTTCTTTACCCCTAAGACTAAAGACATTACTAGAACGTCAACTCTCATCACTTCTATTTAACATTTTCCTGGAAATTCAAGCAGGTACAGTAAGGAAAAGGGGGGAGGGGAAAGGGAAGGCATTGGGTTTGGGAAGGAGAAGTAAAACTAATTTGATGTAAACTTGCCTCTGTAGAGTTTGACAATCAATCCGAAAATTTATATGGAAATGAAAAGTATTCTTAAAACACTCTTGTGATGAGGTTGGGTCCAGCCCCTTTGATTACTTCAAAGTCAACTGATTAGTGACTTTAATCACATATGCAACATGGCCTTGGCCATATGATATAATATAATCAAGGTATGATGTTTTCTCACAGTCCCAGGGACAATGATAGGGTAATGCTATAGCTTACAGTCCCAGGGACTAAGGAAGGATCTCATGGAGCAAGATATTTAGATAAAGGTTGTAACTGTCAAATGAATTCTTTAAAGCCAATACATTTTTATAGCTTGTCAACAATATCCCTGAAATGCCTCAATCATTCAAATATATGAACATCTCCCTTTTCATGATCAAAGAAGGGATAATAAAGTGTGTCCCAAAATTCACGCAAAAAGTAATTTTGATAGAAAACACAGGTTTATAATTAAAAATTGTAAATTTTTTTGATTCATAAAGTATAGAGTATAGGGTTACATATGGAATAGCACATCAGGTAAATGGCCTCCATGGCTTTGCTGGCACATATGCACTCTTTTGTTGAAATTTTCCATGACCGTTTTTGCATAAATGTGGCTGAATTTCAATGAGGCTCATTTTCATCTTGATGGCTTGGTTAATCGACAAAATTGTTGCATTTGGGGTTCAGAAAAATCCACTAGTGATTTTTGAGAAACAAATGCATCCACAACGTGTCACTGTTTGGTGCAGATTTTGGGCTGGAGACATCATCAGACCATTCTGCAAAAATGCGGCTGCTTGGGCAATAACAAAAGAGTGCGTATGTGCCAGCAAAGCCGTGGAGGCCATTTACCCGATATGCTATTTCATACATAACCCTATACTGTATCCTTTATGAATCAATAAAACATTTACAATTCTTAGTTATAAACCTGTGTTTTCTATCAAAATTACTTCTTGCGTGAATTGTGGGACACCCTTTATGTAAGATCTTTTGAAAGTAGCAGTGCATTCCACCTTCCTTTACCCAGAGCTGTGTAGATATTTACTAACAAATTGCTCCTCAGAGCCATGGTCCTGATTACAGTTTTGCTGATATGAAGACAAGGTCGCACCGAGAAGCAAGAGTTTTCTGTTTACTTGTTTCAACGGACTCATCTCCACGGTTGTCGCTGTGACACAAGGTCAAAATCACGGAGGAACCACAGGGTGAGTCCTGAGCTTCTGTACCCTTGGGTGTCCCCGCCGTGCACTAGGGCTTAACTAACAGACCCACTGCACCTCCATTCTGACCAAAACCCTGAGTAAGAGGCAGAGCAGCCAAATGAGCTACAAAACGCTCTTCAAGATTTGCTTCATGAGAGACCCTCTGATGCTCTAGGTCAGTGGTTCTCAACCTTCTGGCCCTTTAAATACAGTTCCTCATGTTGTGACCCAACCATAACATTATTTTCGTGGCTACTTCATCACTGTCATGTTGCTACTGTGATGAATCGTCATGTAAATATCTGATAGGCAGGATGGTCTTAGGCGACCCCTGTGAAAGGGTCGTTCGACCGCCCGAGGGGTCGCGGCCCACAGGTTGAGAACCGCTGCTCTAGGTACAGGCAACAGGAGGCCACACTTCGGATGTGTGTGGCTTCACCTGTCTTTCACTCACTGTTCTATCTAGTTTATTGTTCCAACTGGGACACTTTTGAGAGTGAAAGGGGGTGCTGTTATAATTATTCTGAAGCAACCTGGATCACCCTGTCCACCCATAACCATGTTCTTCACACATATGACACCTATGAGGTCTGGGGTTGCTCTTAAACTAGTAGGATCCTATATAATAAAAGCCTAATATGCAAATTGTCCCCTCGATCGGGAGTTCGACCAGGAGTTTGACCAGGGGGCGGGGCTGAATGGCCAATCACCCACAGCCCCTCCCTCCGGCTGGCCTGGCCCTGCCCTGGCCTGCGGTGGCAGCAGGCAGGTGGGGGAAGGGAGGCCCCAGCTGGTAGCCAGCACCCACTAGGGACCCTACCCTGTGTGCACTCATTTCGTGCACTGGGCCTCTAGTGGTCATATAACAACAACAATAACAGTAATCATAAGAAGAGCTACTTAGGAGAAAATTGCCAAGATGTCTTGTTTGGATGGATGGGGTTAATTTCAAAATTGGGTCATCGTTTTCAAAGACATTTTTTCCCAGCAACTGGACCCAGACACATGTGCACAGTGCATGACTGCACACGCGTGTAGATGTCTGTGCAACAATGCTCAATGGGTGGATCCATGTATTTTTCATGTGCTCCATGGCGGATCGATTTTCTGACCATCCCATGCCCTCTCCTGCCCACAGGGTCTTTTTTTTTTAATATATGTATTTTATTGATTTTTTACAGAGGGGAAGGGAGAGGGATAGAGAGTTAGAAACATCGATGAGAGAGAAACATCGATCAGCTGCTTCCTGCACACCCCCTACTGGGGATGTGCCCGCAACCAAGGTACATGCCCTTGACCGGAATCGAACCTGGGACCCTTCAGTCCGCAGGCTGGCGCTCTATCCACTGAGCCAAACCGGTTAGGGCCCACAGGGTCGTTTTTAAGGAGACTTTGTGCAGCTCATGTTTAAGCTGTGTGTTTCTGGAGATTCATGAGGGAACACTGCTGCTTTGTGGGGCTCCTCACTCCCCACACTCAGTTCCCTGGATTCGCTCCACACCTCGATCCGATTGATCGTGCGACTTCACGCTTCTCCATTTGAGAAGCAAGAATCCCAGGTCTCCTGTGGCCACCCTGAGTTTTAGCTCATGCGAGCGATTATTAGAAAAGGAAAAAAGCAAGCAGGAACGTTGTAAGACCGTTTCCCGCCCAGGGCTAACCTTGAACTTCAGCTGTGGCATCACTCACAGGTGCCCTGGGACGGTTTTGGAACCCTTCCCTGACTTTAAAATTATCGAACCTAAATTCGGTGGAGACATTTCCTTAATGCGCTCCTTTAAGAAGGAAAGATGAGCCAGAGTGTTCCTATATGCAAAGATACAATATGTATCACCCCATGCACTATAATATCTGACCTCTTGGTTCTTTTCTGAGAGACGATCCCCCTAAAATGGACATAAGTAATAAGAAACACGTAAGTAAAAACATCTAGACACAAATATATTTTAGGAGCCTATACACTTAGGAAGAAAGAAAAGAAGAAAAAGAAAGAAGGTACGAAGAGAGGAAAGGAGGGAGGGAAGGAGGGAGGGAGACAGGGTGAGCACATTTAATAATCGTATGATAATAACAATAAAAAAGCAAAAACATTTTTAAAAGTGAAACTGAAACAAGCAGAATAAACCTTTCTCTGTCTTTTTAAAAAATATATTTTTATTGCCTTAGCCGGTTTGGCTCAGTGGATAGAGCGTTGGCCTGAGGACTGAAGGGTCCCAGGTTCAATTCCAGTCAAGGGCACATGGCCGGGTTGTGGGCTCAATTCCCAGTAGGGGGCGTGCAGGAGGCAGCCAATCCATGATTCTCTCTCATCATTGATGTTTCTATCTCTCTCTCCCTCTGAAATCAACAAATATATATATTTGAAATATATTTTTATTGATTTCAGAGATGAAGGGAGAGAGAGATAGAAACATGACGAGAGAATCATGGACCAGCTGCCTCCTGCACGCCCCCCCCCCCCCTAAAAATCAAGCCCACACCCCAGGCCTGTGCCCTGACGGGGAATCGAACCATTGACCTTCTGCTTCATATGTCGACACTCAACCACTGAGCCACGCCAGTCGGGCCCTGTCTCAGTCTTCTCATGGCTCCCTGTCGGGCTAGCTTAGCCCACGCTGTGGTCCTGAGGCCACTGGGATCCACAGAGAGGTCACGTGATCTATGAGACCTTCAGCTCCTTCATTTCTACACAGAGGTCCGAGCTGGGGCCGTTCATAACCCTGCATGTGATTCTCCTTAAATGCTGAGACGCTCTCCTGCAAGCCGCCCGCCCTCCCCCACCCCCCCAGCAATCCCCTCTCAGGCGCCCATGTAAGAAGACAATGTGTGGACAGCATCCCCCCCCAATTGTATCTGCTTAAAACAGCCCGCCCTGCGCCTGCTGGCTGACCAACGTTCCCCCTGCGTCCCTGAGATGATCAGTAATTCAGGCCGGGTGCCCCAGAGGCCCCGGAATGAGGCGCCTATCTTGTCGCAGCAAAGATCCCCTCCGTTTAGAGACATCTGCAAAGGTCCTTGAAATATGCCTCTGTGTCATCTTGAAGCTAAAGGAGGATCCGTGTGAACGTGTGTCTTGCACGATCAACCCTCAGTGAGATAGGAACAGGGGCCGTTTAATTTGCTGTTTGGGGTGCATTATACATGTTGGGCGGCTTCGCATGAAAACCGTACATGTCTACAGCGTATGGCTACACAGAAACATGGGTAGAGCTGCCCGGCTGTATTTTCCTCTCATCTCAACTAAAGGGCGTCTAGAACAAAATACAGGCCACTTTGGCTACCAGGCAAATGACGGCCTTTTTATCAATTTGCGGGGCTCGGGCAGGGGGCTCCCTGCTCCCGGACACCTTAAAACCTGCCCTGAAACCTAGACATACTGTTCCTATTCTCTTTCAGAAACAACTCCTCGGGGATCAAGTGGGAGGAAGAAACGGAGCTGCTCCTATGCAAACCCCCGGCAGCATCACAAATCCCCCCCCGCCCCCCACCCCCATGTGGGGACACCGAGCCAGGCTAGCTAACGAGCTGGCGTCCACGCGAGGAGAGCCTAGGTCGCCCCGCGCGCCCCGGGAAATGTAATTGCAAGTAAAATGTTTAATGAAAACGGACATTTCTGAGCCTGCTTCTGGCAGCAGCCATCTTGCTGAGAAATTATATTTGTTCCACCGGCAACCTGGGAGGGAGCAGTTCGAGAGCCTGTGAGCCCCGGCCTCCATCTGGGGGCCCACGAGTTGGACACGGAGAAGAGCCGAGATGCCCATCCCTTCTTCGTCGCTGGGCATGGCCCCGACCCATGGGACACGCCAGCCACGATAAGAAAGGGCAGCCGAGTGGCACTGGCGCTGTGTCCATATTAATTACAGCCAAGCACCCTCCCCCCTCCCTCCAAATCCTTGTCCCTCTCACTCCTGTCACTGAGTTTTCTTAACAATCGGGCGCTCAGAAGCCACGGGCTTTTTTTGGTCCGGGCTGACATGCACGGGGACGCGTCGTCTCTGAAGTTATTTCTCGGCTGAGGCCTCCGAGATCTTTTCTCTCCCCCTCATAAAAGCCCTGATCCCAGTTAATCCCCAGCCTGGAGCGGGGCCTCGCTCAGGGTCGGTCGGTCTGGCTGTGCTGGCTGCACGGACGACCGGCTGCCCCGGGCAGGTTGGGTCACCAATCCGTGTCGCCGGGCTCAGAACATCTCCTGCCTGGAGGAGAATGTTTCTGGCATTTTCTAAAGGGCAAGGGCAATGCAGTTCTTTGCGGTGGCTTCTCGCAGAATCCTGCAAAATCGCAGCTGCCAACGCAACGGGGTTGGAGGGTCCCGCCATGGAAGGCAGAAGTTCCAACTTTTATCCATCTTTCCATCCCCCCGCCCCCTCCACCATGTTGCTTGGGCTCACCTGCGCTTTCTGTGTGTCTACCTGCTCTGAAATCGAGTCACCGGCCCTAACAGTGAAGGCACACAAACCCGGAAAGAAATCCAGACATAAAAGCCGCGGCTGTGGAAAACCCGTGAATGATACGAATAGCAAAGCACGAGGGGGTAGGGAAGTGGGGGGGCTGGGGTGCGGGGGGCCCCAGAAGATCTGATCGCTGTTCCGTCATCCATGATTTGGCGTTTCAGAGGCCTGCCATTGTCTTCTAGGCTCAGCGACCGTGACACTGACCACCTTTCCCTACCTGACCGTGTTTAGTGAGCGCCTGCCTCTAATCCAGTGATTCTCCACCTCGGCTGCACGTTAGAATCGCCTGGGAATCTTTTTAAAATCCTGATTTCTGGGCCTCATCCTCCGGAAATTCTGTTTCTTTGTTACTCATGTTGTGGCCCCACCCCATAACAAAGAAACAGAATTTCCGGAGGATGAGGCCCAGAAATCAGGATTTTAAAAAGATTCCCAGGCGATTCTAATGTGCAGCCAAAGTTGAGAACCATGGCGCTAATACAGCGGTTCTCAACCTGTGGGTCGCGACCCCTTCGGGGGTCGAAAGACCCTTTCACAGGGGTCGCCTAAGACCATCGGAAAACAGGTATATCATTACCTATTGTTTTGGGGATGAATCACTATGCTCTAATTATGTTCAATTTGTAACAATGAAAATACATCCTGCATATCAGATATTGACATGACGATTCATAACAGTAGCAACATGACAGTGATGAAGTAGCAACGAAAATAATTTTATGGTTGGGGGTCACCACAACATGAGGAACTGTATGAAAGGGTCACAGCATTAGGAAGGTTGAGAACCACTGCTCTAATATGTTCTTTAGGGCCCAGGGAATGCTGTTTGAATGCACTTTCTCATTGGCATGATGATAAATCTTCATGGCGTCCCTAATGTGTCATCTCCTTTGGCACTGGGCAGAGGGATCGCCATTTCCCTAACACACAAGTTTCATTGGAGGGGAGACCAGAGGAGATTTCTCTGTCGGAGTGGGGGTCCCAGACATCCGTGAGCTCTGTCCCCGTTCCTGTCCCCACGTCCCCGTCCCCATAAACACACTGAATTGGGGTACACTTTCTGCCTTACACGACCCATGATCCCTCACATCAGAGGGTGTGTTTAATTTGTGCATGATCGAAGCCACTGTGCTATTCTTCCACTGAGGACCAGACGTAAATTTTCATCTTCAGTCACAGACACGGCAAGATGGAGTTATTGTTGAAACAGCCGCCGGATTATTTATTTCATGTATCTGAAATCAGAGGGGCTATTTATTCCGAACTCTGATTCTGGTTGTCCGGGTTTTGCCACTGATCATTAAACACGAACAGGGGAAGTAATTCAGGGGCGCTGAGATGAGAGTGAGCCCCCTTCTAATTTGGGGGTTCAGGCAGCAAGCCACCAAGATAGATGTTACTGTTAGTTCAACATCCAACAAGGCGCCTTGTTCCTCACGTACGGCAATTCCTCGGATCTCACGCGTTAAATACCTCCCCGAAAATGTTTCTGGGATTGAAATCTCCAGCCCCAAATGATTTCTGTAAATGAATCGTGTTTGCTTCAGTCAAGTGTCCCATCTCAATCAAGTGTTCATTTCACATTTGTGAACACGAGAGCTACACGAACAGATTACAAGCCCATACAAGAGAGGCCAACAACAGGGAGAAAGGAGGAAAAAAAAAAACAAAAACCAACCCCAAAACACAAAAAACCTTCTGGAAAAATACTTTTCAACTTCAGAACACCAGACACAAGCTCGGTCCACGGAGCTGGAAGAAATGAAAGATTTTTTTTCTCTCTCTCTCCTCCTTTTTTTTTTTTTTTTTTTTAAACAGACATATGTAGGACATTTGTTTCCGTTTTATTTCTGCTGTCATAATAGGATGGTTTTAGCCAGTTTCTAAACACCCTTCAGCTGGAAACGCTACATCTTTAAATCAGGCGGCCCTGGCGCCCGCGTGAATTCCCTCGCTGCTCTCGCTCACCTTACCCAGGTGCATGTTAAATCAGTATTAATGACAATATCATCCTTGTGCAGTCATCTCCCGCCTGCAATTTGGTTTTAATTACCCGCCACGTTGTCTTTCCCCCTCACTGACAGCCATTAAATAGGGAATGACACCATAGCCCCAGTCCCCAGGAATATTCTCGGCGCCAGATTGCACGCCCTCATAAAGCAGGCTGCAGTGCCTCCTAGTGGCGGAGGTCAGAAAGGGCCGGCGTTGAAATTGCAGATTTTTCTATGCTTTTTTTTTTTTTTTTAGGTTCATTTGCAGACCCTGGGCAGTTTGGAGCTTGTGTTGACTATTTTGAAAGGGGATTTATTTTTTTTTTAAAGGAAAAATGTTAGATAGGACCAAGAGTTGAAGGAAAAACTGTGATTTGGCAAAGTGTATTTGTATGAAAATAAAACAATAAGTCGACAGGCTATGTAAGCCTCGCCCGACTGACCGCCTGAAATGGTGGCTCAGAAACAACGAACTTGTGCCGTGCAAGGTCGCCGAACAAAGTTCTGGAAGGAAATTGCTCAGCAGCGGTGAGCTGCGGGTCCTCAATGAATCAATGACAACCTCAGATTTTTTTTTTTTTTGGAACATCTGAGATCAAATTTTAACTGGATCGGGGGCATTGTTTTCTCTTCTGCAAAAGAAAGCGTCTTGTCTTTCCTTTTCTTTGTGTCTTTCCCTCTGTCCTCTCTGTTATTTTTTCTTTTCTCTTCTTTTTAATTTTATTTTACAAACTCCTTTTATTTTGCTGTGAGTTCAGCACATTCTTCTAAGCTACGAGTGCTAAGTGCACAGAAACACTATCTTTCTGTACAATGATGGAATTCTTCAGTGTGTGCGTGTGTGCGTGCGTGTGTGTGTTTTAAACAAAGTGCTCCCTTCTGCGGGCGTTTAACATTGGTGTTGTTTGTCCAAATGTTCACGTTCGACACTATACAGACGCCCTGAATTGGAGATGTCCACACAATGGCGATCACATCTTGCATTAAGCATTTTTTTTTTCTTGGTGAAAATTAACGTGGAGCCTGTGCATTTCAGAGCAACCACAGCGGACCTCTTGCCCTATAAATTAAAAACATCTCTCACCAGCAACGCAGCACCGCGCGCTCGGAGACGCAGCACCAGCGAGGGGTCAGCCGGGATTTCACTTTCAGATTTTCCCGGTTGGGCCCAACGTCTTGTCCCAGGTTGGACGGGGGTGGGTCCAGGAGTTGGTCTTTGCAGTTGTTTGCTAGCGTCCTTCAACAGGCGTACGGACTCATTCTACTACTCATTCTGCATATGCCCGATGAGAGCCACAGCTAACGGCTTTCCTTAGAATGTGAAGCATTCGCAGCATATGCAGGAACTTGTGCATACGTTTACCGTGTGTGTCTGCGTGTACGCTCGTGTGTCTACAAACCTGAACATCACCTAGAGATGTGGATCATTCAAGTATCTCTCACTCCTTCTCCTCCTCCTCCTCCATTCTGCAAACCAGCACCGACTGTGATATGATGTGTAAAAATTCCTTTGTGGTCATTGCTCCTTTTTTTGAAGAGGAACTCTTTATTTACGTTTTTAAGTTAATATGAAACCCAGCATTTCCTTGGAAAAAAAAAGGAAGGACTGAAGAGTAAATTGAAGTAATATTAAAATTACATTGGTCAGGCCCTAGCCAGTTTGGCTCAGCGGTCAGAGCGTCAGCCTGCCCACCAAAGGGTCCCGGGTTCGATTCCGGTCAAGGGCACGTACCTTGGTTGCAGGCTCCTCCCCGGCCTGGGGCCCTGGTCAGGGTGAGTGCAGGAGGCAACCCATCGATGTGTTTCTCTCACATCGATATTTCTCTCTGTCTTTCCCACGTACCCTAAAAATCAATGGAAAAATATCCTCGAGGGAGGATTTAAAGAAAAAAAAATTTTTTTTAAATTACATTGGTTAGAACTCGATCTCAAATTTTCCAAAAGACCTTGATCTGAGAACTTCTTTTGCTGGAGGGGAAACTTTAAGTGGCCTCCGAAAGTACCGGCGTTGGGTGTTCCCGATCGCATCACCAACAGTCTAAAAACACGACTGCCTTTAACATCTAGACAGCTCGCCTCCATTTCTTTCCAAAGGCAAAGTGCGCCTGCTTGATTCCTGCTTGTCTTGCGAGAGAAGGTTTGATCTTTCGCATGTGGCCTGAATGGATGAGACTTATTACTTTCAGGACTATTTTGCATCATTAAATAACGGCGAGAGAAACGGGTATTCCTTCCAGACCGAGACGCCAAGCTTATGAGCGCCAAGAAGAGGGAGGCTTGATGTCTGATAGGGCTCACGTATATTGGTTTACAGCTTCAGCACGGAGCCCCCATGGACCGCCCCTTCCGTCCCGAATATGAAACGGGAAGCTGGGCCATCTGATAAGTGAGTTTCATTTCCCTGGAAACGTATTGCTTCTGTATCCCAGCGCAAAGGCCCCGCACGAGGAAAAACAATGAGGAGTCTGTACGCCGGGCATTAATGAGGGCTGCCGCTTTCTCACCCGGGGCCTGCATTGCAAAGGGAGGGATGCGAGTTATTCCAATGACAAGGCCGGTTTCTCCCTTTGAGGATGGGTCGCCATTCCCTCTGCCAGGTGGGTGTGATATGAAATCGGCGTGTCCCTCAGCATTTCAGATCAACAGGAGGAAGCACTGGGAAGGCAAGAGGGGGTCTGTGTGCCATTTTCCAGGCTCTTGGGCAGAGCAGCGGGCCCAGTGCCCCGTGGAGCGGGCAGATGCCAAGCGCTCGGGGCTCTCGCGGGGCGACCCCACCTCCCCCCGGGCCTCCCCTCGCACCCCTCCTGTCTCCCCCTGCAACAGGCTTTGCACGTTCTCCTCTCCACTCAACGCCTGTTGCTGGAAACCTTACAGATGGGCTAACAGAAGCTGAAGAACTTTGCAGAGAGCAAACAGTTCCCCTCCATTCATTAAACCCACGACGCACAGTGGTCCCTGAAGAAACAGGCTCAGAGATGGACGTATGAAAGATGTCTGCTGAGGGCCCTCTGCCTGCCAGATGCACACAGGACCTACCCTGTCCCCAGGATGGCACTGGGCCCCCCCGGGGGGGGGCAGGGGGAGGATCGTCTAAAGCTGGACCAACGGGAAGAACAGAATTGGGCTGCGGGGCCCCATCCATCTGCCCGACTTTCAAGCTGCTACATTGTGGTTTTTTTGTGGGTTTTTTTTTTTTCCCACTAAACAGTGATTCTGATTTCAAGAAACTTACACTCCCAATTTGGATTTGTTCAAGAGCATAAACAGGGCGATCCCAGATGTAACTGGCAGGTGATTATATACATGCAGGAACCAAAGCCACCTTGATCGGGGGGAGGTCATTGTGGGCTCAGACACGGGGAGAGGATAGGGGGGGACACTGTGCTGGGCAGAGCCTTCCGGGGGGCAGAAGGTCAACGTGAGAAAACACACACACACACAACACACACACACACACAGATGGAACATGGGGGGTAGGTGCGTGTTATCAGGCAGGACAAAATAGAAACCATTGCCTTAGCTCAGTGGTCGGCAAACTGCGGCTCGCGAGCCACATGCAGCTCTTTGGCCCCTTGAGTGTGGCTCTTCCTAAGCCTTAGGAGTAGCCTCATTAAGTTAATAACAATGTACCTACCTAGATAGTTTAAGTTTAAAAAATGTGGCTCTCAAAAGGAATTTCAATCGTTGTACTGTTGATATTTGGCTCTGTTGATTAATGAGTTTGCCGACCACTGCCTAGCTGGTCTGGCTCATTGGATAGAGCAGCGGTCACCAACCTTTCGGACCTCACAGACCACCCGTTGGTGACCACTGGGGTAGAGCATTAGCCTGCGGACTGAAGGGTCCTGGGTTCAATTCTGGTCAATGGCACATGCCTGGGTTATGGATACAATCCCTAGTAGGGGACGTGCAGGAGGCAGCTGATCCATGATTCTCTCTCATCACTGATGTTTCTATTTCTCTCCCTTTCTCTCCCTCCCTCTCTGATATCAATAAAAAAATTCATATATATTAAAAAAAATAGAAACCATTTTCATTGCTTGTGGTTCAAAGGGTTTGGAAAGCTCAAGCTAAAAATCAGGCAGCTTTCTTGAATGCAGGACTTTTCAGAGCATTGAACAGGTTAAAGTACAATATGAGAAACTTAGAGAAACTCAGAATATGCTGTTTCTTTTTTTTAAGTATATTTTTATTTATTTAAGAGAGGGAGAGAGAGATAGAAACATCAATGATGAGAGAGAATCATGGATCAGCTGCCTCCTGCACACCCCACACTGGGGATCGAACCCACAACCCGGGCATGTGCCCTGACCAGGAATCGAACCCAGGACCCTTCAGTCAGCAGGCCGACGCTCTATCTGCTGAACCAAACTGGCCAGGGCAGAATATGCTTATTTCTTGAACTAATTTGGCCTCCTGTGTTTTTTTTCTTGCAGCCTCTCCCTCGGTCAGGAAAAGGTTGTAGTCATATTTGGCAAAAAAAAAAAAAAAATGTTCATACAGGGAAGAGGGTAAACTGAGCTAATGCGCATGAGTCCTTAGCGCTCTATGGCGCTGCCTTCCTGGAAGGAGTCTGGCCCTGTGGTTGGAGAGAACCCACACTTTACAGGTTTATGGGGCCCGGGCTGGGGATTTTAATCCTGCGGAGTATTTACGGACGGCACAGAAACCCTCTCCCAGAGCTCTGAGCGCAGATGGCATCTCCCTAGAGCCGTGGTTCTCAACCTCGGCTGCCCATTAGAATCACCTGGGAATCTTTTTAAAATCCTGATTTCTGGGCCTCACCCTCCGGAAATTCTGTTCCTTTGTTATGGGGTGGGGCCACAACATGAGTAAATGTTTTTATTGATTTCAGAGAGGAAGGAAGAGGGCGAAAGAGACAGAAACATCAATGATGAGAGAGAATCATGGATCGGCTGCCTCCTGCATGCCCCCTACTGGGGATCGAGCCTGCAACCTGGGCATGTGCCTTTGACTGGAATCAAACCCAGGACACTTCAGTCTGCAGGCCGATGCTCTATCCACTGAGCCAAACCAGCCAGGGTGACAGTTTTCTAAACACTGCCAATTTTCACACAGATCTCTAAAAGCATCCATGAGTTTTTTTTTTATCAATATATGTTATCATATATTGAACCACAATAGAACTTCTTGATGTAAGTGAATGATGAAAGCTAATGTTTATAGAGCGGTTGCAAGTGCCTGACAATGCCTTAAGCACTTCAAACATATGTATACCTTTAACTCTCATAACAGCCTCCAAACCAATACTATTGTTGTCCCTGTTTTACTAATTAGAAAACTACCCCAGAGGGAAGTTACATAGGTTGTCAAGACCAGGGGTCCTCAAACTACAGCCCGCGGGCCACATGCAAATACAAATATTGTATCTGTTCCCATTTTGTTTTTTCACTTCAAAATAAGATATGTGCAGTGTGCATAGGAATTTGTTCACAGTTTTTTTTTAAACTATAGTCCGGGCCTCCAACGGTCTGAGGGACAGTGAACTGGCCCCCTGTTTAAAAAGTTTGAGGACCCCTGGTCAAGACCATGCAACCTGATTATGTAGTTAGTCAGCTGGAGTTAGTTAGGCTCAGAGGAGTGGATGGGTTCGTGAGCATTAAACTCAGTCAGTCTGACCAGACCCCTTGATCTTAACTTCTCTGTTGTTCAGGCCCTTTCTGATAAAGGATGTGGCATACAAAGACCTCCGGGGCCCTCACAGTTCAGTAATCCTATATAATAAAAGGGTAATATGCAAACTGACCCTAACAGTGGAATGACCAGGAATGACCGGTCGCTATGACATGTACTGACCACCAGGGGGCAGTTGCTCAACACAGGAGCTCCCCCCTGGTGGTCAGTGTGCTCCCACAGGGGGAGCTCCGCTCAGCTACAAGCCAGGCTGATGGCTGCGAGCGTCAGAGGGATGTCTGACTGCCTGCTTAGGCCTGATCCCGCGGGGAGCGGGCCTAAGCTGGCAGGTGGACATCCCCCGAGGGCTCCCGGACTGCAAGAGGGAGCAGGCGGGCTGGGCTGAAGGAACCCCCCTGAGTGCAAGAATTTTCATGCACAGGGCCTCTACTATAACAATACTAATAGCTAACAGATTGAACTATGCACCAGGTACCATAAGAAACCATTTATGGTGTGTATCTCCTTTAATTCATGAAACTATTCTATAAGATAAGCACACTTATTAACCCATTACAAAGATAAGAAAACTGAGGCACAGACAGGATGGGTCTTACGGTTAAGCTCACAAAGGACCCATCATAGTAGCTTATTACTTACAACTGATAAGTGGTTAAGTCCAATTCCAGAGACAGTTGTCATACCCGCTTATTCTAATGAGCCATACCCTCTGGATATTGGTAAGGTGAAATATATTGCAGATGAAAATCACAGTTCAGATCTCCTATATCCCTGCTTGTTATTCTCTCCTCCATTAAAGAAGATATGGAAAAATATTGATTACGCTCAGATCCCAGTGTGTTTGTGAGCTGTATTCATTTCACACAGGCTGCGGTATCTATTATGCACCCACAAGACACATGCTGGCTCTTCAAAATCGCTGTTTTCATTCTCTTCTCTCAAAAAAAAAGTCCCAAACAAACAAAAATCATCCAAAGTGTTTTTTTTTTCTCTAAGAGTCAAATCCTAACAAAGCTCAATTGCCCTATTTGTAGCATTTTTTCCTCTGTATTGATGAAGTCAATGGAAAGAAAGTGGGTGTGCAAGAATGGCAGGTTATCTATAATAATAAAAGTGTACTATGCAAATCGACCGAATGGCTGAACAGCAGAACGACCGTCCGGACAACCATGCTATGACATGCACTGGTGCAAGGCCAGCCAAGGTGGTTGCGATGCAATTGCCCTCTGCAGGGCGATGGATCGGGCTGGGGGGGGCGGGGGGGCTCCGCAATCAATTGTCCCAAAGAGAGAGGCCCAGGCCACCAACTGATGGGCTGCAGCGGGTGGGCGGGGCCTGCCTCTGCGGGGCTATCAATCACAGGGCTCCCAGACTGGAGAGGGTGCAGGCCAAGCTGAGCGAACCCCCTCCCCCCCGCCCCGCTGAGTGCACGAATTTTGTGCACTGGGTGTCTAGTATATAATAATATGCTAGTTCTAGGTGAATACTCTAAATAATTGAGAGTTGGAAACACCACAATCAAAATGAAAGAATCTTGCCCTAGCCCAGTGATGGTGAACCTTTTGAGCTCGGCGTGTCAGCATTTTGAAAAACCCTAACTTAACTCTGGTGCCGTGTCACATATAGAAATTTTTTTATATTTGCAAATATAGTAAAACAAAGATTTATGTTTTTGATATTTATTTTATATATTTAAATGCCATTTAACAAAAATCAACCAAAAAAATGAGTTCACGTGTCACCTCTGACACGCGTGTCATAGGTTCGCCATCACTGCCCTAGCCGGTTTGGCTCAGTGGACAGAGTGTCAGCCTGTGGACTAAAGGGTCCAGGGTTTGATTCCGGTCAAGGGCATGTGCCTCAGTTGCAGGCTCAACCAATCGATGTGTCTCTTTCACATTGATGTCTTTCTCTCCCTGTCTCTCCCCTTCCACTCTCTCTAAAAAAATATCAATGGGAAAATATCTTCAGAGAATGAACAAAAACCAAAAAATCAAAAAACAAAGGAAAGAGCCTTACACCCAAATGATTTGGTATTTTGTCATCTTTCTTTGACGAAATCAATTGAATATTTTTTATGAACTCTTTGTGGGGGGAAAAGGAATGGGTTATGAGTAAATATCATGTATAATCTCTTTTTTGATTTAAATACTTAAACATGTTATAATGAGTTCTCTGATGTTCTTTTCATCCTTGACAACATTTTCTCTGAATCATTGTACATACTGGGACGTGGTTCCCGGATTCTGATTTTTCTTGCTTATGATAAGGATACAGCCCTAAGTCATTATTTCCCAATAAAACACTATCATGAAGTGAAATGTTAATCAATATTCTGCTCCTCAAACTTTGTACTTTCAAGTATGTTTGGAAAGGTGTTGAATACCAGGAGAGACCTTGCTGTACTGCAGATTTCAGAGTTATTGATCCTTGTGATTCTGTGATGGGGGCTGTAGGACCTGCTTTTTGAAACTTATCCCTGGAACATTTTTTATTTTAAGTCTCTCTCTCTCTCCTTGTGGACTCTGGTGTAGGTATTAATAAGAGAATTCTGGGAACTCTGGATGTTACAAATGTGATGGTATTTATCCTGTAGAAAATGGGGAGTCATCAATGAATTTGGGGCAGAAAATTACCGTGATTATGCTGTTGTGTTAGAAAAAGTGTTCTTCTTAGAAAATATATTTTTATTGACTTCATAGAGGAAGGGACAGGGAGAGATGACAGAAACATCAATGATGAGAGCGAATCACTGAACGGCTGCCTCCTGCAGGCCCCACATTGGGGATCGAGCCCACAACCCGGGCATGTGCCCTGACCGGGAATCGAACCGAGACCTCCTGGTTCATAGGTCGACGCTCAACCACTGAGCCACACTGGCCGGGCTCTCCTCATACTTCTAAGTTTCTTCCACTGAAAACCATCCACAAACACCATAGGCAAACGGAAACTGAATGAAAACATCATTGGAAGGTTCCTCTGCTTATTTTTGCTTCCTCAAGCCATTTGGATGGTCTTCTGAAGAGTTCATATTCCCACTGGCGGTCTTTACTAGGGTGGATGAGTGGATTTAAGATGTTGTTTAGTTATTTCAAATGGTCGGACTGAGTTTCTTCCCTCTGAAGATCTTTCTTCCTCTAGCATTAAAGAGCTAATGTTTAGGTGACGTATCCTTTTTTTTTTTTTTTTTTAATCCTCACCCGAGGATATTTTTCCATTAATTTTTAGAGAGTGGAGGAGAGAGGGAAAGACAGAAATATCCGATGTGAGAGAAACACATCGATGGGTTGCCTCCTGCACGAACCCTGACCAGGGCCTGGGCAGGGGAGGAGCCTGCAACCGAGGTACATGCCCTTGACGGGAATCGAACCTGGGACCCTTTGGTCCATAGGCCGAAGCTCTATCCACTGAGCCAAACCGGCTAGGGCCTGACCAATGTAATTTTAATATTACTTATCCTCATTTTCATTTCGCTGCTGAGATGGTTTTGGAGATGAATATAGATGCTAATTCTGAGCATTGCTTTGAAAGAGCACTCCTAGAATGGTGTTCAGGCGCGGGATCCCGTGTCGACAAAATAAAAAATTGCATTCTGTGCTTTTCAGTTTTCACTCAAATATGAGTTTCAAATGAAAATGAAAAAACAGCCCGCGTTCCACCAGAGGCCTCCTCCTCCAGAAACTGCAGGGCCGCCAGGGTGTGCGAGGCGTGTTGATTTTGTGAGGTCAGCAGAGTCTGCCAGAAGGTGGCCAATATTCCCTTCGCTCCCTGCTCCTCCTGTCGGTGTTCAGAGATTGAATTGCTTGAATGTTTCTATTCCAAACACTTGCTTAAATGACTTTATTTCTTGAATGCCACTTTTTTTTAGGTGCTTGCTAGTGTCTCTTAATTAGACAACATCATTCTTATCTCCCCTTCATGTTCTATCTGGAAGAACAAACAAGCCTGTTACCTCGTCATTTTTCCTTAGTTGTATTGCTTCACCTCACTAATATGTATGCACCAAAAGTCAACCGAATCTACATATATAAAAGCCTAAGTGACTGTTACCACCGGTGGACCCAACGACCAGTCGACCGGTCACTATGATGTGCACTGACGACCAGGGGGCAGACTCACAACTCAGGACCTCCCCCCTGGTGGTCAGTGTGCTCCCAAAGCCCACCCCCTGTGGTCTCACCCCCGCCCGGCCGGCCCCGATCGCTGGCCAGGCCGAGGGACCCCACCCCTGTAAGAATTTGTACACCGGGCCTCTAGTTGATAATACTAACACAGGAAGGATTCTTTGGGAGATCCTGACAGAGGGGTGTACAGGAACCAGTGGGGTTAAGAGGGCCCTCAGCATCCCGACACCTGCCTTTATTAATCTTTCTCTCCCCATGTGGTTTCCATCTGTCACCTGGGAGAGGTTCCACGGGGGTGCAGTTCACAGGAGGGTGAGCTGAGCTGTTTCAAAGAGCCTGACCCTCTGCTTAGCGCTTGGGTCTAAGGTGTGAGTCTCGGATCCGATTACGTCTCCCAGCCTGGCCCAGTTCAGGAAATTAGAGCCCGGCCAGCTGTGTTTCCCAGTTTGCAGGGTGTTACCTGGGTCTCGGGCCCCCAGTTTGCTGTCCTTTCCTGGGGGGGGGGGAAGTAGGGGGGAGACACAGATGTCTCTCCTAGCTCAGCATTCCCCAGAGTTCAGTCATGATTCCGCACCATCAAGTACCACCGACATTCTTAACCGTCTGCATGTGTGATACCGAGTCACTGTTTAAAATATTTAAAGATGCTTTAGCCCTAGCCGGTTTGGCTCAGTGGATAGAGCGTCAGCCTGCAGACTGAAGGGTCCCAGGTTCGATTCCGATCAAGGGCACGGGCTCCATCCCCAGTAGGTCAATGATTTTCTCTCATCATTGATGTTTCTATCTCTCTCTCCCTCCCCCTTCCTCCCTGAAGTCAATAAAAATATATTTAAAAAATAAATATGCTTTGGATACAATTTGGAGTGACTAATGAAATCGAAAACTATTATTGTCTGGACTGGAAAGCAGGTAGCCACAAAAAAGGGGTGTGAAATCAGAGTTCTAAATGCGAGACATATGTATTTGGGCAAGCCAAAGCTCTGAGCTCTGCACTCGAGGTTTTCATTCATTAAAAAAAAAGGAAATAAGTGGTGAAATATTTCAAAGACAAAATCAAATGGAACCTTCCTTCTTGCGATAGCCAGAGAGATGCAAACGTCTTTGAAAAGGGAATCCCCTTTTGACCTAGTGATATCATTTATTGAAGGTTTGACTGGAGTGCCATTTCTCATCGCTTTTAAAAAATATATTTTATTGATTTCAGAGAGGAAGGGCGAAGAGGAGAGAGAAACATCAATGATGAGAGAAAATCATCGATCGATTGCCTCTTGCACGCCCCACACTGGGGATCGAGCCTGCAATCGGGGCATGTGCCCTGACCAGGGTTCTAACTGTGACCTCCTGGTTCATAGGTCAATGCTCAACCACTGAGCCACACACCGGCCAGGCTCTCACCACTTTCTGTAGCTGCAATATCTGCCTTCTGCATTTCTGGGAGGTACTGCGTTTGCAAAAATGACGAGGTAATTGCAATTTTGGAGGTACTACGTTATTCAAATAGAACAAATAAACACCTCAAAGAATTGCAGTGTCACTTGTTTGTTCTTCCAGATACGGTCAAATGTTTTTGTGATTAATCACTATGCTTTCATTATTCAAACTCCAGCCTAAGAAGGTAACAGTGGATTTAGCTGGTGATGCCAAGTGTCCTATGGGAAAGGGAGGCATGCAGCTCTGTCCCCATCAGACACCCTCCAATCACAGATTCCTATGTCTTCTTTTCCGTCACTGTTTTTTCTTTAATATATTTTTATTGATACTAAAGCCAGAGGAAGGGAGAGGGGGAGAGAGAGAGAGAAACATCCATGAGAGAGAGAAACATTGATTGGCCGCCCCACACACACCCTGATCTGGGATCAAACCCACAACCTGGTTACATGCCCTGACCAGCAACTGAACTGGTAGCCCCTCGGTGCATGGGACGATGCTCAACCAACTGAGCCACACCAGCCAGGGCCTCTGCCACTATTTTTATTTGGAGCCTTCTCCAGGACCTTGATCCAAACCCAAAGATATTTCCTTCTTTGTGAACCAGTTCGGATGCTGGCTTCTCGTATGTTCTTGAAGGTGACTAATCTGGCTCGGAGAGGGTAGGAACCGGTGAGGCTGAAACAACCGTACACAGCGTCTGGTGTGGAATAACGTGCCGATTCATTGGTGAGCGAGGCCACCTCCACCTTTCTCCTTGGGCTGTAAGGTTTACCTAGAATTCACGAAGCTGTGTCCGTACGAGAAAGCTTCGCGCCATGAACGAGAATTATTTAACAAAATTTCTAAAAACGCCAGTGCCCATGGGTTTGTCTCCGAGTTCGGATGCTTTGTTATGTTGCCACCAAGAAGGAAAGGAAAAAAAGAAAAGCTCAGGGGGAATATGAGTGTCATAAATATTCCATTCCCGCAGCACATCGGCATGGCTCCGCAGGTTCAGACCTGGCCAGCGGTCAGCACAGTAGTAAATTCCAGCACCTGTGGACCCGTCGGGGTAATTTATGATTTCCATTAGATTTCCATTAGGGATGGGCTGCCTCGGTTCAGCCGGTTCACGCACCCCGGCCATGAGCAAGGGGGCCTGTGGGATTGTTCGCATGTGGGCGTCTGGGCTCATGGATGCTCTCCGTTGCCTTTTTGTATTGATGCTTATCATCTGGGGGCTGCTCAGAACTCAGACAGAGGTGGCAGACAGCTGCCATCTAGGGTTCTTCTTTTAGCATGACCTGCACTGGTTTTATCCCTTCATTTCGCAGATGTTTAGTGAGCACTTGTTAAGGGCAGCAGCCCGTGTCGCTGGGGGTCCGCAGATGAGGAGATGGGACTTGTTAATCACAAGATTTCTACAGGAACAATTCTTTGTTGTTGTTGTTAATCCTCACACGAGGATATTTTTCCCAATGATACTGAGAGAACGTGGAAGGGAGAGGGAGAGACAGGGAGAGAGAGAAATATCGATGTGAGAGAGACACATCGATTGGTTGCCTCCCGCACGGGACCCGACCAGGGCTGGGGATCGAGCCTGCAACCGAGGTACATGCCCTTGACTGGAATTGAACCCGGGACCCTTCAGTCTGTGGGCCTACACTCTATCCACTGAGCCAAACCGGCCAGGGCCAGGAACAACCATTCTTAAAAAATGAATGGAACCCAGTATCCCATCGTGGTAGTAAGTACAACTAAACAGATTGAATGAATGGCGAGCCATCCGGAGCCTGCTGGGGAGAAGTCTTGGAAGAAATACCAAGTAGACGGGAAGGCAGGAGGAGGGCAGGGTATTCCTGGCAGGCACACGGTGTTAGAAGACACTCAGGCCCGGCCAGTGTGGCTCAGTAGTTGAGTGTCTACCTATGAACCAGGAGGTCACGGTTCAATTCCCGGTCAGGGCACATGCCCTGGTTCTGGGCTTGATCCCCAGTGGGGGGCGTGCAGGAGGCAGCCGATCAGTGATTCTCGCTCATCATCGATGTTTCTATTTCACTCCCTCTCCCTGCCTCTCTGAAATTAAAAAAAAAAATGTATTAAAAAGAAAAGAAAAGAAGATCTTCAGGAGGCAGGGATTTTGAACAAGGATCAGCGAGGTAAGCTGGGAGCTTGGGGAGCCATGAGCATCCCTAGCGAGCCCTTGAGGGGCCGACCCTAATGCTGCTAATTTTCTAAACATCATAATGGGATTTTCCTCCCAGCGGTTTTGTGGACTTTCCCTTTTCCCTAATCTGTCCCAGCGAGCTGTCCGCCTGGCCGTGGGAGGGAATTAGAATCATCACAGCAGAAATGAGGAGAAAAAGAAAGTGTTCGTGCTCATGCTTTGACATTGAAAATGGGACGTGGGCCACCGTAACAAGACAGGGAGGAGATGGTATGAAGATGGCATGAATACAGACAGGGAGGAAATAGTATGAAGATGGCATGAAGATGGCATGAAGACAGACAGGGAGGAGATGGTATGAAGATGGCATGAAGACAGACGGGGAGGAGATAGTATGAAGATGGCAAGAAGATGACATGAAGACAGACAGGGAGGAGATAGTATGAAGATGGCAGGAAGATGACATGAAGACAGACAGGGAGGAGATGCTATAAGATGGCATGAAGATGGCATGAAGGGAGAAGATGGCACGAAGACAGACAAGGAGGAGATGGTATGAAGATGGCATGAAGATGACATGACCATGGCATGAAGACAGACAGGGAGAAGATGGCCAAGTGGCTGGACAGACGCATTGCCCAGCCAAGAAACTCCAAAGATCACTGGCCAACCCCAGAAAGTAGGACGATTCAGAGACAGATTTACCAAGAGAGACAAAGGAGCCGTGTCCCTTCTGACACTTCGATGCTGGGGTTCTGGCGCCTGGTACCCAGATAATACATTTCTGTCGTTCTAAGCCTCCACTTTGTGGTCCTCTGAGACGGAAGTCCTAGGAAACGGATGCACTATGATCCATATCGGTACCCATAGCTACCGACAGCTCACTTCCTGCTGTTTGATTTATTTGAGGATATACTAGTGTAGGGAATATCGATTTGCCCTCCAATGTTGTGGCACCGGAATTCACGCCAAGCCACTTCAACCTGTTCCTGAAAACACGCAGGAAGAAACACACACAAGCAAACCCCGCCTGACCCTGCATCTGCGGTGAGTGGTGCCCTCTGAGGGCGGTAGCTCCCCCTCGCTGCCTCTCTTGGCTCCCAGCCCTAGGGGCTAAGCGTGGCTTTCAACTCCGTCTACACCAGTGGTTCTCAACCTTCCTAATGCCGCGACCCTTTCATACAGTTCCTCATGTTGTGGCAACC
The DNA here is from genome assembly GCF_963259705.1 of Myotis daubentonii. Lineage (NCBI taxonomy): Eukaryota > Metazoa > Chordata > Mammalia > Chiroptera > Vespertilionidae > Myotis > Myotis daubentonii. The sequence goes on along the minus strand of NC_081860.1, from coordinate 11,864,856 downwards.
CCCAATTTCATTGTTACAAATGGAACATAATGAAAGCATAGTGATTCATCACAAAAACAATATGTAATTATAGATGTGTTTTCCGATGGTCTTAGGCGACCCCTGTGAATGGGTCGTTCGACCCCCAAAGGGGTCGCGACCCACAGGTTGAGAACCGCTGGTCTACAAGGAGCTGCTGGGCGAGGCAACAGGAGGAAATCCCACTGAGATAAGGACCCTCTTCAGGTTGCAGAAAGTCACGGTCAAATGCACTTGTGCTGAGACGCGTGTCAGCAGGACACCTGCCCTGCGAGGCCCACAGTCCGAGGGATGGAGGATGGGGACGCATCCCAGGCGGAGCGTGCGGGGAGCAGCACTCGCACGTAGACATGGCGACGCCCGGCCTGCGGTGCTGTTGGGAGTTTTGCTCTTGACACTCGGCTGGGACTGAGTGCACTGTCCTCGAACACTCACGTCTGTTTGCACAGAGAGCGGCACGGAGGTTAAAACACACGAAGGAAGTCACACGTCAATGCTGATTTTTTTTTTTTTTAAGCAAGTCCCATGTCCCAAAGTACAAATCTGTGAAATAGAATCACTGACGGTTCGAGGGAAATGGATGCACATGATACAAATATTTTAAAAATATTTTTATTGATTTCAGAGAGGAAGGGAGAGGGAGAGAGAGAGAAACATCAGTGACCGGCTGCCTCCTGCACGCCCCACACAGGGGATCGGGCCCACAACCCGGGCATGTGCCTTGATCGGGAATCAAACCGTGACCTCCTGGTTCACAGGTCGACGCTCAACCACTGAGCCATGCTGGCCGGGTGATAAATAATTTTATAGACAAAAGTCCACAACTGGCCCAAAATAGGGCAAAAAAAACCACCTCAATGGAGTCATAGAAGTGCAATACCCTATGAGGCCATCTCACTTGGGGATTTACCGTGTGATAGCGGAAGATGCAAACCTCACACTCTGTCAAGCACTGTCTTGCCCTGACAATAGGGAATAAGCAACGCTGTTCATTACTGCACTACACACTAAGACAGCGGTTCTCAACCTGTGGGTCGCGACCCCTTTGGGGGTCGAACGACCCTTTCACAGGGGTTGCCTAAGACCATCGGAAAACACATATATAATTACACATTGTTTTTGTGATTAATCACTATGCTTTCATTATGTTCAATTTGTCACAATGAAATTGGGGGTCACCACAGCATGAGGAACTGTATTAAAGGGTCATGGCTTCAGGAAGGTTGAGAACCACTGCACTAAGACATGGTATGCGTGTCTGTGTCTCTCTGCATGTATGTAGACATATCTGACTTCCCTTCTTCGTCCTTTCCACCAGACCCCCATATAGGGAAAGCCATCCAAGCTAGGGGCCGTATGGCTTACCGTTGACAGGGACAGACTCAGGGAAGCCATCTGACCTTGAACGACAGCGGGGTTTGCTCGGAGAACAGCAAGCATGCAAGGCTACGATCCCCCATCTGTCTATTGCACTGTGTGGTTGCCGCCCAAAGGAGAGGAGAGGATGAGAAAATCACGCCTTTCTCCTCCTTTCCTTTCCTCCCTGAGCTGTTGTCTCGTTCAGAATGAACGCGGAAGTTCCTTACGCTCTGATCAGCCCTTTCACCAACTTTGGTTTTTGTCTCTCGCAGGAAAGTGCTTTAACACCTCTAAGGCCGGCGTAAGCCACAGGTGTGAAAACAAGACAGCATTTTGGACGCTCTCCCTTGAGCTGAAAATTCAATTAGAACGAAGCTATGCTGGCTGATGGGGTTTTTCTCATAATAACAACCGGGAGAAAACCTGACCTTGAATCTCCAGGACGCCTTTGCTTTCCAGAGCTCCCAATGTTTGTCGCCAGCAACACCTGTTCAGGGAGTGCTGGGCCCTCCACTGACTCGTTTTTAAAAATATATATTTTTGTACTGATTGATTTCAGAGAGGAAGGGAGAGGGAGACAGAGAGAGAAACATCAGTGTTGAGAGAGAATCATGGATCGGCTGCCTCCTGCATGCCTCCCACTGGGGATCAAGCCCGCAACCTGGGCATGTGCCCTTGACCGGAATCGAACCTGGGACCCTCTGGTCTGCAGGCCGAAGCTCTATCCACTGAGTCAAACCAGCTAGGGCTGGCCCATTTTTTTTTTAATTTAATTTAATTTTATTGGAATGACATTGATCAATAAAAATGATATAGGTTTCGAGTGTGCAATTCTATGATACATCATCTGTCTATTGCATTGTGTGGTTACCACCCAAAGTCACCTCTCCTCCTACCACCATGTATTTGACCTCCTCTACCTTTTATTTTTTTATTTTTTTAAATATATTTTTATTGATTTCAGAGAAGAAGGAAGAGGGAGAGAGAAATAGAAACATCCATGATGTGAGAGAATCATAGATTGGCTGCCTCCTGCATGTCCCCCACTGGGGATCGAGCCCACAACCTGGGCATGTGCCCCTGACTGGAATCGAACCTGGGACCCTTCAGTTCGCAGGCTGACGCTCTATCCACTGAGCCAAACCAGCCAGGGCCCCTCTACCTTTTATACAAGATATATGATGAGTCTACCTGAAGTCTATTTGCGATCATGCTCAGTAGCAACCTTCATCTTAAAGCACTGAATTCATGCAGTATTCTAACTCTGTCATATACTGCACCTGCTTTCCTTCCATCCACTATTTTTTTAAAATATATTTTATTGATTTTTTTTTACAGAGAGGAAGGGAGAGGGATAGAGAGTTAGAAACATCAATGAGAGAGAAGCATCGATCAGCTGCCTCCTGCACACCCCCTACTGGGGATGTGCCCGCAACCAAGGTACATGCCTTTGACCGGAATCGAACCTGGGACCCTTCCGTCCCCAGGCCGACGCTCTATCCACTGAGCCACACCGGTCAGGGCTCATCCACTATTTTACAAACCCTACACTGAGCCTCCATTGCCCACCAATGTGCTATAACTATCAAAGACAAGCCTGTTTTTGTTGTGCACAAGTTAGACCTAAATGTTGCAGTTAGGGAATAATATTTAGAGACCAAAATGCTTCTTTTGCTAAGGGCAACCTTGTTCCCGGAGATGCTAAATGCAGGTAACCTTCTTTAACCACTCAACAAAGTCTTCTTTCCCCCAATTCTGACCAGGACAGCCTATGGATTCCTTTAATTCATCCTAAGTTAATGCCTATGAAACAAAAAAGAGACAGAGTCATGGATACAGGGAATGATGGACAGACAGCGGTCAGAGGGAAGGGGGTGAGGGGTGGGTGAGAAGGGTGAAGGGATGAAGCAAAGCAAAAAAAAAAGCCAGACTCATGGACACAGACTACCAATATGGTGATTGTCAGAGGAAAGGGGGTGGGGGGAAGGTAGGAGAAGGAAAAGGCGGGGGAGGGAATAAATGGTGATGGAAGGAGACTTGAACTTGGGGTGGTGAAAACACACTACAATATACAGATGATGCATTGTGGCATCGGGCGCCTGAAACCCGTGTAATTTTATTAGCCGATGTCGCCCCAATAAATTCAATAAAATAATCATAATGAACCGACTTTTCTCCAGAAAATTGGAACTTATCTTTCAAGTCTTTGCAAGAAGAAGATTCTCACCCTCTCCTTCGCTGAGGACAGAAATGCTTTGACGGGGAGGGGAGGTCCTGGCGTAAGGAGCACATTTTGTTCGTGGCCTTGGTCGGTCAGCGGAACAGTCCTGCTCATTCATCGGGCAGAAAGGAACTCGCCCCGAACTCGGGCCACGGCGGGCTCCGAGCGCCAGCAACCTGGCCTCTGCGAGAGGATTTCAGATGGTTTGTTCTTTGCTTCCATTTAATTTCTACTTTGGAGGTCAAGTCCCAAGTCAATTCAATTACTTCTGCAAAGTCACAGAAAGTGCAGGGATTTTTTTCTCAAGATTCAAGATACTGTCGACTACAGAGGAGCTAACTAGAAAGTAAGTTGTATTAACAAGTTGAGGGCGGAGTGAAGGGGATGAGAAAGAGATACAACTGGATAATCGTGTATTCAGGCCACCATTAAAATGTCAAGTTGTACGGTCAGTTTACGTTCTCATTTCATTCTATTTTATTACTTCCACTAAATATACTCCCATGAAATATGTACCACATGGAAGAAAACATGGATAGACATTTAAATGTATGACACGTTCTAAATAAAATTAAATAAGGTCTAGATACAAAAATTGATTTAAAATGTCCTTTATTACCTGGCTGGTGTTGCTCAGTGGTTGAGCATCGACCCATGAACCAAGAAGTCCCAGGTTTGCCCTAACCGGTTTGGCTCAGTGGATAGAGCATCAGCCTGTGGACTCAAGGGTCCCAGGTTCGATTCCGGTCAAGGGCATGTACCTTGGTTGTGGGCACATCCCCAGTAGGAGGTGTGCAGGAGGCAGCTGATGGTTGTTTCTCTCTCATCGATGTTTCTAACTCTCTATCCCTCTCCCTTCCTCTCTGTAAAAAAATCAATAAAATATATATTTTTTAAAAAGATTAAAACCAATTTAAAAAAAAAGAAGAAGAAATCCTTACATTCCCAGTAAGGAAACATGCCTGGGTTTCAGGCTCTATCCCAGTAGGGGGTGTGCAGGAGGCAGCCAATTGATGTTTCTCTCTCATCGATGTCTCTATCTCCCTACCTTTTTCTATGTCCCTTCGTCTTTCTCTAAAATCAATAAAAACACATATTTTCAAATACGTGCTTTATTTATCATTCTCAGACCCTGACATCCTACTATTCTCTGAAATGGTGCAGCTACTTACACAGACATGTTGTGTGTGTGTGTGTGTGTGTGTGTGTGTGTGTGTGTGTGTGTGTCTTTTTTTGTTAATCCTCACCTGAGGGATATTTTTCCATTGACTTTTAGAGAGAGTGGAAGGGAGAGGGAGAGGGAGAGACAAATAGAGAGAAACATCGATGTGAGGGAGACACATCCATTGGTTGCCTCCTGCATGCACCCCAACCAGGGCCAGGGAACTTGCAAACAAGGTATGTGCCCTTGACTGGAATCGAACCCAGGGCCCTTCAGTCCCAAGGCCAATGCTGTATCCATTGAGCCAAACTGGCTAGGGCTACACAAGAAATGTTGTACCAAATTGTATAGTAAGGGTCAAAGTGAATAGATGTTCTCTATGATCAACTTCATAGGAAGACAGGGGGAGCCTCTTCATGGTAGAAATGGGCAGAGGGACGAAGTAAACTAGAAGACTGGTCAGATTAAAGAGCCACTGAGCCCTGACCGGTTTGGCTCAGTGGATAGAGCGTCGGCCTGCGGACTCAGGGCTCCAGGTTCGATTCCAGTCAAGGGTATGTACCTTGGTGGCGGGCACATCCCCAGTGGGGGGTGTGCAGGAAGCAGCTGATCGATGTTTCTCTCTCTTCGATGTTTCAGACTCTCTATCCCTGTCCTTTCCTCTCTATAAAAAATCAATAAAATACATTTTTTTTAAAAAGAGCCATTGAAGATTTCCAAAGGACAGGATGAGAAAAGACCAACACAGTCCTCTCCTATTGCCTTGACAGTCATGAAGGTATAAAGTCCCGTGAGAAGATAAATGCAGTTAACTGTATGGCCATACGATTAAAAACAACTATGAAATTTTAGAATCATAAATACTTTCACCACCACAATTAGATGGCGACAAAGAATTGTTACTCTGCACCATCCTATTTATGACACCACCATCTTATCTTAACTAAGTAAATTGAGTTGGATTCCTCCCCTCCTCCTCCTCCTCCTCCTCCTCCTCCTCCTCCTCCTCCTCCTCCTGCTCCTCCCCCTCCTCCTCCTCCTCCTCCTCCTCCTTCTATTTGTAGCACATTTTGCTGCTGTGGTGGTTAGTCAAGGGTTTTGGTGAAGGGTGATTTGGTTGCCCTCCAGCACTTGAGTGTCTGGTATTTACCGCACAATCAAGGCATCGGTGGTGTCACATGAAGGCGATTCTCATATAATCAAAGTCCTCATGTTGGACTCGCCTTCAGACGAAGCAAACTAATGCAATGTATTGACCCTCCTCACGCACGTCTCCGTGCGGAGACGTGAAATACATGGGCATCAATCGTGAGGTCTGTGTCTCTCAGACACACGGGTGGCTGATTAAAGTGTCACGCTGACAACAGAGCCCCCTTTGAACAGGAAATTAATACCAGCTTTGGTGGCAAAGAGAATCTTCCTCCACAAGGCAACTCGGATCGTCTTTGATCCTTCTTAGGAAAAAAAAAAAGGGTCTCACCTTTTACCCTAGAACAGCCTGGGGTTTTCTTGTTATGACAGAATAATCAGAGGCATCATCTGTGTAATTATTTTTTTTTAAATAGGGCGCCTACGATATTTCACGCTTATTTTGGTTATGAATAACTCAACAATAAGGGGACAAGAAAGGGAGAGGAAGAAATGTTTGAACCTTTCGTTAACTCAGTTGAATGAGCATTTAGCTTACACAGTGACAGGTTAAAATATCACTAATATTAGAGAAGTATTTAGCATCATTTATCTCCTGGACATAACATAAGAAAAGAAACCGCATTATTCTGAAATCGTATTTGATAATACACCCAAACATTTCGTTCCATCGCCAGTAAGTTTCTCTTTGTAAAAGATATGTGTCACTGTTACAGGATTCAAAACACAAAAGAGCCTACGAGATAAAGGATCAAGGCCTGGCCGGTGTGGCTCAGTGGTTGAGCTTCGGCTGAACCATGAACCAAGAGGTCAGTAGTTCGATTCCCGATCAGGGCACATGCCTGGGTTGTGGGCTCGATCCCCAGTGCGGGGCGTGCAAGAGGCAGCCAATCAATGATTCTCTCTCATCATTGATGTTTCTATCTCTCTCTCCCTCTCCCTTCCTCTCTGAAATAATAAAAAAATATATTTTTTTAAAAGATAAAGGATCAATGTGTATTCACACTTGATTTGCCAGCCCCCTTAAGGAAAATATTGCTCTAAATGTCAGGTTTCTCCATTGCTTTCATTTCTTTATTAATTTCCCTCCCAACCTTGCTTCATAATTCACTCAATAGATACGACAATGTTGACATTCTTTACCTTAACAGATGAGTAACTAGTGCTTTTATCCAAGAGGCGCTTCCTCCAGCAGAAGGGGTATGGGAGGAATGAGATGGGAAAGAAGGCAGGGAAGAGGTGGATATGTATCTATGACTGTCTCTCTCTTTTTTTAAAAGCAGTTTAATTTCAATATTATTCACCTCTACATTCATTGCAGCATTATTTACAACAGTCAAGATATGGCAGCAACTCAATGTTCATCAATAGATAAATGGATAAAAAAAAGGTCATGGTACGTATATACAATGGAATATTACACAGCCATAAAAAAGGATGAAGTCTTACTATTTGCAACAGCATGGATGGACCTAGAGCTGTGGTCAGCAAACTGCGGCTCGCGAGCCACATGCGGCTCTTTGGCCCCTTGAGTGTGGCTCTTCCTAAGCCTTAGGAGTACCCTAAGTAAGTCAATAACAATGTACCTACCTATATAGTTTAAGTTTAAAAAATGTGGCTCTCCAAAGAAATGTCAATCGTTGTCCTGTTGATATTTGGCTCTGTTGACTAATGCGTTTGCCGACCACTGACCTAGAGGATGATATGCTCAGTGAAATAAGTCAGTCCGGGGTTACCTTTTTACATGTCCATCCATGGCCACATCAAGCGTACGGTCTTTGCAGACCTGAGTTCTTGCTGAGTGTAGAACCGAGGTCAGCACTGTCCTCACATTACTGCCCACGCCCCTAATGCGAGCTTTCACTCCCACTGAGCTCCCCACAAAAATGGACAGTGACTTCCTTCTGTGGCTCATCTCCTCTTCCCCCCTTTACTGCACAAACTTCTTTGGTTCGATATTAATAGCTTTTTGTGGACAAAGACTTGAATAGACATTTCTCCAATGAAGACATACAAATGGCCGGAAAGCGTATGAAAATAAGTTCAATATTACTGATCACGAGGAAAATGCAAATTAAAACTACAATGAGATACTAATTCCCAGGTGCTAGGCCAGCGCTTAGCAAAGCAAACAAACAGATAATAGCAATCATGGGCAGGAATGCGGAGCAATTGTACCTATTGTGCACGGCTGGTGGGAATACAAAATGGTGCAGCTTCTATATAGAAAACAGTACGGTAGCTCCCCCCAAATTTAAAATCATATAAATTACTATATAATCTAGAAATTTCCTCCTGGGCATACATGTATCAAAAGAATGTGATGTAGGGAAAGAAAGATATATTTGGACATTGTTCATAGCAGCATTATTAACAACAGCCAAAGTATGGAAGCAACCCAGGCGTCCATCAATGGGTGAGTGGATAAAAAAATATATATATATCATATACTCACAATGAAATATTAGTCTTAAAAAAAAATTCTGGTACATGCTGTAACATGGTTGAGTTTTGAAGACATTAGGCTAAGTGAAATAAGCCAGTCACAAAAGGACACATATTGTATGATTTCACTTCAATGAAGTACTTAGGATAGTAACTTTCAGGGACTGAGCGTTGAATGATGGTGGCCAGGGGTTGGCAGAAGGGAAAATAGGGAGTTGGTTTAATGCAGAGTTTCAGTTCTGCAAGATGAACAATGCTATGTGGGTGGATCGTGACGCTGGTTCCAGAATGTGAAAGTACTTAACGCCACTGAATGATACACTTAAAAATAGTTATAATGGACCTGGCCAGTGTGGCCAACATGGCTCAGTATTTGTGCATCAACCTATGAACCAGGAGGTCAGAGTTCTATTCCTGGCACATGCCCAGGTGGCGGGCTCGATCCCCAGTGTGTGGGGCATACAGAATTCTCTCATTGATGTTTCTGTCTGTCCCTCTCCATTCCTCTCTGAAATCAACAAAAATATATTTAAAAAAATAGAATGGTAAATTTATTGTCATGTATATGGACCACAATTTAAAAAGAAAATAATTTTAAAACACCATTTAAATTGTCACAAATCCTAGAGCAGGAAAAGGCTGATATATCTGGCTACTCAACCAATTCATTCATTCCACACTCACATACTTAAGTTTCCAGAAACTCTCAAGTCAGAGAATTGAAAGAATAATTGAAAGGATCTTACAGGTTGACGCAGAATCCTACAGAGAAGCAGTTATTAAATGTAGAAAGCTAAGACCTGGATTTCTTTCATATTGCCCTCATCTCCTGTGCACAGCGGAGCAACTGGACACTTTGAGGCTAGGAATGACACTGTTTAATTTTTTTTTAAATGATCACCACAAAGACAGTATAAAGTTTCCTCAAAAAGCTAAAAATGGAACTCCCATTTGACCCAGTAATTCCACTTCCAGGACTATATATCCCAAGAAACCAGAAACGCCAATCAGAAAGGACATATGCACCCCTATGTTCATAGCAGCACAATTCACCATAGCTAAGATTTGGAAACAGCCTAAGTGCCCATCAGCAGATGAGTGGATTAGAAAACTGTGTACATCTACACAATGGAATACTACGCCACTATAAAAAAGAAGGAACTTCTACCATTTGCAACAGCATGGATGGACCTGGAGATCATTATGCTAAGATAAATAAGCCAGTCAGAGAAAGATAATTCTCACATGATCTCACTCATATGTGGGATATAATGATCAACATCATTTGATGAACAAAAATAGATTCAGAGACAAATGGCCAGGGAAGTGGGGTGGTTAGAGAGCAACCAAAGGACTTATATGCATGCATATTAGCATAACCAATGGACACAGACACTGGGGTGGTGGGGGTTTTCCCGGGGTGGGAATGGCTGGGGGGCGGGGAGAGGGTTAATTGGGGGAAAAAGGAGACGTACATAAAACTTTAGACAATAATAAAAAAAAAGAATCTCCATTTTTTAAAAAATGATCCCCACAACTATTTCAAAATAATATTTTCAATCAGTATTTTTGTTTGCTTTTTTTAAAAAAGACACAATTATTGCCTGTGTATAGCACGAAGTAATTCGGTGGTCCAAGGCAATATTTGTGAAATATTCACATTAGTGTCAAACGTCAAACCCTGGGACTGACATGACGAGGTGACTGAACTGTGCCATATGCCTTCTTGCTATTTATAACAGTCCCGAAACGGTGGCTGTTTCATCCATGAGCCTTCACTGATTACAATGGCCAAGTTTCAAGGAAGGGGGTCTGCTCACATCCCCCAATAGCTCTTGTAAGCAATGCTGGGTTCAACGGATCTTTTGTAGTTCTCTTTAATGGGCTCTGAGTGATGAATTTACATCTATATATCACAAACACTGTCTTCTGCCCAACATTACTAATGTCAGAAAATTGCTTCTATATAATTCATCCAAGTATTTCGATAGACTCCCTGCTTTATCATCTTTTCTCTTGCAAACTGTATAATTCCCCTTCATTACACGTCAGGGAAGACCTTTCATCTTTCTTGGCTGCGTTCTGGGGGGATGGGGGTGTCTTTTTGCATTCAAGGGCCTTAGCAGGTACCACTGCAGGCAGTGAGATGGGAACCTACAGTGACGGGAATAGCCCTATGGCCGTGACTTGAAGAAATGGTGAGACAGAAAACACTGTCCAATAGATCACAACCTAAAAACTTGTCTTACATGTCAGTGTGACCAAAATTAAGATAGCGCTCCTGTTTATGCATCACTTTATCTTTCCTTCATAATTCTCACCCTATCACATTGACTCAGCTTCCTGGCCCATCCCCAATACCTTCATTCTTTGTCCTCTGTAATAACAGAGACAAAAATGGAGTGAAAGGCCGGCAACCCAGCCAGCGGTTTTCCAGCCCAGTGTTCTAATGGGAATGACAGGCGAGTTTATATGATTCACACCCCAAAGCCTTAGACGTCTCAAGGCTTACTCCATTCGTCTCTTGGCGTCTGCTGCCGGGATGCATGGTGGGAAAGTACAGCTGAAGGAGACGGAGCCTCCCCTCAAGGGCCAACGTACCATTGACAAGTGAATTAGGAACATGACTTAATACCGAGAAACACGCTGACAGGAAAAAAATCAATGAGTTTTTAGATGAAATAAAAACACAGAGGTTGCAGCTCTGAGTTGAAATCCCCTGCAAAGACTTCAAAGTGTGGGTTAGATGCACCGTGGGAAGTTTCATTCCTTGGACTGGCGAATGCGCCAGGCGTGAGAAGGAAAAGATCGCCCGTTTATTGATGTCCTCAAACCATGATGGCTAGGCTCAACGGGAATAGAGATTTTTCTGACAAGGGCACAGAAGATTTGCCTGTAACTCTGAAGAGTCGTGAAGTAAATTGTCCAAAGAACAATTGAGAAACATACAGGACTGTATTAGAGACGGACTTGTCTTCATCCTGGTCTCCCCAAGTTAATCATCAAAATGCCTGATAGTTAGTAGCTGCTCAGTAAATGGATTTGGGACGGAGAGGGGCCTTGTGCAAGTCACTGGATTTCTCTGAGCTTTAAACTCCTCCACTATAAATTGGGTGTTCAGTGAGGGTTAAGAACTCAGGCGGTGGACTCGCACGGTGGAAGGAACGGATTTTAACTGCCCCATCTATAAAATACAAGGGTAGTAGGGTGGGGTGTCCTAGGGGTCTCTTCCCCAGGTGGGGCTGGGTTCCACTTGGTCTTTGGAAATTTCTGCCTGCGATCTAGAGAGCAGAAGTGAAAATCAGCCAACACTTACAGGAATTCAATGCAGGGCCCAGGGGAATCCCATGGTACCAGTGTCATCTTAGCTTAGTATTCCAGTCACATTCCTTGAGCCGGTGTTACAATGACAAAGAGTATGGACACGGTTTCTGGAGCCTGGTACTGTGATGAGCCCCTGGTAGAGCCTTGAAACAGAACCCACCCCCTTTGCCCAGGTTGGGTTCTGCAGAAACCCATTTCCGGGTCTATGTTTACATCCTCTCAATGTTCGGTTTTGTACAGGAAGAAAGGACTGAGTTTTGAGAACGAATGCAGGGGGGAAAAAAAAGGTAGGGGGTAAAGATAGCATTTAACGAAATACAGGCGCCTGCCGTTAGAAACCGTTAGACTCTTTCCCCCATTTTTATTTGTTTTCTATTATTTTGCATTAATCTCCACGTTCGAACACTGATGTCTCATCAGCACAAGCTGCTGGGGCACCTGAGAGGGGATCCTTTATTTTTCCAGCTCTCTCTTTTTTTAAAAAAAAAAATTTTTTTTATTGATTTCAGAGAGGAAGGGACAGGGAGAGACAGGAACATCAATGATGACAGAGAATCTGTGATCAGCTGCCTCCTGTACGTCCCACACTGGGGGTCGAGCCTGCAACCTGGGCATGTGCCCTGACCGGGAATCGAACCATGACCTCCTGGTTCATAGGTGGACGCTCAACCACTGAGCCATGCTGGCCAGGCCCACCTCTCTTTAACTGACCCAACAATGGATCTCTACATTCCTATGAGGAGCCCACATGGGCTGGGCTGGGGTCCTCCATCATTAGTGTGGGCCTTACTTCTCCTTCAGGACTCAGCTCACGTGTTAGGAAGGATGGAAAAGTCACCTGCGACCACATGAAGACTGTTTCACTTCTTAATTTGAGATCCACAAGAGGAAGGTAGGGGTTCTCTGAGGCCTCCAGATCATATGTAAAATGATACTTATCATTGCATATACGATCCGACTGGCGCAGAAGGTCCATATCGCTGATCAGATTTCCAATAGGGCTCCCAGGTCAAAAGTCTTACAACTGTGGCTTGGCCTTAATCTGTGTTTAACTACCAAGAGCCAGTGGATACAATGAATGACTATTTAGGGCGTCACCATCTTTCTCCTAAAGCTGCGTCCTCCCCAATGTATTACTGCTCATTGCTTCATTCTAAATGATTTAAAACATTGCAACCACCAATAGCACTAAAATGAATATGATCCTTATTTGTCACCGAAAAGTATGCAAATAATTTAAACGGAAAGGATCATTATGAAATGTAGCGAGGCAAGTTCTCGCTAGATCTGCAGAGAAGCACAGATGAAATACAGACAGACAGAACTCTTACTGGGCTTAAATGTTGCCCTTAAATGATTTTATTCACCTCTGGGGCAATATATACATACATACATACATATATATATATATATATATATATATATATATATATATATATATATTAGAGGCCCAGTGCACAAAATTTGTGCACTGGGGGCGGGGGGGCCCTCAGCCCGGCCTGTGCCCTCTCCCAGTCTGGGACCCCTCGGGGGATGTCCACCTGCTGGCTTAGGCCTGCTCCCCGGGAGATCAGGCCTAAGCTGGCAGACAGCCATCTCTGGCAGCCCAGGAGCCCTCGGGGGATGTCCACTTGTCAGTGGGGAGTAGGCCTATGCTACAGTCGGACATCCTTAGCGCTGCTGAGGAGGTGGGAGAGGCTCCCACCACCACCGCTGTGCTGGCAGCCATCAGCCTGGCTTGTGGCTGAGCAGAGCTGCCCTGTGGGAGTGCACTGAACACCAGGGGGCATCTCCTGCATTGAGCATCTGTCCCCTGGTGGTCAGTGTGTGTCATAGTGACCAGTCATTCCCAGTGGTTCTGCCGTTAGGGCCAATTTGCATATTACCCTTTTATTATATAGGAGATATATAAATATATATAAATATATATATATAATTTTTTTTTTCCCAGAGAGAGAAAGGGAGAGGAGGAGAGATATGTAGAAACAACAATGATGAGAGTGAATCATTGATCAGCTGCCTCCTGCACGCCCCCTACTGGGGATCAAGCCCACAACCCAGGCCTGTGCTCTTGACTGGGAATCAAATCTTGACCTCCTAGTTCATAGGTCAACACTCAACCACTGAGCCACCTCATGGCTTCCCCCACAGCTCAGACAGTCTTATCTCCAGGTTCGTGGGGATTCTGTGCTGATGTTCCCTGGCAGGCCAGCCCCCCAGCCTGTGCTGAGAGAGGTGGCTTATTCACAGGGGGCCACAGCGAGAGGACAAATTGCTGTCGGAGACAGAGGCCCCAAACCCGCACACAGTGTTGGCATGAACCGCCTTCCGGGGCGTCCAGCGCAGCCCTCGGGGCCCACCATGAAGAGATGACAGATGCCTGGAATAGTTCCCAGTAGTCAAGTCCTCCTTCACCACCATGTGCCCTTCTGTGCCTTGGTATGAGGCAGTGGTTCTCAACCTTCTGGCCCTTTAAATACAGTTCCTCACGCTGGGACCCAACCATAACATTATTTTCGTGGCTACTTCATCACTGTCATGTTGCTACTGTGATGAATCGTCATGTAAATATCTGATATGCAGGATGGGCTTAGGCGACCCCTGTGAAAGGGTCGGTCGACCGCCAAAGGGGTCGCGACCCACAGGTTGAGAACCGCTGGTGTAAGGGACCACTTCGCCCTCGCTTTGCCTGCAGGGAAATACGATTTTTTCTCCTTAAAAAAAAAAAACCAAAACACACCAACTAGTCAGAATAAATGTGCTCTGGGCTCATGCACAAAATACTTGAAAGTAAAAAAAAAAAAAAATTAAAAAGGATAAGAGCTTTTCAATCAATTGGATACAAAATTTAAGTTAATTAACAGAAGACTCTCTTCCTCCCTAGAAGACCACACTGATCTTGATTATTAATGCAAGCTGGCGTTCCATCGCTGTGCATAATGACGGCGGCAACGCGGGACCAGTTTCAGCCGGAGCCTAATTTGTTAGGAGATCTTGTCTAGTATCGGTAAGGGCGGCCCCTGCCACCGCCTCCTCCCGCTCCAGGGCTGGCTCTGACCTCGGAGAACCGCGTCTCCCTTCCCACCTCCACCTGAGAATTAATCTGCAAGATTGTTTTGAGCTTGAGAGTAGGTTCTCAACCTCCCGAAAGAAATCGTTCATGGGATTTTCACTTTGCGTTCATTTTTTCCCCGCTTCGTGTTCTGTTAATAGCAACTCTCGACAAAACGTCACACACATGCTATCTTTTCTTCCTCAGCAGAGAGAAAGGAGAATAAAGGGGGTCGCATTTTATTGTTGTTGTTAATCCTCTCCCGAAGATATTTTTCTATTGATTTTTAGAGGGAATGGAAGGGAGAGGGAGAGACAGAGAGAAACATCGATGTGAGAGAGACACGTCGATGGGTTGCGTCCTGCACACACCCTGACCAGGGCCGGGGAACCTGCAACCAAAGTACATGCCCTTGACCGGAATCGAACCCGGAACCCTTTGGTCCAGAGGTCAAGGCTCTATCCACTGAGCCAAACCAGCTGGGGCGAAAAAACATTTCATTAAATGTATCGGGGTGACATTGGTTAATAAAATTATATAGGTTGCAAGTGGACAATTCTATGATACATCATCTGTACATTGCACGGTGTGTTTATCACCCCAAGTCATACCTCCTTCCATCACCATTTATCCCTCCTTTATCCTCTTCTTCCTCCCCCACCTCCCTTTCCCTCTGGCAATCACCATACTGTTGCCTGTGTGTATCATTTTGATATTTTATGCGTTGAAAATAGTTGAGCTGTCTCCTTGCTAGACGCACCTAAATTATCAGCATATCAAAGACGGCACGATGAGATTCCTCTGTGTGTTTCGTTGTTAATTTGGTTCCCTATATCATGACGGCGTTTGACATGCTTTTGCAGTAACTTTCATGTTCTTTCAGCCCAGGAATAAATCAGACGAACGTGAAGGTCACAGAAACACACTCCCTTTATTTTGCCTATGTGCACTCCTCCAGCCATCTTCCCTCCCACCTGCCAGCCAAGAGTGGCCTCAGTCGTTAGTGGTGCCATGGGAGTTATTCACGTCAAACAGGCTGGTTCAGATCCAACCGAGGCCCAGAGGACAGGTTTTGATACTTAAGACCATAAGTCTTTACTTAGAATTTATTGCCTATGCATTAGTGCCTTTCTCTTAAAAAGAAAAAAAAAAGAGCACAGAAAAGAAACACATATGTGCATGTTAAGATAAAAGCTAGATCACTGTTACCCATCCTATGGGAACCCATCTCCCGAGCCACAAATCAAGACGCTGGCAAAGTCGTCCGTGCCACTGCCGCGTGTCAGAGGATGGATGTGACGTGCAGGTGACATCACAAGAGGCTGCAACTTCAGGGCAGGGCGGTGACTAGCGGAGCTGAGGCTTAACCAGGCTGGCAGCCCTGGAGAAACCCACAGCACACGACCCCAGCGGCGGCGCATTTCAATCCACGCATGGAGACCTCTACCATGGCGCCATGAGGACTTGAGTTTCCTAATATCTGGGAGGCACCTTGTCCCTGGTGCAGTCCTGGGGGCACGCCGGCAGGGCTGGCCTTCCGCAGTGGGCACCAGTGTGGTCAAAGCAACGGCTGAGTCCCAGCCGGTTTATTTCAGTGGCTAGAGCGTCGGCCTGCGGACTGAAGGGTCCCAGGTTCGATTCTGGTCGAGGGCACGTGCCCGGATTGTGGGCTCGATCCCCAGTGGGGGGCATGCAGGAGGCAGCTGATCCATGATTCTCTCTCGTCATTGATGTTTCTATCTCTCTCTCCCTCTCGTTTCCTCTCTGAAATCCATGAAAAAAAATACATATTTTTAAAAAGCAATGCCTGAGCTCCATCCATTCTGACAGTCAGTGCCCATAGCTGTCAGTTGTTAAATATATTTACAATTCATTCTCTCCCTCTCTCCCTCTCTCTCTCTCTCCTCCTACTCACAAAGGAGGGTGTTTTATTGTAGAGCACAGATTTTTCCTAAAGGGAGATATATTTTTGCACACTGGCACAATATGTTTTTCTATATTATATATATATATATATATGTATATATATATATATAATGTATATATATATATCATGTATATGCAGATGTGTATGTTATACACATCTACATATACTATCTAGAGTGTATGCATGCACATACATAACATGCATACAGGCAAATGTACATATACATATTATATATTACCTCCGTATAAAATATGGGAGAAACATGGAGAGTTGGTGTGCAGAAATACTACCCAGTCTTGCCTCCCGTCTGTGGTGTATTCCATTCCCGCTGGTGAGGATCTGTGCTCTAAAATAAGACACTCACCTCTGTTGTTAGGCATATGTGTGCCAAGAACAGAAACACAGGTAGAAGCTCATCGCACCTGAGGATACAGCTCTGCACACTTTAAACCCCCCGTGCCAGCTTGCACAATGGGGACTTGGCTGGGGGGCGAGGGGGTACGGGGGGGGAGTCCTGAGTCATTTATCCAGATGCTGGATTTCGTACTGAGGCATAGAAGGGTGAGTTAAGGGCACTGAGTGGATAGCTTCCGGGTGCCCATAGAGATGCCAGGAAAGAAACCATCAGACATGGGAGGAAGCGGGGAGGGTCAGGCAGAGGTGAGTGTGAGTCTCAGCTCCCCAGCGTGTGCACCCCATTGACCTCACTCGGTGCCCACAATACTGCCTCGTGCTCTGACCCGGTGTGTTTCTAGGAAGCAGACTTGGGGCTTTTAACTAGGACTGGACTCGTGGTCGGCAAACTCATTCATTAGTCAACAGAGCCAAATATCAACAGTACGACGATTGAAATTTCTTTTGAGAGCCAAATTTTTTAAACTTAAACTATATAGGTAGGTACATTGTTATTAACTTAATTAGGGTACGCCTAAGGCTTAGGAAGAGCCACACTCAAGGGGCCAAAGAGCCGCATGTGGCTCACGAGCCGCAGTTTGCTGACAATATCAAATGCTTCCCATTGCAACCCCCAACTCATCCCTGTGATTCTAGTCCATTTCTGTGGATGGAAACAGCTCATTCTTTGAGCACACCCCAAGTCTTTCCCGTTCTTCTGTGGATGGATGGAATCTTATTTTGTTTTTTTAAAATATTTTTTATTATTTTAGAAAGAGGGAGAGAGAGAGAGAAACATCAGTGATGAGAGAGAATCATTAACTGGCTGCCTCTGACATACCCCACACTGGGAACCAAGCCCGTAACCCGGGCACGTGCCCTGACCTGGAATCGAACCGTGACCTCCTGGTTCATAGGTCCATGCTCAACCACTGAGCCACGCTGGCCGGGCTATTTTCAAGTTTACGGTTTTATAAGCACTGCTTCTCTGAACATCTTTCTCATGTCTTCCGGTGCGTAAGTGTAGGAGTTTCTCCAGGAATATGTTGACAAATGAAATCGCCGGGTGATACAATACAGGTATCTTTAATTTTACTGGCTATCGATCAACTATTTCTCAAATAACTTAAATCAAGTATCACCAGCAACGGGTAAGATTTCCTTTGCTTCCCCGTCCTCAACCAACACTTGGCTATTGTCAAACTTCTTAACATTTGGGAGCAAAACGTATCTCGTTGATTACTGCACTCTAGCGCCCCGATTAGTCACATGACTGAAAATATTTCCTTCCATTCATTGTTCATGGGCGTGTCCTCCTCTGTGAGTTCATTGGTCAAATCTGCCCAATTCCACATGAAGCTTCTGTTTCCTTTCTCAGAAGATTCTTCTCTCTCCAAGATCATGCCAACACACAGTCACTGAAAGGATGTTTCTTCGTCCAAGAGGACAGAACCTATCCCGTGAGCTTGGACTTGGCCACTGGATACTTTCCATTCTTTGAAAAGATGAAAAGGAGGAAGAGCAAGGTCAGGTTCATCACCGGCCCACAATAGGACGTTAGAATCTTGTTGCCCGGCAGTAATGTCCTGGAGGGCTTCATCGGGACGGTCTTCCGGTCCGGAGAGCAACCCAAGCCAGCGATGGGGAGGGCTTGGCCGTGTCCAGGGATGCACAGGGCAGGGCCCGAGTTCCTTACTTTGGCTTATGTCACTGGTGAATGGCTGAGGCTGCTGTCAGACCCCACCGGCTCTCCCCAGCAGACGTGCGCAGGTGGCCTGCAATCTCCAATGCGTCTCTATAAATAACATTTATTAGGGGATAAAGCCATCGCTTGCGAGTCTTGAGAGGAGAAGATAGGATCCCTGAGCCTGAGCATTCAGAGACCCGAGGGTTGCCCTGTCCATGGAGGTTCTCCTTCCCACATCTATCAGTGTCTCTGTACTTCTAGAGATTTCTGACTTTTTTAAAATGTAAAATACATGGTCCATAAGCAATGCAATGTAGTAGATTATATCGAGCATGATAAAGCGACCATGTTTTTCCCCCTCCACAGATAGAAAACAGATGTGTCTCTGAAGCAGCTCAGAAAGGGAAGGTGTAAGGAAGGAAAAATCGTATTTTTTCAGCCAAGAAAATGAAAGAGCTGTATTTCCAGACCAGGGTCAGATGGGCCCAGCTCCACACCTGGGGAAGGCCATTTATCAACAGGAAAAAGTAAGTGATCCGCTTGAGTGCAGGTTAGCTGTGCCTGGTACCCATGGCCACATGTAGATGAACATACATTATCTATACTAATAAAAGGGTAATATGCTAATTAGACCAGTAGACCTTCCGGACATCCTTCTGGACAAAGCCATGGTGGCAGGGCTGAGGCAGAGGCAGTTAGGGGCAATCAGGCTGGCAGGGGAGAGCAGTTAGGGGAATCAGGCCGGCAGGGGAAAGCAGTTGGGGTGATCTGGCTGGCAGAGGAGAGTGGCTGGCAGGGGAGGGCAGTTGGGGGCGACCAGGCTGGCAGGGGAGGGCAGTTGGGGGCAATCAGTCTGGCAGGCAGAGTGGTTAGGGGTGATCAGGCAATCAGGCAAGCAGTTAGGAGCCAGCAGGCCCAGATTGCTAGAGGGATGTCTGACAGCAGTCAGACATCCAGCCAGCAGTCAGACATCCCCTGAGGGGTACTAGATTGGAGAGGGTGCAGGCTGGGCTGTGGGACACCACCCTCTGACCCTGTGCACAAATTTTGTGCACTGGGCCTCTAGTCCTATATAATAAAAGGCTAATATGCAAATAGACCGAACGGAAGAATGACCGGTTGCTGTGACACACACTGACCACCAGGGGGCAACCCAGGAGCTGCCCCTTGGTGGTCAGCACGCTCCCACAGGGGGAGCACCGCTCAGCCAGAAGCCAGGCTCACAGGCTGGCGAGCGCAGTGGTGGTGGCAGGAGCCTCTCCCGCCTCCACAGCAGCACTAAGGATGTCCGACTGACGGCATAGGCCCGTTCTGCTCCCCGCCGTCAGTCAGACATCCCCCAAGGGCTCCTGGACTGCGAGAGGGCGCAGGCCAGGCTGAGGGGCCCCGCAAGTGCACGAATTTCGTGCACCGAGCCTCTAGTTATTAATGATAATAAGAATGAGGGGGAAACCTCTTCCACAGATTGAAGGTTCATCATATTGAGTTCAGTTGAATCGAGTGAGTTCTCTTCTATGGATTTTACCGACCACATTCGGGGGAAACGGAATTCACACATTTGAGTCTTAGTCCCCTGGTGTGTCACATGAGGAGGCTGCCGTACTGTTTGGCCTCAAGTACTAGGCCTAGGACTAAAGTAAGAAAAAGTATCGTTGTTCACCATCATTTAACAATAAAACCACTAAGACCCAGGATGTGTGCCTGCCTTTCCCAGGGTCATACAGCCAACAAGTGAGGTCAGATTTCACCCAGAGCCCAAGTCCAGTGTTACTTCTGCTAATAGACTTTCCCTCTCCTCTTGGTGCAACGAAGTTTGATGATGAAGTGAACCAAGGGTTATGAATGTATTTTGAAAATCTAAGCATGCAGTCAGCTATATGACTTATGGTATTAATTTCAGAGATGGGGGGGGATAGAGAAAAGAGAGAGAGAGAGAGAGAGAGAGAGAGAATGAGAGAGAGAGGAAGAGAGGAAGGGGGGAGAAAAAGGGAGGGGATGGGAGGAGTCATATTCAAGTTCAGCCCCTGTCAATCACTTAAAAATAAATGGCACAGAAGATCCTTATTCTAGGAGCTGAGGGTGCACAGCAGGATTCCCCCCTACTTGGCACTATTTTGAGTTGGATGAATCTTTGTTGAGATGGTCCAGTGCATTGCAGACTGTTTAGCAGCATCCCTGGCATCACCGTTTCTGAGTTCTGTGTGTGTGTGTGTGTGTGTGTGTGTGTGTGGTAAGGTTCCACAAATCAGTGAGATCATAGCGTAGCTGTCTTCCTCTGTCTGCCATTCCTGTCTTTCTCCAATAAGATCACCACCTCCTTTCAACCGACAGGAAACTCAGGTCCAGGGAGTAGGAGAGACTTGCCCCCAACCGGCACGTCTGCTGAGCGTGGTTTCTGGAGGCGCAGCGGTGACAGGCCACCTTAGCAGAGGACGCTCCCTTCTGGAGTCACCCGAGGTTCTGCCAAACACTGAAGACGCGGCTGGGCCACGGCTCAAGTCGCTGTGAGGGACAGGCTTCTGCCGGGTTTGCCTGAGCTGGCAGAGTCTCTGGGTGAGGCCTGGGAATCTCTGAGACCCTGTCAGAGGGAGGGTGGCAGGCAGGGGCCTTGGGTGGTTGGCTGCCAGAGTGCCTCCAGGTGGCCACAGCACCCTAAACACAGCCCTGGGAGCGCTGGCATTGCCAGGAGGGGCTGCCAAAATACCCCTCCCCTCCCACAAATATAGACGTCAGAGCTTTCATTAAGTAGCCTACAGTCTCTCCTTGGGCCAATTAAATAAGCCCACTGCGCCCAGCCGGTTTGGCTCAGTGGATAGAGCGTCGGCCTGTGGACTGAAGGGTCCCAGGTTCAATTCCCCATCAGGGCACATGCCTGGGTTGCGGGCTCGATCCCCAGTGTGGGACATGCAGGAGGCAGCCGATCCATGATTCTCTCTCATCATTGATGTTTCTCTCTCTCTCTCTCTCTCTCTCTCTCTCTCTCTCTCTCTCTCTCTCTCTCTCTCCTTACCTCTCTGAAATCAATAAAAACATACTTTTTAAATGTATTCATTTCCTGGATTTAGGAAGGAAAATCTAAGCGGTATTAGCTTGTCCAGGGGAAAGCATTACCGACTGTAATTTATTTCTGAATGTAGAAAGTGTTGGGGGGTGGGGAGGCGCCCTGGGTGGACAATTTGCAGAATTCTGCCCCCTGATGACCTTTTGCATATGGACTTGAGCCCACTCCGCGGGACCGTATATTTCCCGTGTCCCCCGCGGGTCGGGCCTAATTGATATCATTAGCGCCCCAGCCGCTCCCACGTGGCCTTGGAGATGGCGGAGTGACCAAGAAAGCTGCGTTTGATTTATTTCGCTTTTCTTCTTCCTTCTTTCCCTCTCCCCTCTCTTCCTTTCTCAAGTTCTGCTCAAAGGCCACACTTGTGAAGCTCGCCAACCTCCGATCCAACGGCAGGGTTGGCACGTCCCGGCTTGCAAATCCATTCCCTACGTCGGGGCATCTAAGGAGATGCCCTCGGCATATCTAATGGGGAGCGAGGGAGTCTTTTTTTTTTTTTTAAGGGGGTAAGTCTACGTGTGAGACACTCACAAACGTTCCAGTCACTTCTCAGATGTTTCTTGTTCTCGTTAGAAGAAAAGTGTCGGCTCGCTTCATCCGAGGCCGCTGGGCGACCTTCTCTAACTTTTTTCTCTTTGTTCAGGTTCAAGCTCTGGGTCCTCGTAGCTGGGAGACAAGTTTGCATTCTCAGCCGCAAACTCATAACGGAACCTTGACAGCAACGGGCGCTTGTAGGACGTCCTACGGTTGGGCGTTTTCATGGAAGCTAAAACAATCCAATAAATACGGGGGAATGCATCCTGGTAGGAAAGCTGACGTGGTTTAGAATATGTTCAAATCCCTCCATCTGTCAAAAAAAGGGATTCGGAAAGCCACCAGCCAGCGAGGCTGACCCCAGTGGATTCTTGCAGCGACCCCTGTCCCCGTGCGCCAGTGAATAGCATGTTCAACTCTGCAGTGCAGTCCTTCCTACCCGTCGGTGTGGCTCAGTGGATAGAGCATCGGCCTGTGGGCTGAAGGGTCCAGGGTTCCATTCCGGTCAAGGGCATGCGCCTCAGGTGCAGACTCCTCCCAAGCCGGGTCCCTGGTCGGGGCGCGTGCCGGAGGCGGCCAGTCGATGTGTTCCTCTCACGTGAATATTTCTCTCTGTCTCTCCCTCTCACTTCCATTCTCTCTAAAAATCACTGGAAAAATATCCTTGTGTGAGGATTTTAAAAAAATGTAAAAAGACTACGCTTCATGGAATTTTATTCTTGTGATTTTTGATTTTTTTTGGTAACATGTCTTATGTATAGAGGCCAGGATGGATATAGAATACTTTCCCAGGCTCTTACTTAACTGATGTTCGGAACCATGCAAGGTACACAGGGGATTCCTGTGTTAGGGAGGTGGAGACTGATAATTAAAGAGGTGAAGGCATGCCCAACCGACATGGCTCAGTGGTTGAGCGTCGACCTATGAACCGGGAGGTCACGGTTCGATTCCCAGTCAGGGCACATGCCCGGGTTGTGGGCTCCATCCCCAGTGGGGGGCGTGCAGGAGGCAGCCGATCAGTGATTCTCTCTCATCATTGATGTTTCTCTCTCTCTCCCTCTCCCTTCCTCTCTGAAATCAATAAAAATATTTTTTTTAAAAAGAGGTGAAGTCATTTGCCTGGGTCCACATAGCTGAGGTAGAACAGGGACTGGTGCCCCTTCCCCATCATGCCTAGTGCAGGGTTGTGCCCAATACCCACAGCGGCCTGTGTGGGGAGGAGTCCCAAACGCATGATACCTCATGCAAAGCATCAGGTCGGCTTCTGCTGCCCGCGCTTCCCATGACTTCCTGTCCTGCTAAATCAAATTCCCTACCTCAAGTTTCATTTGTTTGTTTTCCTAGACCTTCTCTAACATTCTTCTCTCTGCCTGGAATATTCTTCTTCATAGATTGATATTTATTCTCCAGGGGGAAATAAGGTCTACGTGTGAGAAACGCTCAAACGTTCCAGTCACTTCTCAGATGTTTCTTGTTCTCATTAGAAGAAAAGTGCCTACATTCCCCAATCTATAATAATAAAAAGGGTAATATGCTAATTAGACTGGACGTCCTTCCAGATGTCATTCCGGACATCCTTCCGGACAAAGCCAGGACCAAAGGGAAGCCAGCCCGGGTCCCGGGTGCCAGAGGGAAGAAGGTGGTGCTGGCAGCCGGGGGAAGGAAGGCCTATTCTTGCATGAATTTTCGTGCATCGGGCCTCTAGTTAGCAAATAATGTTCTTTTTCCTTTTGTTTTTATTGATTTCAGAGAGGAAGGGAGAGAGAGAGAAAAACATCAATGATGAGAGGGAATCATTGATCAGCTGCCTCCTGCACGCCCCACACTGGGGATCAAGCCCAAGACCCAGGCAAGTGCCCTGATCGGGAATCGAACTGGGGACCTCTTTGTTCATGGGGCGATGCTCAACCACTGAGCCACCCTGGCCGGGGCAGTAACAATGTTCTCTACTGTAGGATCACTCAGAGTCCTTAAAATGCTAGTAAGTGTTGCCAATGTCCAGGAGGCAGAGGGGCTAGGCGAGTTTGCCAAACTTAAATAATCATGGGAGGTAAGTGATTTGCCCAAAAAAACAAACAGTGCCTCCGCCATCTGAGCCGCTGGGTCTCTGTCCTTTGGTCAAAATATAGAACTGATTGGGAGTAAGGAAGTCAGAGAAAGCAGCTGACACTGCAAAGAATTGCTACTTTATAAGGAAACCCAGTCTCTCCCGGAATCCGTATCCAGCCCGTAATTGAAAGCGAGAGCCGTCTGAAGCGGAGAGGGTTTAAGCACAGATCTTCAACTTGGTAGCAGCCTCCTCAGATGCCGGCTGGGGGGCTGGGGGGGGGGGGTTCCTTTTAACTGCTCTCCAAATCAGTAGCCATGGCCGGCTTCCATTCCACCAAGGGCTGGTCCCACAGAAAACATTCTAATCAAGCAGATAAAAACAGAAACAGCCCAGCCCGCACAGGGATCCCGCCAGAGCTGCCGTGAGGCCACGTGTTTCCCACCTGAGGACACATTTTAAGGAACATCTGTACCTCCTGCGTTTTAGAAATTGGCACAGTCCGACCGCGGCTTAATTCCAGGGCGCGGCGATACCTGGGAAAAGACCAGCTACAGGGAGAGATGATGGGGGAGAGAGATGCTACGGGCAAAGCCGATACACCTGACATTTCTGGGTCGGCCGTTGCCTGCAGACCGGGCAGGCCCTGGTCCACACTGTACCTTCATGCAAGTTAGAAAAAGAGACAAGGCGGGCAGAGGCGACCCCATAGCTAAGGCACCGCTGCAGCCAGGAAAGCACGACCCTCCTCAGGGCTGAGGCCTGGTGAGCAGAACTCAGGCGCCGTCCAGTCCCCAGCTGCCCCGTCGCTAGAGGCCTCAGGCAGTAAACGCCCTGCACAGAGACACAGAAAGCTGGGGCTGCAAACAATCCACCCCCCCACCCTGCCCCCCACCCCCCACCTCCACACGCTTCCCTCTCCGGTCTCCTTCAAAATATGGCGTGTCATGGTGGGGGGAGAACACCCCACCATTAAGGACCATCACCACCTAATATGTTGTTACCGGCAGACAGTGTTGTTCTATAGACATGCCCCTCCTCCCCCCCGGGGTGCAGATCGGATAGCTATCAATTTCCCCGGCGGCTCCCAGTTTCTTTGTTCGGATGCTACAGTGCCACAGCACCCCATCGATCCCCTTCTCCGGCACCCTCTTCCTGACGCATCAGGCGCCCCTCCGCCCCCCTCCCATGTGGCACCTGCTCCCCGACCTTCGCAACCCCGCACACATGTGAGGCCCCGAGAGTTCCCCAGCCGGGATCCAGGCACAGACATCCCAGCGGCCGCATTGAATTACACCCAATTACACCCGTTTCATTTCTACCCGCGGCCGCTCCTGCCCTCCCCCTCCCTCTTGCAGGGAGAAGAGCCTAGAGCAGTGGTTCTCAACCTTCTGGCCCTTTAAATACATTTCCTCATGTTGTGACCCAACCGTGAAATTATTGTTGTTGCTACTTCATCACTGTAATGTTGCTACTGTGATGAATCGTCATGTAAATATCTGATATGCAGGATGGTCTTAGGCAACCCCTGTGAAAGGGTCGGTCGACCGCCAAAGGGGTCACGACCCACAGGTTGAGAACCGCTGGCCTAGATGCTCTTGGGAAACCAGACAAATGGGTTTGGTTCGCAGAGACTGTTTCTCCTGCTGTTTCTTTGGGGGATCCAAGGGCTCCCCCAAAAGCAGCCTCCCCTTTAGGTCAAATAGGGGCACGTTAGCTTTTCTGCTTTCAAAAAGTAGCATTGCCCGGCTGGTGTGGCTCAATGGTTGAGCATCAACCTATAAACTAGGAGGTCATGGTTTGATTCCCAGGTCAGGGCACATGCCCGGGTTGTGGGCTTGATCCCCACTGGGGGGGCGTGCAGGAGGCAGCTGATCCATGATTCTCTCTCATCATTGATGTTTCTCTCCCGCCCTCTCCCTTCCTCTCTGAAATCAATAATTTTTAAAAAAGGTATTGTTGAGAGCCAATCAAAATGCAACACAGGCCTGCATGTTCCAGGGGAAAGGAGACATTGTGAAGTGAGGTTGCGCAGAGACTAAACCTTGGTTGGGTTATTATGAACTGCAGGAGCCTTGGTCCGGCAGCTCAAGCTGTCTCTGTTTTCCATTCTGCAAGACAGGACTGACAGCGCCTCCTACTGGCCAGGACGTGGGAAGAAATGGACACAGTGTCTCTTGGGAGGACGTTAGATTCCTCCCCCAGCTCTGCCCTGAGTCTCTCTCAGTCTGTTAGTATTTCTTCCTCTTTGATGTACCCTCTTTCCCAATGGTGCTTCCTTCCTTGGTTCACTCCTTTTCTTTCTCTTCCTCGTCTCCCAGTTTCCCCCCCAAAAAAGTGGTCTCTTTTTTTCACCTTGTTTTTTTGTTAATCCTCACCCAAGGATATTTTTTTCCACTGATTTTTAGAGAGAGTGGAAGGGAGAGGGAGAGACAGAGAGAGACACATCCATCGCTTGCCTCCTGCACGAGCCCTGACCAGGGCTGGGGAACCTGCAACCAAGGTACATGTCCTTGACTGGAATCGAACCCGGGACCCTTCAGTCCACAGGCTGATGCTCTATCCACTGGGCCAAACCAGCTACGGCTTCACCTTGTTCTGTAAATAGGATTTTCCTTAGCAGGATGAGGTCCTAGCCTTTCCCCTCCTGTGAATAGAAGCATTTGGCTCGAGACAAATCCCCCATGAGCTCTGACAACAGGTCACCTGAGACCAGTCTGGGTAGAACCAGTCCCACAAAGAGACCGTCCTCCCTGAAGAAGCTGCCAATTGAAAAGAATGTTTCTATTCACTGGGACATCTTTCCAACTTCACAAGGGGAAGTTAAAAGGCTTGTACCTGTACTCAGGGTGCATCAAACTTTACATATTTTGCTTCCCGGTAGCCCTACAACAGTGAACTCTTCCTGGAGAAAGGCATTCGAAACATTACAAGAGAAACACCCTGGGCCCTGGCCAATTAGCTCACTTGGTTAAAGCATCGTCCCCATACACCAAGGTTGTGGATTCGATCCCTGGTTGGGGCTTATGAATCCATCAATACATGTATAAAAAAGTGGAACAACAAATGTCTCTCTCTCTCTCTTTCTCTCTCTCTCTCTCTCTCTCTCTCTCTCTCTCTCTCTCATCCATATATATAAAAGCCTAAGTGACCGAATGACCGGTCGCTATGACACTCACTGACCACCAGGGGGCAGACGCTCAATGCAGGAGCTGCTCCCTGGTGGTCAGTGCCCTCCCACAGCCAACCTCCCATGGCCGGCCAACCTCCTGCCGTCCCTCCCCGCTGGCTGGCCAGCACCTATGGCCCCTATCGAGACTGGGTGAGACGGCTCCATTTGGCCCCGATTGCCAGCCAGGCCAAGGGACCCCACACGTACACAAATTCATGCACCGGGCCTCTAGTCCAGTGGTTCTCAACCTTCCTAATGCCGTGACCCTTTAATGCAGTTCCTCATGTTGTGGTGACCCCTAACCATAAAATTCTTTTCGTTGCTACTTTATAACTGTCATTTTGCTACTGTTATGAATCGTCATGTAAATATCTGATATGCAGGATGTATTTTCATTGTTCACGACCCACAGGTTGAGAACCACTGCTCTAGTCAATAAATAAAAATATAAAAAACAAAACAAAAGTGAAACTGATTAAGGACTTGACTTAGTCATGAATTCATATCAGGAACAGACCTTTTTGGGGGGTGATTTTTCCCCTGAGGTTATCCGTCAAGAAGAAGGCATTTATGTGTAATAGGATAAAAGATGGAAAGAAAATAGAATTCCACCTCTCTACCCCAGTCTCCATTAAAAACCCTTTTGGGACCAACTCCAACCTTGGAAGTGAACAAATTCAGGATTTTTTCACAGCACTTTTGTTTTTTAGTTTTAAATACATTTTTATTGATTTCAGAGAGGAAGGGAGAGGGAGAGAGAGATAGAAACATCAATGATGAGAGAGAATCATTGGTCGGCTGCCTCCTGCATGTCCTCCATGGGGATTGAGCCTGCAACCCGGGCACGTGCCCTTGACCAGAATCGAATCTGGGACCCTTCAGTCCGCAGGCCGACACTCTGTCCACCGAGGCCTTTCACAGCATTTTTAGAAAGCACTCTTTTGCTTGTAATTAAGAAAGATTCATATATAATCTATCATTTCCACTTCTACCTCTCCCAGTTTTGTTCTCTTTCTGCCCTAGACCCCTGTGCTCCCTCAGCCCCCCAGGATTCTCTGAACTGTGATAAGCACTTCTCACCAAGTCCCAGCCAAACACAGTTCCCTTTCCAAGACCCAACCCTTTCCTAGGAATCGACATGTCAATCCAGTTAAATTGTTAAGTTCCAATCAGTTTACTCAAATGTCATTCATTCAAATGGGCTTAGAAAGAAAACACCAAAACTCCCCACTATAAGAGGCTCACCCATAGGCACCTCACTCAGACACCTCCCAGCGCCCGTGCAGACTGGGCAGTGGTCATGGCTGCTGTATTTGATGTTACTGATATACGATAACTAGTGCCTATTAACATAGGGGGAAAGACATCGCTTGTCTTGTAAGAAATTACTGGAATGAGTATGTCCAACTTTTTTAAAATATATTTTTATTTATTTCAGAGAGGAAGGGAGAGGGAGATAGAAACATCAATGATGAGAGACAATCATTGATTGGCTGCCTCCTGCATGCCCCCTATTGAGGACTGAGCCCACAACCCGGGCATGTGCCCTTGACTGGAATCGAACCTGGGACCCATCAGTCAGCAGGCCGATGCTCTATCCACTGAGCCACACAGGCTAGGGCAATATGTCCAACTTGTTAAGACTCAGAGCTGAAGGGAAATGCCTGGTCTAAGTTAAGATGAGGGGTTGTCAGGATGACGCTGGGCAGCGCCATGGTAACAACTAGCGGGTTTGAGTCTTTCTATGGCAGGAAGACCATCCACATGGCACCTCCCAGAGGGCCGTGATCTAGAAAGCCTCAGGCTTTAATCCTTTACGCCCAGGTTTTAAGGGGAGCACTTCCTATTCTGATTTAATTGAGTTATTTTATTTTTTTAAATAATATATATTTTTATTGATTTCAGAGAGGAAGGGAGAGAAAGAAAGAGAGAAACATCAATGATGAGGGAGAATCATTGAATGGCTGCCTTCTGCACACCCCACACTGGGGATTGAGCCCACAACCCAGGCATGTGCCCTGACTGGGAATCGAACCTGTGACCTCCTGGTTCACAGGTTGATGCTCAACCACGGAGCCACACTGGCTGGGCTGTTTGTTTTATTTCTGAACGCAGGTTAATCCACGCTCACCTGTCAGCATTCATTCTTTCCCTTTCTGTGTGGACACTCATTTCAGCCCATCCCTGTGGACTCTGTAAACTCTTCTAAATGCTGCTATGACGGAAGTGCCCTACTCTCCATTTCCACTTGACAGTACAGCATTGAGAAAGGCTGACATGAGAATGATGGAACAGACAGGCCAGGCCCGGGTCTCTAGCCTCTCCCCAAACCCTCCCTTTGGGTTCACAACACGGTTTGATAAAAATTAAAAATAAAAATGTATTAAAACAATATACTCTCGGCAGCCAGTGAATCCAACCCTTGGAGTCCCAACTGCACCATTTCAAATGACAGCGGTGGGAATTCTTTCTACACAAGAGGCGAATGCAATTGGGCCGGGCCCGGTTCTGGGGCACTGGCATTCGGCCGCACCCCCACATCTGTGTCAGCAGCGGGCCGGCTCTCCCCCCAGGACCCCTCTCAGCTCATCCTTTCAGCCCATGTCCCGCTTCTCCTGATCTCAGAGTAAGGAGCTCAGGGCCCACGCTCCATCTTGCGGGGCTGATTAGCTGGTTAATGGGCCGTCTCTCCGTGGCTGTAGATTTCTCATATTTCATTACATGCGCAGGATTCTGAATTGCCGGTCGCTCTCCGGAGAACACTCGTTTCTGAGTTTTTCCTTGAACATGAAAGTGTTCACGTCTCTTCTCTGTTTGCCAGAGGTGGCGTCATTCTGGAGTCCCCAGGTCATGGACAAAGGTCAAGTCCATCCAAATCAGGACTGCAGCCCGGCCAGCGTGGCTCAGTGGTTGAGTGTCAACCTATGGGCCAGGAGGTCATGGTTCGATTCCCGGTCAGGGCACAGGCCCGGGTTGTAGACTCCATCCTCAGTGTGGGGCGTGCAGGAGGCGGCCGATCCATGATTCTCTCTCATCACTGATGTTCCTAACTCTCCCTCTCCCTCTCCCTTCCTCTCTGAAATCAATAATTATTTTTTTAAATCAGGACTGCGCCTTACCTCCAGTTCCCCCCACATCCTCCGTGGGGCCCAGGTCAGTGTCAGGGCCACTGGGGCATCATGTGTCTGAAGCTGCAGGTCTCCCTGGTCTCAGCGACTCTCTCTTCTGCTTTGCCAGAGGGAGGAACATTGTTCTGACGTGTGAATGGGAACTTCCTCCGCGGTCCTGTTGGCCCCAGTCACTCCATGTTGTAAGGAATGTGTATTGAATCAAGGGTCAGGGGAGACATAGCAGTTTCCTCTTTCTCAGATACACCCTGATGCTCGCTGAGTTCATTATTATGACTGGGAATTGGGGCGTTTGGGGAATTTGTCAGAAAATCGGTAAAAATGAAAATGTCACCCTGGCTGGCACTGGTCAGTGGTTAGAGTGTCAGCCCGTGAACCCAAGGGTCGCAGGTTCGATTCTGGTCAAGGGCACGAACCTGGGTTGCAGGCTCCCTGCCCCGGTTGGGGTGCACGCAGGAGGCAACCAACTGATGTGGTTCTCTCACATCAATGTTTCTCTCTCTCTTCTCTCCTCCTCCCCACTCCCTTCCATTCACTGTAAACTCAAAGGATGCTCTATCCCAGCCGTGGGCAAACTACAGCCTGCAGGCCGGATCCGGCTCGTTTGAAATGAATAAAACTAAAAAAAAAAAAAAAAGACCATACCCTTTTATGTAATGATGTTTACTTTGAATTTATATTAGTTCACACAAACACTCGATCCATGCCTTTGTTCCGGCCCCCCGGTCCAGTTTAAGAACCCACTGTGGCCCTCGAGTCAAAAAGTTTGCCCACCCCTGCCCTAACCGGTTTGGCTCAGTGGATAGAGCATTGGCCTGCAGACTGAAAGGTCCCAGGTTCGATTTCAGTCAAGGGCATGTACCTTGGTTGCGGGCACATCCCCAGTGGGGAGTGTTCAGGAGGCAGCTGATCGATGTGTCTCTCTCGTGGATGTTTCTGACTCTCTATCCCTCTCCCTTCCTCTCTGTAAAAAATCAATAAAATATATTTAATAAATAAATAAATAAATAAATAAATAAATAAATAAATAAATAAATAGATAAACTCAAAGGAAAAATCCCCCGGTGAGGAATAACCAAAACAAAACAAAACAAAAATGTCAAGACTAACCAAAAACATCGGTGCATGTCTTTTTGATTTTCTCTTGATTCAGTATTTTTTTAACTCAATGCATTTTAAAGATGTAAGAACTGTTGATAAGTACCACACAACGCATGCCCTACTTTCAATGCCCCCTGAAAAGAAATATAACGGAATAGCACCTATGCATTTACCTAATAGCAAATCCTCCCATGGAGACAGGGCCACTAAACACAGGTCAGAGAACCCAAGAAAAGTTAGTGCTGTCTGGGCCCTGTACAGCTGACCTCCACTGAGCAACGCAGGGGAGTTGGGGTTTTCATGTGTGTTAACCCCTGTAATCATCCTCTGTGGGATTTTTAAATTATCTATGAAAGGGAAACGCAAGGAAAAACATAAAACCAGGTCCACTGGAGTGGACAGTGACACATTGTGCAATCATGATAGTCAACCACTAGTTGACTTTATTACTAACAAGATTTTACCTCTGGCCCCCAAACCCAAGAGAGACCCCACCCCCGGTCTCCATGCCAGGGCTGAGGGTCTCTGAGGCCCAGTCAGATGGGGACGCACATAAGACTGTAGATGCTAATGTGGTATTTTTATCATAAGCACGCCCACACTCTAAATATATTATAACACACACACACACATACACACACACACACATATGTATATCCTATATAAATAAAAGCCTAATATGCAAATCGACCAAACGGCGGAATGACCCGGTGGAACGACCAGTCACTATGATGCACACTGACCACCAGGGGGAAGCTCAATGCAGAAGCTGCCCCCAGCCCACAGGCCCCAGGCCAGCCAAGGCAGGTGCCAGTGGGGGCCCCCAATGACCCTGCTGGTCGCCCCACAGATTGGCCCTGATCGCCAGCCAGGCCTAGGGACCCTACCCGTGCATGAATTCCATGCACCGGGCCTCTAGTACATATATAAAATATGTATAAAATATATAGTATATACTTTACACACATAAATATACATAAATGTAAATATAAATATATTTATATTTACATTATATATATACATTTATACATATATATATAATATATACATATATATATATATATATATATAGAGAGAGAGAGAGAGAGAGAGAGAGAGAAAGGATTCTAGTGAGTAAACTATTTCAATGACTCCTCTATTTAAAGATGTTTTTACTTTATCAAGTCTCTAGATTCTAAAAAGAAGCCACTTTATTAAAAGTAAGTATTTTAAAAGCTGGGAAGTATAAGAATTGTTAAAAATGAAGGGTTCTGAGAACCACTTGTTCTAATTCACTGAGACACGGGAGATGTGAGCCACAGGACGACGATTCCCCTCAGAGCCGCCCTGGCCGCACCTTGACCTTGAGCGTCTACCTCCCACTCTGCAAGAGAACCCATTTCTGCTGTTCTGAGCCACCGAGTTGGTTGTACTTTGTTACAGTAGCCCTAGGAAGCTAATACACTAAATAATCCCAATTAAGATATCATATTTCTTCTTATATTCTATTAAAAAAAATCCCTAAAAACAAAAATGGCCAGGGCCCCTCCATTTCTTTTTATTTATCTCAAACAAAATCCAGTGAGCCGCATGTTGTCAAATAGAAACATGTCTTTGTGTCAACACAATCATTCCTTTTATTAGATCCAGCTAACGAGTAATTTGTGCGTTTGGACAAGCCACGCTTTGATTTTCTGAGCCTGGGTGTCTCTGGGGAATTTGGAAATGGTCAGGAAATCAATGAAAGCGTAGGTCCACACGTTTGGAACGGTAATGCACAGAGCAATAAGATTTCAAACAAAAGATCCTATACCAGGACTCGAACACTCTATCTGGAAGCAGTTAAGCAGGTCAGCTGAGAAGATGTCTACAGGGTGGAGCCGCTAACAGTAGGGGTCTTGGGAGACTTTAGCGCCCTTCTATCTGAATTGGAATCTGTACGCCCTGATTTTAGCCGTGAGAACCTGGACAAGTCCACTCACCTCTCCAAGGCTCAATTCCCATCTGGATCAATATGGAAATGATGCCTGTCCCGTGGGGCGACGGGGAGGATTAAATGAGTTCATCCATGTGAAGTACTTAAGAACAGTGTCCAGGGTGGACTGAGCTCCGAACACCTGTTTACCATTATTAATGCGACTACGTAACTTACCTTGTCCATCTGGAGAATTAGGAATGTAAATGGGGCTCTATTATAATTAGCCTGGATAACAGTGTACTTTAAAAGTTACCGGAGGGGAAGGGGGCGGGGGAAGTAGGAGAGGGGACAGGGGGTAAATGGTGATGGAAGGAGGCTTGGCTTGGGGAGTGAACATACAATATGACATACACATGATGTGTTATAGAACTGTACGCCTGGAACCTATATAATTGTGTTAACCAATGTCACTAGTAAATTCAATAACATTTTTTAAAGTGTCTAGGGCAACCTGAAGTGGATGATAACTGAAGTCTTAATAGTTTTCTGAACTGAGCAAGTTCATCTCAAAGGGCCGGATATAATTCTGGGTACAGTTTTACTAACTTCTTTTATTTTATTTTATTTTATTTTATTTTTTTTTAATATATTTTTTTTATTGATGTTTTACAGAGAGGAAGGGAAAGAGATAGAGAATTAGAAACATCGATGAGAGAGAAACAACGATCAGCTGCCTCCTGCACATCTCCCACTGGGGATGTGCCCGCAACCCAGGTACATGCCCTTGACCGGAAT